>NC_052153.1:181181800-181894377 GCF_902713615.1 Scyliorhinus canicula | reverse complement strand
TGCCCCACAGCACTGACGGCAGCAGCAACCTCACGCCAGGCCTGGCGCACCTCGCTGGCAGGGTGGCGATGCCCTCTACGCGGGCAGATGATGCCCCTCCTCTGCTCGATGGATTCGAGCAGCATCTCAACATCAGCCTCCACGAATCGTGGGGCTGCTCTCCTCAGCGCCGACATCCTGGTATAGTTTCTGTGCTCGCCCGCGCCTTTTTACGGCGTCGGGCGGCGTCACGTGGGCGTGTTCGTAGCGTCGCCGCGTTCCTGCGTCATCGCGCACGTGATTGACGCGGCTCCGTTCCTAGCCCATTTCCCGGACGTGAATACCTCGGGAAATGGGCCGTGTCGGGCCGTCGCAAAACACGGCCGTTTTCACGGCCAACTTCGCGATTTTCCGCGGGTGCGGAGAATCGCGCCCCAATTCTCACTTGAGCATATTAAATTAAGAACCTAACTTCTTTTTTTTTTTTTTTATCTTTTTTTTTAAAATTTAGATTAGCCAATTATTTTTTCCAATTAAGGGGCAATTTAGCTTGGCCAATCCACCTACTCTGCACATTTTTGGGTTGTGGGGGCGAAACCCACGCAGACACGGGGAGAACGTGCAAACTCCACACGGACAGTGACCCAGAGCCGGGATCGAACCTGGGACCTCAGCGCCGTGAGGCGGTTGTGCTAACCACTAGGCCACCGTGCTGCCCAAGAACCTAACTTCTTAATCGCCATTGAATAGTGGGGACACCAAACGGAATGGATGGTGTAACGAATTAGGTGTTCTTACCTATAAGTTATTCCACCTGTGAATAGGGTTCAAAGAGGGCAGCACGGTGGTGCAGTGGTTAGCACTACAGCCTCAGGGCGCCGAGGACCCAGGGCTGATCCCGGCCCCGGGTCACTGTCCATGTGGAGTTTGCACATTCTCCCCATGTCTGTGTGGATCTCGCCCACATAACCCAAAGATGTGCAGATGGGTGGATTGGCCACGCTAAATTGCCCCTTAATTGGGAAAAAAGAAGGAATTGGGTACTGTAAATTTATTTGTAAAAAAATAGAGTTCGAAGTAACTTATTGGCTTTTGTAGGAATTCATCTATAGAATCACAACAGTGCAGAAAAAGGCCATTCAGCCCATCTGCACCAACCCCCTGAAAGAGCATTCTACCTCAGCCCACTCCTGCACCCTATCCTCGTAACCCCACCTAACCTGCAAATCTTTGGACACCAAGGGGCAATTTAGCATGGCCAATCTACCTAACCTGCACATCTTTGGAGTGCGGGAAGAAACCGAAGCACCAGGAGGAAACCCACGCACACAGGGGGAGAACGTGCAAACTTCACACAGTCACCCAAGGCCGGAATAGAACCGAGATCCCTGGCGGTAACCACTGTACCACCATGCCTCCCGTAATGATTACAGTTATCAGTAATAATTACATGTTGAATTAAGCTGATGCCTTTGAAAATTCACACCATGCAGTTGATTGCTAATTTTAGTTCTGAGATTGTTGGGCGTTTGTTATCCAAAGGCATGAAGGGATAGGGAGCAAAGATGGAGTTACTGGAGTTAGGTCGCAGAGCAGCTGTGGCAGGTTGAGAGACTATTTGTTCCTCTGTTCTTCTGTACAATTCTTGTGCTTGACGGGTTAACCACTCACCAGAACTTCTCAAATTCTGTAGAACCTGTTGTAACACCTCGCCAAATATATTTTTTCTTCCGGTGCAGATTTTTATGTTAGCAAAGGATTGCCCTAGGCCTTATTCACTTAATACATTTCAGTGGTAAGAAAGCAGAATCCTGCAGATGCTGGAAATGTGAAATAAAAGCAGAAAACACTGGATTATCTCAGCGGGTCTGGGAGCATCTGTGGAGAGAGAAACAGAGTTAACATTTCAAGTCTGTGTGAGTCATTTGTGTCCTCAATGAGAAACCCCTTATTTTTAAAATGAAATGAAATGAAAATCGCTTATTGTCACAAGTAGGCTTCAATGAAGTTACTGTGAAAAGCCCCTAGTCACCACATTCCGGCACCTGTTCGGGGAGGCTGGTACGGGAATTGAACCGTGCTGCTGGCCTGCCTTGGTCTGCTTTAAAAGCCAGCGATTTAGCCCAGTGTGCTAAACTAGCCCCAGTGTGCTAAATGTCACCCCTAGTTCC
Organism: Scyliorhinus canicula; assembly: GCF_902713615.1. NCBI lineage: Eukaryota > Metazoa > Chordata > Chondrichthyes > Carcharhiniformes > Scyliorhinidae > Scyliorhinus > Scyliorhinus canicula. The sequence goes on along the minus strand of NC_052153.1, from coordinate 181,892,227 downwards.
AGGTTCTCTGACAAGATGAAATAACCTGTTAACATTCAACCTATCAACACCCCTCAGGATCTTAAAGGTTTCAATCAAGTCACCGCTTTCTCTTATAAACCCCCATTGATAAAAACCTAATGTCTTCAAACTTTTCTCATCAGACAGCATTCCTAATATTAGTCGAGTAAACCTTCTCCGAACTGCTTCTCAGTCTTTTCCATATTTCTTTAAATAAAGAGACCAACACTGTACACAATAATCCAGATGTGGGCTCATCAATTGCCTGTACAACTGAAGCATAAGTTTTCCTTACAGTTCTCCTCATAATAAATTAAAACATTCCATTAGCTTTCCTAATTGCTTGCTGTACCATGGCAGAAACATAGCACAGTGGTTAGCACTGTTGCTTCACAGTGCTCAGGTCCCACGATGGATTCCCGGCTTGGGTCACTGTCTGTGCAGAGTCTGCGCGTTCACCCTGTATCTACGTGGATTTCCTCCGGGTGCTCCGGTTTCCTCCCACATGTCCTGAAGACGCGCTGTTAGATGAATTGGCCATTCTGAATTCTCCCTCCGTGTACCCGAACAGGCGCCGGAATGTGGCGACTAGGGGATTTTCACAGTAACTTCATTGCAGTGTTAATGTAAGCCTAGTTGTGACAATAAAAAATAGTTATTTTACTTGTGTACTAACCTTTTTTAATAATGAACTAGGACACCCAAATCCCTCAGCACCTCAGAGCTCTGCAATCTCTCAATTATCTACAAAGCTTCTATTTTATTCTTCTTCCCAAAATGGCCAATTTTACATTTGCTCGGGTTATACTCCATTTGACTGAATTTTGCCCACTGACCTAACCTATCGATGTCCCTTTGTAGACTCCTTATGTTCTCTTCATAATTTACTTTCTTACCTATCTTTGTGTCAACAGCAAACTTAGCAACCCGACCTTCAGTCCCTTCATCCAAGTCATTTATACGAATTGTAAAAGGTTGAGGCCCCAGTATTGATTCCCGTGGCTCACCACTCGTCACATCCTGCCAACCAGAAAAGACCCATTTATGCCAACTCTCTGTTTCGTTAGCTAACCAATCTTCAATCCATGCCAATATGTTACCTCCCACACCATTCGCTTTTGTTTCCTGCAATAACCTATAACATGGGACCTGATCAAATGCCTTCTGGAAATCCCTTTATCCACAGCACATATGACTCCTTCAAAGAACTCCAATAAATCGGCTAAACATGGTTTAGTGCCCTGCTATAACATCTTTAATGATGGCTTCGAACATTTTCCCGATGACAGATGTTAGGCTACTGGCCTGTAGTTCTGCTTTCTGTCTCTCTCCCTCCCTGAAGAGGGTGATGAGCATCTGGAACGGGCTAACAGAGACAGTGGTAGAGGCGGGTACGATTTTGTCTTTTAAAGCATTTTATAAATTTTCCCATGGCAGATTGATGGAAAAAGTGAAGTCGTATGGGGTTCAGGATGTACTAGCTAGATGGATAAAGAACTGGCTGGGCAACAGGAGACAGAGAGTAGTGGTGGAAGGGTGTGTCTCAAAATGGAGAAGGGTGACTAGTGGTGTTCCACAGGGATCCGTGCTCGGACCACTGTTGTTTGTGATATATATAAATGATCTGGATGAAGGTATAAGTGGTCTGATGAGCAAGTTTGCAGATGAAACTAAGATTGGTGGAGTTGCAGAAAGCGAGGAGGACTGTCAGAGGATACAGCAAAATATAGATAGATGTTACTTGTGTCCTTTGTTGTGATGACTGATGCAAAATACCTGTTTAATTGATCCACCATCCCCCTACTTTCCATGCCCCAGATGCACTTTCTGTAGGACCATTGCTCACCACAGATGATGGGCCCTCCCCTTGGGGTTTTCTTTCTCATTGGGATGTGTCTATTCTGTGTATTCTGAAATATACCTTTGATATTTGTTGATCTTTCCCTTAACCGTATTTGCTAGCTTTAGCTAGCTCCGCTTTCATGACCACATTTAAGTTTAAATTACTAGTCTTGGACACACTCTTCTCTCCCTCAAACTGAATGTAGCATTCAATCATATTATAATCGCTGCTCCCTAGGGCTAGTTCAAGCCATGAACTATGAGGTTATCAGTTAATCCCATCTCATTGCACAATACCAGGTCTAGTGTAGCCTTCCCCGGTTGGCTCCAGTATGAATTTGCCAAATGGGTGGCACGGTAGCACAGTGGTTTGCACAGTTTCTTCAAGGCTCCAGGGTCCCAGGTTCGATTCCCACTTGGGTCACTGTCTGTGTGGAGTCTGCAATTTCTCCCTGTGTCTGCGTGGGTTTCCTCCGGGTGCTCCGGTTTTCTCCCACAAGTCCCGAAAGACGTGCTTGTTAGGTGAATTAGATATTCTGAATTCACCGTCTGTGTACCGAAACAGGCGCCGGAATGTGGCGACGAGGGCCTTTTCACAGTAACTTTATTACAGTGTTAATGAAAGCCTACTTGTGGCAATAGAGATTATTACTGTTATAATAAATGGTTGGATGAATTGATTGAGCAAATTTTCTACATACACAGTGAAGGATTCCTTCATATTTTCGAAGACTAGACAGGGCTTGCATGTCGCTGGCAATGCTGTGTCCAGGTGCTAATTTGACAGTTATAGTCTATTCACCAATGTTCCACTTGAGGAAGACATTGACACTTGCATTGCAACTATATCATAGATCCACCACCATTGCATGAATCAATATCCATTGAACTTACAGACCAGAATTATATGCCGATCAAGTGAGAGAGCGCCCAACTCACATGAGATAATGTGGGGCGTGCATCTAAAGGACCATTGCTCACTTTGCGTCATTGTGCTCACATGTAACATTACGGTCAGCAGGTGCGTGCTGGAGTCTGAAGCACAACTGTTGACAATTGAAGGGACTACTAAACTCATTAAGGAGGCAATTCATGGCGATTTTATGGGTTTGCCTTTTTTACGGTTGTCAGACAGATCAGTCGGCCAGGCAGCCTTCGTGTGTTCACTACAAACAAGGTGGAATAAAATGTCGAGAGGATTAAATAAAATAAAATACTGGCCGAGATTCTCTGAAATCCCGGCCAAGTGTTGACGCCGGCATCAACACCGGCGTGAGCCAGAACTCCGAGGTCCTGCCGGGTGGGACCATACGTAACCCACGCCTGCGGGACTCGGCGGGCATTCGGCCTATCGAGCGTGGGGAATCGCAGTTGAAAGCGGCCCCCGACTGGCATGGTGGCAACCGTGCAGGCGCAATTGGCGCCGATTCTCTGGTCGGCGGAGAATCGGCAGCCCGGCGACGGTTCGGCTTGACACGATTCTCACACCCCACCCCGGTGATTCTCCGACCTGGCACGGGATCGGAGAATCCCGGCCACTATGTTTGACGGCAGAGCCACTATGAGGTCTGCTGTCAGGTGCTTGGATATTCAGTGCAGACACAATCTGCAGCATTTCCATAGAATCATAGAATTCCAACAGTGCAAAAGGAGGCCATTCCGCCCATCAAGTCCGCAGCGGCCCTCTGAAAGAGCACCCTACTGAGGCGCACTCCCCTGCCCTAATCCCATAACTCCACCTAACCTGCACATCTTTGGACTGTGGGAGGAAACCGGAGCACCCGGAGGAAACCCACGCAGACACGGGGAGAAAGTGCAAGCTCCACACAGACAGTCATCCAAGGCTGGTTCACTGGCGCTGTGAGGTAGCAGTGCTAATTACTGTGCCACCATTTCATTTTTACAACCCTCTAGCCCCAAAGCGACAGTTAGCCTTCACTTGGCACCCGTCCTCTTCCAGGCAACCCCAGCAGGCCTGAGCCTTTCTCAGTGCCAGTTAATTGGTCAGAGTCCAGCCATGGTCGGAAGCGCATATCACGCCTGCTTCCGGGCCTGCTGATTGCGCATGCCAGACTAGCGCAACGTTCAGGCCATGAACTTGGCAACTCACACAGTTGAGTTCAGCTCTAATGACACCATGTATACCCAAATAGATGGCTTACCATTGTATCCCCTCTAGACTCAGCTCTCATAAACATGTGTTCTTGAGGAACACGTCTTTGACGGAATAACACCTAACCTCCAACGCCTTGCCTGTTTCCCATATCTGGATGATACATTCGGGGCAGCACGGTAGCATTGTGGATAGCACAATCGCTTCACAGCTCCAGGGTCCTAGGTTCGATTCCGGCTTGGGTCACTGTCTGTGCGGAGTCTGCACATCCTCCCCGTGTGTGCGTGGGTTTCCTCCGGGTGCTCCGGTTTCCTCCCACAGTCCAAAGATGTGCAGGTTAGGTGGATTGGCCATGATAAATTGCCCTTAGTGTCCAAAATTGCCCTTAGTGTTGGGTGGAGTTACTGAGTTATAGGGATAGGGTGGAGGTGTTGACCTTGGGTAGGGTGCTCTTTCCAAGAGCTGGTGCAGGCTCGATGGGCCGAATGGCCTCCTTCTGCACTGTAAATTCAAATGAGTATCGTGGTATATGAATTTCAGTGTCAGTGTGATGCAAGGTATGTCGGCCGTCTATCCCACAGGCTGACGGAACGCATCAAACCGCATATCCCTTCTGCTATTTGCAATGGGCAAGGGACAGAGTGTCTCCACAACAATCACCTATGCTTCGGGTGACATCTGTGCTTGCACACTAATTGTGCTGTGAAGTCTGGGTCAGAGTTTAAAATGGCCAGTCTCATACAGTCCACCAGATGGCCATCTGTGAGATGAGTGTGACACTTAGACATGATGATTTTCATCTGGGAAAAGCCATCTCACAGAGGGTATGCAGAACCAAAGAAGGCCTTAACCTTGAGTGCGCAGGATGTCAGGAGAGGGTACTTCCCTCTGCCTCCAAGTCGCCAAAGTCTTTATCCCTTGATCTAGCTTTCAGCTCCATGGCATTTCGCACGGTGATAATTTCCAGGTCACGACCACTGCTTTGTTCAAACACCTGCTGAAATTGTGCTGTCAGTTCTCTGATGTCCACTTGAATGAAAGGATTTGAGACAAACATAGTGATTTGTTCCATCTTGTCTAACTCCTGAAATCGTCTCTTGAATTTCCTTTACAATTTTTTTCAGGTAGTCACAGAATTGGTTTGGATGGAACTCCTTCTGCTTGACCTGTTATTGGATTTTCCCCAGATTTGGGAAGTGCTCAGTAATTTTGTTCTTTAACTGGGAGGACCACAGGCCCAGTTGCAACTAGAACTCATTCACTGCGCTGATCACGTGTGACAAGTCTCTGTCTCGTCCCTGCAGATCGCGTTTCAGCTCATTCAATTTTGCACTCATTCCCATAAGAAACACCAAATCTAGCAGCCGCGCGTCACCTGACAGCTCGCTGTGCACCTCGCTTCCTGATTTGACAAAGGTTGCAATTTCAGGGAGCAGATCTAAAAACCTCGGGAGGACTTTTCCTCAACTTAACCACCTCGCACCTGCATGAAGGATTAGCTCACCATAGGTAGCATCAAGCTCATCAAGTAACGATTTGAACGAGCGACAGTGCAAAGGTCTCGCACAAATTGAGTTGCCGATCTTGACAACTGTCAGTACATGATAAAAGTCAATAATCTTGCTCGCTCGCACTTGTTAGTGGATAACACAGGGGTAATTGACAAAGGAGGGGAATTCAGGGTCATTTCTGCATAGTGCAACAAAAGAACAAAGGAAGAAGAAAGAAAAGTACAGCACAGGAACAGGCCCTTCAGCCCTCCAAGCCTATGTCGACCATGCTGCCCATCTAAACTACAATCTTCTGCACTTCTGGGGTCCGTATCCCTCTATTCCGACCCTATTCATGTATTTGTCAAGATCCCCCTTAAATGTTACTGTCGTCCCTGCTTCCACCACCTCCTCCGGCAGCGAGTTCCAGGCACCCACTACCCTCTGTGTAAAACACTTGCCTCGTACATCTCCTCTAAACCTTGCCCCTCGCACCTTAAACCTATGGCCCCTAGTAATTGACCCCTCTATCCTGGGAAAAAGCCTCTGACTATCCATTCTGTCTATGCCCCTCATAATTTTGTGGACCTCTATCAGGACGCCCCTCAACCTCCGTCGTTCCAGTGAGATCAAACCGAGTTTATTCAACCTCTCCTCATAGCTAATGCCCTCCATACCAGGCAACATCCTGGTAAATCTCTTCAGCAACAAATCCTGCATTGACACCCAGCACTGATGGTCCACCATCAGTTGTGATTGAAACTGATTTCTCGATCGGAATGTTTTTCTCAGTCACATACCTTTTGAATTCATTGTAGATATCCTCGCCTCGTGTCCTCTCTTTGAGTGGCAAAAGAGAGAGAAAGTCCTCCTTTGTTGTTAAGGTTTTGAATGCCATGCAAACGAAAACGATCAGCTGGGCCGTGTCCATCGTGTCTGCTGATTCATCAAACTGCAGTGAGAAACATTCACAGCCTGGTCAGTCTCGGTGTATTTGCTGAAACACGTCCTCGAACAACGATTCCACCCTGCTGGCTACTATTAAAGCACCAGACGGCATAAGCTCTTGATGGCTGTCATGATTTCATTTGTGTTTTTCAAGTCTTTGAACAAAGTGTCGGCTGCAACCGTCATGGCCTCCTTAATAAATTCGCCATCGGTGGATGGTTTCTTAGCCACAGGTCTCGAAAAGAATGACTTTTGAGCTTTCAAAATTCCCTTTAACTCCCCAACTCTCTTCGTCCGAATCATGCTGTTTAACGGGAAATTTTCTCAAACTTTTGTATTCATTGTCTTGAGGTGCCGTTCCAAGTTATCTCTTTTACTCAAGACTATGCCCTCCTAACAAATGAGACAAATGGTTTTGCCTCTTTACATTCGTGAAAACAAATTCACTTTCCCATTCTGGCTGGAAATGGGAGGTTTTTTGTCCTCTTGCAGGTCCCTGGCTCCCCATTCGTCTTCACCCATATTATTCCAAGTTTTGGCACCTACAGGAATCGAACCCGAGTCTCGCGCATTTTTGATGCGTTTCGACAATCGACTTTTCGAGATTCCGAGAACAACTCATTGATCACAATTGACTATTTGGAGAACATTATTTTAAATGTCAGGGACCCGGGTTCGATTCCTGGCTTGGGTCACTGTCTGTGCGGAGTCTGCATGTTCTCCCCGTGTCTGCGTGGGTTTCCTCCGGGTGCTCCGGTTTCCTCCCACAAGTCCCGAAAGATGTGCTTGTTAGGTGAATGGGACAATCTGAATTCTCCCTCCATGTACCCGAACAGGCGCCGGAGTGTGGTGACTAGGGGATTTTCACAGTAACTTCATTGCAGTGTTAACGTAAGCCTACTTGTGACAATAAAGATTATTATTAGTATTATAAACGTTACAAGGATTTCTGTCGTGTGTTCCAGATCCCCACCGCAATCTGGGTGAAAGGAATTTCCCCTCAAATACCCTCTAAACTTCCAACTCTCACCTTAAATCTGTGTCCGCTCTTTGTAGACTCCTCAAGCAAGGAGAATGTTGCTTCGTATCCATTCGCTCTCGATCCCACATCATTTTAATTACATCAGGTCTCCCCTCAGCCTCCTCTGTTCTAAAGACAACACACCATATCCAATCTTTCATCGTAACTAAAAATCTCCAGCTCAGACAACAGTGGGGTGCTATTTCCAAGGGCCGGTGCAGACTCGATGGGCCGAATGACCTCCTTCTGCACTGTAAATTCTGTGATTCTATGATTCTTGTAAAGAAAATCAAAACACTGTGGAAATCTGAAATAGGAACAAAAAATGGTGGAAGGATTCAGCAGGTCTGGCAGCATCTGTGGAGAGAGAAACAAGAGTTAATGTTTTGAGTCTCGTATCTCAGAGCAGATATCCTTGCAAATCTTCTCTGTGCCCTCTCTGGTGAAATCGCACAACATGGTAACCAAAACTGCTCAGTATACTGCATCTGTGGCCTCACTAGAGTCTTGTACAGTTCTAGCATAACGTCCCTGCTCTTAGATTCCATTCCTTGGCTTCTGGAGGTAAGTATTCTGGATGCCTCCTTGTCAAGCAGAGGTCCTGAATTTTCATTCGGGTGCTGTGAAATGTGGAGCATCTTTCTTAATCTCCAGCTGGGGCTTTGCACTGGGAGAGTATGTGGACAAAGTTCAGGATGTGGAATTACTGAAACACATTGCATTCTCAATGACATTACGTCTTATTTACGATACTCTGATGTGTCACTAAGTATCAGCTGAATCACTTGACGACTGCATAATGCATGGGGATAGCAGCCCACAGCTCTGCAATGGCCTATCGATTCCCCTTTATGTTTTGCCTTCGGCCCATCGAATCTGCACCGGCCCTTGGAAAGAGCACACCATTTAAGCCCTCACCTCCACCCTAACCCGGTAACCCAGTAACCCCTCCTAACCTTTTCGGACACTAAGTGCAACTTAGCATGGTAAATCCACCTAACCTGCACATCTTTGGACTGTGGGAGGAAACCGGAGCACCCGGAGGAAACCCACGCAGACACGGGGAGAACGTGCAGACTCCGCACAGACCAAAGTGACCCAAGCCGGGTATCGAACCTGGGACCCTGGAGCTGTGAAGCAACAGTGCTAACCACTGTGCTAGCATGCCGCCCATTGAAGGTATGGCAATGACACAATGTTAGGTCGGAAAGTGCGTTATGAAGAAGTCATACAGAGTTTGCAGTTGGATCTGGATAGGTTGAGTGAGTGGGCAACATTCTGGCAGATGGAGTATAATTTGGGGAAGTATGAAGTTGTTCACCTTGGCAGGAAGAATAAAAAAGCAGAGTATTGCTTAAATGGAGAACTGCAGAATGCTGAGGCGCAGAGGGATTTAGTTGTTTTTGTGTATGAGTCACAAAGAGTTAGTATGCAGGTGCAGCATGTAATCAAAGCGGCTAATGGAATGATATTTTTTATTACAAGAGGAATTGATCATAAAAGTGAGGATGTTATGCTTCAGTCATATCGGGCATTTGTGAGGTATGGGCGTGATTTAACATTGTGTCCGACGAGATCTGTGTGTGCCGGTTAAATCGAGGGAGAGGCCGAAATCGGGATCCGTGCCAGGCATAAATCTTTTTACAATATCTCCCGCCTGCGCCCATTGGTGGGTTTCCAATCACACATCGGCATGGTGAGACACCAATTCATGCCAATTAAGGTCAATCTCCACCTCATTAATGAGATGAAGCCCAATCTAACGGCCTCCGGGAAACTAACCGGCTCCCCAATGAGAGGTCGCACGGGTGTCGCTTAGCACTCCTATTTAAAAATGGGAACTTAACGCAATGGTTGCTGAGGGGACTGGAGGAGGTGAGTAGCCAATTTCATTTTCGGGAATGCAACTCAGGGGCGCTGGAGCTGCTGCCCCAGTGTCCGGGAGGATGGGCGGGGATCCGGGGGGGGGGGGGGGTAACAGGTCTGGTCAGGGGACTGGGCGCTAAGCGTCAGGTGTCTCCCCTGGGCTGGGGGGGTGAGTGGCTCAGCACCTGCAGGTTATAAAGACCATCCTCCCAATATTGTGTATGTTTAGAACAGGGGCCGCCAGAGCTGCTGCCTGTCTGTCCCATCAAACATTTCCAGGACCGAGCCCTGTTCGTGGTTATAGGGCACACCCTCTGTCCGCGAGCAGCCACTGGCTGCACAGCTGAAGGTTATTGTTAATAAGGAATTGGCATTGTTAGTTATGTGAGCATTTCACAGCTGCAGGTTGTGTCTGCTGCTTGCGACTGCATCATGCCTGGCGGCTGCATCATGCCTGGCGGCTGCATCATGCCTGGCGGCTGCATCATGCCTGGCGGCTGCATCATGCCTGGAGGCTGCATCATGCCTGGCGGCTGCATCATGCCTGGCGGCTGCATCATGCCTGGCGGCTGCATCATGCCTGGCGGCTGCATCATGCCTGGCGGCTGCATCATGCCTGGAGGCTGCATCATGCCTGGCGGCTGCATCATGCCTGGAGGCTGCATCATGCCTGGAGGCTGCATCATGCCTGGAGGCTGCATCATGCCTGGAGGCTGCATCATGCCTGGCGGCTGCATCATGCCTGGCGGCTGCATCATGCCTGGCGGCTGCATCATGCCTGGCGCTGCATCATGCCTGGAGGCTGCATCATGCCTGGCGGCTGCATCATGCCTGGCGGCTGCATCATGCCTGGAAGCTGCATCATGCCTGGCGGCTGCATCATGCCTGGAAGCTGCATCATGCCTGGAGGCTGCATCATGCCTGGAGGCTGCATCATGCCTGGCGGCTGCATCATGCCTGGCGGCTGCATCATGCCTGGAGGCTGCATCATGCCTGGAGGCTGCATCATGCCTGGCGGCTGCATCATGCCTGGCGGCTGCATCATGCCTGGAGGCTGCTGTTGCTGTTTCCTTCCTTTCCTGTAACCGGAAAGAAGGACAACCTTTTCTAAGATACCTGGGACCCGTAACACTGGGCTCAGGGGATGTCAGAGTCCTGGAGGCATTCCTGTCAGGACTCTGATGTCCGGAACCCCGCTGCCCATCTGGGCCCTTTCCCAATTATTATGGGCTAACTTCTCCTGCGGGGACAGCGAAAGGGCATTGGGAGCCGCACATTTGATGCATTGGGGCGGGGGTCTATGTGAGGGGGATTGCATGTGTGGGCACAGCTTCTGGGTATGGAGGGGTTGTGCTGGTGGGTGCCAGGTGTGCTGGGCCACAGGCGCAGTGCTATGCTGTGGAGGGGGGAGGGGGTGTCAGGTGCCGGCCTGCGATCCATTGACATGGGAGGGGTGGAAGGGGGGGGGGGGGGGGGGGGGGGCGATGGTCAGCGGATGCTAGGTGGGACTGATGCCCTTCTTGGACAAAGATGAGGAGATTTTTCTCTCAGAGGGTTGTGCAACAGGGTAACTTAAATTATTTTAAGACAGAAGTAGATAGATTCTTGTTGGGCAAGGGCATCAAAGAGCATTGAGGGTCGATGGGGAATGTGGAACTCAGCCGTGATTTTATGGAATTGCAGAGCAGGCTCGAGGTGCTGAATGGCTGACTCCTGCCCCTAATTTGTATATTTGTTTATTTCCAAGTCAGGGTGGTGAGCAGTTTGGAGGTGGTGATGTTTACATGTATCCACTGCCCTTGTCCTTCCAAATGGTAGTGGCTGTGGATTTGGATTTGCTGTTTAAGGAGCCTTGGTGAGTTCCTGCAGTTCTTCTTGTAGATGGTACACATGGCTCCCACTGTGCGTTGGTAGTGGAGGGAGTGAATGTTTGTGGATAGGGTGTCAATCAAGTGAGCTGCTTTGTTCCGGATGGTGTCGAGCTTCTTGAGTGTTGTTGGAGCAGCAGGGTAGCATGGTGGTTAGCATAAATGCTTCACAGCTCCAGGGTCCCAGGTTCGATTCCCGGCTGGGTCACTGTCTGTGTGGAGTCTGCACGTCCTCCCCCTGTGTGCGTGGGTTTCCTCCGGGTGCTCCGGTTTCCTCCCACAGTCCAAAGATGTGCGGGTTAGGTGGATTGGCCATGCTAAATTGCCCGTAGTGTCCTAATAAAAAAGTAAGGTTAAGGGGGGGGGTTGTTGGGTGGATACGTGGGTTTGAGTAGGGTGATCATGGCTCGGCACAACATTGAGGGCCGAAGGGCCTGTTCTGTGCTGTACTGTTCTATGTTCTATGTTCATCCAGGCAAGCGGAGAGCATTCAATCACACTCCTGACTTGTGACTTTTAGTTGGTGGACAGTTTTTGGGGGGGTCAGGAAGTGAGGTACCCGCCGTAGGATTCTTAGCCTTTGGCCTGCACTGGTAGCCATGGTATTTATATGGCTAGTTCAGTTGAGTTTCTGGTCAATGGTAACCCCCAGGGATGTTGATAGTGGGGGATTCATTGATGGTAGTGCCTTTGAATGACAGGGGGCGATTGTTTGATTCACTTCTGTTGGAGATGGTCTTTATCTGACATTTGTGTGGCGTGAATGTTACTTGCCACTTGGTGGCATAAGCCTGGATATTGTCTGTGGTGATCACAAGTTAACCAGATGCAACACAACTGAGCAACCACTAGAGGGAGCACGGGAGAGCCATATAAATAGATCAGGACAGGAAGTGAGGACACACTTCACTGAGGGCAGAACTTGGAGCAACACATATACACAAGACACACTTCACAGCAGGCGGGCTGGTAAGCAGGACACACACACACAGCAAGCAAAGCTGGTAGCTAGCACTGGAAGGTCGTTCTAGGTCGAGCTCTGGAAACTGAACGAACTCACAATAAAGCATCTTCTCCACACTTGAGACTACGAGCTTTATTAAGACACGAGTAACAACACATGGTACCTAGGAGTGATTTCAGACGCTTATGACAGGACAACTCAGCTGCAGATACAGAAAACAAAAAAAAAAATGGCATGGAAATCTCAACCAAGAATGGCATGGAAATCTCCTACTGGACATTCGACTTGGGAAGACATTGCTGATGAGAGGATGTGCCTTGGATACCCACTTCACCTGGACACGACTGGAAAAGTAAGAAGTGTCTGGGAAAGGTTTAAACAAATGTTCGATTTCGCTATGATAGCATATGATGCAGCAGCCGCCTCAGACGAAATTAAAATAGCAATTCTCATCGAAGGAAATGAAGCTTGGAAAGTTTATAATGGATTTAAATACTCAAAAGGTGAAGACAGAAACAGCTTACAAACGGTACTAAACAAATTTGAAGAGTACTGTGAGAAATTTGAACAGCAAGGCATGCTCACAGTCCAACCTGCACAGAGACTGAGTGATGCAAAACTTAAAAAATCACGAAGAGAGCAAGAAATCGCGAATGGAAAGTACAGATCAAAAAGAAGAAATAAAAAGAATTTCTCACAAAGCCAAAACGCTGAAACCCTGTCCAAATCGGGAAGAGAAGGTCACTTACGAATTTTGCAGTCCTGGTGGGACAGTAAAATCGCTGAAATCCGCGAAAAACGGCAAAAAATGGCGTCGGAGCACATTGTGCAGTCTCTGGTAAGCAAAGAACTACAAATCGCGTCTGCGCATGCGCCGGAACCGGAAGTCGCGCATGCGCAGTTTGAAAAAGATCGCAGCGCCGATCGTTATGCGCATGCGCAAGCCGCGCATGCGCAGTCAAAAAAAGTCATCGTCGCGGATCGTCATGCGCATGCGCAAGCCGCGCATGCGCAATGGGAACGAAACCGCACAGTGCAGGAGGAAAGCCGATTTGCGCATGCGCAAGTCATGCCAACGCGTGACGTCATGACGTCTGAGCATCCCGACCACGCCCACTTAAAAGGGAAATGCCCGAAAATTGAAAATAAGACACTTAAAGTGGTAAACACAAATTTTCTTGCCTCAGAACACAGAAAAACGCCTGAACTTACACCAACAGTTAAAAACAACTTGCACAACACCCTAAAAAAAGCAGTCAGCACCACCCAAAGTGAAGAGAACAAAAAGAATTCCGAAACAACAAAAGATGATTTGGTTTTCGAAGAATACTACTCAGACACAGCTGAGTCAGTCGGATATGCTTATCACAGCATCAGCGACACGGTCGCAAAGTTCAACACGAATCAACTCGTGGTAGAAGAAGCCAACGAAGATGAAATGGCTTTCAAAGAATACTACTTAGACATGGAGGAGTTATTTGGACATGCTGATCACAGCATCAGCGACACCGTTGCAAAGCTCAACACGACTCTACTCATGGTAGATGAATCCAACACCATGAGGCCATGGCAGCTCGTCGATACATTGGATGACAGCAATACCCAAGACGAAGACGACGCCACACAGAGAGCACAGGAAGACTCCACAGAGCGAGCGATGACAGGCTCCACAGTGCGAGTAATGAAAGACTCCAAAAGGGATGCAAGCAAACACTCCCTGGCGAACACCATGCATGAACAAGACCATGCAGGTAAACCCGCAGTATCTGAGCAACCGCAAGCAGACTATGACAGTCTACCAAGCTCACAGGAACAAGAAGAAGACAACGTACATCTCACCACTGACACCATGCATGCACAAGACCATGAAGGTCAACCCGCAGTATCTGAGCAACCACAAGCAGACTATGAAAGTCTAACAAGCTCACATGAACAAGAAGAAAACAATGCACCTCTACCCACTGCATGCGAAGACAGTGACAAGATGATCACACTCGACGTACAGGATCACAGCGAGACTGACAGTTCTCAGCTTGTCTGTACCGACGCACAGAGCGAGAACAGTAACAAGGTGATCGCACTCGACGTACAGGCTCACAGCGAGACTGACAGTTCTCAGCTTGTCTGTACAGAAGCACAGAGTCGGGCCACCCAACAGTCCAGAGCGACGATGCCGAAAGAAAACATGCAGATTTTGACTCCAGAAGAGGAGCACCTGGAGTCCAGAGAGACCAAGCCAGAAGAAAACATGCAGATTTTGACTCCAGAAGAGGAGCACCTGGAGTCCAGAGACACCAAACAAAAAGAAACCATGCAGATTTTGACTCCAGAAGAGGAGCACCTGGAGTCCAGTGAGATAACATCAACAGAAATCATGAAGATATTGACTCCAGAAGAGGAGCGGCAAGAGTCCACAGACACCGCGTCAAATGTAATCGAGAAGACTTTGACTCCGGAAGAGGAGCACCAAGAAAGCAAAGATGCGGAATCCAATTCTCCACAACTGATTGATGTCACCTGCACCGATGCAACATCAGATCATTCGCACCACTCTCGGGACGAAATGCTCAATGACTCAAATTATCCACTCGGGACACTCATAGAGTATAAGAACAAAAACAACATGAAGCTCGACAAGACCAACAACAATAGCAAGAAGCACAGCAGAAACGAGAACGACAACAGCAAGAATAAAAGCAACATGAAGCGCGACAAGACAAACAACAAAGTCAGGCACAAAGATAGCGACAACGACAGAGACAGCAACGACAAGAATGGCAACAAACACAACAAAGTCTGGAACAACGACAGTGCCAACACCAAAGACGGAAACGACAAAAACAGCGACAAGTACGGCAACGAAAACAACAAAACAAGAACGACAGAAACAACAGCAATGAAACAACGACTTGTACACAATGGCACTACTTGGCACATGACGGACAATGCCACAGCACACTGCAAAACGATGACAAGACTACAAACATGTCATGGGATGACAACGAATCGCACAAACTCACGTCTGCTCCAGAACGAGCAAGCACACCAGCATCCAAGGCGGATGAGACAATAAATCAACACCACAAGCACAGAAAAAAGTCCATGCCAGTCAACATCAGTGATGTGACCATGCAAACACCTCGGGATGATGCATTGGGTACTTAAAATAACAAGGAACACCAACAACATTCACAGCGGACTTGCAATATCAATATCACCACGTCATCAACAACAAAAAGAAAAAGAAAAAAAGCTCTGAACAAATTCATCAAGTTTGGACTCATAAATGTTTTTATTAAGATTGGACATATAACTACATTGGCTTTGTACAATATGCAATAGCACCATCACCTGTATAGATACGCATATCATAAGTAACTGTTTTCAATACTGTTTCTTTAATGATGTACAGCAAATATGTTAAGAGAAAAAGGGGGATGTGGTGATCACAAGTTAACCAGATGCAACACAACTGAGCAACCACTAGAGGGAGCACGGGAGAGCCATATAAATAGATCAGGACAGGAAGTGAGGACACACTTCACTGAGGGCAGAACTTGGAGCAACACATATACACAAGACACACTTCACAGCAGGCGGGCTGGTAAGCAGGACACACACACACAGCAAGCAAAGCTGGTAGCTAGCACTGGAAGGTCGTTCTAGGTCGAGCTCTGGAAACTGAACGAACTCACAATAAAGCATCTTCTCCACACTTGAGACTACGAGCTTTATTAAGACACGAGTAACAACACATTGTCCAGGACTTACTGAATTTGGACATGGACTGCTTCAGTATCTGGTGTTGAACATTGCGTAGTCATCCGCAAACATCCCCACATCTGACCTTGTGATGAAAGGAAGGTCAATGATGAAGCAACTATTTTAGTTTGCAGGTAAACAGAATGGTTTGGAATTTACATTTGGGGTTAAGTGTTGAAATTGTTGTGTAAATATTGCATTTCAAAAGAGGGTCAGAGGTGAAAAGGAATATTTGCATCTTCCGGGAGAGTCACGATTCACAGGGGCATGGAGCTGGAATCCAGCTGGACTGGAGTTGCTCTGAGGGAAGTCCTCTGAAGATTGGCTTTTCTTTGTGTTTGCTGAAAAGCTGTCAATGTTGAGATTTGAGAAAGGCAATTTGTGAAGCAGTTTGTTGGCATCTGCGTTTGGAAAAATCACTTCAGCACGTTTGGTTCTGGGAAGTCGGAGAATGTATTTTTTTTTGAAGTGAAAGGCAATTTCTTGGAATCTATAAGGGCTGTTGCCAACAAGTTCGTTTCATTGTGCGCCTTTTTGTAAGGTATTTTAGGAGGTTATCTTAAAAGGCCATTTCTTACTGTGAATCTTTTATCTTATGTGTTTGAAGTTTTATCTTTTCTTTTAATCACCATTTTTCATTCTTCAGTTTTTAAAAGTTTCCACTGGGGTCCTTTGCTTTGGAGTTCAGTAGCTACCTCGCCTCATTTCTGCAAAATACAAAAAAAAAGGTTAACGATTGCCGAGATGGATTTTGGTCTGGAATCTGGCTTCAGCAACATCAACACTGCAGTCAGAATACATTCAACGAGACCATGACAAAAATCCATGGGCTGGGTTCTCCGCTGGCGGGATTCTCTGTGGCGCCGGCAGCGCACCCATGCCCGGGGATTTCCCCACGGTGTGGGGCTGCCCACAATGGGAAACCCCATTGACCGGCTGGCGGGACGGAGAATCCCACAGCCGGTGGAGGTGTGCCACCTGGTGCAACAGGGCTGGGAATCCCACCCATGTGTCCACCTTGGCTACAAGTCCTATCATGCCAGGTCGATAATTTATCCTCAGATATATGAGCTTCACCTTCAGCCAACAGTCTCTTATGCGGCACCTCTTCAAATGCCTATCGGAAGTCCATGTAAATAGCATTCAGGTCTGAGTCATCGCTTCCAAGAAAATCAGCCAGATTCATGAGGCATGGCCTAGTCTTCGCAAGTCCAGACTTCTTATCAGCTGAACGTCTTTGAGGCATTCAGTCACCACATCTTTAAATATAGATTCTGACAATTACCTGGTTTAAAAAATATGAAAATTCTCCGGCCTCCACGTGTTTCTGGGCGGTGAGAGGTGGCGTGCCGTTTTCTGGCAGTGGGATTCTCCGCTCCTGCCACTTTCAATAGGATTTCCTACTGCAGCCACCCTCGCCTCCGGGAAACCCATGGGCTGGAATGTGCTGCATGGGACCAGAGAATTCCGCCGCCAGCGAACGCCCGGAGAATTCCGGACAATGATTTCTCAACAATGGAAATTAGGTTGGCTGATCTGTAAATTCCAAGGGCACGATTCTCCGACCCCCCGCCGGGTCGGAGAAACCCCGGGGGGGGCGGCGCGAATTCCGCCCCGAGGCCGGTTGCCGTATTCTCCGGCGTCGGTTTTCGGGCAGGGTTCACGCCACGCCAGTCGGGGGGCCGTTGGCAGCGCCCCCCCCCCCCCCCCCCCCGGCAATTCTCTGGTCCCCAATGGGCGGAGCGGCCGTCCATTTTTGGCCAGTCCCACCAGCGTGGGTTACGCATGGTTCCACATGGGGGGACCTGGCAGGTAAATCAGCTGGGGCGGTCCTCGGGGAGGGGCGCGGGGGCATCCGACTCCAGGGGCCGCCCCCACTGTGGCCTGGCTCGCGATCGCTGGCGGGCCTGTGCAATGGGGGCACCCCTTCCTTCCGCACCGGACCCTGTAGGGCTCCGCCATGGCCGGCATGGAGAAGAGAAACCCCGCGCATGCGCCAAAATACGCCGGCCAGTCTGTGCATGTGCGGAACCACAATGGCGGTTTCACATAGGATCACATGGCGCGTGATCACGCCGGGACTTCAGCTCATGCGCGAACTCGCGCAGTCCCTTTGCCGCCGGCTGGAGCGGCACTAACCCCTCACACTTTCGGGGGCTGTTGACGCCGGAGTGGTTGGTGCCTGTTCTCCCGCTACGTGGGGACTTAGTCCCCAGAAGGGAGAATCCCGCTGGTGGTTTCCCATTGCCACCTACGTTAGAATTATAGAATCATTACAATGCAGAAGGAGGCCATTTGGCCCATCAAGTCTGCACCGATCCTCCAAAAGAAAACCTTACATGGTCCACTCCCTTCCCCATCCCCTTAATCCCCACCAAACCTGCAAATCTTTGGACTGTGGGAGGAAACAGGAGCACCCAGAGGAAACTCACACAGACACTGGGAGAACAGGCAAACTCCATACAGAAAGTCACCCGAGGTCGGAATTCAACCCGGATCCCTGGCTCTGTGAGTAAGCAGTGCTAACCACTGTGCTCCGTCAGCCCAAAGCAAATGTAAAAGCTGACAGACAGCCCAGCTCCACCCACTCTCTGACATCACTGATAAACACCCACTTCTTAAAGGTACATTCACTCCAGCTATTTTATAAACACCCATTTCTTAAAGGTACATCCACTACAGCTATTTTATAAACACCAATTCCTTAAAGGTACTCTCACATGACAGGGAGAATGGGCAAACTCCATATAGATAGTCACCCGAGGTTGGAATTCAACCTGGATCCCTGGCTCTGTGAGTAAGCAGTGCTTCCCGTACCAGCCTCCCCGAACAGGCGCCGGAATGTGGCGACTAGGGGCTTTTCACAGTAACTTCATTGAAGCCTACTTGTGACAATAAGTGATTATTATTATTATTAACCACCGTGCTTCCATGCCGCCCCTTTACAATAGCGCTATTACAACAGTGACCGCACTTCAAATATTTCAGGCAGTTGTGGGCTTGGGGAGGGCTAGTCGTGAGGGTAGTCAGGGGCTGAGGGTAATCAGGGGGTGGTGGATACCTCACAGAGGGGTGGGTAGTCAGGAGGTGGGAGAGTGTAGTCTGGTAGGTGGGGTGTTGTGAGGGGGCGGGAGACAGTGGTCGTAAGGTCCAGTTGGGGTCAGTGCCACAGCTACTCTGGAGTTAGAAATGGTTTTAATCCTAAATTTTACTGGGTAACTATTCTGCGACGAGTCGGAACCATTTGAAGTTTCTACGTTAAACTGGAGTTTCAGATGGTTCCACGTTCAGGCTAATTGCCCATCAGAAGCTCAAACTTCCCGAGAAATTCCCATGCAGTCTTTGCTGGGAATTTCAGGATGCGGGGGCGGGCAGCATATCTTCTGTGGGAACTCCTGGGTACCGCCCACGGTAATTTTTTTTAAATTCGTTCATGGGATGTGGGCATTATTGGCGGAACCGGCATTTATTTCCCATCCCCGAGGTCATTTAAGAGTCAACCACATTGCTGTGGATCTGGAGTCACATGTAGGCCAGACCAGGTAAGGACGGCAGATTTTCTCCCCTCAAGGACATTAGTGAACCAGATGGGTTTTTACGACAGTCAACAGTGGTTTCATGGTCTCATTTTGACTTTTAATTCCAGATTTATTTTATTGAATTCAAATTTCACCATCTGCCATAGTGGGATTCAAACCAAGGTCTCCAGAGGATTATCCTGGGTCTCTGGATTACGAGTCCAGCGACAATATTACTATTCCATTGCTTCCCTAAATTAAAGTTCTCGATCATGTATTTCTTTTTCTTCTTTTGTTTCTTTCTCTTTCTGTCTCTCCCTCTCCCCCATCTATCTATCTTTCCTTCCGGCACTTCCTTCTATCCTTACTAGGTTCAAAGGGCAGATGCAGGGATGTAAATTAAGCAAAAAACATATTCTCATTTCTGCAGAATCTTTCAAAGGCTCAGGATTGTCCCAGATCATTTTTGAGCCAGTGAAGAACTTTTTGAAATGTAGTGATTGAGAAACACAGCAGCCAATTTTTTCACAGGAATCCCGACAAACAACAATCATTGAAGTGGCCAGATTATCTGTTAACCATAGAATCATAGAATCCCTATAGTGCAGAAGTAGGCCATGCAGTCCACTTGGCCTGCATGACCGCTTGAAAGAGCAGCCTACCCAGGTCCATTCCCACTCCCTTTCTCTGTAACCAAATCTAGACATCCCTGGACACTGAGGGCCAATCCACCTAACCCGCACATCTTTGGACTGTGGGAGGAAACCGGAGCACTCAGAGGAAACCCACACAGACATGGGGAGAATGTGCAAACTCCACTCGGATGGTCACCCAAGGCCAGAATCGAACCCTGGTTCCTGGCGCTGCGAGGTATCAGTTCTAACCACTGCGCCACTGAGCCGCCCCCATTAATAGTGTGGAATCTTCACATCTGAAAGGGAACCCTCCCTCAGTACCTCACTGCCCAATAGGGAAAAAAAACATTTTGGACCTGTTTTGTTATTTCCCCGTTCCTTCTGGGCATGGCTTCTTACTCTAGATTCATGTGTTTGAGTCTCCTGAAATTACCGCCTTCTGATACAGAATTAAGATCACTATCACTGAACCACATGGTTGCGACTGACTGAATATAAGAACATAGAAACAAGAGTTTCCCCCCACAGTCCAAAGATGTGCGGGTTAGGTGGATTGGCCATGCTAAATTGCCAGACGATCTGGGTTGAACAACTGCGCAGAGCTGAGGAGAGCAGGGAGCTCCGGAGGCAGACAGTGTTACCCAGTCCTATGGGGATAAAGTAGAGTGCATTCAGTGCGGTTGTGATGGATGGACCTGGTTAATTATGTTTTTCTTCCTGGCGTCCCTTTTTGTCTTTCAGACCAGATCGCGCAGGACCACAGGACCATCGTGTGCCCGATGATCGATGTCATTGACCACAATCATTTTGGCTATGAGATGCAGGCTGGAGATGCCATGAGGGGAGCCTTCGACTGGGAGATGTACTACAAGCGCATCCCCATCCCACCTGAGCTCCAGAGGACTGACCCCAGTGACCCCTTTGAGTAAGTAAAATTGGATGGGAATTATGGCAGAGATCAAATAATGCAGCAGCCTTACTTTAGATGGAGAGTGTTACACTTAGATAACGTAGTTTTATACGATCCCAATATTGCAATATTCCCTTGGCGGCCGGTTTAGCTCAGTTGGCTGGATGGCTGGTTCATGATCCCGAGCAAGGCCAGCTGCGCAGGTTCAATTCCCATACAGGCTGAGGTTATTTATGAAGGCCCCACACCTCAAACTCGCTCCTCGCCTGAGGTGTGGCGATCCTCAGGTTAAATCACCAACAGTCAGCTCACCCCCTCAAAGGGGAAAGCAGCTTATGGCTGTGTGGGACTATGGCGACTTTACTTTTATACTTAATTTCACTTTTTCTCTTTTGACTACTTTTCACCCCATTTTCCCCAGAAATGGTCTTAGGATCATGGAAATGTACAGTGCAGATGGAGGCTATTCGGCCTGCCACGCCGGTGTCATCTCCTTAAAAGAGCCACTCAAGTCAACGCAAACTCTCTTGCCCTTTCTCCAGAACCCTTTTCCAGGGGGAAAAAAGTCTGTTCCGCTGGGTGGAAAGAGGGTGGACGGATTGAGAATGAGAGGGCGCAGATTTCAGATAATCAGCAAATGAAGCAACGGCAACATGAGGAAAAACATTTGGTCTCAACGAGCGTTGAGGGTCTAGAACGCGCTGCCCAAGAATGTGGTGAGAGGCAAATCCAATCGAGGCTTTTGAGAGGGAAGTGAACCATTATCTGCAGCGGAAGAATGTGCAGGGCTATGGGGAGAAAGCAGGGGAGTGAAGCAAGGTGCATTGTTCTGTCAGAGAGCCAGCTTGAATCTGCTCCCTTTGCTTTTTCAGGCAGCGCATTCCAGCTCATAATAATTTGCTTATTTCACATCAGCTTTCTTGCCAATTATCTTAATTCTATGTACTTTGGTTTCCAATGCTCCAATTAATGGAAACAATTGCTCCTTATTTACTCAGTCATAATTTTAAGCACTTCCATTAAATTTACGGTTAATCATCTGTGTGTTCTGAGATGATCCCCTCTGTGGACTTTAGGCGTGTTTGGTCTGTAGACAGACGCTGATGTGTATCTAACTCTTGTTTATGAGTAAGAAATCTAAACAGGTCAGAGTACACATATGAAAATGAAATGAAATGAAAATCGCTTATTGTCACGAGTAGACTTCAATGAAGTTACTGTGAAAAGCCCCTAGTCGCCACATTCCGGCGCCTGTCCGGGGAGGCTGGTACGGGAATCGAACCGTGCTGCTGGCCTGCTTGGTCTGCTTTAAAAGCCAGCGATTTAGCCTTGTGAGCTAAACCACATATTGCTCCTCGGCATGGTTCCAACCTCTCTCTCTCTCTCTAACACAATAGTGACTGATGTCAGTGGTACATCATCATTTGTGTCAGATATTAGCAATCCCATCAGTTCATGCTTTAAACTACACCTCTACCCAAGCATAGTGGCCTATTTTCAACAATATGAAACTATGGCTGGAACTTTGTAGCCATTCACGCCGATGGTATCTACCGGTCCATCCGACGGCAGACCCCCACCGCAACTTTCACGGCAACGAGGGGTGCATTCAACAGGATCCCCATTGACAACAGTGGGACCAGAAGTTCCCGTTGCAAACTACTCAGCGGGTTGCATGGTAAATCCTGCCCTATGCCTTTAACTATTTATATAACATTTCTGTAAGTCCCTTTCTACTACAGATTCTACCCAACTGCAACTCTTACTCTTCCCCCTTCTCAAGTAACAGCCTGGGGGACTCATCTCCCTCTGAATTTCCAGCTTTTAGGGAAGACGCCTTAGAGATATGAGAGCTTTCCTCTGAGCCTGGGAGGACATCACCATCTGCAGAATGCAATAGCAATTTGGCAGCATTGCTGGGGAGCAGAGTATAGGTTTCAGGATTATTGAACAGCAAGGGTAGCGAGGACTTTCCAACGAAAGTCTGATCCAGGAGTTGCTTCCTCAATGCATACAGGAAAAGGCCTTCAGAAGACAAATGATCTTCAATTCCAGGGAAGACTGTCACAGTTGTATTATTACCTGCAGCTTTGACGACTGAAAAGGCATTGAAGATCCAAGATCTCCAACAACTTAAATGAGGAAGAAGAAAAAAAGGGCAAACTTCCTGTAAACCTCTCAGAAAAAGAAGAAGAGATAATTTCCCAATGATATTTCAGAAGGACTCTCTACAGGGAGTGATGAAAGAGCCGCTCTTCTCTCTGTGTGATGTCGCTCCATTATGAACAAGGGAAAGAATTGCTGAGGATATGGAGACAAGACGGCATCATCTTCTGTAATGAGAGAAATTCCTTGTCAACAGTTAACTCGGGGATAAGATGGCTGTGCAGGATTTTGCAGCTTTAGAAGGTTCTGTTGCAACTCCTGTGTTGACTTCGGATAGAAGAAGGTTTTCAGTTGGGACTGCAGTTTAGGTGGAATTTGACTTTTGCCCAGGAAGCTACTAGCTCTTTAACAATATGATCCTCCATGGATTCAGGCAAGGCACTCTCTCCGGAAGACTCTTCGTGGATAACAGGAGATAAAGTAGGCAATACATTGGTTGATTCAATGGAACTAAGATCTGAATG
Organism: Scyliorhinus canicula; assembly: GCF_902713615.1. NCBI lineage: Eukaryota > Metazoa > Chordata > Chondrichthyes > Carcharhiniformes > Scyliorhinidae > Scyliorhinus > Scyliorhinus canicula. The sequence goes on along the minus strand of NC_052153.1, from coordinate 181,868,660 downwards.
CCAGTCAATGACAAAAAACACAGCTGATTCTTCGGAAAAGACAACAGAGACTTCAAATGCATCGAGCGTCTGGAGAAATGAATCATCCTCTCGGAAAGTGAAGAGGAAAAGTAATCCTACTTTTGATTGGAAGGTCTATGCTGCCTGGACCTTGTAACTTGATATCAGATGGATGAAGGTTCATTGGCTGAAACCAATCATGATCATCAGCCAGTATGTTAGCGGCTGCTTCAGTGTCAATTTTAAAGACGGTATTGAAACTTGAACTTGGACTGGAGTTGGCCAATAGTCTGAACTAAGATTATCAACTTCCACTATGAACGCTGTAATTTTGTCTTGATCCAGATTTGCCATTTTCTGGATGGAGTGTGTTTCATCAATATTTTCTGATCTTCTACCTGGATTAACGTTGTTTAATTTGCATAAACATCTAGGAGGGATTCTCCGTTGGCCGACGGCAAAATTGGAAAACGCGATAGGACGAAGAACAGGTTTCGATGCCGGAATAGCGGCGGGCGCCGATTTCATGCCAAATCACAATTCTCCGTCGCCTCCACAGTGGCGTAAATGCGTTCCAGAATGCACATACAGTAAACGGCGTTGGCATATCATGAGCGGGCATGACCCGATATTCTCCGGGGCTTCCATGATTCTCTGCCTCCAATGGGCCGAATTCTCGATGGCGAAGTTTACTTGTGCTTTTAAAAATCGTGAAACAGGTGCCATTGCTGCTGAGGAAAGGAGAGGGGGTACGAAAAGTTGCCATAGTTTGCTTACAATTGTGCCACTGCCTGGGTGGCGTCTGCAAGGGCCGGGGGAAATAGCAGAGGATGGCCAGGAGGCGGGCTGTGGGGTCGAGGTGGACGGGGAGAGAACACCATTGCCACAGCCGGAAAGACAGCCATACAGCTGTGCACAACGCTGACTGCCCACTGTGAACGTAGTGCTACAGGTTGTTTGGGTGTCCCCCCAGCCCACCCACTCAAGGCGCCCTCTGGCCCCAGCCAACCCATTAGCCATGTGGGCATGCTCCAGCGGAGCTAGTGCCATCTTGTTGGCTGGGATGGTGTGTGTGGGGAATGAAGTGTGTATGTGCGGCTACAGCTTGTCGGCCTCCTAAGTGTCAATTCCGAATCCGGCGAATCCCGAAAAGTTTCTCATTGGAATCGATTGTGTTCCACATGGCACCAGTGCTGCCCCTTGGCAGTCACTGAATTGGTCCAGGTGCGGCTCCCGTGTTGCTGTCGTGGAATCCACGAATCCTGCCCAGGCATCAACACTATGGGCTGGATTATCCGATTTAGAGGCTGTGTTTGGAGGAAGTGTCTAGTTTTACATTGAAAAGTCGATGCTACGCCCGGTGGGTGCTAGCAGCCATGCACGTAAAACTCCCGGCATTCCCGAAATAAACAGGCGGTGAATTGCCGGGTCGATGGCCGCGCATGGGCATGATGATGACCTACAGCAGTTGCGCCATACAACATGGTGACGGCCGCCTGTGGACCCGACCGGGCAAATATATCCCCCTGGACACCCCCCACCAGTCCCCCCAGCCCCCACTGAAGCCCCCCCATGCCAGCAGCATGGCTCTCGCCTGACCGTGGCAGGCACTGGTCACAGTCCGCAGCCGCCACACCGAGTTTCCAACAACTCAGAACACATGCAACCTGCGCGGTCGGGAACTCGGCCCATCGGGAGCGGAGCATCGCGGGAGGGTCTCGAAGCGATGCTCTGATGCCGTCGCAACGGTGTGCAGCTTGCGCCACAATGACGCCGATTTGGAGGGGGCGGGGCATCTGAAAAACAGCGTTGGTCCCTATTCAGTCGCAAACAGGGATTCTCCGCCGAATCGCCGACTATGATTTTGCTGTCGAGCAACGGAGAATCCCGCCCTTAGTCTCAGAAAGGGAGAATCCCGCCCTTAGTCTCAGAAAGGGAGAATCCCGCCCTTAGTCTCAGAAAGGGAGAATCCCGCCGCTGAAATATCCAGTATTGGGCGGCATTCTCCCCTACCCAGCGTGACGGAGGGTCCCGGAGTAGGGGAGTGGCGCCAACCACTCAGGGGTCGCGCCTCCCCAAAGGTGGGGAATTCTCCCCACCTTTGGGGGCTAGCCCCACGCCAGAGCGGTTGGCACCAGAAGACTGGCGCAAAAAACCAGCGTCCCCGGCAGCGGGGCTGGCCGAAAGGTTTTCGTCGGTCCGCGCATGCGCCGGCAGTGACGTCAGCGGCAGCTGACCACTGACGTCACTGCCGGCGCATGAGCGATGTGGGGTTCTCTTCCGCTTCCGCCATGGCGAAGGCCGTGGCGGACGCGGAAGAAACTAGTGAAGCCAGGGCACTGGCCCGGACTCTGAGGGGGGTCCCCGATCGCGGGCCAGGCCACCATGGGGGCAGCCCCCGGAGTTCGATCGCCCCCCGCCCCCCAGGACCCCGGGGGCCTGCTCGCACCGCTGAGCCCGCCGTTCCAGAGGTGGTTTAAACCTCGGCGGCGGGAGAGGCCTCCCAGCGGCGGGACTTCGGCCCATCCGGGCCGGAGAATCGCCGCATGGGCCTCTCCGATTGGAGTGGCGAGATTCCTGCCCCCGCCACTTTCCGGGTGGCGGAGAATCTCTGCCACGGCGGGCGCAGGATTTTAGGCGCCCCCAGGCGATTCTCCGACCCTGCTGGGGGTCGGAGAATTTCGCCCATTGCCTGACTGGAAGCACTTCATGGCCCCTGCTGGGCAGTCGTGGTGTCTGCTTGTTTTTCATGCCACAACACAAGCATCTCAAAGGGCTGTCGGTGTGGGGTTTCCCACCCTTTTGCCTGGCTTGGCGGGCTTTCGAGTGGGGGAGGGGCACAGTCGTTTGGCGGGCTTTCTTGAGGTTGGGGCCGCTGCCAGTTTTTTGGTGGCCTTTCGGGCAGTTGGGGGCCACTGCCCGTTTGGCAGGCTTTCGAGTGGGTGGGGACGGTGATCATGGTCCTGCCCAGTGAAGCCTCAGAGTCTCCCCAAACTATAGCCCTAATTAGCGCTAAGAGTTTGGCCTGTGTCGCACACTGAGGCCCTTGCTCGATGATGGGTTTGCTCAGCATTTGGGTTTGCAAATGGGTTTGCCCAGTTTGGGCGGGCTCAGCGGCGCGAGCAGGCCCCCGGGGTCCTGGGGGGACGGGGGGGCGATCGAACACCGGGGGGTGCCCCCACGGTGGCCTGGCCCGTGATCGGGGCCCCCCCTCAGAGTCATCATATCCAAGGCTTGGATATATGTTGGAGACCAAGGGGCTAGTTTAGCACAGTGTGCTAAAGAGCTGGCTTGCAATGCAGAACAATGCCAGCAGTATGGGTTCAATTCCCGTATCGGCCTCCCCAAACAGGCACCGGAATGTGGTGACTAGGGGCTTTTCACAGTAACTTCATTGAAGCCTACTTGTGACAATCAGATTATTATTAAGAACGATGTCAAAGCCCACAGTAAACTCCTCCACCCCGTGCGCCATGAGAACGTCATACGACCCTGCACCCAAAACGCAAAGAAGCGAATTGACCTGGACACGCTGCCCTCTATTTTGTAACCCGGATGTCAGTGTTTCCCCCAAATCTTCCAGCTCTCCGCAGACACTTCAAATCTTCGAACGTCTGCGGGAAGGGCAGGGGCTGCTCGAGTGGTGCTGGCATTGTCACCTCTTTCCAAATTGCCTCTCCTTCTGTCGAGTTGTAAACACGAGTTGCCACTAGGCTTTCCATCAGCCTGTGCTTGCTTTGTTAACGCCGATGTGTTTTTAACAGCGACGTCTCCACTGCTGCCACCATCTTCTGAGATGGTCCCTCTGCCTCTGGGCATGGCACATGCAGTAGTCAGGTTGAAGTCAAACTCTGGTATCTTCTTAACACCTATTTATTAGTACTACTTCAGAACAGGTTACAGAGTAGGTATGTAGGTCCTTGTCGTGATTGCAACCTCTCTCTCTCTCTCTCTCTCTCTCGAGTCTACCACATGACTGACTTGATGTCAGTAATACATCATTATCTCCATCAAACATCAGCCTAGCCCATGTGTTAACCCTTTACACTACACTGTGCTCCAAGGAGAACAACCACCAATTTCTCTAATCTCTCCTGGTAACTGAAGTCCCCTCATCCCTGGCATCTTACACTCAACATGTACAGTCTCACAGGTTGCTATAGCTGCTCTAACATCCCCAATCAACCATCCTTCAGGCTAAACCTGGAGAGTGAGTGTCGGCAGCATGTTTGACAGTGGAAGGCATCATCACAGCCGGGTTTGACACTGTCCTTTACGGAGCAGCAGCTCCCTCGGGAGAAAAAGAAGGTGCTCAAAATTCTATAACACCTTTCACAAACCCGGGCCTTACCAATCAATGGAGTAATGTTGAAGTGCAGTTACAGTTGTAATGTAGGAAGTGCAGCAACCAATACACGCACAGCAAGATTCCACGATTCACATAATGACATGCTGTTGAGTGAAGTTGGTTGAGAGGTAAATGTTCACCAGGACACCGAGGAGAACTCTTGACCTTCATATCAATAAATCTTTTACGTCCACTTGAGGGACATGAGGAGCATCTATTTAATTTCGCGAGTGAAAGATGCCACCTCCAACAGTGCTGCACTCCCTCGCCTGTATTCCCTCTTTATTCATCCTCTCTCCTCTTTCCTTCCTTGCTCTGACAATATCACCACCCTCCGCTCCCTCCCATTCCCTCCGTCTCCCCACTTACTCCTACTATTCCCATCCCTCACCCTCCTCCCATTCCCTCCCTTCTCTCCATCCCCTCCCTCTCCTTCTCCTGTTCCCTCTTCTCCCCTCTCTCCCCCCTCACCCTCCTCACCCTCCTCCCAATCCCTCCCGTCTCTCCATCCCTCTCCTTCTCCCTCACTCTCCTCCTCTTCCCATTCCCTCCCCCTTCCCCTTCCCCTCTCCCTTGCCCTCCCCCCTCTCCCTCGCCCTCCCCCCTCTCCCTCGCCCTCCCCCCTCTCCCTCGCCCTCCCCCCTCTCCCTCGCCCTCCCCCCTCTCCCTCGCCCTCCCCCCTCTCCCTCGCCCTCCCCCCGCCCCCTCGCCCCCCCCCCTCTCCCTCCCCCCTCTCCCTCCCCCTCCCCCCCCTCTCCCTCCCCCTCTCTCCCTCGCCCTCCCCCCCTCTCCCTCGCCCTCCCCTCCTCTCCCTCGCCCTCCCCCCTCTCCCTCGCCCTCCCCCCCTCTCCCTCGCCCTCCCCCCTCTCCTTCGCCCTCCCCCCTCTCCCTCGCCCTCCCCCCCTCTCCCTCGCCCTCCCCCCCTCTCCCTCGCCCTCCCCCCCTCTCCCTCGCCCTCCCCCCCTCTCTCCCTCGCCCTCCCCCCCTCTCCCTCGCCCTCCCCCCTCTCCCTCGCCCTCCCCCCCCTCTCCGTCGCCCTCCCCCCTCTCCATCACCCTCCCCCCCCTCCCCCTCTCCCTCCCCCTCCCCCCCCTCTCCCTCCCCCTCCCCCCCTCTCCCCCTCTCCCTCCCCCCCTCTCCCTCGCCCCCCTCTATGATCCTGCAGATTGGAAGCGGGATATAAAGATTTCCTGGGACTTCAGAAATAAATGAAAGATGCTCTTTAATATCGAGAGGCCAGTCCATTTCAATACTTTCGGGACAACTTTGAATCGACTCAAAGAAGCTGCCGAAAGTTTGCTCCATTTAATCTTTGTAACAGCTGTTGGTGAAAAGCTTACACACGTTAGCTGTCCCTCGGCTGGATTTGAACTCTTTTGAAAGTCAGTAATGCGGAAAGCTCTGCTGTACATTTCTCCTCAGGCAGCAGTTGCTGATCTTCATATTTCTCATGGAGAGGAATTTAAGAGCCTTTCCCGAACTAGTTTTGGGATGGGAGGGCAGGCGAGCCCTGCACTACCCGGTGAGGGTGTGGTCGGTTAGGAGGCTGGCACAGCTGGGACTGCCGTGGGCAGGATGGTGGGTTCACCATGGCGATGGACTGCCGCACTTCCCACGGCAATCACGGTTGAAGTGACTGTCCGGCATATCCCAACTCGGTTGCCATGGGAGTACGTTGCTGTGTCTGAGTTATAGAATTGGATTTTCCCTTTGATATCTGTGGTGATGTGTCTGTGCACACTCATCGGCAGAACAGGAGTAAAGCCCAATTGTGTTACGCTGCTTTAATATCTCACACCGGCTGACTTAATGCAGCTTTGTTCGATGGGACTTCAAAGTGGGCAGCATGGTAGCACAGTGGTTAGGACAGTTGTTTCACAGCTCCATGGTCTCCAGTTCGATTCCCGTCTTGGGTCACTGTCTGTGCAGAGTCTGCACGTTCTCCCCGTGTCTGCGTGGGTTTCCCCGGGTGCTCCGGTTCCCCCCCACAGTCCAAAGATGTGGAGGTTAGGTGGATTGGCCATGCTAAATTGCCCTTGATTAGGTGAGGTTACTGGGTTATGGGGGATAGGGTGGAGGTGTGGGCTTAGGTAGGGTACTCTTTCCAAGGACCGGTGCAGACTCGATGGGCCAAATGGCCTCCTTCTGCATTATAAATTCTATGACTATGAAGGTGGACATTATAACCCTTAGGGAGGTCACAGGATAAGGACAATTAGATTCCAGCTGATTGCCTCTGAATACGAGTTCCCCTGGTAACGAGGGGGTGGTGTTTCCCTCTTAACTGAGAGCTCAGCTATCTAGTATAAAAACCTCAGATTGTGAGCAGGTTGGGCAGGAGGCCCTTTTGGGAAGTGGAGAATGTGATATTGTGAATAAATAGAATCTTTATTTCTACCTGGCTGGTCCATGTGTGCTGCTATCGCGGATTCTATAATGGACAATCCATAATACCAGCCAGTGTTGTGGATCAGAGCCCTTAGTTGACTGTGCCAGTATTGGCAATTGAGCCAGTTAATGGCCTATTCAGGCCTATTGTCAGAGGCCAACAGGGGAATCGATGAGGGGGCTTGGATTGGCCTCCCAGTGGCAGACTGGGGAACCAGCACTCGAAGGCAGGCCTTGTCTCCTTGTCTCCATTCCTCCACCTCCACAATGGTGGCTGGGCCTGGGAGGAAGTTTTTAATTTAGAAAGGCAAAAGGAATGCATTCTCGACATCTCTCTCTCTCTCTCTCTCTCTCACCCGAACTGCAGTCTGCTGCTTCCCCCTGAAGGGCCTTCTCCAGCCTCAGCCACTTTGCGAGCCTACTGACCTTTATTGGGCACTGAGACCATCCTCTGACCACTAATTGGCCAACTGAGGGAAATTCACTGATTGCTGTTTGCTACCCTCACGATGCTGGTGTGTAGTCCCCATTGGAGCCCAGCCCAGTGTCCCCTCAACCTAAAGTCCTGCCCACGATTTCTGATTGGCACAGTGTGGTCTCCTGATGATTTAACACCTTACAAATGAGTTGATTTGGGTTCGCAGGTTCATGCTTGCATGGATGACAGGTGAAACACTGCATTCTGGCTTCCTGAATGGCCAGACATATGGGGCGCAATTCTCTGACCCCCACGCCGGGTGGGAGAATCGCGGGAGTGCCGGGCGATTCTCACCATGCCACCCTGGCACCCGCACACGATTCTCCCCACCCCCCCCCCCCCCCAAAACGGTGTGCCACGTTTCATGACAGGCCGCTCGGAGAATCGGCGCTCGCCGTTTGTAGCAGGCGAGCGGCGATTCTCCGGCCCGGATGGGCCGAGCGGCCTGCCCAATCCGATGGGTTCATGCTGGCGCCAACCACCCCTGGCCGCTGCCGGCGTGTACAGCGCGCGAACGCTGTGTGTGCGGCCTGTTGGGGGGGAGGATCGAGCACCAGGGGGCGCTCAGTAGGGGTCTGGCCTGCGATCGGTGCCTACCGATAGGCGGGCCAGCGTCTCTAAAGGACGCACTCATTGCCTCCGCCGCCCCGCAAGATCAATCCTCCATGTCTTGCGGGGCGTCCGCGGGGAGGACGGCAACTGCGCATGCCCGCTTTCACACGGCGCCAAGGCCCGGCACGCGTAATTGATGCAGCGCTGCTCCTAGCCCCCTGGGGGTGGCAGAATAGGGGGCGAGGAGCGGCCTCCGACGCCGGAGTGAAACACTCCGGTTTTCACTCCGGCGTTGGCACTTAGTCTCCCGATGGGAGAATTCCGCCCATGGTGTGTCAAGCTATGAATGTAGCCAATGAGAGGCAGGCCCTGAAGTCACATCGGGCAGCATTACCATGCAAGCAGTTGCACCAAGGGTACCTGTAGAATCCGGAATGAGCCGCAGGCATAAATGGCAGGGAGAAAATGCTGGATATAGGTTTATTGACAATACAACATGTCTCCGCTCCCCTCAGGGTCTCCTTCTTCAACCTGCACCCAGGTCATGGTTTTTTATACAAGTGAGGGCTCTCCGCGTTAAGGGGAAGCCCCGCCCCATTACAGGGGAAGTTTGTATTCTATGGAGGTCACGGGAAACAAGATGGCCCTTATCCTGTGACCTCCATGGGGGTTATAGCAGGACCAATACCGGTTTTTGGTGCATCAATAGAGGTTTCATCACATGAGCTGTGGACTCTAACCTTCACTGTCTCTCTTCACTATCTCTATTCTCGTATAAGGGAGAAAAGGCAGCGAATAGAGATGCGTCTTTTTATGTTAATGCCCCTAAAAATTTGTACTGGCTGTCTTTTGTTTAATTTACTACTCTGTGGGTAGTTAGGGGTCTGGAGTCACGTGTAGGTCAGACCGGGTAAGGCTGGCAGATTTCCTCTCCTTTAGTAAACCAGATGGGTTTTTACAGCAATTGACCATAGTTGGTATGTTCACTGTTATGGCTTTATTATCCAGATTTATTAATCAAGGTGTATAAAATTATGAGGGATATAGATAGGAGAGATAGGAAAGATGTCTTCTCCTTACTAAAGGGGTCATGGATTGAAGAAAAGCTTTTCCACAGAGAGGGTGTTGGGAATCCAGAGCTCACCGACTGAAGGGGTGGTGGAGGTGGGAACCCTCAAAACACTTAAGGAACTTCAAATTCCGGAGCGTAAAAGACTACGAGCCAAGTGCTGGAAACTAGGATTAGAATAGAAAGGTGCTCGATGGATAGGGCAGACACGATGGACCTTTTTCTGTCCTGTAAAACCCTTTGACTCTGAATTTAAATTACTCCAGCTGCTGCGGTGGGATTTGAACCGAGACCCCAGGCTGTCAAATTGCTAATCGGGTCACCTTACCACAACCCGTGTAGCAGTGTCTCAAGTATTAATGATGTGGAAATGCCGGCGTTGGACTGGCGTGAGCACAGTAAGAAGCCTCACAACAACAGGTTTGAAACAAGCAACCTGGTGTTGTAAGGCTTCTTGCTGTGCTCAAATATTAATAGTTAATTCTTAGAGCAGCAAGTTGGCGCAGTGGTTGGCACTATACCGCCTGTGTTAATCATATTAAAAGACTCTCCCTTCCGTTCATGAATTCATGAATAACGCTCAAATGTTATCATTTTCATTTCACCTGCACATCTTTGAACTGTGGGAGGAAACCGGGCCACCCGGAGGAAACCCACGCAGACAATCACCCAAGGCTGGAATTGAACCCGGGTCCCTGGCGTTGTGAGGCAGCAATGCTGGCTACTGTGCCACCGTGCTGTTACTGATATCGCCGCACAGGGATGTCACTTGGAGATATGGGGGGGTGAGTTCCCCAGCCCAACTCTTCACAATTGTTAGACAAGGCCCAACCCTTCAGAGTTGACAAGGCCAAATCCTTCACTGTTGACAACCACTATAACTATTGGTTATGCACTATAATGAGTGCGTATCGGATTCAATTACGTTTGCAAACAGGTAATCTGCAAATACAGGGCTGGGTGAGGAAATTCAACTCTCTCAGAACTGGCTCTGAACAGCATACCTGAGCCTACAGCACCACCTGTTGGTCAGACAGCTCTATAGCCTTTCCTCAGAGGTTATTAAATAATCTAAACCTTGTTGGATTCCAGAACTTTCAGAGAATTAACTTGCAATCCAGAGCAATTATAGCATTACAGATTCAATCTTTAGGGTGTAGTAATATTGAAAAACATGTCAATCTGTAATACCATGAGTGTTATTCATGCTCTGAAGTTCTAGAATGTGATTGATGAGCCATCAATTGCACAAGAGACGAGTTGCTATACAAAAGTTAGGCTTTAATAAGCTAGAACAAGGGTGGGCAAACTACGGCCCGCGGGCCTTTATGCGGCCCACCAAGATCAAGTCATATTTTTTTTTTTAACATTTTTTTAAAAATTAAGGTTAATGGGGTTACTGGTATAGGGTGGCTACGTTGACTTGAGTAGGGTGATCATTGCTCGGCACAACATGTGTTTCATGTGAAGTTTCTACTTTCAAATATTAATTAATAAAAATTAATTGCTTTTTTTTCTTTAAACTGAGTTACTTTGTTTTTCAAATAAATGTGTTTCATGTAAAGTTTCTACTTTAAAATATGAATTAATAAAAATTAATTGCTTTTTTTTCTTTAAAAACCTTTTATTTTGGCTATTTTAAATATTAATTATTTTACTTAATATACTATGCGGCCCTTTAAAATTGTGAATTTCTGAATGTGGCCCTTGCACGGAAAAGTTTGCCCACCTGAGCTAGAACTTAGCCCTGCGGTTGACTACAATAAAATGGACAACCACCGGGCGTTCCGACTATTTATACCTCAGTATGGTGGCGTGGTTAACTCAGCCTCTCGACCAATCGGAGAGCCATCACATGTCTGGTCTCAACCAATCAGTCGAGAAGCACATGACCGACCAGGGCCAATGGTAAGCCAGTGTTCTGCACCAATGGCAGACAGCTATGCAAATCATACCACCACAGTGATGTTGGCCAATTGGTGACCATCCGTGTGGACTCCAAGGTACCTTGCCTGTCATTAGCATTTGTTTGACTGTCATGGTTGACTCGCAGTGACCCAGGGAGCTGTTGATAATTGGCAGCCAGTCACCCTGATGGAACCTGAAGGTTGGACATTGTCAACAGTGAAGGATTTGGCCTTGTCAACAGTGATGGGTTTGGCCTTGTCAACAATGAAATGAAATGAAAATCGCTTATTGTCACGAGTAGTCTTCAATGAAGTTACTGTGAAAAGCCCCGAGTCGCCACATTCCGGCGCCTGTCCGGGGAGGCTGGTACGGGAATCGAACCATGCTGCTGGCCTGCTTGGTCTGCTTTAAAAGCCAGCGATTTAGCTCAGTGAGCTAAACCAGCCCCTGAAGAGTTAGGCCTTGTAAACAGTGAAGGATTTGGCCTTGTCAACTCTGAAGGGTTGGGCCTTGTCTAACAATTGTGAAGGGTTGGGCTGGGGAACCCCCCCCCCCCCCCCCCCCCCCCCCATATCTCCAAGTGACATGAACCCCACCAACTGAAGAGGAAATGTGGATACTCAACAGTGTTCTTCCCTGACAAGCTGCCCACTTCACCTCTGGCCGCATGATAGACCCTCATCAATGGTTCCATGGTCCTGTTGCGTGAGTGAGGTGAACCACTGTAGGGAGAGATTGACACCTCCGTGTCAAACAAATGGGAACTCTGAACTGGTCCTTGCATGGTGGATTATTTCACCAACTTCACACTGTAATCATAGAATCCTTACAGTGGAGAAGGAGGCCATTTGGCCCAGTGTGTCTGCACAGGCCCTCCAAAGGAGCATTGTGCCCAGGTCCACTCCTCCAGCCTACCCACGTGACCCCACCTGCACACCCCTGGATGCTAGGGGCAATTTATCATGGCCAATCCACCTAACCTGGGGCTTGTTTAGCACTGGGCTAAATCGCTGGCTTTGAAAGCAGACCAAGGCACGCCAGCAGCACAGTTCAATTCCCATACCAGCCTCCCCAAACAGGTGCCGGAATGTGGCGACTAGGGGCTTTTCACAGTAACTTCATTTGAAGCCTACTTGTGACAATAAGCGGTTTTCATTTCATTTTCATCTCACCTGCACTCTTTGAACTGTGGGAGGAAACCGGGTCACCCGGAGGAAACCCACGCAGACAATCACCCAAGGCTGGAATTGAACCCGGGTCCCTGGTGTTGTGAGGCAGCAATGCTGGCTACTGTGCCACCGTGCTGTTACTGGTATCGCCGCACAGGGGAAGGGCACTGCCAGCCATTTCTGCCATTTCTTGCGGGGGCGGGGGGGTCGATTATTGGGAGAAGCCACTTGCTATAATTCTGTGTTTATTTCTCCGTTTTACGGGGCCTCTGGGCTGTCAATCCCTTAGTGACCCTCATAAGTTGTTTTGATCTGCAATACTCTGTGTAGAAGCTGTGGTGGAAGCACAATAGTCGTGTTCGGAAGAGAATGAGCTAAATACTAGGAAAAGAAAGATTTACAGAGTGATGGGCAAAGAGAGGGGGAGGAGGAGTGGAACTGATTGGATAGCTTCTCCCCAGAGCTGGCACGGGTGCAATGGGTCGAATGGCCTGCGATATGATTCTCTGAACTTGGGGAACCAAATTAAAATATATGCAGCCAAACAAACTTTACAGCCAGTGAAGCACTTCCGAAGGGTAGTCACAGCTGTGCGACAGAAATGTGCAGTCAAACAGCAATCTGATAATGACTGGCTAATCTGCTTTTAGTGATGTTGGCTGAGGGATAAATATCGAGCTCGGGACACTGGGGAAAACCCTCCAGCTCGCTTCTAAAATACTGCATTGGGATCTTTCACCTCCGCCTGGGAGAGGAGACAAATATAACATCTCTTCCAAATGTTGGTGTTATGGGCCAGGGTTTAGAGAACCCCAAAGTGTATCATGGAGTTCACCTGACCCACAACTTTTAATAGATTGTGGTATAGGCCCAGTCTACAGGTGTGGTACAGCAGAAATGGAAAAGCATTTTTTAAAGCAAAACAATGTTTATTCCATGAACTCAAGTTAACCTTTTAAAACATACAGTGAACATCTTAGTAACCATCAATTCAAATACAACCCCCAAAGAATACAACACTAAGTAATCCTTAATAACTTCCCAAACAACATCCAGAAGACAAAAGAAACATCTTTTAACAGAAGCACAGCAGGTTTACATTCACTACTGAGAACATTTATAATTCTGAATTAACCAAATGATCAAGAGATAGTGGGTGCGATTCTCCGCAAATGCGGCGAGTCATAAAGGCTGCCGTGAAACTGGCCATGTTTCACGGCAGCCTCCGCGCCCCCTCCCAGGACCCGATTCTCCCCCCCCGGGCGGGGCTAGCAGTGGGGCCCCATAAAGCACGGCATCGTGGGCTTAGCGACCGTCGCTAAGTCCGCGCGCCAAGCGTCACGCCGGCTGATGCGCACGATGACGCCATCCGCGCATGCACGGGTTGGACGGCTCCAACCCGCGCATGCGCGGATGACGTAATCACGCAGACGCGTCAAACCCGCGCATGCGCGGGCCGTCATGCCCCTCAGCCACCCCGCGGACTGATCCTGCGGGGCAGCGGAAGAACAAATATTGCGCGGGTATCGGACCCGCTGCCCGCGATCGGTGCCCACCGATCGCAGGCCCATGCCAACCTTGGCACGGCCGTGGTGCGGCCGTGCCAATCGGTGCCATGGTTGTCCGGGACGGGCACTTTGCGGCCGTTTTCACGAACGGTGAGAGCAGGTGTGATCGCGTTCGTGAAAACGGCCTTAAAGGCCTGGGAACTCGGCCCATCGGCCTGGGGAGAATCGCTGTCGCCGTAAAAAACGGCGAGCGGCTATTCGTATCGTGGGGCGGCCGTGGGGAGGGGGTGGGGGAGAATAGCGTGAGGGCGTGAAAATTGTCGGGAAGGCCCTCCCGCTATTCTCCGACCCGTCGTGGGCAGCGGAGAATCGCGGCCAGTATTTTCATGGCACAGAGATCAACAGTACACCCTCTTGGTCTGACTTCAGCTCCAACACTGAAAACAAAACTTAAACACACCCTGCAGCAAACAGCCTATAACAAAAGTAAAAAGCTGACAGACAGCCCAGTTCCACTCACACTCTGACATCACTAAAAAACATCCAATTCTTAAATGTGCATTTCTTAAACACTCATTTCTTAAAGGTACTCTCACATGATACTGGGACCAGGAACTCTGGCAATGAGTTGCAGGTTATACATCACTTTCTTGCCCTTTAAAGGGACCTTGTTGCCATGGTAAAGGAGTTCTCAAGGAACATCGCATTGCTTGTGTACAGGAGTGTGCTCACTGATGTATTAGCACAATGATAGCAGGTCTGCATTCAAATTTGAATGATTACGTTTTGTAAAGAACAGAATAATAATTAAGATGATGGGAACCAGCCAACATTTCTCCCAGTGTGGTTTGTTCGGCATCCAGCTGCATTGTGTGGTGAGTTCACAAGACATTTTAGTGCAATTTCCAGAAGGCAAATTTCTTTAATTTTTCATGGGGTCGGTTCGCTCAGATGTCAGGGAGGCTGGTTCGTGATGTCGAGCGACGCCAACAGCACAGGTTCAGTTCCCGTACAGGCTGAGGTTATCCATGAGGGCCCCGCCTTCTCAAGCTTGCCCCTCCCCTGAGGGGTGGCACCCATCGGTTAAATAACCACCAGTCACCTCGCTCTCAAAAAGGAGAACAGCCGATGGTCCTCTGAGACTGTGCCACCTTTCATTTTCACCTTTCGTCTTTTAAGTAACCAAATGGAGCCCTCCCCCTTTTTGGTAAAAATGCTCTCCTGGGATTTTGGAGAGTGAATTTAAATGAAACCGTGGCAAGTTATGCAACTCAACCCTCGCCACCCGCAGTTTTACCATGGACGAGAGCATGGGTTTTAACAGAGAATGGGCTATTGCTGAAGACTCCATGCTGGCCTACACTCTCCACCATCTGTGCCACACCTGTGGTGGTATGGCCCTTGACATCAAGTCATATTTACAAGAACTGAAGAAATAGGAGCAGGAGCAGGCCATACATCCTCTCATGCTTCCTCCATCATTCAATAACATTAAAACTGAGCTTTCACGTCAACTCCACTTTCCTGCCCTACACCTATGTCCTTTCGCCCTCCAAAAATCCTTTCACGGTCAGTCTTGCTTACACTCATCGACTGAGCACCCACAGTTCTCTGGGGCAGAGATTTGATGAGATTCACAACCCTCCCTGTATTTCAGTCTTAAATGGCCATCCCGTTCTCTTCCGGTGCCTTCTCTTTCTAAAGCTTCACCCATTCCCATCATAGTGTTCAATTCTGGTCGCCACACTGTCAGAAGGATGCGGAGGTTTTAGAGAGGGTGCAGAAGAGATTTACCAGAATGTTGCCTGGTATGGAGGGCATTAGCTATGAGGACCGGTTGAATAAACTCGGTTTGTTCTCACTGGAATGACGGAGGCTGAGGGGCGACCTGATAGAGGTCTACAAAATGATGAGGGGCATAGACAGAGTGGATAGTCAGAGGCTTTTCCCCAGGGTAGAGGGGTCAATTATTAGGGGGCATAGGTTGAAGGTGCGAGGGGCAAGGTTCAGAGGAGATGTACGAGGCAAGTTTTTTACGCAGAGGGTAGTGGGTGCCTGGAATTTGCTGCCAGAGGAGGTGGTGGAAGCAGGGACGACAGTGACATTTAAGGGGCATCTTGACAAATATATGAATAGGATGGGAATAGAGGGATACGGACCCAGGAAGTGTGGAAGAGTTTAGTTTAGATGGGCAGCAATGTCGGCACGGGCTTGGAGTGCTGAAGGGCCTGTTCCTGTGCTGTACTTTTCCTTGTTCTTTGTTCTTTGTAGTATCCCTACAGTGCTGAGGAGGCCCATCAAGTCTGCACCGACCCTCTGAAAGAGCACCCTAACCGAGGCTCACTCCCCCGCCCTATCCCCCGTAACCCCAGAACCCAACCTAACATTTGGACACTCAGGCCAATTTAGCAGGGCCAATCCACCTAACCTGCGCATATTTGGACTGCGGGAGGAAACCGGAGCACCCGGAGGAAACCCACGCGGCACGGGGAGAATGTGCAAACTCCACAATGTCACCCGAGCTCGGAATTGAACCCAGGTACCTGGCGCTGTGAGGTAGCAATACCACTATGCCACCATGGCGGCCATCTCTTGTACTGTCTTCATTCCCTATTGCCCTCGCATCTGCCACCTCCAGTTTTACACCATGATATCCTCCAATAGATTGGAGGGTAGCTAACGTAATCCCACTTTTTAAAAAAAGAGGGAGAGAGAAAATGGGGAATTATCGACCGGTTAGCCTCTATCGTTAGTGGGGAAAATGCTGGAGTCAATTATTAAGGATGAAATAACTGAGCATTTGGAAAGCGGGGACAGGATTGCTCCAAGTCAGCATTGATTCACTGAATGGAAATCTGCTTGATAGAGCATCTGGAATTTTCTGAGGATGTGATCAGTAGAGTGGACAGGGGTGAGCCAGTGGATGTTGTGTATCTGGACTTTCAAAAGGATTTTGACAAGCTCCTGCACAAGAGATTAGTCTGCAATATTAAAGGTATTGGGGGTAATGTATTGATGTGGATAGAGAACAGGTTGGCAGACAGGAAGCAGAAAGTGGGAATAAACGGGTCATTTTCAGATGGCAGGCAGTGACTAATGGGGTACCGCAGGATTCAGTGTGTTCAGGGTCCAGCTGTTCACAATATACATTAATGATTTGGGCAAAGGAATTGCATGCAATATCTCCAAATTTGTAGATGACACTAAGCTGGATAGCAGTGTGTGCTGTGAGGAGGATGCAAAGAGGCTGCAGGGTGACTTGAAGAGGCTGGCTGAGTGGGCAAATACTTGGCAAATATAATGTGGGTATATGTGAGGTTACCCACTTTGATAGCAAAAATAGGAAGGCAGATTATTATCTGAACGGTGGCAGTTTAGTGTTATGGGAAAGGGGTTTTGAGAACCCCAAAGTATATCATGGAGTTCACCTGACCCACAACCATTAATAGATTGTAGTATAGGGAGCACACGGCCCACTCTCGAGCAGAAATGGAAAAGTATTAAACAAAACAGTGTTTATTCTATGCACTCGTTAACCTTTTTAAAACATGCAGTGAACATCTTAGCAACCATCAATTCAAATATAACCCCCAAAGAATACAACACTAAGTAATCCTTAATACCTTCCCAAACAACATCCAGAAGACAGAAGAAACACCTTTTAACAGAAGCATAGCAGGTTTACATTTACTACTGAAAACAGTTATAATTCTGAATTCACCAAATGATCAAAAGATAGTCTTTTGATGGCAGAGAGATCAGCAGTAAACATGCTCTGTCTGGCTTCAGCTCCAACACTGAAACAAACACACCCTGCAGCAAACGGACTAAAACGAAAGTAAAAAGCTGACAGACAGTTCAGCTCCACCTACACTCTGACATCACTGATAAACACCCATTTCTTAAATGCACATTTCTAAAACACTCATTTCTTAAAGGTACTCTCGCATGACCCCCCCAAGAAAAAAAATAAACCATCAACTTCAAGATGGTTTCATTTTTCACCTTTTCACTATCCTTTAAGAAATGCACACAGTAAATATACTTTTTTGTTTCAAAAAAACAACACATGCAAACAGGTATAATAATATCGTCCATTTCTTTTTTTTCTTCTTCATCCAACTGAAATTGCTTTCGTTCATCACATTCATGACAAAGCATCGGCTATCACGTTTTCTCATCCTGCCAAATAGAACATAGAACGATACAGCGCAGTACAGGCCCTTCGGCCCTCGATGTTGCACCGACATGGAAAAAACTAAAGGCCATCTAACCTACACTATGCCCTTATCATCCATATGCTTATCCAATAAACTTTTAAATGCCCTCAATGTTGGCGAGTTCACTACTGTTGCAGGTAGGGCATTCCACGGCTTCACCACTCTTTGCGTAAAAAACCCACCTCTGACCTCTGTCCTATATCTATTACCCCTCAATTTAAGGCTATGTCCCCTCGTGCTAGCCACCTCCATCCGTGGGAGAAGGCTCTCGCTGTCCACCCTATCTAACCCTCTGATCATTTTGTATGCCTCTACTAAGTCACCTGTTAACCTTCTTCTCTCTAACGAAAACAACCTCAAGTCCATCAGCCTTTCCTCATAAGATTTTCCCTCCATACCAGGCAACGTCCTGGTAAATCTCCTCTGCACCCGTTCCAAAGCTTCCACGTCCTTTCTTTAATGAGGCGACCAGAACTGTACACAATACTCCAAATGCGGCCGTACTAGAGTTTTGTACAACTGCAACATGACCTCATGGCTCCGGAACTCAATCCCTCTACCAATAAAGGCCATCACACCATAGGCCTTCTTCACAACCCTATCAACCTGGGTGGCAACTTTCAGGGATCTATGTACATGGACACCGAGATCCCTCTGCTCATCCACACTACCAAGAATTTTACCATTAGCCAAATATTCCTCATTCCTGTTATTCTTTCCAAAGTGAATCACCTCACACTTCTCCACATTAAACTCCATTTGCCACCTCTCAGCCCAGCTCTGCAGCTTATCTATGTCCCTCTGTAACCTGCAACATCCTTCCGCACTGTCTACAACTCCACCGACTTTAGTGTCGTCTGCAAATTTACTCACCCATCCTTCTGCGCCCTCCTCTAGGTCATTTATAAAAATGACAAAAAGCAACGGCCCCAGAACAGATCCTTGTGGTACGCCACTCGCAACTGAACTCCATTCTGAACATTTCCCATCAACCACCACTCTCTGTCTTCTTTCAACTAGCCAATTTCTGATCCACATCTCTAAATGACCCTCAATCCCCAGCCTCCGTATTTTCTGCAATAGCCGACCGTGGGGAACGTTAACAAATGCTTTACTGAAATCCATATACACCACATCAACTGCTCTACCCTCGTCCACCTGTTCAGTCACCTTCTCAAAGAACTCGATAAGGTTTGTGAGGCATGACCTACCCTTCACAAAACCATGCTGACTATCCCTAATCATATTATTCCTATCTAGTTGATTATAAATCGTATCTTTTATAATCCTCTCCAAGACTTTACCCACCACAGACGTTAGGCTCACCGGCCTATAGTTACCAGGGTTATCTCTACTCCCCTTCTTGAACAAAGGGACCACATTTGCTATCCTCCAGTCCTCTGGCACTATTCCTGTAGCCAATGATGACCTAAAAATCAAAGCCAAAGGCTCAGCAATCTCTTCCCTGGCTTCCCAGAGAATCCTAGGATAAATCCCATCAGGCCCCGGGGACTTATCTATTTTCACCTTGTCCAGAATTGCTACTTTTACTACTTTTAAATGAAATGACTGTAACAATAAACTCCAGCGAAACAGCCTCGCATTGTTATTCCAGAATCGCTCCAAAAACATCAACGGATTATGATCAGTATATATAATTGTGTCAGACGGATTGCTGGTCACCAAAATGTGAAAATGTTGCAAAGCTAGCACCAAACTCAATGTCTCCTTCTCAATCGTTGAATACTTTTTCTGGTGAGAATTCAATTTCATGGAAAAATAACCAATAGGCCGCTCTAGCCCTTCATCATCGTCTTGTAGAAGCACCGGACCTACACCCACATCACTCGCATCAACCGCCACTTTGAATGGTTTGGTATAATTTGGGATGGCTAACACAGGAGCAGTGGTTAACACAGCCTTCAGGCCGTCAAATGTCTGTTGGCACTCCACTGTCCACTGGAATTTGTTACGCTTCTTGAGCAAGTC
This sequence comes from Scyliorhinus canicula, assembly GCF_902713615.1. Lineage (NCBI taxonomy): Eukaryota > Metazoa > Chordata > Chondrichthyes > Carcharhiniformes > Scyliorhinidae > Scyliorhinus > Scyliorhinus canicula. Next base: position 181,849,031 of record NC_052153.1, on the reverse strand, counting down.
CGTCAGTGGAGCGACCACACTGCTCAAATTCATACAAATTTCCTGCAAAATCCACTCATACCAAGAAATCGCATTATTTCCCATCGTGTAGAGTGTATTGGAAACTCCCCAATAACTTTTGTTTTCACATCCCATGTGACCATTCGACCCTGTCCGATTGTATGGCCAAGGAAAGGGACTTGGGCTTTTCCAAATTCACTTTTGGCTAGGTTTATCACCAAACCCGCCTCCTGAAGTTGATCGAATAACTCCATCAGATGTTTTTAATGTTCTGTCCATGTCTGGCTGAAAATTACCAGATCGCCGATGTATGCCGCACAGTTGGGTAATCCTGAAACAACTTTGTTAGTTAACCGTTGAAATGTGGCTGGTGCGTTTTCATGCCAAATGGCATAACTTTGAATTGGTACATACCATCTGGAGTCACTAAAGCTGAAATCTCCTTCTATTTTACTCCTTTAAGTAAATCCAGTTTGGAAATAAAAGCTGATTGTCCCACTTTCTCAATGCAATCCTCCAAACGTGGGATAGGATAAGAGTCCGTTCTTGTAACTGCATCAACCTTTCTATAGTCCACACACAACCATTGGGTACCGTCTGGTTTTGATACCATCACTATGGGTGAACCCACTTCAATTATGTCATTTTTAAGCATACTCTCAATCTCTTTGTTAACCTGTGCCAATTTTAAAGGGTTAAGTCTATATGGATGTTGTTTGATTGGAACAGCATTTCCCACATCTACATCATGTATAGCCATTTTAGTACTTCCCAATTTATCTCTACAAACCTGCCCACGTGACATCAATAACTCTTTCAGATCAGTCCGTTTTTCCTCTGGAAGGTCACTCGACAATGTATCCCAATTTTTGAGAACATCCTCATTTCCAAATTTAATTTGAGGTATGTCAAATTCACAATCATTTGGATTTGGTTCGACACTTTGAGTTAGAATCATTAAAATCTCCTTTTCCTCTCCTTCCCTTTCAAAGTACCTTTTATGCATAGTCACATGACACATTCGGTGAGTCTTCCTTCTATCTGGTGTTTTTACCACATAATTCACCTCACTTCATTTCCTTTCAATCTGATAAGGTCCACAAAAGCTTGCTTTAAAGGTTCACCTACCACTGGTAACAATACTAAAACTTTATTTCCACTGGCAAAACTATGAACTTTGGATTTCTTGTCCGCCACCCGATTCATCACATTTTGTGCAACTTTTAAATGTTGTCTCACAAATTCACCTGCTCTATTTTATTGTTCCCTAAAATTTGACACGTAATCCAATAATGTAATTTCCGATTTCTCACTCACCAATTTTTCCTTAATCAATTTAAGTGGTCCTCTTACCTCATGACCAAAAATTAGTTCAAAAGGACTGAATTTTGTTGACTCATTTGATGCATCCCGCATTGCAAACAGTACAAATGGAATTCCTTTATTCCAATCCTCTGGATAATCTTGCCAATAAGCCCTCAACATTGTCTTTAATGTCTGATGCCACCTTTCTGACGCTCCCTGTGATTCTGGATGGTACGCAGTTGATTTAAATTGTTTTATTGCTCAGCTATCCATAACTTCTTTGAATAACCTTGAGGTAAAATTTGATTCTTGATCCGATTGTATTTCTGTGGGTAATCCATATCTAGTAACGAATTTAAGTAACTCCTCCACAATCTTTTTAGCTGTAATATTATGTCCTGGAATGGCCTCTGGAAACCTAGTAGACACGTCCATTATAGTCAAAAGATGTTGATTTCCACTTTTCGATTTAGGAAGGGGACCTACGCAATCAATTAGGACCCTTGTAAAAGGTTCCTCAAATGCTGGAATGGGTATTAAGGGCGCTGGTTTCATCACTGCTTGAGGTTTCCCTATCACTTGACATTTATGATATGATTGACAAAATTTAATTACATCTTTATGTTGTCCAGGCCAATAAAAATGTTTTTGTATTTTAGCTTGAGTTTTCCTTATTCCCAAATGATCTCCCACTGGTACCTCATGTGCAACTCGCAACACCTCCTTTCTATACCCTACTGGCAATACTACTTGAAGAACCTCTGCCCACTTTTCATCCGCCTGCAGATGTAACGGTCTCCATTTTCTCATCAAGACATTACTTTCACGGTAATAACACTCTGGTATACACTCAGATTTCTCTTCCGTATATGCTTTCTGATACATCCATTTTATTTCTATATCTTTCTGTTGTAACTCTGATTGGACTGGACAGGTGAGATGTGGGAAGAATATTCATGATGTTGGGGATGTCCAGAACCAGAACTAGGGGTCACAGCCGAAGAATAAGGGGTCAGCCATTCTGGACTGAGATGAGGAAGAGCTTCTTCTCTCAGAGAGTTGTGAACTTGTGGAATTCTCAACCACAGAAAGCTGTTGTGGCCAGTACATTGGATATATTCAAGAGGGAGCTGGACATGGCCCTTGCATCTAAAGGGATCAAGGAGTATGGAGGCAATGCGAGAGTGGGATCCTGAATTTGCATGATCAGCCATGATCATATTGAATGGTGGTGCAGGTTTGAAGGGCCGAATGGCCTACTCCTGCTTCTATTTTCTGTGTTTCTATGAAATCCCAGCCAGTTTGTTTGATCCTGATCGCTGTCATCCATCATGTTAAATTATGAGGACAGTTTAGAAAGACCTGGCTCGTGTTCCCTTAATTTTCGAAGATTGGGGAATGAACTAATCGAGTGGAAGGTTATGGAGAGTGGAGGAGGCGAGGTTAGTGGGAAAGTATTGCAACAATCAACTCTCGACGTAACACAGACATGGACCAGGCTCTTCAGCAGCAGATTAGCTGAGGCAGAAAGAAAGAAAAACTTGCGTTGATGTGTAGCTTTTTACAGTCACTGGGATTCTCAAGGCACTTCACAATTATTCCAGGACTCTTAGAACTGTAGTCTCCTTGTAACAGAGGAACGGCAGCAGTCAATTTGCGCACAGTGAACTCCCACAGCCAGCAATGAGCCACTGACCAGATAATCTGTTGTTGTTGATGCCGGTTGAGCGATGAATATTGGTCAGGCCACCAGAAAGACCTCCCCTGCTCTTTTTTCAATATAATGCCATTGGATCTTTTACATCTCCCTAAGCAGACAGACTTTGTCTAATCTGAAAGACGGCAAGACGGCACTCCCTCAGTACTGTACTGTCGGCCTAGATTTTTGTACTCCAGCCCTAGAATGGGATTTGGACCCAGCACCCTGAAGCAATCTCCTGGGGGTTACCATTGACCAGAAGCTGAACTGGACTCACCATATAAATACTGCATCTACCAGAGCAGGTCAAAGGCTAGGAATCCTGCAGCGAGTTACTCACCTCCTGACTCCCGCCAAGGAGTCTGATGGAATACTCTCCACTTGCCTGGATGAGTGCAGATCCAGCAACATTCATAGCTTGACACTGTCCAGGACAAAGTAGGTCGCTTGATCGGTACCCCAGCCACAAATATTCAAACCCTCCACCACCGATGTACAGTAACAGCCATAGAACATAGAACATAGAACATGACAGCGCAGTACAGGCCCTTCGGCCCTTGATGTTATGTGTACCATCTACAAAATTCACTGCAATGTTCCTTGGGCAGCACCTTCCAAACCCACAACCTTCTTCTTCTTCCCTTCCTAACAGCACTGTGGGTGTACCTACCTCATGGACCGCAGCGGTTCAAGAAGGCAGCTCACCACCACCTTCTCAAGGCCAATTAGGGATGGGCAATCAATGTTGGCCTAGCCAACGATACCCACATTCTGTAAATTAATTTTTAAAATAGTGCTACCAGCTGATTCACTGCCACTGGGACAGAGATGGGTGATTTTAAAAGTAGAAATAATCAGTCTTGGCTGTCAATTGCTTATTGAGTTGATAGCTCATCTCATGTTCAAGTAGGACCCCAAGGCTGTGAGCGATCTTATTTAACCTCAAACAGTGACCAGGAAAGATAGATGGAGTTCGTGGCTGGGGAACGGATTTGGTGTCAGTAGCTGAATGCAATGGCTCGAAGCTGTAAAGAATGTTGGAAGGCACAAGAGGTCAGGGTTCGAGGAACAGAGAGTGCAGGCAGCCCTTGCCAAGCTGAAAGAGGTTGCAGAGTGATGTGCCATCAATTGCACGAGAGACGAGTTGCTTTACAAAAGTTAGGCTTTAATAAACTAGAACTTAGCCCTGCGGTTGTCTACAATAAAATGGACGACCGCCGGGCGTTGACTATTTATACCTCGGCAAGGAGGTGTGGTTAACTCAGCCTCTCGACCAATCGGTCGAGAGGCACATGACCGACCAGGGCCAATGGTAAGCCGGTGTTCTGCCCCAATGGCAGACAGGTATGCAAATCATATCACCACACAGAGGTAGCAAGGTTCCTAACCTCAAAAACCCACCCTATTCCTAACTCCATCTATCCCCCTTTCCTTTAACAACCTACAAACAGTAAAATGCTGACTTGGTTTTTGCTGCATTGAAGGTTAAAATTGAAAGTCAGTGCAGATCTCTCTGGTTTATTGGCATGGCAGTTTCAGTACTGTTTGGGGACAGTAGGTAGTCTTATACAGCTTGCAGTATTGTCTGAAGGAATCTGCACTCAGATCAGCAGAAAAGTCCCTTCCCCAATTACTGAAGTGACGTTAAACTTCCAGAACCATTATCTCCGACTTGGTGCCGGTGGAGAAATGATTTACGCTGGAGATTTAGCACTCTTGTCCACAGCAATATAGTCATTTGTCTTTTTGGAAATTCCAGTAGTGAGGCACATTGTGGGGGCCTGAGGGATCGCGAAGCCACAGAAAATGGTCTCAAAAAGGTATGTGGTTTTTCTGTGCAATCACACACACACACACATTACAATCATAGAATCCCTACGGTGCAGAATGAGGCCATCCAGCCCTTCGAGTCTGCACCGACCCTTTGAAAGAGCATTCCATTGGAACCCACTCCCCCGTCTTATCCCACCAACTCCTTCACCTGACCTACACGTCTTTGGACATTAAGGGGCAATTTAGCATGACCGATTCACCTAACTCCACACAGTCACCCGAGGTCAGAATCAAACCCGGGTCAATGGTGCTGTGAGGCAGCAGTGCTAAATACTGTGCCACTGGGCCGCCCATATACACCACATGTCAAACACATACACCACACGCACAAACACGCATCATACAACACACATCATGCAACACACACCCAAATAGATTGCATGTATACACATATCACATATACACTTCTACACAGTATACTATATTACTGTGGACAAAGATGACACCCTCATGTATGTGTGATATGTAGGCTAGCCCTGCATTTATTGTCCATCCTTCATTGCCCCTTGAGAAGGTGGTGGTGAGCTGCCTTCTTGAACCGCTGCAGTCCCTGGATGCAGATACACCCACTGTGCTGTTAGGGAGGGAGTTCCAGGATTTTGACTGAACAAAAGTGATGGAAAGGCGATATATTTCCAAGTCAGGATGGTGAGTGGTTTGGGGGTGGGGGGGGGGGTGGGGGGGGGGGGGGGGGGTGGGGGGGGGGGGGGGGTGATCTTCCAGGTGAGGGTATTCACATGAAGCTGCTGCCTTTGTCCTTCGAGATGGTCGAGGTGGGCGCAATGTTAATCTGGGCCCGAGAAGGTGTGGATTAAGTTCTACCAGCAGACTGAGAAACTACAGCTGCTGTGAACAGACGCGGGATAGGAAGTGAGAGCAAGAGGAATGTAATCTCCATGACCTTTACAAGAAGGCACTGGTATTGCTCTTGTAATAGACAGGAAAGTCTAATTTCATTACAGTTAAGTGCTCACCTTTCAATTAGGCCGAGTAATTGAGTAACATTGTACAATACAATGCTGAAATAAATAGGCTGCAGTCTATTACAGAGCAGCAAATTGCTTTTGGCATTCACAGCTGGCCCCACTCCTCATCTTGTTTGCCGTCTTTCTGCAACCTAATTACATAGTTTAGTGGAAATTACTGCCCAGCTCCAACTCTCTGACCCGCCACCCACTGTGCAGTTTTACACACACACTGATGAAGATTTGAATCCTGTTGCCACCAAGTAATTGCCTTTGGGCTTCTGTATTAATCTCCCTGTGATTTGAAGTAAATGAAATATTATAATTACCTCCTTTCACTTCAACCCAACACCACCACCGCTCCACTCTCCCCCTCCTTCATTCTCAGCTTTAATGTAGTTGAAGATGGCAGATGCAATGACGGAGCGATCAAAGGGTTGATTCGAATACTTATTGCCCAGCTGGAGTAACAGAGCAGAGGCCAAATCATTAGCTGCCTGTCGCACTCACTCAGCCAAGGGTACGGCTGCTGTCAGCTTGAATACTTGTCACAGCGATAAGAAAGTACTGCTCTGTATCTCCACTGCAGCCCAAGTTTCTGGCTCTCACTCGGCGATTTGCGTCGAAGGGTACCGCTGAACCATTGCCCAATTTATTCTTCTTTTCCAAGTCTCGGTGTCTTGTCCCCAAGACCCACTGACTGCTTTCCATTAACCACCAGCCAGCAGTTCCTCGCTTGTGATTTTCTCTCTTAAAAATGTCAGCGCGGTCCCGATGGGCCGAATGGCATAAATATTCTTGGCTGCTGTTTCAGTGACATTCCGAGTAAGGTACTGAATGAGTACTGCATGATTGCAGGAGCAGTACTGAGGGGGTTCTGCACTGTTGCAGGAGCCGTACTGAGGGGGTTCTGCACTGTTGCAGGAGCAGTACTGAGGGGGTTCTGCACTGTTGCAGGAGCAGTACTGAGGTGGTTCTGCACTGTTGCAGGAGCAGTACTGAGGGGGTTCTGCACTGTTGCAGGAGACGTACTGAGGGGGTTCTGCACTGTTGCAGGAGTAGTTCTGAGGGGGTTCTGCACTGTTGCAGGAGACGTACTGAGGGGATTCTGCACTGTTGCAGGAGCCGTACTGAGGGGGTTCTGCACTGTTTCAGGTGCAGTACTGAGGGGGTTCTGCACTGTTGCAGGTGCAGTACTGAGGGGGTTCTGCACTGTTGCAGGAGCCGTACTGAGGGGGTTCTGCACTGTTTCAGGTGCAGTACTGAGGGGGTTCTGCACTGTTGCAGGTGCAGTACTGAGGGGGTTCTGCACTGTTGCAGGTGCAGTACTGAGGGGGTTCTGCACTGTTGCAGGAGCCGTACTGAGGGGGTTCTGCACTGTTGCAGGAGCCGTACTGAGGGGGATCTGCACTGTTGCAGGAGCCGTACTGAGGGGGTTCTGCACTGTTGCAGGAGCCGTACTGAGGGGGTTCTGCACTGTTGCAGGAGTAGTTCTGAGGGGGTTCTGCACTGTTGCAGGAGCAGTACTGAGGGGGTTCTGCACTGTTGCAGGAGCAGTACTGAGGGGGTTCTGCACTGTTGCAGGTGCAGTACTGAGGGGGTTCTGCACTGTTGCAGGAGTAGTTCTGAGGGGGTTCTGCACTGTTGCAGGTGCAGTACTGAGGGGGTTCTGCACTGTTGCAGGTGCAATACTGAGGGGGTTCTGCACTGTTGCAGGTGCTGTACTGAGGGGGTTCTGCACTGTTGCAGGAGCCGTACTGAGGGGGATCTGCACTGTTGCAGGTGCAGTACTGAGGGGGTTCTGCACTGTTGCAGGTGCAGTACTGAGGGGGTTCTGCACTGTTGCAGGAGTAGTACTGAGGGGGTTCTGCACTGTTGCAGGTGCAGTACTGAGGGGGTTCTGCACTGTTGCAGGTGCAATACTGAGGGGGTTCTGCACTGTTGCAGGTGCTGTACTGAGGGGGTTCTGCACTGTTGCAGGAGCCGTACTGAGGGGGATCTGCACTGTTGCAGGAGACGTACTGAGGGGGTTCTGCACTGTTGCAGGAGACGTACTGAGGGGGTTCTGCACTGTTGCAGGTGCAGTACTGAGGGGGTTCTGCACTGTTGCAGGAGACGTACTGAGGGGGTTCTGCACTGTTGCAGGAGACGTACTGAGGGGGTTCTGCACTGTTGCAGGAGACGTACTGAGGGGGTTCTGCACTGTTGCAGGTGCAGTACTGAGGGGGTTCTGCACTGTTGCAGGTGCAGTACTGAGGGGGTTCTGCACTGTTGCAGGAGCAGTACTGAGGGGGTTCTGCACTGTTGCAGGTGCAGTACTGAGGGGGTTCTGCACTGTTGCAAGAGCAGTACTGAGGGGGTTCTGCACTGTTGCAGGAGCAGTACTGAGGAGGTTCTGCACTGTTGCAGGTGCAGTACTGAGGGGGTTCTGCACTGTTGCAGGAGTAGTTCTGAGGGGGTTCTGCACTGTTGCAGGTGCAGTACTGAGGGGGTTCTGCCCTGTTGCAGGAGTAGTTCTGAGGGGGTTCTGCACTGTTGCAGGAGCAGTACTGAGGGGATTCTGCACTGTTGCAGGTGCAGTACTGAGGGGGTTCTGCACTGTTGCAGGTGCAGTACTGAGGGGGTTCTGCACTGTTGCAGGAGCAGTACTGAGGGGATTCTGCACTGTTGCAGGAGCAGTACTGAGGGGGTTCTGCACTGTTGCAGGTGCAGTACTGAGGGGGTTCTGTACTGTTGCAGGAGACGTACTGAGGGGGTTCTGCACTGTTGCAAGAGCAGTACTGAGGGGATTCTGCACTGTTGCAGGAGCAGTACTGAGGGGGTTCTGCACTGTTGCAGGTGCAGTACTGAGGGGGTTCTGCACTGTTGCAGGTGCAGTACTGAGGGGGTTCTGCACTGTTGCAGGAGTAGTTCTGAGGGGGTTCTGCACTGTTGCAGGAGCAGTACTGAGGAGGTTCTGCACTGTTGCAGGTGCAGTACTGAGGGGGTTCTGCACTGTTGCAGGAGTAGTTCTGAGGGGGTTCTGCACTGTTGCAGGTGCAGTACTGAGGGGGTTCTGCACTATTGCAGGAGCAGTGCTGAGGGGGTTCTGCACTGTTGCAGGAGCAGTACTGAGGGGATTCTGTACTGTTGCAGGTGCAGTACTGAGGGGGTTCTGCACTGTTGCAGGAGCAGTACTGAGGAGGTTCTGCACTGTTGCAGGTGCAGTACTGAGGGGGTTCTGCACTGTTGCAGGTGCAGTACTGAAGGGGTTCTTCACTGTTGCAGGAGTAATTCTGAGGAGGATCTGTACTGTTGCTGGGCCTGTACTAAGGCGGCTCGGCACTTTTGCAGGTGCAGTATTGAAGAGGTTCTGCATTGTTGGAGGGGGATTACAGAGGGGGTTCTGACTGTTGCAGGGGCAGTACTGAGGGGGTTCTGGACTATGCAGAGACAGGACTGAAGTGCTTCTGCACTGTTGGAGGAGCAGTACTCAGCGTGTTCTGCTCTGTTGGAGGAGCATTACTCAGCGTGTTCTGCACTGTGTTGCAGGTACGGTATAGAGGGAGTTCTGCACAGTTGCAGGTGCAGTACTGAGGGGGTTCTGTACTGTTGCAGGTACAGTACTGACGGGGTTCGGTACTGTTGCAGGTACAGTACTGAGAGGGTTCTGTACTGTTGCAGGTACAGTATTGAGCGGGTTCTGTCCTGTTGCAGGTACAGTACTGAGGGAGTTCTGTAGTGTTGCAGGTACAGTACTGAGGGAGTTCTGTAGTGTTGCAGGTACAGTACTGAGGGAGTTCTGTTCTGTTGGAGGATTACGGAGGGGTTTCTGACTGTTGCAGGGTCATATTGTTTGGGCTCTGCAGTACTGGAGGGGCTGTACAAAGGGGGATTTGCACTTTTGCATGGGTATTACTGAGGGAAATCTGCACTGTTGCAGACACAGTATTGAAGGGATTTTGCACTGTTGGATGGGCAGTACTGAGGGGATTATGCACTGTTGGATGGGCAGTACTGAGGGGATTATGCACTGTTGGATGGGCAGTACTGAGGGGATTATGCACTGTTGAAAGGGCAGTACTGAGGGGATTATGCACTGTTGGATGGGCAGTACTGAGGGGATTATGCACTGTTGAAAGGGCAGTACTGAGTGTGTTCTACACTGTTGTAGGGGCAGTTCTGAGGGTGCACTGCACTGTAACAGATTCAATTCTTGAGGGAATGTTACCCTGTTGAAAAGCTCTAACTGAGGGTGCAGGTTACAATCAGAAGGGACAGTACTGAGGGTGTACTACACTGTCTGAGGGTCAGTCCTGAGGAAGCACCACCACACTGTTACACTTAGTACCAAGGGAAGGTTACCCCGTCGGCTGTACAGTCCTGCAGGAGCACAGAGTTTGAGGTGTGAAATCCATTCATCCCTCCCTTGCAAACATGAAGTACCCACAACATTATTTCAAATAATGTTCGAGAAGCTCTCACCACTGTCTTGACTGATATTTATCCCTCAAACCAATGCATCAAACAAATTTAAAAAAGCAAAATACTGTACTGCGGATGCTGAAAATCTGAAATATCCATTCTGACGAAGGGTCAGAGACCTGGAATGTTAATGCTGTTCCTCTTTCTACAGATGCTGCCTGACCTGCTGGGTATGTCCAGCATTTTCGGGTTTTACTGTGTTAACTTGTGCCCGTTGTCACATCGCTGTTTGTATGTCCTCACTGTGCATAATTTTGGCTGTCTCATTTTCAGCATTCCAACAGGAGCAACGCAGGTGGAGAAAGTAGTCAAGAAGGCATACGGCATGCTTGCCTGCATTGAGTATAAGAATTAGCAAGTCATGTTGCAGCTGTATAGAACCTTAGTTAGGTCACACTTGGTGTATAGTGTTCAATTCTGGTCGTCACACTACCAGAGATTTACCAGGATGTTGCCTGGTATGGAGGGCATTAGCTATGAGGAGCGGTTGAATAAACTCGGTTTGTTCTCACTGGAACGACGGAGGTTGAGGGGCGACCTGATAGAGGTCTACAAAACTATGAGGGGCATAGACAGAGTGGATAGTCAGAGGCTTTTCCCCAGGGTAGAGGGGTCAATTATTAGGGGGCATAGGTTTGAGGTGCGAGGGGCAAGGTTTAGAGGACATGTACGAGGCACGTTTTTTTACACATAGGGTAGTGGGTGCCGGGAACTCGCTGTCGGAGGAGGTGGTGGAAGCAGGGACGATAGAGATATTTAAGGGGCATCTTAACAAATACATGAATAGGATGGGACTAGCGGGATACGGACCCAGGAAGTGTAGAAGATTGTAGTTGCGTCGGGCAGCCTGGTCGGCACGGGCATGGAGGGCCGAAGGGCCTGTTCCTGTGCTGTACTTTTCATTGTTCTTCTACACTTCAGTGAAGACATTTCATTGTCTGTGAAGCACCTTGCAATGTCCTGAGGTTGTGATCGATGCCACAGAAATGCAAATTCTCCATATCTTGATCCTGAGTGGCCAGCAGATATTATGAAGAGCATCAGCCTGCCAGGTTTCACTCTCTATTTAACAGTGGCTCGGTATTAACAGCTCTGATAGAATGCTGGTCAGGTTGAGGAGCAGAGCATCTGTCCCTGGTGGCCTGGCCAATAATTAATCCTCAAGGCAACATCGTTTAAACAGTTTATCTGATTATTTATCTCGTTGCTATTTGCGGGGCCTTGCTCTTGTGAATTCTGACTGCTGAATTTCTCCGCATTACAACAGCAAGTGCCCTTCAAAAAAAAAACAAATCTGTTGTTTCTGTGAGGTGGCGCCACATAAATGCAATCTTTATACTCTCTCTGCGCTTCCAGTCGGACAGTGCGGCCAATGAAAATGCTTCACTGTCTCTTTTATCTTCCTTTCATCTTTAAAGTGGCACCTTATATTAACACCATCCCGGTTTTCGTTCCTGTGGTCATCGAGCCATAAAGTAATTGGAGCACATCAGGAGGTCATTCAGCCCATCGAACCCATGCCCGCATGATGTTTAAAAAAAGGATGACTTATATTTTAGAGCTTTTCTTATGACCACAGGACATCTCAAAGCATTGTACAGCTAAATGAAGCATAACAACAATATATATTTACATGGTGCCTTTCCAATTCTCTTCCCACACCTAGTGTTGTACAAGGCAGAATTGAATCTGATTCCATAGCTAATTTTTCCCCGAGCAGGTCACTAGTCTATCTCCCAGGGCCTGTGGCTTGAGGGGGCGCCACTCCACTTCCACTCTTACCGCCCGCCACTGGCATGTTGGGAGGATTTTGCAAGTCGACACTCAACCGGTTTGACCGCTTTACGAACCCACCTTCCTTGGCCACCAAGCCCAGAGCTTCTGGCTCAGAGGCAAGGGTGCTACCCACTGCGTCACAAGACCTCCATGTGGTGCCTTGAACATTGTGAACAATCCCAAGACAATTCACACAAGAATGTAAGATCATAAACAGTAGGAGAAGGAGTAGCCATTCAGCCCAACGAACCTGTTCAGTAGAATCATGGCTAATCTGATTGTTGCCTGAGTTACATTTTCCTGCTGTTGTGTTCTCTATTTTGCTTTACCTGGATGGCATTATTGCGTAGTGTTAAATGAAGAGCACAAAGCTTTGTTAATGAACAAAAGTATAAATTTAATTACACTACTAAGATTCATTCACATTCCTAAAGTAGAAGGTTTCTGTATTAAACTATGCGATCTCTAACTAACAGACATCTCAAGTACACAACTACTACTATGCCTGCTGCTCTCCCAGTTGCCTTCTAACTCCTAACTCCCTGAATCCCCGAAGTCACATGATATATATATATATATGACTGTGGTTCCCTCTAGTGGTAAGAAGTATTATCATTAACTCATTAACTCATTACATTCCAGTCAATATTCATATCATTACAGCTGCTTGTCCTCCCATAACCCTTGTCAATCAAAATATCTGTTTAACTCTGCCTTGAATATAATCAAAGTTCCAGACTTCATTGTTCTCTGTTGAAGAGAATTCCAAAGACTAATTGACCCCCGAGAGAAGAAATTCCTTTTCATCTCCAATTTAAATGGGAGACCCCTTATTGTTAAACTGTGGCCCCTAGTTCTATATTCCCTCATGAGGGGAAACATCCTCTCCACCACCTTCTCAAGGGCAGCACAGTAGCATGGTGGTTAGCACAAATGCTTCACAGCTCCAGGGTCCCAGGTTCGATTCCCGGCTTGGGTCACTGTCTGTGCGGAGTCTGCACGTCCTCCCCGTGTGTGCGTGGGTTTCCTCCGGGTGCTCCGGTTTCCTCCCACAGTCCAAAGATGTGCGGGTTAGGTGGATTGGCCATGCTAAATTGCCCGTAGTGTCCTAAAAAGTAAGGTTAAGGGGGGAGGAGGGTTGTTGGGTTATGGGTATAGGGTGGATACGTGGGTTTGAGTGGGGTGATCATTGCTCGGCACAACATCGAGGGCCGAAGGGCCTGTTCTGTGCTGTACTGTTCTATGTTCTATGTTCTATGTTCAACATTCACCCCTGTGAATCCTCTATGTCTCAAAAAGATCACCTCTCATTCCTCCAAACTCCAATGGGTAGAGGCCCAACTTGTGCAACCTTTCCTCATGAGACAAGGCTTTCATCGCAGGAATCAACTGAATGAACCTTCCCAGGAGCATTAATGTATTTAACTAACTTGCTGGAGTTTGGTGAGCAGGTGATAGAAAGGATCAATGAGGGTGCATATGATGTATGTTTCAGAGGACATTTGGTACAGTGCCACTTGAAGCATGTGACCATAAGACAAAGGAACAGAACTAGGCCATTCAGCTCATCGGGCCTGCTCCGCCATTCAATGAGATCATGGCTGATCTGATATAATCCTCAACCCGACTTTCCCGCTTTATCTCCATAACCCTTGATTCCCTTGCTGATTAAAAACCTGTCTATCTCGGCCTTGAACATACTTAATGACCCAGCCTCTACAGCTCTCTGCAGTAAAGAATTCCACAGATTCATTACCCTCTGAGAGAGGAAGTTCCACCTCATCTCTGTCTTAAATGGGCAACCCCTTACTCTTAGATTATGCCCTCCAGTCCTAGACTCTTGCACAAGGGGAAACAACCTCTCAGCATCTATCCTGTCAAGCCTCCTGAGAATTCTATGACTGTCAATAAGGTCACCTCTTATTCTTCCGAACTCCAGAGAGTGCAGACCCAATCTGGACAACCCCTCCTCATAAGAAAATCTCTTTATACCCAGGATCAACCTTCTCTGGACTGCCTCCAATCCCAGTATATCTTTCCTTCGATAAAGAGACCATAACTGTTCACGGTATTCCAGCTGTGGTCTAACTAATGCCTTGTACAGTTTTCGCAGGACTTCGCAATTTCTATATTCCATTTTCTTTGAAATAAAGACCAGCATTCCATTTGCCTTTCCAATTACCTGCTGAACTTGCATGTTAGCTTTTTGTGATGTACCCACGCGGACCCCCAAATCCCTCTGTGCTGAAGCTTTCTGCAGTCTTTTCCATTTAAATAATATTCACCTCCTTTATTCTTCCTACCAAAGTGTGTAACCTCACATTTTCCCATATTATATTCCACCTGCCAGGTTTTTGCCCACTTCACTCACCTAACTTGTCCCTATCCCTCTGGTGACTCATTGTACCATCCTCACCACTTCCCTTCCCATCTATTTTCGTGTCATCCACAAACTTGGCAATAGTGCATTCACTTCCCTCGTCCAAGTCATTAATATATTATAAATAATTGAGGCCTCAGCACGGATCCCTGTGGCACGTCACTCGTTACAGGTTCGCATCCTGTGGGAAAAGTTAAAGTTTGTGGAATAAAAAGGACATGAATAATGACTGAAAAAAGCAGAGAGTAACAGCCAATGGATATATTTTGGGCTGGAGGAAGGTTTGTAGTGGTGTTCCCCAGGGGCCGGTGTTGGGATGCTTGCTTTTCCTGATATATTATCTTGGAGTGCAGGGGACAATTTCAAAGTGTGGGGGTGACAAAAATTTGAACGTAGCACAAACTGTGAAGAAGACAGTGTCGAACTTCAAAAGGACATAGGCAAGTTGGTGGAGTGGGCAGTTAGGTGGCAGATGAGGTTCAATGTGGAGAAGTGTGAGGTGATGCATTTTGATAGGAAGAACATAGAGAGACAATATAAAATAATGGATGAAATTCATAAGGTGATGCAGGAGCAGAGGGGCATGGGTGTGTATGTACATAGATCATGGATGATGGCAGGACAGGTGGAGAAAACAGTTAATAAAGCATCTAGTGTTCTGGGCTTTATTGATAGGGGCATAGAGTACAAGAGCAAGGAGGTTATGGTGATCTTATACAAGACACTAGTTAGACCTCAACTGGAATATTGTGCACAGTTCTGGGTGTCACCAAAGGAAGGATCTGGCCGCATTGGAGAGAGCGCAGAAGAGGTTTGTTTACAAGAATGGTTCCAGGGATTGGAGAGGTTGGGACTGTTCTCCTTGGAGAGCAGAAGGCTAAGAAGAGATTTAATATAGATGTTCAAATTCATGAAGGGGTTGGACAGAATAGAGAGGGAGAAACTTGTACTGGCTCGTAGAATTATCAGGAACGAAAGAGCACAGATTTAAAGTGATTTGCAAAGAAGCAAATATGTGAGAAAAGATCTTTGCACATAATGAGTGGTTCGGGTCTGGAATGCACGGCCTGGAAGTGTAGTGGAGGCAGGTTGAATCGAGGCATTCAAAAGGATGTTAAATAGAAACAATGTGCAGGGGTACAGGGAAAAGTAAGGGAATGGCACAAAGTCATGTTGCACTTTTGGAGAGTCAGTGCAGACAGATGGGCCAAATGGCCTCCTTCTGCAATGTAACAATTCTGTGATTAGAAAACTAGGTGTGCTAACAAGCCACAGTAGCTCAGATTCAATTTGATACAATTGAATTTCACTTTATTGTTCATACGGAAATTCATTTTGGGTACATCACTCATAGCTAAGAAATTATAAATAAGTAAATAATAACAACAAAAGGTAGAAAATTCCTCTATCACAGATGTCTAACGTTTATGAAAATATGCATGAAAAGTGATTCCAAAGCATTAAAATAATCAAGTGAGTAAGTCTCACCCCGAATGCATACCTTTGTCCATGTATCAAAATCCCGTTAGAAGTTATTTCAGAGAAAAGCACAAACAAGTTCAGGAACTGATTTCTCCTGAATCTGAGGGATTGTAAACTTTTCCCGGAGTGCATCTGACAGTAACGCTGAGACAAGGGGTGGTTCTCATTATTCATGATACTCTTTACTGCAACCAAAATTCTTCAAGAGCAGATTTCATCAATGTATACAGCGAGCCAGGAGTGATCAGGGAACAGCTATGAGTTAACACACGGGCAACAGAGTCCTTTGGAACAGTAATCACTGTTGTTGGATGGGCAGCAGCCAATTTATGCACAGCAAGCTCTCACAAACGGCAATCCGATAATGACCTGATAATCTGTTTTCTTGTGACATTGACTGAGGGATAAATATTGGCCAGGACACCAGGGATAACTCGCCTTCTCCTCTTCATACTTCTGCAACGGGGTCTTTTACATACACCTAAGAGGACCACTTGGGACCTCAGTCTCACCTGTTCCAGCCATAAATTTGCTTTTCACCCATTCAATTAGTCTCATCGCTCATTGTCAATAGGACAGGAATCTACATGGAATTGCTCCCAATTTTTCACCACATCTTCACTGGTAGTCTGGCGACAACCAAGGTTCCACCCTGTTGGATCTTCTGGAAAGAAGTGTAACCTCTGCTATGACGTCTAATAATAATAATAATAATTGCTTATTGTCACAAGTAGGCATCAATGAAGTTACTGTGTAATGCCCCGAGTCGCCACATTCTGGCGCCTGTTCGGATAGGCCGGTACGGGAATTGAACTCACGCTGCTCGCATTGTTCTGCATTGAAAGCCAGCTATTTAGCCTATTGTGCTAAACCAACCCAGGACATCCTCGAGAGGGAGATTCAGTATTAATAGCGAATAGATTCTGAACTGGTTATTACTTTATTGGTTCTTAGTGTTGCTGATGAGGCCAGCATTCATTTACCCATTCCTAATTGGAGAAGGAGAGCCACCTTCTTGAAGCGTTACAGTCCATGTGATGTAGGTATGTGCAGCACAGAAGCACTGTTGCTTCACAGCGCTAGCATCCCAGGTTCAATTCCTGGCTTGGGTCACTGTGCGGAGCCTACACGTTCTCCCCATGCCCGCGTGAGTTTTCTCCGGGTTTCCTCCCACACGTCCCGAAAGACGTGCTTTTAGGTAACCTGGACATTCTGAATTCTCCCTCCGTGTACCTGAACAGGCGCCGGAATGTGGCGACTGGGGGCTTTTCACAGTAACTTCATTGCAATATTAATGTAAGCCTTGTTGTGACAATAAAGGTTATTATTATTAGGTACACCCAAAGTGCTATTTTATTCTGTAGATTTGATACAAGTGAGAAACATGTGACACCATTACAAAGGCCAGTTAAGAGTCAAGCGGACCTGGATTAACATGTAGGCCAGACATACGTATTTCCCCCCTTGAATGACATTAACGAACCAGATGGGTTTTTCCAGTAGTTTCAAGATCATTGTTAATGAGACATGCATTTTGCACAGGGTTTATGAACTAATTTAATTTAAATGCCCTTCCTGCTGCATGATGGGATTCTGTTGCTCTGGGCCTCCGGGCTGCTCGCCCTGTAACATTAGTACTTTGCTGCCATCCCCCATAAATTAATGAAGAATATGGGTACACAAACATGTTAGTCATTACAAAGTAAGTTAGTTTTGCATCGCTTCCTAACACGGCTGGTATCCTACATGAATAGACAGTGTGAAGTAATAGGAATGATTTTCTAACTTCACTGCAGAAATTACTGTGATAATCATCTGTCTGATTGCAAAATTACACTGAATTATAAATGAATTGATATGAACTCACATTGTGATTAATCATTTCCTGAAATTACAATGTTATTAATAGAATTAATTAGCAAAATGCCATGAGATTACTGGGTCAAAGGGATGTATTAAATGCAGAGAATATTACAATAAGCAGCGGGACACAGAATCTTATTTTGTACACATAATAATAATCTTTATTGTCACAAGTAGGCTGATATTATCACTGCAATGAAGTTACTGTGAAAATCCCCTAGTCGTCATATTCCGGAGCACCCGGAGGAAACCCACGCTGGCACGGGGAGAATGTGCAGACTCCGCACAGACAGTGACCCAAGCCTGGAGCTGTGAAGCAACAGTGCTGACCATTGTGTTACCGTGTTTCCCATGTTGGTTAAAGTGAGCCGTGTCCGTGTTGAAGAATGGAAGACTTTTCGCTCTGAGGAAAGCTACATTTTTCTTTATCTGTGACATTGGAAGAGAGGCAGCGCAGATTTAGCAGATATTTACAACAACAACATTCTGTTATATAGCACCTTGATTGTAGTAACATCTCCCGCGGCTCTTCAAAGGGGCGTCACTGTCAGTCCCTCCAAACAAGGACGAGCTTCACGATTTGCGTGTCCTCGGGCGACTCAGCTGGCCAATCCTAGAGCCACAGGACTTTGGGCACAGTCCGATGAGAAAGAAAGATTGCAAGGGGAGGGGCCCATCATTTGTGGTTAACTGAAAAAGTTAAAGATAGTATTAAACTTAATGAAAAAAGCATATCTTTGTACAAAGACCAGTGGCAGGTCAGAAGATTGGAAAGAATATCAAAGAAAGAGATAAAAATTGATAATCATAGAATCCCTACAGTGCAGAAGGAAGCTATTTGGCCCATCGAGTCTGTGCCAACCCTCCAAAAGAACATTCTATCTCGAATACCTAGAATAAATAGGAAAAGATAAAGTATGTGTGAAAGCTAGCCAGTAATGTAAAGATAGACAGTAAGAGTTTCGACATATAATTAACTAAGAAAAGAGTTGACAAAGTGAGCATTTGGAGTTTAGAAGAATGAGAGCAAGCTTATTGACATATTTAGGATTCTCAAGGGGTTTGACAGGGTAGATGCTGAGAGGTTGTTTCCCCTTAAAGGAGAATCTAGGACCAGAGGGCTTTATCTCAGAGTAAGGCATCACCCATTGACAGGTGAGAAGAAATTTCTTCTTTCAGAGGGTAGTGAATCTGTGGAATTCTTTACCGCAGGGAGCTGCAGAGGCTGGGTCGTTAAGTATATTCAAGTCCCTATGGACAGATTTTTAATCCGTGAGGGAATCAAGGATTATGGGGATCAGGAGAGAAAGTGGAGTTGAGGATCATCACTTCAGATCAGTCAGGATCTCACTGAATGGCAGAGCAGACTCGATGGGCTGAATGACCTACTTCTACTCCCACGTCTTCTGGTCATTGGTCTGATAGAATGTGAGTCTGGGGAATTGATAATGGAAAGCAGGTCTATGGCGGATCAATTGAATGGGTATTTTGCATCTGTCTTCACTATAGAGGACACCAGTAACATCCCAGAAATAGCTGTTAATCAAGAAATGGAAGGAACGGAGGAACACCAGAAAATTGCAATCACCAAGGAAGTGGTAATGAGCAAATGGTTGGTTCTATGGGCTGACAAATCCCTTGTTCTGAATGGATTCCACCCTAAGATCTTGAAAGAAGTGGCTAATGAGATAGTGGATGCATTGGTTTTAAATTTCCAAAATTCCCTAGATTCGGGGGACATGCCATCAGATTGAAAGACAACGAATATATCTCCTTTATTCAAAAATGGAGGCAGAGAGAAAGCAGGAAATTATAGGACATGCAGCCTAACACGTGTCATAGGGAAGAGGTTGGAAGCCACCCTTAAAGATGTTATAGCAGGGCACTTGGAAAATTTCAAGGTAATCAGGCAGAGTCGACATGGTTTTGTGAAAGGGAAATCATATTTAATCAGGTTGCTGGTGTTCTTTGAAGGAGTAAGTTACATGTGCTATGGAGAAAGAGGAACTGGTGTATGTACTGTACTTTTACTACCAGAAGGCATTTGATAATGTGCCACATCAAAGGTTATTGACTAACATAAAAGCTCATGGAGCAGGGGGTATCATGTTGGCATGGATTGAAGATTGGCTAGTTAATTGAAAACAGAAAGTAGGAATAAATAGGTATTTTTCTAGTTGGCAGGATGTACCACAGGGATCAGTGCTGGGGCCTCAACCTTTACAATTTATATGAATAACTTGATGAAGGAACTGAAGGTATGGTTGCTAAATTTGTTGACTACACAAAAATAGGTTGGAAAACAAATTGCGAACAGGATGTAAAGAGGCTTCAAAGGGACATCAAAAGGTTTAGTGAGTGGACAAGAATCTGGCAAATGGAGTATAATGTGGGAAAATGTGAAATTTTCCATTTTGACAAGGAGAATAAAAAAGAAGCTTATTATCAAAATGATGAGAGATTGCAGAGCTCTGAGGCGCAGAGGGATCTGGGTGTCCTAGTGTATGAAATACAAAAGGCTGGTTCAGCAACTAACCAGCAAAACTGATGAAATGTTCTAATTTATTGGGAGGGGAATGGATTACAAAAGTAGGGAGGTTATGCTGCAGTAAGACCACATCTGGATTATTGTGTACAGTTTTGGTCTCCTTATTCAAGGAAAGATGTAATTGTCTTAGAAACAGCTCAGAGAAGGTTTACCGGACAAATTGCAGGAATGGGCGAGCTGTGTTAGCACGAAAAGTTAGGTTTGTGTCCACTAGAGTTTATAAGAGTAAGAGGCGACTTGATCAAAACCTTTAAAATCCTGAGGGGCCTTGACAGCGTAGATGTGAAGAGACTGTTTCCTCTTCATAGAATCATAGAATTTACAGTGCAGAAGGAGGCCATTTGGCCCATCGAGTCTGCACCGGCTCTTGGAAAGAGCACCCTACCCAAGGTCCACACCTCCACCCTATCCCCATAACCCAGTAACCCCACCCAACACTAAGGGCAATTTTGGACCCTGAGGGCAATTTAGCCTGGCCAATCCACCTAACCCACACATTTTTGGACTGTGGGAGGAAACCGGAGCACCCGGAGGAAACCCACGCACACACGGGGTGAATGTGCAGACTCCGCACAGACAGTGACCCAAGCCGGGAATCGAACCTGGGAACCTGGAGCTGTGAAGCAATTGTGCTATCCACACTGCTACCGTGCTGCCCTGCACAATGCTACCGTGCTGCCCACCACAATGCTACCGTGCTGCCCAAATTCTGTCAGAGAATTTGGAATTAGGGATCAGCATTTAAAAATAAGGGGTCACTCATTTAGGACGGAAATGAGGAAAAATCTTTTCTCTCCTAGGGTGATGAGTGTCTGGAACTCTCCTCAAAAGGCAGTGAAAACAGTGGGCGCGATCTAATGGCCGCTTCGTGCCCAGCTCGCCATGCCTCGTGAGATCTAACGGGACCTCGTGAGTCGTCGCGATCTTGATCCCGCCCACAATGGGCAGGGCCTAAATTTGCATATTTAAGTATGCGGTTAGGCAGAGGAGCTCCTCAGTGCAGGAAATGAAAGAAAGGCCATCCCCGCTGAGGCCCCATTCGATAGCAGGGCCAGCGGAGTACACGCTCTGCTAAACCTGCCCACAATAGCACCCTATTTTTTTGTTAAATCGTGCCCAGAGTCTTTGAATATTTTTAAGGCTGAGCTAGATAGATTCTTGATTAACAGAGGGGTGAAAGGTTATCTGTGGACAGAAATGTCGGGGTGAGGTTACAATCCGGGCACCAATGTTCCTATTTTTAGATGTTAAATTTAGATTTATTGTCACATGTACCAAAGTACAGTGAAAAGTATTGTTCTGCGTACAGTCCAGGCAGATCATTCCGTACATGAAAAGACATAGGACATACGATAAATACACAATGTAAATACAGAGACATCGGCTAAAACATACGGTGTTGAATAGCAGAGCAGGCTCGAGGGGCCGAGTGGCCTACTCCTGCTCTTAGTTCGTCTGTTTTTATGTTGTATGAGGACAAGTGTGGCACTGAGGAAGAAGGGTTCTGGAAGGCGTATACTTCTCTCTCTCCTTACACTTTTGGTGCCACTCTGCAGCAGAGTTTATGGGGTCAGTTTTCAGCTGTGTCGCCACTGTCATGTTCTGTAGACTGGCCGATATGAATGATGCACTACACAACATCTAGTTCAAATAATTTATTATGAAATAACTGCGTGGTAAAGATAACTGGAATAAATATATAACAAACTAGTAACACTAACTAACTATTCTAGAGCTACTGCAAAATACGTCTATCCACCAACATGACTTACTCCCAACTGCCCTGAGGCACAGAGCCACATGGTAGTCTTACACTGCCACCTGCTGGTCGGAAGTCGTGTATAATATTATGTACAGAATTGCTTTATGCATATCATCACAGCCATTTGTTGGATGAGGCACCACAAAATGGCACAGTTTACAGCAAGTTCCTCCTTCACCCTTTGTCCCCTGTTCAATAATGCATTCAGAGTGTCCTTATAATGTTTTCCCCGCCCTCTAAATGAGGTAGGTTTCAATGAGCACCTTAAATGAGGATAGGGAGGTAGAAAGTGGAGACATTTGGGGGGGAATTCCAGGCATGGCCACCAATGGTAGAGCGATTAAAATTGGGGATGTGTAAGAGGCTAGCATTGGGGGAGTGTGGATATCTTGAAGGATTGGAGAACTGGAGAAGATTACAGAGGTAAGGAGGGATGAGGCCATGGAGAGATTGGGAAACAAGAGTGAAAATTTTAAGACAGATGCATTGCTTAACCTCGAGCCAATGTATGTCAGGGAGCACAGGGGTGACTGGTGTACTGTACTTCATACTACGCTAAAAGGGTTAAATTATGAGAATTTTTAAAAATCCATTCATAGCATATGAGACATGTTGGCAAGGCCAGCATTTATTGTCCATCCCAAGTTGGTCTTGAGAAGGTAGTGGTGAGCTGCCTTCTTGAATACCACTGAGTGGCTTACTAGGCCATTTTGGGGTTGTGATTCAACCACGTTACTAGATTCACATGTGGGGCAAATTGGTTAAGAATGGGAATTTTATTTCCCTACCGAATATTACTGAACTAAATGGACTTTCACCGCAATCCAATATTTCATGGTTAAAAAAGAAAGACTTGAATTTATATAGCGCCTTTAATGATCACAAGATATACCACACAGCCAACAAAGTACTTTTGAAGTGTAGTCACTGTCGAAATGTAAGAAACACGATGGCCATTATGTGCACAGCAAGCTCCTGCAAACAGCAATGTGATAATGACTGATCATCTGTTTTTTGCACTGTTGATTGAGAGATAAATATTGGCCTGGATCCTGGAAATAACTCCTGCTCTCCTCTGAAATAGAGCCAGGGATCTTTTACATCCACTTGAGAGAGCAGGTGTGGTCTGGGTGTAATGTGCCATGCAAAAGTGCAGCACTTCGACTGTACATTCCCTCAGTACCATACTAGAGTAACAACCTAATTTTACTCAAATCCTGGAGTGGGATTTGAACCCACCACCTTCTGACTCAGAGGCAGGAATATTACCACTTACTGGTTACCAATTAATGATAATAGCTTGTGATTAATGCACTAGCACCCAGATCCCTCCGAGGATTTGAAAAGGCAGTTTATTTCGAGGCAAAACCTATTTATGAAAAGTACACAGGAACTTTATACTACCAGCCAGCCGTCTGCACCTGTTCTGCAGCTTTTAAAGGCCCTCATCGTGCTGGAATCGCGCACGCTTTTCCCTGATAGATCGAGGCGTCAGGTGGCCTCCGAGGTTCGCCGTGACCTCAGTCGGGTGACCCACCCCCGAATATTCGCCACATCGAAGTGGCTCCTGGCATCAGTGATGTAGCTCTAATTTTCAGCCCAGCAGAGGAAATAGCTTCTCTCTCTACCTTATCAATTCCCTTAATCATCAGAAACATCTCAATTCGATCACCCTTTATGATTCTGTACTCAGAGGAATACCAGCCTATTCTAAGCAACCTTTCGGGACATGTTGGTAGAGCACTTATGTAACTGGACTGATGGTCCACAGAGGTTGTCATCATCAACACAGCAGCTGGGGATTTAATTTCAATTAATTAAACCAATCTGGAATGCTTTCAAAGTGTTCCGCTATAAAGCTCAAGAAGTGTGAGATCATGCATTTGGTTGGTGGGGGGGGGGGGGGGGGGGGTGTCAAACAGTTATAGGGAGTACACAATCAATGGGAATATACTAAGAGGGGTAGATGAAGTGAGAGATTTTGGCATACAAGTACACAAGTCCCTAAAGACAACAGTTCAAGTAGACAAGGTTGTAAAGAAAGCATTGTCCTTCATTGGCATAGGTTTAGAATATAAAACACCAGGTTAAAGTCCAACAGGTTTGTTTCAAACACTAGCTTTCGGAGCACTGCTCCTTCCTCAGGTGAATCGATTCACCTGAGGAAGGAGCAGTGCTCCGAAAGCTAGTGTTTGAAACAAACCCGTTGGACTTTAACCTGGTGTTGTATGACTTCTTACTGTGCTCACCCCAGTCCAACGCTGGCATCTCCACATCATAGAATATAAAAGTAAGGATGTAACATTGGAATTGTATAAAATATTGATGAGGCCACAACTGGAGCATTGTGTGCAGTTCTCGTCGCTACATTACAGGAAGGACATTATTGCTCTGGAGAGAGTGCAGAGGAGGTTTACAAGAATGTTGCCAGGGCGAGGAAAGTGCAGCTATGAGTAGAGATTGAAATAGGTTGGGGTTATTTTTCTTCAAACAAAGGCTGAGGGGTGACTTAATTGAAGTGTACAAGATAGATGAGGGGAAGAGATAGAGAAGAAACAATAAAATTGTTTCCCCTGGTGAAGAATAAGTGGCAGAAGGTGTAGAGGGGACGTGAGGAAAAACTTTTTTACACTTTGGGAGTCTGGAATTCACTGTCCAGGGTGCTGATGGAGGCAGGGACCCTAAACTCCTTTTAAAAGTAACTGGATATGCACCTTAAGTGCTGTAAGCAGCAGGGCTATGCACAGGGTGCAGGAAGGTGGGATTAGTAAGGGCACCTGGATGTTCTCGGGCTGGCATGGACAAGATGGGCCAAATGGCCTCCTTCGGTGTTGCAATTCTTCTATGGTTCTAACCAAAGTCAGTCGATGGAGTTTAGATGCAGATGAGCCATAATATAATTGAATAGCAGGACAGACTGGAAGGGCTGAATGGCACGCTCATAGAAGCAGAGTGAAGCTCTGTTGTTGCATCTTAGCCCCATACTCGGAGAAGCAACCTTCACTCCAACAACTTTGCATCAGTTATTTTCTGGTTGCCAAATTAGCATTAAGCTAGGGACAATTCTGTGCTCGGTGCCCATATCCACCCAGCATTAGATTGGGACTATAAGATTTTAAAATGAGTTGTAATGGAAGCCGTTTATCCCATCAGCTGAGCTGGATACAAATCTGGGTAAGACATACACAATGGGCACGATTCTCTGGCCTCGTTGCGCTCTCAAGCGAAAGGACCTTGGCTGGGGGAGAGGGGGGCACTCTGCAGGGGTGGGCTGCCATAGGAGGGTGAGTGGGAGGTGCTGGGGGGCTTGCAGCACCACCATGCCAACCCCTGGATCATCTGTATCAGTTCTGGGGGTAACCCTTGACACTGCCTGTCTGCCCCAATGACCACCCATAACCCCCACTGACTGCTGAGGCCTCTGGGCTTGCGACTGAAGGCTGTTGCTAATACAGAATTGATAATCGTGGTTAAGTGAGCACTTCACACATCCCAAGTGGATCCCCGTGGGTGGGTGGGCCATGTAGCATGTGGGAGTCATTGCCCAGCATCTCAATCGCACCTTGATGCATGGACACTGCTTGAACACTGCGGGAGGCAACTCCACACACGCAGCAGCCAGCACCCAAACACCCAGGGCCTGGGATACAGATCCACTGATATGCCCACGGCCAGAGGGTGGGTGGGTGCCACGGGGAGGGGGACATGCCTGGAGAGATGAGCAAAGGGTTTGGATGCCAGCCCGCATTGTGGAAAAAAGTGACAGAGGCATCATAATGGTTGTGTAAAAAGGTGTTTCATGTGTTCACTTGTCGACGGCACATGCACAGCCGTGCCACCTTGTCCCACAGGCTCACTTTGAGGCACGGCCTCATCAGAGGGGTGGAACTTGGGGGAGCTGGTGGCCACTGTCGCCACTCCATGGGCCGGGTCCGGGTTGGCACTCAGTAACCCCTCCTCCCGGTCGGTGCCCAAAGGGCCCTGGGATTCACCATGGGACAGAAGGGCAGCTGGATCGAGCCCCGGCTGCCCCTTCATCATAAGGCTCTGCCAGCCCTCATGGTTTCCCATGGTCTGCACCGTCTTGTCTATGCCCTCAGTGACTGGGACCTGCACTGCAGCGCCTCGGTAATGCCCATCTGCGACTGGGCAAAGCTCCGCAATACTTTGGCTATTCCCATCTGAGAGCGGGACATGCCAACCTCATCAAGGTCGGCCTGGTACTGGGTGACATCCCCCAGTGAGCTGGACATTCAGCGAAGACCCTTCACTCATGGTGCCGATGTCGGGCACCTGGCTTTCCATTGCGGTCACCACCCTAACAGTGTTGGCCTCAGTGCCACGCATTTCCAGTACCCATATCCTCTGGGACTCCTCCAAGTGGCAATGGATCTGCTGGAGTGACACTGACATCTCCCCTGAATGTCCCGGCCACTCCCTAGGTGCCGTGGAGGCCAGGAGGGATGTCTCCATCGGCTCCGGGTACCTCTGTACCACAGGCTCTGCATCAGGCTGGTACCCAGCTGGGTCCTGGGATCCAGCAGCCCTCTGACCATTGTCTCACCCGGGGGTTCCTGCATCCACCTGATGTGCATCATCAGCGGCATGGTGCTCACCAGATTGTGCTCCCGAAGCCTGTCCACTACCATGTCCCACTGAGGTGCGTGTATCTACGCTGGTGGAGGTTGGGGATGACAGCTGTGCCATGATTGTAACAGTTGCTTCCTCAGAGCTCTCCTCCGAGGTGTTTTCCTCGGAGTCAGGTGAGGGTGCCGCCTGGGATGGGCCGGGGGCGTTGGCTGGATGACCTGTGGGAGAATGGACATGTGGTCAGTGGGAGGGATGGGTCAGTCAGTAAGACAATAACAACTCATATTTGACAGGTCCTCCGGGAGGAGCCTGGTGGTTACTCACCTCTGTGAGGGGTTGGAGGTCAAATGGGGAGTTAAGGGGTGGATACTGCCCTGCGGGGGTGGGGTGGGGGATGTTGGTGTCTACTCACTTGTGCTGCCTGGTGAAGGTCGTTGATCCTCTTCCGACACTGGAGGCCAGTCCTCCTGGTCAGACTCCCCGAGCTGACGGCTGCTGCCACCTCATCGCAGGTAGCACTGGCTGCCCTATCGCTCACCCTCCGGGACCCTTGAGGGAATAGGGCATCCTTCCTGGCCTCCACGGCGTCTTGCAGCCGCCCCAGGTCAGCATCCCTGGAACTTGGAGCCGATCTCCTTGGGGCCATTAATGCGAGTTGGCTGGGGTTGGCTGAGCCAATGCAGCTTAACTGCTTTTCGACCTTATTAGCGGGGAGGGGGGGGGCTGGCGAGCGCGGTACCGATGAATCAGCTGGCGAGCCTTAATTCTGCGGCGAGAAGCCCGTGATGCCTTGTTAAGTGGACAAATTACGTTGAATGGCGTTGCTGGCCTGGCTGGGCAGAACGCCAGGAAGCGGACAGCACGGTAGCACAAGTGGATAGCACTGTGGCTTCACAGCACCAGGGTCCCAGGCTTGGGTCACTGTCTGTGCGGAGTTTGCACACTCTCCCCGTGTCTGTGTGGGTTTCCTCCAGGTGCTTCAGTTTACTCTCACAGTCCAAAGATGTGCAGGTTAGGTGGATTGGCCATGATAAATTACCCTTAGTGTCCAAAAATAAGGTTAGGAGGGGTTATTGGGTTACGGGGATAGGGTGGAAGGGAGGGTTCAAGTGAGGCGGTGCAGACTTAATGGGCCGAATGGCCTCCTTCTACACTGTATGTTCTATGTTTTGTTCGATGTATTCCTGCTCACTACCACACTTAGAAATTGTTCCGGAGAATCGCGCCCAGTATTTAACCGATGAGACTAACCTTACGCCAGACACTGCAAACACCAAGGTGGTTTGTGCAGCCAGGAGCTAGCTGGTGCTGACAAGGTCATGTTTTACATGCTCAGAGATACAGCTTTTGCTGTCTTCATTTAAAATGCATTTCCTATTTTAATCAGAATCAGGCAGTCTTTACTTAGCTGGAAATGGTAGTCTGGCCACGTCTTGACTTGCCTGAATCAGACTTAGCTCTATATGCGCCTTGGAAACCATGATAAAGATCTTGGTCGCAGTTATCACAGGCAGTGTAATCTGTAGCAGAAGTGTATCTTAATAAATCTAACCGTTAATGATAATCAGATTGCCGGGTCCATCAAAGAGGCTTATCGGGAAAGATTAAACAGGCTGCTGCCCTCTTCCACAAAATGAAGGCTGACAGGTGAGCTAATAGAAATCTTCAAAATTAAGGGAAGGAGTTTGATTGACACAGAGAAGATGGTACCACTTGTAGGGGAGTTCAAACTATGAGATTACAACTATAATAGAGTCAATAATAAATTCATCAGGGTATTCAGGAGAAACATAATTATCCTAAGAATAATGAGAATGTGGAACTTGCTAACACAAGGAGTAATTGAGGTGATTAGCATTGATGCATTTAAGGAAAGTCTCGGTAAGAACATATGAAATAGGAGAAAGAGAAAACCATACAGTCCATGGCGTCTGCTCCGCCATTCAATACGACCGTGACTGATCTACTGCCGAAACACCACTGTCCTGCCTCCTCCTTAACACAGTGCCCCATGTCCCAGATTCCCCTACCAGGGGGTACACGCACTCAGTGTCTCCCCAGCTGTCAGCCCCTTCAGAATCATGTTGGTTTGAATGAGATTGCCATTGATTCATATAAATCCCAGAGAACATCAACATGTTTACTTAGCCTCTCTCGTCATAGGACAGCCCCGTCATCCCAGGGACCAGCTTGGGAAGCACGGTAGCACAAGTGGATAGCACTGTAGCTTCACAGCGTCATGATCCCAGGTTCGATTCCCACTTGGGTCACTGTCTGTGCGGAGTCTGCATGCTCTCCCCGTGTTTGCGTGGGTTTCCTCCGGGTGCTCCGGTTTCCTCCCACAGTCCAAAGACCTGCAGGTTAGGTGGGATTGGCCATGATAAATTGCCCTTAGTGACCAAAGAGGTTAGGAGGGGTTATTGGGTTAGGGGATAGGGTGGAAGTGAGGGCTTAAAGTGGGTCGGTGCAGACTCGATGAGCCGAATGGCCTCCTTCTACACTATATGTTTTATGGTGAACCTTCGCTGTACCACTGTCAATGCAAGTATATCCTTTCTTAAATATGGAGACCAAAACTGCGCAGAGTACTTCAAATGTGGCCTCAGCAAATCCCTACATATTTGCAGCAATACTTTCTCATTCTTGTACTCCACACCCCCTTGCATTAAAGGCCAATGTGCCATTCATTGTCCTAAAGGCTTGCTGAACCTGAATGTCAACATTCTGTGTTCCTTCTCCCAATATACCCAAGTCCCTCTGGATATCAATCAACATTTTCTAGTTTCCTGCCTTTTAAAAGCTATTATGCTGCCTTGTCTTCTGACCAAGATGAATAACCTCAAAGTGAGTAAGTATGGGGTAGATATGAATAGAAAGAGATACTGATAATGATGGATAAAGGAGGGGTGAGTGGAGCTTTAGTTTGGACCAGTTGGGCTGAATAGCCTGTATTTGCAATGGCAAGGCACCTAAGGGCAGCACGGTAGCATTGTGGATAGCACAATCGCTTCACAGCTCCAGGGTCCCAGGTTCGATTCCGGCTTGGGTCACTGTCTGTGGGGAGTCTGCACATCCTCCCCGTGTCTGCGTGGGTTTCCTCCGGGTGCTCCGGTTTCCTCCCACAGTCCAAAGATGTGCAGGTTAGGTGGATTGGCCATGATAAATTGCCCTTAGTGTCCAAAATTGCCCTTAGTATTGGGTGGGGTTACTGGGTTATGGGGATAGGGTGGAGTTGTTGACCTTGGGTAGGGTGCTCTTTCCGAGATCCGGTGCAGACCCGATGGGCTGAATGGCCTCCTTCTGCACTCTAAATTCTATGATTCTAACAGCGCCTGGTTGAATATTTATCAATCTCAGGTTTTTAGATTTTTTTTGTCTGCTGTATGTCACGCTATTAATGTCACAATCTTCACAGATGCTACATACATTCACACACAGGGAGCTGTATTGTGAAAACAATAGCTTAGGGGGCAGCCACTCCCTGGCTCATTCATCATTGCAATGCCTTGACCAGTCAGGGTCAACCTGCCTGGTTGGAATTTAAACAAAAGCTTGGCAATTAACTATTCCCTGGTGCATTTTCTATGGGAATGCCCCCCCCCCCCCCCCCAGGAATCTAGAACTCCAGGATCCCTTACGCCCAATGCTGCGATTGCGCTCCCTTCCTCCCCGGTCATCACCTACACTCCAGCCGGCACGGTGGCACAATGGTTAACACTGCTGCTTCACAGTGCCAGGACCTCGGGTTCAATTTGGGCCTTGGATGACCGGCTGTGTGGAGTTTGCACATTCTCCCAATGCCTGCGTGGGTTTCCTCGCAGTGCTCCAGTTTCCTCTCTCAGTCCAAAGATGTGCAGATGAGGTGGGGTTATGGGGAGAGGGCCCAGGTGGGGTTTTCCTTCAGAGGGTCAGTACAGACTTGATGGGCCCACTGGTCGTCTTCTGTACTGTTGGGGCTCTATGGTTTGTTCCCGATAGAGCACCGCAGTACCGCTTCTCGCCACTTCAGCGCTGTGTCTGGCTGGGTTGAAGAGCTGTCAGCCAATCAGCAGGACTTCCTTCCATGGGTGGACAGAAGTCTCGCTCACTGTTGATCAATGCTCATGACAGCGTTAAATGGCAGCGGCCATTTGAAAGCCGCCGGCTGCACATTAGGCCCCGACTCTTGGGATGGCGAGCACCAATCGCTCTCTATCCTTAAAATTCTACCTTAAGTGTCAGTTAAGCCCCATAATCTGAACACAATTTCCCTTCGTGTTCTTTGCAGACACCCATGAGTTTGATGCCTTTTATATTTACAAACATACAAACAATGACAGATAGGAAAAGACGTTGGGTCCAGCTGGCCTGTCTGAAAAAATACTCCATCAAACCTCCTTCAACAGCACCTTCCAAGCCTGTGCTCCACTATCTAGAAGGACAAGGGCAGAAAATACCTGGGAACACCACCACCTGGAAGTTCCTGCCCAAGTCACTCACCCATCCTGACTTGGACATGTATCGCCGTTCCTTCACTGTCTCTGGGTCAAAATCCTGGAACTCCCTCTCTAACAGCACTGTGGGTGTACCTACACCACAGGGACTGCAGTGGTTCTGGAATGCAGCTCACAGCCACCTTCTGAAGAGCAATTAGGAAGGGAAACAGATGCCGGCCTTGCCAGTGATGCTCACAGCCGCTGGGCGAACCATAAACAAAAGCTCCCCGCACCATCTGAAATAATGTGAAATCATGAGAGAGGTGGCAAAATAGATTTTTTTTAAGTAAACTGAAAACAATACTTCAACCCAATTTGTGTAGTATGTGAAAATCTTCCAATTTGCCTCTTTCGTCTAATCATTTTAGTACTTATTCCTCCTATCGCTGCATGTGCTTGAACGTCTCTGCATATGAAATTGATGTTTTGATCAAATTTGGGATCTTTGCTAGTAGCCCAATTAATCACCATAAACATGCTTCTTTCACTGCATGCATAGTTGAGAAAAGAGTGGAATTGGAATAGTTGTCATATGAGGTGGGGTTGAGGACGATGGGTCTGTACTTGTTGAAGTTTAAGAGGATGAGGGGGATCTTATTGAAAGTTACAGGATACTGAGAGGTCTAGATGAAGTGGACATGGGAGGATGTTTCCATTAACAATAATAATAATCTTTATTATTGTGTCATGTGAGAGTACCTTTAAGAAATGGGTGTTTAAGAAATGTACCTTTAAGAAATGGAGCTGCTCATGTTACTGGAGTGATGTCAGAGTGTGGGTGGAGCTGAGCACTACTTCTGCTTTTTAGTTTCAGTTTGAGAAAAAGCTTAGGTGTGTCTGTGTTTTTCAGTGAGCTGCATCTGAAGTTTAAACAAAGAGATGTACTGTTGATCTCTGCCATCCAAAGTCTATCTATGGATCATTTGGTGAACCCAGAATTGTAAAAGGTTTCAGTATTGAATGTAAACCCTGATGTGCTTCTGCTTGGAGGTTTGTTAAGTCTTTTGGATGTTAAAAGAACAGCATACAGATTACTTAGTGCTGTAGTCTTTGGGGGTGTATTTGAATTAATGGTTGCTAAGATATACACTGTTTGTTTTAAAAAGGTTAACTTGAGTTCATAGAATAAACATTGTTTTGTTTTCAAAAATACTTTTCCATTTCTGCTGTACCACGCCTGTAGAGTGGGCCGTGTGCTCCCCCTACCACAATCTATTAAAAGTTGTGGGTCAGGTGAACTCCATGATACACTTTGAGATTCTCTAAAACCTGACCCATAACAATTGTCACAAGTAGGCTTACATTAACACTGCAATGAAGTTACTGTGAAAAGTCCCCAGTCGCTTGTTCGGGGACACTGAGGGACAAGTCACCTAACAGCACGTCTTTCGGGAATTGTGAGAGGAAACCGGAGCACCCAGAGGAAACCCACGCAGACACGGGGAGAGTGTGCAGATTCCGCATAGACAGTGACCCAGGCCGGGAATCATTACTATAGTCTCAGATGTCCCTGGCGCTGTGAACCAGCAGTGCAAACCACTAGTAGAAAAACTAGAACCTGAGGCCCGATCCTCAAACTGAAGGGACAATTTGTGAATCTGTGGAACTCTTTGCTGCAGAAGGCTATGGAGGGCAAATCACTGAGTGTCTTTTAGACAGAGATAGATAGGTTCTTGATTAATAAGGGGATCAGGGGTTATGGGGATGAAGCAGGAGAATGAGAGTAAGAAACATATCAGCCATGGTTGAATGGCAGAGCAGACCCAATGGGCTGAGTGGCCTAATTCTGCTCTTATGTCTTATGGGAACAGTACAATTGAGTGAGTGGACCTCAGTCAGGTTTTCGGGGAGTAAGGAGGGCTGTTTTCAGGGAGTGGGGGGAAGGGTTTCAGGATTTTCGGGGGAGGGGGGCAGGTTATCAGAGAGTTGGGGGGGGAGGGGAAGAAGAGAGAAGTCAATGTAGATGAACTAGGGGGAAAGTAGCTGCCGAGCTGGAGGGAAGTGGCTGGTGGTGAGAGAGAGTGAGTCTTACTCAAGGTTCACACTCACTCTGAAGCACTCAGTGGTTGTGAGAGTGAGTAAGTAAATCACCACAGTCCCAGTTGACCATAGGCTGCTTTCCCCTTTGAGGGGGAGAGCTGGCTGGTGGTGATTTAATGGGGCGAGCGGCAAGGTTGAGAAGGCAGGGTCTTCATGAATAACCTCAGACGGCATCTGGATTGAACCCTCACTGCTCAGAGGATTAGATAGTGTGGACAGTGAGAGCCTTTTTCCTCGGATGGTGATGTCTAGCACGAGGGGACATAGCTTTAAATTGAGGGGAGGTAGATACAGGACAGATATCAGAGGCAGTTTCTTTACTCAGAGAGTAGTAAGGGCGTGGAATGCCCTGCCTGCAACAGTAGTGGACTCGCCAACACTAAGGGCATTCAAATGGTCATTGGATAGGCATATGGATGATAAGGGAATAGTGTAGATGGGCTTTAGAGTGGTTTCACAGGTCAGCGCAACATCGAGGGCCGAAGGGCCTGTACTGCGCTGTAATGTTCTATGTTTTATGCTCTGTATCATGAACCAGCTGTTCAGCCAACTGAGCTAAACCTGCCCACATTGGACATCAGGCAATTACATACTATGGTGCTGGTAGCTGCCCACCATACTATACAGGATAGTAGTGTTCCAGTGTAACATTACTCCTAATGTCTATTCAATCATAGCACAGGTTGAAATACAGTGTGCATTTTCAGAATTTAATACAATAAGCCACCAGTCAGGTTGATTGTCATGTTGATTACGTGGTTACAATATACTTTACGCAGCTGCATGCATGAGACAAAGACTGAAGTGTCATAATATACATCTATGTATATAATGGAGTGCAGACAGGCAGTGATTGACACACAGGATGACCAGTGAACACACAGAACTCAGCAGCCAATAACCAGACAGGACACGATCACTATAAAGCCAGAGGGCACCAGTTTTCCCGCTCTCTCGGGTTCCAGCCTCTGAGACAGTCAGAGCTCATGAGCATAGCCATTACAAACAACATGTGGTAGTCAGTTAGTCTGGTCAGGCTAGCCTCAGGTCCCCAGTCAAGTCAGCATAGTGTCAACCCACAGTTGAACATGTAAAAATAGTTAGATGTTAAATAGTTAAATGGTAAATAAAATCGTGTTGCATCTCATCAAGTGTTGGAAGTCTGTCTCTCGCTACACTGCATCAAACGCAATCCACATAGACCCAGCCTACCCAACACATCATGAAGTACAAAAAGGACAAAGGTGATAATAATAATTGCTTATTGTCACAAGTAGCCCCTAGTCACCACATTCCGGCACCTGTTTGGGGAGGCTTGAATGGGAATTGAACCCCCGCTGCTGGTCTTGCTGTGCATTACAAGCCAGTCTTAGCCCACTGTGTTAAACCAATCCCAATCAACAGAAGGAATGATTAATCTATACTCACTTCAGTTTAATCCATGTGACATTACGAAACAGCTGAAGGCACTGGATATTGCAAAGGCTATGGGCCCTGTCAATTTTCCGGCAATGGTACTGAAGGTTTGTGCCCCAGAATTTGATGCATGCCTAGCCAAGCTGTTCCAGTACAGCTGCTAAGCTGGCATTTAACCTGCAATGTGGAAAATTGGCCTGTCCACAAAAAGCAGGACAAATCCTACCCGGTCCGTTCCCTGCCCCCCCCCCCCCCCCCCCCCCCCCCACCATCAGTTTCCTCTCAATCATCAGTACAGTAATGGAAGGGGTCATTACCAGTGCTATCAGGCGAAACTTGCTCACTATTTCCAACTCCTCAGGTATTGAAGCAGTCCTTGTCCATATGGAGGAATGCCTGGACAACATTCAGACTTGAGCGAAGAAATGCCAGGTAATATTCACGCCACACAAGTGCCAGGCAATGACCATGCAATGGCATTGCCATCACTGAATTCTTCAACTGTCAACATCCTGGGGGTTACCATTGACCAAAAGCTGAACTGGACAAGCCATATAAATACTGTGGCTACAAGAGCAGGTCAGAGGCTGGCAACACTACAAGGAGTAACTCTGCTTGTTGTAAAGGTTTCTGCAGTAGGTCTCATGAAGAAGTTAAGAAGCTTTCAAAGTTGCAAAGTTGTTGTGTTTACTGTCAATATATAATTATATATATATGTTCATAGTCTAACCCAAACCAAGAGCTAACTTCATGCTCCCCGTCTCAAGTCTCTCCAGGCAGTTCTGTCTCCTGTTTGTCATCATGTGTCTGTTTCATTGTACTGTTTTCCAGTCCACATTAACTCCTGCTATGTCAAAAAACCTTATACTACACCCCCCCAAAAAATTTTTACTCAACATATTGATAGTATATTTACTATAAATTCAGATGGTCTTGAAGCTTGACAGTTTGTAACAAAGGAAGAAATTCTTCCAGATGATATTGTGGTCATGGTTGGAGAAGTTGTTGGTTCATCTGCTTTTGGCAAGCTTTGTTCTGGAATTCAAATCAGAGTATTCTGTGTTTCCAACGTTTGGTTGTCTCCATCTGATTCGCATTTTGCACTTGTTGGAGTTGAACCTTTCCATATCAATAACCCATCTTTATTCGGGCAAGTCAGGCTTGTTCAGTCCGTTCCTTCATGGTACAAACATGTTTTTATCCCATGGGGTCCACTATGATCTGCCAATGTACCTAATGTCCTTTAGTGAAGGAAATCTGCCACCCTTACCTGGTCTGGCCGACATGTAACTCCAGACCCACAGCAATGTGGTTGACTCTTAAATGCCCTCTGAAATGACCGAGTAAGCCATTCAGTTGTTTTTAACCACTACATAAAGGAATGAAACCGGACGGGCCACACAGCATCAAACTAGGCACCGGAAATGACAATGGCAACCCCAGCCCTGTTGAGTCGGCAAAATCTTCCTGACAACATCAGGGGGCTTGTGCCATAATGAGGAGAGCTTCCTCACAGACCAGTCAAGCAACAGCCTGACATAGTCATACTCAAGGAATCATTATTCCTGGATACGTCCTGTCTCACCAGCAGGATAGACCCAATAATGTTGGTGGCACAGTGGTAAACAGTCGGGAGGGAGTTGGCCTGGATGTCCTCAACATCAACTCTGGACCCCATGAAGTTTCATGGCACCAAGTCAAACATGGGCAAGGAAATCTGCTAATTACCAGGTACCAACCCCCTCAGCTGATGAATCCGTACTCCTCCATGTTGGACACCACTTCAAGGAAGCTCTGAGGGTGGCAAGGGATCAGAATGTACTCTGAGTGGGACAGGTAAATGTCCATCAACAAGAGTGGCTCAGTAGTGCCACAACAGAATGAGCTGGTTGAATCCAAAAGGACATAGCTGCTAGGCTGGGCCTACGGCAAGAGGTGAGGCAACCGACAAGAAGGAAAAACATACTTTACCTCATTCTAACTAACCTGCCAGCTGCAGATGCATCGGTCCATGGCAAGATCTGTAGAAGTGAGCACAGCACAGTCCGTGTGGAGACAAAATCCTGTCTTCACATTGAGGATAGCCTCCATAGTGTTGTGTGGCACTACCACTGTGCTAAATGAGATAGACTTTGAACAGATCCAGCAACTCAAGACTGAGCATCCATGAGGCATTGTGAACTATCAGCAGCAGCAGAATTGTATTTGACCGTAATCTGCAACCTCATTGCCCGGCATATCCCCCACTCTACCATTACCACCAAGCCAGGGGATCAACCCTGGTTCAATGAAGAGTGCAGGAGAGCATGCCAGGAGCAATCAGGCATACCAAAAATTGAGGTGTCGACCTGGTGAAGCTACAACACAGCATTAGCAACAAGTAATATACAGAGCTAAGCGATACCACAACGAACGCATCCGATCTAAGCTCTGTAGTCCCGCCACATCCAGTTGTGAATGGTAGTGGATAATTAAACAACTCATTGGAGGAGGAGGCTCCACAAATATCCCCAACCTCAATGGTGGAGTAGTCCAGCATGTATGTGCAAAGGATGAGGGCTGAAGCATTCGCAAAAATCTTCAGCCAGAAGTGCCGAGTGGATGATCCATCACGGTCTCCTCCAGAGGTCCCCAGCATCACAGATGTCAGTCTTCAGCCAATACGATTCACTCAATGTGATATCAAGAAATGGCTGAAGCCACTGGATACTGCAAAGGTATGAGCGTTGACAATATTGTGGCAATAGTCCTGAACACTTGTGCTCCAGAACTTGCCGCACCCCTAGCCAAGCTGTTCCAGTACAGCTACAACACTGACATCTACCCGGCAATGTGGAAAATTACCCAGGTGAGTCCTGTACACAAGAAACAGGACAAATCCAACCCAGCCAATCACTGCCCTATCAGTCTACTCTCCATCATCAGCAAAGTGATGGAAGGAGTCATCAACAGCAATAACGAAAGAGAAAATGCTGGAAAATCTCAGCAAGTCTGGCAGCATTTGTAGGGAGAGAAAATAGCTAATGTTTCAAGTCCGATGACTCTTCGTCAAAGCTTTGACAAAGAGTCATCGGACTCGAAACGTTCGCTCTTTTCTCTCCCTAGATGTTGCCAGACTTGCTGAGATTTTCCAGCATTTTCTCTTTTGTTTGAGATTCCAGCATCCACAGTAATTTGCTTTCACTTACTCAGCAATAACCTGCTCATGGACGCTCAGTTTGGGTTCCGTCAGGGTCACTCAGCTCCTGACCTCATTACAGCCTTGGTTCAAACAAGGACAAAGAGCTGAATGCCAGAGGTAAGGTAAGAGTGACTGCCCTTGATATTAAGGCAGCATTTGACCCCGTATGGCATCAAGGAATCCTAGCTAAACTGGAGTCAATGGGAATCAGGAGGAAAAGTCTCCGCTGGTTGCACTTATACCTGGCAGAAAGGAAGATGGTTGTGGCGGTTGGAGGTCAATCATCTCAACTCCAGGACATCACTGCAGGAGTTCCTCAGGGCAGTGTCCTAGGCCCAAACATATTCAGCAGCTTCATCAATGACCTCCCTTCCATCATGTCAGAAGTGGAGATGTTTGCGGATGACTGCGCAATGCTCAGCACCTCAGATAATGAAGCAGTCTACGTCCAAATGCAGCAAGATCTGGACAATATCCAGGCTTGGACTGACATGGGGCAAGTTACATTCGCGCCACACAAGTGCCAGCAGGCAATGACCATCTCCTACAAGCAAGGATCTATCCACCGCACCTTGACATTGAATGGCATTACCATCGCTGAATCCCCCACAATCAACATCCTGGGGGTTACCATTGGTCAGAAACTGAACTGGACTAGCCATATTAATACTGTGGCTACTAGGGCAGGTCAAAGCTAGGAATCCTATGGCAAGTAACTCACCACTTGACCCCCCCCCCCAAAGCCTGTTCACCATCTACAAGGCAAAAGTCAGGAGTGTAATGGAATACTCACCACTTGCTTGGATGAGTGCAGCTCCAACAACATTCAGGGAGCTCAACACTATCCAGGACAAAGCACTCCGCTGGATTGCTCCCCCTGCCACAAACATTCAATCCCTCCACCACCGATGCACAGTGGCAGCGGTGTGTACCATCTACAAGATTCACTGCAGTAACTCCTCAAGGTTCCTTAGATAGCACTTTCCAAATCCACGACCACTACCACCGAGAAGCACAAGAGCAGCAGACACCTGGGAACCCCACCACCTGGAGGTCCCCTCCAAGTCACTCAGCACCCTGGTGTGGAAATATATCACCGCTCCTTCACTGTCGCTGGGGCAACATCCTGGAACTCCCTGCCGAACAGCACAGTGGGTGTACCTACTACTCAAGGGACTGCAGCGGTTCAAGAAGGCAGCTCACCACCACCATCTGGAGGACAACTAGGGATGGGCAACAAATGCTGGCCTAAGCAGCAAACCCCTCATCCCATAAATAACTAAAAGAAAAAGAAAAAAAATGGCCAGAGCCTCATACAGCCTCAGAAGTACATGTTGTTATATTCCAGTGATTCCTGATACCAACCTCTGCCAATGAAAAGATGAATCACCCGTTACCTCTTTTTGTAACGGGAATGTGACAATTCAGCTCTACAAATATCTGGTTATTGGAACCCTGTCAGGCGATCTGGCTTCAAGAGACACAATCAAAAACTGTGGCCGGAATCCTTCGGCCGTTCACACCAGTGGGATCGTCCAGCCCCAACGGAGGCACACTCGGGCTGGGGGGCAGCGGCGGGGGGTGGTTGCATTCAACAGGAAACCAGAAGATCCCATGAAACTCGTGGCGGGAGGGGCGGAAAATCCTGCCCCCCTGTGTGTGGAGGAATATTAAGTATCAGAATATTTCACTCTTTCCGATGTGGTGGAGGGCTGGGAGAGTTTGGAGTGTGACAGAGACAGCGCTCTCACTCCCCACAATCATCATTTTTACTTGGTTCACTTGGGAACTATCAACATTGGCACCAGTGGGTTTTGTTTTTTTCTTCAAGCCTTTAGATGAGGTGGAATATTCGGGAATTAAATGCTTTTACATTTCAGTCACTCTGTGTCAGCATTAAAAAGAAAGACTTATATTTATCCAGTGCCCTTCATGACCTTAGTGCCTTAGTGTCTATATGAAGTACTTTTGAAGTGTAGTCACTGTTCTAATGTTGAAAACGCAGCGGCCAATTTGTTCACAGCAAGCTCCCAGGAACAACAGCGATAATGAGCAGACAATCTGTTTTGATGTGAACTGAGGGATAAGCATTGTTTACTTGGGGGAAGACCCATGCTCTGCTTCAAAGTCATGCCACAGGTTCTTTTACGCTCGCCTGAGATGGGCAGTGTAACATCTCATCCAACAGATGGCACCTTGGACAGTGCTGCACTCCCTCAGTACTGTACTGGGAGCAACAGCTGAGATGAACTGAGATATAGTGGAGTCCGAACAGAAGTCAAATTCTCTCTGACAAGGCAGCACTGCTGCCTCATGGCACCGAGGTCCCGAGTTTGATCCCGGCTATGGGTCACTGTCCATGTGGAGTTTGCACATTCTCCCCGTGTTTGCGTGGGTTTCACCCCCACAACCCAAAGATGTGCAGGATAGGTGGATTGGCCGCGCTAAATTTCCCCTTAATTGGAAAAAATGAATTGGGTGCTCTAATTTTCTTTTTTAATTCCCTCTGACAGCAGACTTAAACCTCAACCTCCAAGGAACAAAACCATTGTACCAACGTGGCAGTTCCCCCATGCCAGCTTGCCTGTGTGGCCTTGCCAGTTGCTAGCTTTGCACTGTGGACACATGTCCATAAGAGCACAGTGCTATCCACTTATGCTACCGTGCTGCCCTGAAAGAACTCCAACCTTTTAAAAGTCGGTGAGTGAAGAAGTGTTTCCTAACTTCACTTCTGAAAGGCCTGGCTTCAGTTTTTCATGTCTAGGTAGTGAGGAAAGTAAGTTGCCGAGAGGGCATTAAGAGTCTGCAGAGGGATTTAGGTAAGTTAAGTGAGTGGGCAAAAAATTGGCAAATGGAGTATAATGTGGGAAAATGCGAACTTGTTCACATAGGCAGGAAGAATGGAAGAGCAGCTTGTGATTTAAATGGAGAGAGATTGCAGGACTCAACATTATTGAGGGCTCTGGGTGTCCTGGTACATGAATCATAAGAGGTTAGTCTGCTGGTACAGCAAGTGATGAGGACGACAAATGGAATTTATTGCAAGGGGAACGGAATATCGAAGTAAACTAGCTTTACTACAGTTGCAAGTTAGTAAAATCGGCTTTGTCCCAGATGACCATAGGCTGCTTTCCCCTTTTGAGGGAGAGAGCTGACTGGTGGTGATTTAACCTGAGGATCACCACACCTCAGGAAAGGGGGGATGTTGAGAAGGCGGGGCCTTCATGAATAACCTCAGCCGGTACAGGAATTGAACCAAGCTGCTAGTCGCGCTCTGCATCACAAACCACATGTCCAGCCAACTGAGCTAAACCGCCTGTACAGGGCCTGGGTGAGACCACGGGCGAGTTTCTCCGGTCTGCCAGCCATGTCCTTCTCGGCCGCTCACCACACGCTGGCGGCAGGATTCTATGTTCCCGCCGATTGTTGGCCGAGTTAGACAAATGTTTGGTCAACAAGTGAGTCAAAATATATGAGGGGCATACACAAAATTGAAATTGAAGTCACAATCAGATGAGCCATGAACTTAGTGAAAACTGGAGTAGGCTTGACGGGCCAAATGGCCTACCCCTGCTCCCAGTTCTTGTGGTCTGATATCCCTATGTCCTGAAGTCACCAACCAGCAGCAATAATCTATAGCGGCTGGTTTAGCACAGTGGGCTAAACAGCTGACTTGTAATGCAGAACAAGGCAGCAGCGCGGGTTCAATTCCCGTACCAAGCACCCTAAACATGCGCCGGAATGTGGGGCTTTTCACAGTAACTTCATTGAAGCCTACTTGTGGCAATAAGTTATTATTATTTACCCTATCTGTTCTGGCTGATACCTTGAAAACTTTGATGAAATCTTCTCTTAACCTTCTGGATTCTAGGGAATATGATATGGGCAACCCCTCAATCTAATTTAACCCATTGGGCTTCGGGATCATTCTGGTAAGTCTGCACTGCACTCGCTCCAGGGCCAATGCATGCTGGCACGTCCAGCTCTCTACAACTATATATTTTAAACATTTTGCCTGCTTGACATCCATGCCCTGACCAGTGTTTTATTCCTCCAGTCTCTGTTAGTCTCAGCTGATGTTACAGTTGACAAAGAGCAACCGGGGTTTCACCCCCCTTTTCTTCATCGATTTTCAATTGCACAATCCTCGATAAGTCCTGACTCCAAGGATTAATGTTTGGCGTTCAGTATCCGTTTTATCTTTCAGATCGCCTGTGATGGCTGGAGGCCTGTTTGCTGTCGATCAGCGATGGTTCTGGGAACTGGGTGGCTATGATCCTGGACTGGAAATCTGGGGAGGAGAGCAGTATGAAATATCCTTCAAGGTAAGTTGGCAAGATTTCTGTCTCATATTACATTATTGAATTTGAAAGGTGCTTTATTTATTGGTTTCCTTTTTTAAAAAAAGTGATAGTTCTGCTAATCAAGTTCCTATATTCATTCCATTATGCCAAAGATCATCATTTCAAGAGCCAATACTTGATTGCAGATTCCAACTGTTTTTTTCATAAGAACATGAAGAACAGGAGGTGGCTATTCAGCCGCTTGAGCCTGATTCACCATTTAATTGGATCATATCTGATCAATATTCACCTCTCTTTGCGCCACATCCCTTGCTAATCGTACCCAACGGTAACCAGTCAAATTCAGCCCTGAAAGCTCCATTGTATCATATCCTTTTCACGGGAGGATTATAAGGATTGTAGGCAAAGTGGTATTGTCGCTGGACTAATTATCCAGAGACCCAGGGTAATGCTGTGGGGACCCCCGTTCAAATCCCACCACGGCAGATGGTGAAATTTGAGTTCAAAAAAGTTCTGGAATTAAAAGTCAAATGATGAAACATCATCAACTGTTGTTAAAAACCCACCTACTTCCCTAGGGAAAGAAATCTGCCGTCCTTACCTGGTCTGGCCTCGTACATGTAATGTGATTGACTCTTAAATGCCCTCTGGAATAGCCGAGCAAGCCACTCAGGACAATTAGGTATAGGCAACAAATTGAACGAATAAAAAAAAGGGGGGGGGGGAAGTTTCAGAAGGATCTGAATGCACATTTGCAAGTTTTAAGTTCAGGAGGCCTGGTTGGGCCAGAAGGCAACATAGGTCAGTGAGCACAGGGGTGTTAATGGGTAGGAGAGTTTTAGATCAAGTGAGGCTTGCAGGTTGGAAGATGGGAGATTGGACAGGGATGATTGAGTCTGGAGGTGAAAAAAAAGGTGTCCGCATGTTTTTATTATGCAGCACAGTTAGCACTGCTGCTTCACAGCACCAGGGTCCCAGGTTCAATTCCGGCCTTGGCTCCCACAGTCCAAAGATGTGCCGGTTAGGTGGGGTTACGTGGTTGCGGGGACAGGGTGGGGGAGTGGGCCTGTATATGGTGCTCTTTTAGAGGGTTGGTACAGACTCGATGGGCCAAATGGCCTCCTTCTGCACTGTAGGTGACATCAGTTCTGTACCTGGCAGATATGACTTGCATACTAGATGAGCAATCATTTATTGCTCACAATATGCTTTTAATCTGAATGTGTTTCAATAATTCCAACCATTGTGAACTTAAGGATCTGTGGCCACAGCACTGTGAGTATTTACTCAACCTTGATGTGAACAAACATAATTCCTATGCATAACAGGCACTGGCTGTTGTGTTTGATGTTTGTTGTCCAGCAAGGAATCTACCAAACGACTTGTGACTTGTCCAAACCAGGATCTTTATTAAGTCACATGTAGTAAGGTAGCGATCTGTTACAGAGCAAGTTATCATGGAGTTTCTTTGGTCTCCCCTGGAACTACACCTGGCACGACTGTCCTCATGTGTGACTTATAACCATCTGCCGATCACCGGATGTGCCCGCACTTCTATCTGAGTGCCTTGTCACATGACCCCTGTCTGAAGACCACATGGTTGTCTGTACCACCACCTGCTGGTTGGAGGTTGCACCACCAGCCATCTATAATATTCCTTACAGGCATATCACCAAACTAGCGAAAGTTATGTTATAGCTTTGACTCCATTTTTGGCAATACTATCAAACGATTTCCACTGCCCTGTTCTTTCCCCCCATATCCCTTCAAATTTCCTTCCTACCAAGTAGATACGTTCCCTTTTTGAAAGTTATTATTCAATCTGCACCTGCCTCCTTTTCCGGCAATATGTTCCCAATTCTCATGCTACCCTGCTTAAAACCTTACCATGTCACCTCTGCTTCCTCCACCATTCAAATGTAAATTTACAAGATGTAAATTTATTCACGGGGCTATTAAGTTTG
Source organism: Scyliorhinus canicula (assembly GCF_902713615.1). Classification (NCBI taxonomy): domain Eukaryota; kingdom Metazoa; phylum Chordata; class Chondrichthyes; order Carcharhiniformes; family Scyliorhinidae; genus Scyliorhinus; species Scyliorhinus canicula. The sequence goes on along the minus strand of NC_052153.1, from coordinate 181,804,984 downwards.
CACAAGCAACAGAAGCGCAACCGAAGCACTTAAAATACAATCTTAAATAAAATAAATAAATACGCTCTATTCTCCATTTCCTCTTAATTTCCTCCATTCTCACATTAGTTTTATTTCACTTGAATTAATCGATTTTATTCAGCCTTTATATCAGCTAAGGACCAGATGGTCGCACTTTAACTGCTTGAGCTCGAAAGCGGTGGATTCAAGCTCCACTCCAGAGGCTTAAACATCTAATGCTGACACTGAGGTGCAGCACTGAGGGAATGCAAGTCTTTCAGATGAGATGATAGATTAAAGCACCTCCTGCCTTCTCAATTAGATGCTAAAAATCCAAATGCGCTATTCATCTCTCTGTTGCCCTGACTATATTCGCCCTTCAACCAATGCTACTAAAACGTATTATCATTTCTGTTTGCTGGAGCTTGCTGTGCAGAAATTGGTTGCTGCATTTCTTTTATTACAATGACTCTCTCTCTCGTTGGGTGCCATGCCCTAAGAGGGTATTGGCAAATATGGACCTCCATGTGTTGGTCAATGGTGATGCTGCATTATTCTGTGGTTTGCTGTTGCTTTCTGTTAGTCCTGGCTGGCCAGGACACTCTCCCACTTGCCATAGGCATAGTGAAAGGCTTTGCATGTTGATAATCAACTGGTTTGTTCACACACCATGAATGCACCTTCTGTGACCATCACATTCCGGAGTGGGATTCAAACCCAGAGCTTCTGTCTCAGAAGCAAGGATGCTACCCACAGGGGCACAGGATATCCACAAAATAAAGACCAACTATATTCCAAAAATTGTTTAATTGTCTGTAAGTCTTTTTTTTTATTCTTTCAGGGGATATGGGCAACACTGGCTCGGCCAAGGTTACCCGGGCCAGGGGGGTATTTCTGGAAAGGGATAGACGGACTGGGGGCTGGCGCTGCCAAATGTGCAGAATTATTATTGGGCGGCGAACATAGCTATGGTGCCCAAGCGGGCGGTGGAGGAGAGGTCGGTGTGGGGACAGGTGGAGGAGGCTTTATGTAAGGGGACCAGCCTGAGGGCATTTTTGTTGGCACCTCGTACGTTCTCGCCGGCCAGGTCCCCACGAGTCTGGTTGTGGTATCAGCGTTGAGGGTGTAGAATCTATGTTTGCAGCATTACAGCTTGGAAGATATGTCCCTGTGGGCGGCGATTTGTGGCAACCATAGGTGCTGGATGTGAGATTTGGTGGGGTGGGGTTGGGGATAGAGTATTTTCGGGACCTGTTTGTGGGGGGGTAGACTTTCCAGATTGGAAGAGCTTGAAGTGTGCTTGTTGCCGAAGGGGAATGGGTTCAGGTACCTGCAGATGAGGGACCTCTTGAGAAAGGAGCAGGGTTCATTTCCGTGGCTGCCATCTCCAGCACTACAGGACTAGCTTCTCTTCGTGGATAAGATAGGCGAGGACTCTGTGCGTCAGTGGTGGAGGACGTGAATGTCAAAGGTGATGGATGGGGTGCCAATCAGGCCGGCTGCTTCGTCCTAGATAGCGTCGGGCTTCTTGAGTGTTATTGGAGCCGCACTCATCCAGGCAAGTGGAGAATGTTCTATCACACTCCTGACTTGTACCTTGTGGATGGTGGACATACTTTGGGGAGCCAGGAGAGGCAGTGGCCTAATGGTATTGTCGCTGGACTACTTAACCGGAGACCCAGAGTAATGCTCTGGGGACACATGTTCAAATCCCACCACGGCAGATGGTGAAATTTGTTTTCAATACAAAATCTGGAATTAAAAGTCTAATGATGACCATGAAACCATTGTCAATTGTTATAAAAACTCGTCTGGTTCACTAAAATCCTTTAGGGGCAAAATAAAATCTGCCATCCTTGCCTGGACTGGCCGACATGTGACTCCAGACCCACATCAATGCAGTTGATTCCTAACTGCCCCCTCAAGGGCAATTAGGGATGGACAATAAATGCTGGCACGGCCTGCGATGCTCACATCCCATGACGAATAAAAAAAAGATGAGTTAGAGTTCCCAACTTCTGACCTTCATTTGTAGACACTGCATTTATGTGGCTAGTCCAGTAGCTGGTAACTCCCAAAATGTTGACAGGATGATAGGACATCCTCAGGTCATGAAAGATACGATCTTAGTTCACTTTTCATCTTGATCGGTATGTTAAAAACACTTCTTTTATAACCTAACTTTAATTTTAGCTTGGAAATAAATGCCCTACCCCAGCTATTGTGATGAGTTTGGTGGTGGGGACATTTAAAGGGGCAGAAGGGTGGTGCACGAGGACCTTCACACCTTCCCACCTTCATCCCGATTAAGCCTGTGGTGGGTGAACTGACTTCCTGGCTCATTGCCAATAAAGACCCAAAAGTGGGCAATTAATGTCCATTTTTGAGTCTCGTCCTGCTGCTGCTGGTATTTACCCAGTGGTGGGCAGACGGGGCAGTTACCATGCAGGGAGCACAGAAGTGCCAGTACACCTGTCAAGGTTTTTAGCGGGCTTCCATGGGGATCTCTCATTCAAAGACACACAATGCTTGATCTAGGAAACCCAACATTTTCAAGGAGCGGGTGGGGCGGCTGAAAGCCACCTTACTGCCTTTGCTGCCGACCACTCACACTCCCACTTGGTGAATCCCTCCGCCACCATTCACCTGTGGACTGGGTTCATGATAATCCTGAGGCTCGTGTGGGTGTTGTACCGGCAACCCAAAATGGGGGCAGCACGGTAGCCTTGTGGATAGCAGAATCGCTTCACAGCTCCAGGGTCCCAGGTTCGATTCCGGCTTGGGTCACTGTCTGTGCGGAGTCTGCACATCCTCCCCTTGTGCGCATGGGTTTCCTCCGGGTGCTCCGGTTTCCTCCCACAGTCCAAAGATGTGCGGGTTAGGTGGATTGGCCATGATAAATTGCCCTTATTGTTGGGTGGGGTTACTGGGTAATGGGGATAGGGTGGAGGTGTTGACCTTGGATAGGGCGTAGGGTGCTCTTTCCAAGAGCCGGTGCAGACTCGATAGGCTGAATGGCCTCCTTCTGCACTGTAAATTCTATTCAATGTAATCTATGTAAACCGTCGCTGCCTCCATGATGACATTGCCATTCAATAGAGATGCTGGAGGCTAAGTGGCCAGTATCTCTTGGCAACGGGATTTCTGCCCCCTTGATCACAAGGGAGGCTGCTGCTGTCCAGATATCTTTATGAGCGACACATGATGTGGTGGGCTTTCTCAAATGGGTGACGTGGTGCTCTTGCCAGCTTTTTAGCTAGTGGGTATGAGTCCCCTGTCACCTTCGTTAAATCTACTTTTCTATGAGATGGGACCAACTCAAAAGGAGGCCCCCGACGAGCTAGAAAACAGATTCAAAGTTCCATTATAACAAAATGAGTATTAAAAGTCTAACGATTGGCACATTGACCTTGGCAACTTCTGACACAATCTCCATGGTTTGCTGGATTGATACAACCCTGCTTTCCTGCAATTATAATCACAGAGGCATTTTTAAAATATAAATTTAGAGTACCCAATTTATTTTTTCCAATTAAGGGGCAATTTAGTGTGGCCAATCCACCTACTCTGCACATTATTGGGTTGTGGGGTGAAACCCACGCAGTCACGGGGAGAATGTGCAAAGTCCGCACAGACAGTGACCCAGAGCCGGGATCGAACCTGGGACCTCAGCGCCGTGAGGCAGCTGTGCTAACCACTAGGCCACCGTGCTGCCCTATCACAGGGACATTTGATTGCGAAACGGCAAAGGACAAAGTCCAACTAAACCATCAGTACATCCCTCAGTGCAATTGCCAACCTCTTAATGCTGAATGGAGCTCATGCCATAATTCTTCAATTTATCAGTTCTTTTAGAAATTGTTTATTTTGAATTAAAGTCAGGCTGACTGTCGTTATAAATTTGAGCTTGCAATGCATTTGCGGATTAGGCACTGAAGTCAGTGGGGCACAGGAGGATTTCCCTCAGGACATCACTGCAGGAGTTCCTCGGGATAGTTTCCGAAGCCCCAGCTCCTGACCTCAATCCAGCCTTAGTCCAAACATGGAGCTGAACTCCAGGGGTGAGGTGAGAGTGACTGCCCTGAACATCAAGGTGCCCCAGCATAACTGGTGAATGGGAATCAGAGGGGAAAATCTCCATCGGTTGGAGTCCTATCTAGGATGAAGGAAAATGGTGGTGGTTGTTGGAGGGCAATTATCTCAGTCGTGGAACATCACTGCAGGACTACCTCAGGGTAGTGTCTGAGGCCAATCCCTCTTCAGTTGCTTCATCAATGGCCTTCCCTCAATCATTAGGTCAGGTGTGAAGATGTTCACTGATGATTTCAGAATATTCACCATTCGCGACTCCTCAGATACTGAACCAGTTTGTGCTAGACAACATACAGCCTTGTTTTGATAAGTGGCAAGTCACTTCGGCATCAGACAAGTACCAGGCAATGATCATCTTCAACAAGAGAGAATCTAACAAACATCCCTTGCCATTTAACAGCATTACAAACACTGAAAACCTGACAATCAACATCCTGGGGGTTTCCACTTACTAATTCTGAGGTGCGAACCATGATTCCCCAAAGCCTGTCCACCAAAAGTGAAAGTCAGGAGTGCAATGGAATATTCCTCACTTGCCTGGATGAGTCCAGCTCCAACTACACTCAAGAAGCTCAACACCATCCAGGACAATTCAAACCACTTGATTGGCACCTCATTCACTCCCTCCATCAACACGCACACAGTGGCAATGGTGCGTACCATCTACAAGATATGTTGCAGCAACTTATCCTTTCGTTCCAAACCCGTAACCTCTGCCACCTAGAAGGACAATTCCAATAGGCGCTTGGGAACAACACCATCTGCAAGTTCCCCTCCAAATCACTCACCATCCAGACTTAGAAATATTGACGGTTCACCAGGCTGATTCCTGGGATGATTGGGGTGTTGTATGAGGAGAGATTGGGTCAACTGGGCCTGTATTCACTGGAATTTAGAAGATTGGGAGGGGATCTCATTGAAACATATAAAAATCTGACAGAGATGGGCAGACTGGATACAGGAATGTTGTTTACCCTGAATGTGGAGGATCTGGACCAAGTGGTCGCAGCCTCAGGATATGGGGTTGGCCACTTAGGACTTGAGATGAAGACACACCTCTCCATTCAGAAGGTGATGAACCTGTGGAATTCTCCACCACAGAAGGCTGTGGAGGCCAAATCACTCAATATATTTAAGAAGAAAATAGACTTCTCGGCCTTAAGGGTGTCTCGGAGTATGGGGAAAGTGTGGGAATATAGCGTTGAGATTGTGGATCCGCCATGATCACATTGAATGGCGGAGTAGGCTCGAAGGGCCAAATGGCCGAATGACCTGCTGCTGTTCCTATTTCCTATGTTTCTATATCGGCGCTCCTTCACTGCCGCTGAGCTAAAATCCTGGAACTCCCTCCCGAGCAGCTCTGTGGATAGTCCCACACCGGATGGACTGCAGCGGTTCAAGAAGGCAGCTCACCACTACCTTCTCAAGGGTAATTGGGAATGGCAACAAATGTTGTCCCTGTCAGAGATGCGCACATCCCAGTAACTAATTTAAATAAATTAAGCCTGCAGGTCATGAAGATGATGGTGATAAAGTTGCCCCTACCTCAGGAGCAGGAGTACAATTTGTCAAATCTGTATATTTCTTTTTAATAAGGCGCGATTCCGAGTCTGACTCCACAGCCTCTACTTGTTAATGCAGAGGACCCATGCACAGCTGTGCACAAACTGCTTTGTATCCAAGTGAAGAAGTGAGCCTGTTGAATCTGGAATATATAAGGTGTAGTCAAACAGCTATTTATTGTGCCTGTCAAAATCCCGCCATCATCCGAGACTTCATTACCCTATTTTCCTGTAATCTGTCATTCTCTGGGCTGTAATTGAAATGCAGGCCTCACCTTCTTGTCTCGTGTCTGAGGGGAACCATGGTAACGGCACACAGGGTTCAGATGCTAAATTGACTGAGTGTATTTTGCTCAGGGAACAGATTCATCGGGAGACTCTCATGTCACCCGGGCTTCCATCTTAGTCATCTTCTGTCGCTCGTCTCATTAAAGATACTGACCTCAGGGCTCTGCCGTGCTTATTAATATAAAGGGAGGTAATGGGTAAGCAGTTCTTTCAACTCTGAAACTAGTTTTAGCCCATTACTGACAGGATTTGTGACAGAGGATGAAGGTCACTGTGACATTCACAGTGACTGTAATTGTGGTTGATGAGAACGTGGCAGAGTCTGAGGCAGAAAGTTTGGCTGGAAGAGCCATTTTGAGAACTTGTGCGAGGCATAACTTCCAGTGAGGTGATCAGGATACATCGCACACGTCACTGGGCTCGGAGAGGAAGTAGCATTGATTCATTTACTTCTCTTCATGCTCAGAGTCTGTTTTTTTTTAAAAATAACACCTTCCTGAAGACAGATAAATAGAATATACGGGAGAGAAGCACGAGCTTCAGTCACCTTGTTTCTTACCTCAGCCCAGTGGTTGATGGGAGACAGCTAGAACAGAATTGGGTTCTCTGGCCACGGGGAGGGGACTTGTTCCATGTGCCTCTCGGGTCAGAGTGCCGACTGTCTTATCATTGCAGTTCACCTGACTGCTGGGGATAGTAGGGTGAAGTGGGGGTATTGTTGGAGTGTGGGGGAGAGGTGGGGGTGGGCAGGTTGGAAAAAGCAGCCAGAAGGAAGAGAAGGAGGTGAACATTCTAAAAGCAAATGCTCCAATTAAGTTTGCGTCCATGCCAGGGATTTGGGGGTCCTCGTGCATGAATCATAAAAAGCTAGCATGCAAGTTCTGTTGGCAGGCAAATGGAATGTTGGCCTTTATTTCACAGGCAATGGATTATAAAAATAGGGAAGTCCTGCTAAAACTATACAAGGCACTAGTTAAACCACAGCTGGAATGCTATGAACCATTTTTTGTCCCTTTATCTAAGGAAAGATAGACCGACGTTGGAGGCAGTCCAAAGAAGGTTTGATCCTGAGTATGGAGGGATTTCCTTACGAGGAGGGGTTAACGAGATTGGGTCTGCACTCACTGGAGTTCGGAAGAATGAGGGGTGACCTTATTGAGACTCTTAGCATTGTCAGGGGCTTGACAGGATAGATGCTGAGAGGTTGTTTCCCCTTGTGGGAGAGTCTAGGACCAGAGGGCATAACCTCAGAGTAAGGGGTTGCCCGTTTAAGACAGAGATGAGGAGGAATTTCTTCTCTCAGAGGGCAGTGAATCTGTGGAGTACTTTACCACAGAGAGCTACAGAGGCTAGGTTGTTAAATACGTTCAAGGCTGAGATAGACAGATTTTTAATCAGTAAGAGAATCAAGGATTATGGGGATAAAGTGGGAATGGAATCATAGAATATACAGTCAGCGCCGGCCCTAGGGTTGCTGGCGCCCCGGGCAAGCTGAACTTCAGCGCCCTTCGGGGGCCGGCGGGGGGCGGGGCCGAGGCGGAGGGCGGGGCCGGGGCGGGGAGGCGGGGCTGAGGCGCGGGGCCGAGGCGGGGGGCGGGGCTGAGGCGCGGGGGCGGGGCCGAGGTGGGGTAGGCGGGGCCAAGGCAGGGGGGGCTGGGCCGAGGGGGGGGCGGGGCCGAGGCGGGGGGGTTGCGGCGGCGGGGCCGAGGCGGCGGGGGGGGGCGGACGGAGGGGGGGGCGGAGGGGGCCGCCCTGGGGAGGGCGGCCACCGCGCATGCGCTGGTTGGCACCGGCCCAACTGCGCATGCGCGGGACCCGAGTCTCTGGCGCCCCCTAACACATGGCGCCCCGGGCGACTGCCCGAGTTGCCGGTACCTTGGGCCGGCCCTGTATACAGTGCAGAAAGAGGCAATTCGGCCCATCGGGTCCGCACCGGCCCCTGGAAAGAGCACCCCAGCTAAAGCACTCCTCCACCTTATCTCTGTAACCAAGCAACCCACCCAACCTTTTGGACCCTAAGGGCAATTTAGCATGGCCAATCCACCTAACCTGCGCAACTGGAGTTGAGGATTATATCAGATCAGCCATGGACTCGTTGAATGGTGGAGCAGACTCAATGGGCCAAATGGCTTTCTACTCCCATGTCTTATGGTCTTGTGGCCTCCTTCTGTGCCATTATGACGCTATGTCCCCACTTGCTGAGCTCAGCACAGCTAATATTGTTAATATTCGCAAATTCATTTAAGAATTACTGATTTTCCAAATCAGGGAGGGAGAGATCATTTTTTTGTGACTAGTAGTGAAAAATTAATCAATTGTTAATAAAACAGTGAGCATGGAATGTGCTGCATATCTGACCTGTGGCTGTCACCCACCTGTGGAGGCAATTATCATATCCCATGTGAACTATGCCCATCTGCATTGTCATTTCTCCTAATGTAGTTCAGTATAATTTAGCACTACCTTGAAAGGTTGTCCTGCATTGATAAGAAACAGGCTAATTAGTTAAAGTAGCATTTTCCAGCAATTTTATTACCATTACATTATCGTACATTCACGCATATCCACCATTTTCCATCAGGTGCCCACGCAAGCAGTGGTAACAATGGCAACTTGTGGGAATAGTAGGAATAAAGCACTGACTGCAATTCATTGGCTCTTTCAAAACCTTTTCATGCCTATGTTTCTATCGTAATTCACCCGTTTACCATCACCCACTTAGCTCACTGACCGACATTAGGTCTCGATTTAAAAATTCTTATCCTTCTTTTCAAATCCCTCCATGACTTCAATTCCACCTATCTCAGCAACCACCTCCAGTCCTGCCACCCCACAAGACAGCTGTCTGCCAACCAATTCTGGCCCCGGTTTTAAACGTTACGCCATCTCGTCAGCTGGCTGGGCCCTGACTATGCAATTCTCTCCCTAAACCTCTTCACTTCACTACGTCCCTCTTGTCCTCTAAGAGGCTCCTTAATGCCAACCTCTTTGACCAAGTTTTTGCTATTGCGTAATTTGCCAGCAGCGAACAGAATGACTATTGATTCACCAGACAGACCTAATGAGTGAGATTGTCTATCATTTGAACCATTACATTTCGTTCAGGAATCCTTTCAAAGACCTCTTTTTCTGAACACAGTTGTTCTCTTGCTCCTCACCACACAGGCCTCTTACCGAGATTTCAGAGGCTCATTTAAATATATGTTCGCCTGTGTCGTGGAAATCATAACAAAGTCAAATTCGTCGAGGTTCGATTTAAGGAAATCTATTTGCACAAATATATTTGCGGAGAGAGAGTGTTCCAGCTGAAAAGCCAGTGTACTGCACTCTGAGATTCGATTGAAGACAGCATGTTTTATAGTCTGAAATAACAGCTTGAAGTAAACAGGCATGTTTATATTAAATAGACCTTGGAAAGTACGCAAGATGGAATATGTAGTACATATGTTCTTGCCCTTGGCTAAAAACAACTCGAGTACACATCTTTCGGAGGACAATGTGTTTTCATAATAAGGCTGAAACCAGTATATTTCAGCAGTATTTCATTTATGTTACCTGACCTACTTATTTTCATTCAAAAGCAGTGTTGAACTATAGTCAAGCATTTCCCACAATGCTTCGAAGTTGGTTTATGTTAATTTCCCTTCCACAGACAGATCCTCCAGGTGCCTGGGACCCAACAGCCGTGGCTGAGAGACCTCGCCAGGACGCCATTTAGTATTGGTCCACTCAAATGCGGACCAGGCGGAATGGCACCTGGCGGGGGGGAATCTCCCAGGCCGATGGAGGTCGGGACAGGGCAGGATGGCACCCTGGCATTCCCCTGGCACCCACGCATCTTGGAACTGCCAACCTGACATGCCACCTGGGCACCCTGGCATTGCCACACTGGCAGTGCCAGGATTCCTGGGTGGCACTGCCAGATTGCCAACCTAGCAGTGTAAGGATGCCCAGGTTGGTCATGCCAGGGATCAGGCCCAGAGTGCCTTACCAGGGGGAGTGGGCAAGGTGTTCCTGGAGGGGCTCCCCAAGGTTGTGGGGGAGGAATTAAAAATGGGGAGCCTGACAGGGGTGGTAGATCGGGGCATCCAGACAAAATGGCACGCCATTCTGCGATGAGCCTTTTCCGTTGCCAAGTTTCACCTCACCAGCTGCGTGTGGCCTCAGTGAAGAGAAACTGCCCTAGGCCAAAACAAAATGGCAAAGTGCCGTTGAATAGCTAAACACGCCCGAACACAGACATAGAAGATTTTCAGGTGAATCATGCCCCTTGTCTCCCTAATTTAGATGTGTCGTTAACTCTTACATCACTATCAAATCTCCCCTCAATCTCTTTTACCCCAAGTTTTATGACGAGAGTTACATATAGGCCAGTGTTGATAAGGATGGCAGGATTCCATCCCTCAGGTACAACTGTGAACCCATTTGAGCTTTTCACAACAATCCAACAGGTTCACGCTCACTGATATCGGTGCTTCTTTTTCATGAGACAAGGTTTTTTTTAAATGAATTCAAACCCTCAGACAGCCTTGGAGGCATTTGAAATTATGCCCCAGTGTTAGTAGGCGGTGGCCTACTATTTAGCCCGGATTTCAGTAATACACGTCCATTTGATTCCGTACTTTATTATGTTACTAACAAAAGAGGTACTTCAAGCCTCTTCAGTGAGTCTGTAATCATTGCCTCTTTCTTTTCTCGTCATCTCTCTAGGTTTGGATGTGTGGAGGTCACATGTACGATGCTCCTTGTTCCAGAGTAGGACACATCTACAGAAAGTACGTTCCTTATAAAGTTCCCTCCGGGACCAGTTTAGCAAGGGTGAGTACGGGACACCTCCTTTTTACAGGGATCACTGCAGCTAAGGTCTAGTGAGCCAAACTGTAGTCCCATGTGCCACAGCGACACTGGACCTGATTTTAAAGCCCCCCTCCCTGACCAACGGGTAGACTATCAGGAGTAGAGAACCCAACCCCAACCTGACCCCACTCCAGCCCTTTTCAATTTGATAGTGCTGGAGTTGGGCAAAGGCCGAGCCTTGGGCAAAAGGCAGATGAGGGCCTAGTTAACACTAACCAGAGTTCACCGCCTATTGACGTTAACAGCACCCCATCTTAAATGTATTCTCGGAATTTGGGATTCTCCCGAATTTGGCGCTCAGCCAAATCTTCATTCACTGTAGCGGAACCGAAGAATCCCGCCGGAGTGAAGGAACGGAGAATACCAGCCAAAGTCTCTCGGTCTGTGATATTTTCCCTGTGAGATCTGGTCAGCCAACATGTCTTGGAGGTGGACTTAATTATTTCACTCAGATTTATAACGTCACCTTATATTGACAGTGCTTTGAATGCAATACAAATATTCCTGAGGCACCTCGCCGGAGTGTTATGAAGCTCAATTAGATAACGAGCTGCCCAAGGCAATATTAGGGTAGGTGACCAAATACCTGGTCAAAGAGGGAGGTTCTAAGGAGGATCTTAAAGGAGGAGAGAGAGGCGGACAGTCAGTCAGGTTTAGGGAAGGAGTTCCAGAACTGAATGCTAAGGCAGCTGAAGGCACAGCCGGCAATGGTGCTGTGTTTCAAACCAGGGGTGATCCAGACGTCAGAATTCGAGGAACTCAGAGACTTCGAAGGGTTGTGGGGCCAGAGGAGATCTCAGAGATAGAGAGGGACAAGACCATGGGGGAATTTGAAAAGAAGAGTTTAAGAGCACTGGAAGTCAACGCTCGTCAACGAGTAGAGGCATTGACAGTATTGATGCAATTTAGTTTGAATTGTTCAGGAAATAATAAAATATTGACGTTTTGGCGGTGGCCATGGGGTGAGTGGTCACACATTTGGTGGCTCCCGCTAGATGTGGAATTTCTTGGTCCTTTCCCACCCAATTTCTGGGGTGTTTGCTGGTGTGAGGTGCATGAGCACTACGGAATTGTAGTACTCCATCAGTGGGGCTGGTTTATGGATTACCAGACAAGGAGTGTAACAAGTTAGAGGTAGCAGCTCGAGCGAACGTTTGTTTGAGGTGCGACACACGAAAATATGGCGGAGGGTGTTGGGGCATGGTTGCCCTCCCAATGGTCTACTGAGCAACTTGAGGACTTGAGGTGTGAAGTTCAAGCAGCAGAGGCAGGAGGCCTCAGAACACATGGCAGAGGTGGTAGAATCGCTTAGGGCGGCTCAAGAGAGAGAGAGAATGGAGGAGCGGCTGGAGGTGCGGGGTCTGGCACTCCAGAAGGTGGAGGAGTCAATGGGGGAGCATGAGAACCAGCTGGCCTTGCTGGAGACGGAGATGGTGCTCGTGGCCGATATCCATAAGAGGGTTGAGAGAGGTGGAGAACCTCAACAACCGTTCCAGAAGGCAGAATCTCCGGATCAGGGGGTTGCCTGAGGGGATCGAGGGAACGCAGGCCGCAAAGTATGTGGCGAGTATGTTGGAGGAGTTGGTGGGGGAGGGGAATTTTTGACCATCCCTCTGAGGTGGATCAAGCGCACAGGGCACTGAGGAGGAGGCCGAAGGCGGGGGAGCCGCCAAGGGTGACGGTGGTGCGGTTGCATCATTTTCTTGATAAGGAGAAGATGTTGAAGTCAGTGAAGCAAACAAATACGTGCACCTGGGAAGAAAACGTGCTGAGGGTCAACCATGACCTGGGTGCGGAGTTGGCCAAGCGGTAGGCCAGTTAGAATTGGCTGCTCTCTATAAGGAAGGGGTGATGTTTGGGGTGTTGTATCCGACTTGTCTGTGGGTCACTCACCAGAATCAAGAGTTTTATTTTGACACTCCGGAGGAGGTGAGTGAATATCTGAGAGACCATGGACTGGGAGGTGTGTGAGGACATTGAACTGTGGAGATGCTGGAGTGGAGAATGGGGGTCTACACGACGGCTGGATTGTTGTATTTAATGGAGATGGTTGCGGAGTGGTTTGGGGGATTTGCTGATGAAGGGTGTTTGTGGGGAGGAGGGTGGATGGAGTCCTCGAATGGGGGCCACCTACTAGCTGGTTGGCTACTTAACGGAAGTGAAATGGGTGGGTCGACCTGTGGAAGGAGTGGAGGAGGGATGGTTGGGTTTCCTTTGTGATTTTTTTATGGGTGTAGCAAGGGTGGGTGGGTGTGGAGGGATGCTGACGTGGGTGGTGTTGATGTGGCGCAGTTGGTTAAGAGGAGATGGTGGCAGACATCTCGCGGATGGCCACAGGGTGAACGAGGGGTGGACATTGGGGAGCTGGCTAAAGGGAGGTTATGGCTGATCAGCGAGGCGGGGGGGGGGGGGGGGGGGGGGGGGGGGGGGGGGGGTGTTGTGGGGAGGCCACTGATCTGGTTGATTACGTGGAACGTACCGGGTTTAAATGGCCCGGTCAAAAGGTTGCACACTTTTGCACATTTGAGGAGTTTGAAGGCAGACGTTGTGTTTCTTCAGGAGATGCAGACCAGACGAGGCTGAGGAACGGCTGGGTGGGACAGGCATTCCACTCAGGGCTGCATATGGAGATGAAGGGGGTGGCAGTCAACAAGATGGTGGCCTTTGAGATCAGTAGTATTGTAACTGATCCCGGGGGTCGGTTTGTGATGGTTAATGGGACGCTAGGGAGACACCTGTGGGGCTAGTGAATGTATAGGCCCCAAATTGGGATGATGTGGATTTCTTGAGGTTGGTTCTAGGGAAGATTCCAGACCTCAACACCCATCAGCTGATTATGGGGGGGGGGATTTTAATTTGGTTCTGGATCCTGTACCGGTTCTGCACCGGTTATGCCCTAGGTCCCGAAGATTTTGGCTACTGCGGGGGAGTGAAGGCCCCCATGCTGTTGCAGGCCTTTATATCGCTCATTTTAAAGAAGGACAAAGACCCGGAGCAGTGCAGGTCATATCGCCCAATCTCACTGTTGAAAGCAGTTGTTGGCAAAGGTGCTGGCATCACAGATAGAGGGTTGCGTACCGGGGGTGATAGGAGAGGACCAGATGGTGTTTGTGAAGGGGGGGGGTAGCTGTCGGTGAATGTACGCAGGCTGCTCGATGTTATTATGATACACTCGGACGGCCGAAAAAGGGAAGTAGTGGGGGCAATGGACGCGGAGAAGGCGCTCGCTCGGGTTCGATGGGAGTATTTGTTTGAGGTGTTGGGTCGAGTTTGGGTAGGGGTTTGTGGATTGGGTTGGGCTACTGTACAAGGCACCTAAGGCAAGTGTTCAGATGAACTAGATTAGTTTGGATCCTTTTGAGGCACACCGGGAGGCGAGGCAGGGGTGAGTACAGTCCCCGCTGACCTTTGCCCCAGCGATTGAGCCTTTGACAATGCCACTTAGGGGGTCGAGAAGGTGGAAAGGGGTTGAATGGGGGAGGGGGGGGGGTCAAGTACTGAGTTTTTTTGTGCGCAGATGACCTCCTGTTGTAGATTGTGTCCAGGATGAGAGCTTATTTTTCGGGGATTCTGGGAGAGTTTGGCCGCTTTTTGGGGTAGTAGGTGAATATGGGTAAAAGCGAGGTGTTCCTAATTGATGCACAAGGAGGTGAGGGGAGGCTGGGGGAATTGTCGTTTAAGGTGGTGGGAGCAAGCTTTCGCTCTCTTGGGATACAGATGGTGTGGAGCTGGGCCCGGCAGCACAAGCTGAATTTGGCGCGGCTGCTGGAGGGAATGAAGGTGGACCTCAGGAGGTGGGATGTGCCGCCTTTGTCTTTGGTGGACCGGGTGCCGAGGGTGAAGATGACGGCGCTGCTGAAAGTTTTGTTTGTCGTTCAGAACCTCCCTGATTTTTGTTCCTCAGTCCTTTTTCAGGAAGGTGATTGGGATGTTTTATGAGGTTTATGTGGATGGGGAAGGCTCTGCCGTGAACAGGGTGTTCTTGGAAAGGGATCAACGATGGTTGGCGGGGGTGGAGTGCAGTTAGCATTGCTGAGCTTGTTGAATTGCTACTGGGCAGCAAATATTGCAACGGCTAGGAAATGGGCGGTGGAGGAAGGGTCAGTTTGGGAGTGGCTGGAGGCAGCCAGCCGCAAAGCCAACATAGGTAATATTCGCAAATTCAGTTCAGAATTATTGTTTTTCCAAATCACCATGATGCATATCACTCGATGATGCAGAATAGGGAGGGGGAGATAGTGAAAAATGAATCAATTGTGAACAAAACATAAGCATTGAATGTGCTGCATATCTGACCTGCTGCTGTCACTCACCTGTGGAGTTGAGGATTATCCATCAGATCAGTCATTAACTCACTAATTGGTGGAGCAGACCTGATGGGCCGAATGGCTGACTTCTGCTCCTGTGTCTTATGGCCTTATCATGAATTCATTTGCCCTTCTGAACGGGGAATTTTTTACCTCCTGTATGTGGTGCAACCTGGGAAATGCCGCGCATGTTCCCGCATGGAGTTCTGGAATAAGCTGCAAGTGTAGACGCTCAGGGCCACAGTTACCTTGAGGGCAACTGGCATAGAGTTCCCGTAAGGGCAGCATGGTAGCACAGTGGTTAGCACTGTTGCTTCACAGCTCCAGGGTCCCAGGTTCAATTCCCCGCTGGGTCATTGCCTGTGCGGAGTCTGCACGTCCCCCCAGTGTCTGCATGGGTTTCCTCCGGGTTCTCCGGTTTCCTCATACAATCCAAAGATGTGCAGGTGAGGTGGATTGGCCATGCTAAATTGCCCTTTGTGTCCACAAAGGTGGGGTGGGGGTACTGGGTTACGGGGGTAGGGTGGAGGTGTGGGCTTGGGTAGGGAACTCTTTCCAAGGGCCAGTGCAGACTCGATGGGCCGAATGGCCTCCTTCTTCACTGTAAATTCTATTTCTATGAAAAGCCACAACACCGCAGGTCTCGTTGAACAGCCCAGTGGGAACCTCTGCCACCATAACCATCTCTGACATTGGTGCACAGTCTGAGCGTGCAATGATGCGCCGATGCTCCTCAGTGGGGGAAGGTGGCCTAGCTGCCTTCCTCCAGACCTCCCTCCCCCTCAGCTTTTGAAACTATGAAAAACCTTGAACAAGTGGGTGGGAAAGTGCTGCTTCCTCTGATACAATAATCTTTATTTTCACAAATAGACTTACATTAACAATGCAGTTACTGTGAAAAGCCCCAAGTCGCCACATTACGGCACCTGTTCGGGTACACAAAGGGGGAATTCAGAATGTCCAAATTACCTAATAGCACGTCTTTCGGGACTTGTGGGAGGAAACCATAGCACCCGGAGGAAACCCACGCAGACACAGGGAGAACGTGCAGACTCCACACAGACAGTGACCTAAGCCGAGAAGCGGACCTGGGATCCTGGCGCTGTGAAGCTATAGTGCTAACCACTATGCTACCTTGTTGCTGGGGAGTCAATGGGGAAAGGGAAAGATCTGGCGAATGGTCGGGGATGGATTGTCCATTTTAAATGATCGTAAAGTGAATGAAGAATAGGAGAGAAGCATTTCATTAGAAACAGAGCTGCAAGAGCAGTGAGTCTTTTGGCACCGGGGCTATGTGACTTGCCAATGCCTTCCAAACCAGTGACCTCTACCACTTAGAAGGACAAGGGCTACAGATGCAGGTTCCCCTCCAAAGCACACACCATCCTGACTGGTAAATATATCATCGTTCATTCACAGCACTTTGGGAGTTCCTGCACCACACGGACAACAACGATTCAAGAAGACAGCTCACCACCACCTTCTCAAGGGCAATTAGGGATGAGCAATAAATGCTGGCCCAGCCAGTGATACCCACATCTGGACAAGCAATTTTTTCAAATTTTCTGCAAAGGCTTGAAAATGTAATTGTGATAAAGGAAGAATAATCCTGACGATGAATAGCCTGTGTCAGCTCTGACTCCCTTGGCAGCCATTTTGTCCCCGAGTCAGAAGGTGGTGAGTTCAAGTATCAGGCCAAAACCGGAGTCATCTGGGTTGACACTCCTGTTCAATACTGAAGGAACACTACATTATCAGAAGATGTGTCCTTTTTTAGATAAGACCTTCGGTCTTGTTAACCCTTTCAAGTAGATATAAATGATTCCACAGCACTATTGAGGTAAGAGACAGGGGAGTATTCATGTGCTGAATTTTCCAGGTCAATAATTACCCCTCAATATTTCAAAAAAATCCATCTTCCTCAAAAAGCAATGGAAGCAGAGTCTTTGAATATTTTCCATGCTGGGCTAGATAGATTCTTAGTCATAGGGTCTTTCATGTGTCCGCGCCAACCATCAAGAATCCTATTCATTCTAATCCCATTTTCCAGCACTTGGTCTGTAGCCTTGTATGTTAAGGCATTTAAAGTGCTCATCGAAATGCTTCTAAAATATTGTGAGGGGGTAACAAGGGGGTGAAATTATCGTGTAGGCAAGAATATGGGGCTGAGTTTACAATCAGATCAATCATGATCTTAGTGAATGGTGGAGCAGGCTCGAGGGTCTCCTGCTCCTAATTCACACGTCCGTATGTTATTATCTGTTTATGGGGCCTTGCAGTAAGCAAATGATGGCCTGACTTTCTATATTGTTGGAAAATGAAATTGTGCATTGCGGCAGCAAGAGTGAAAAAGAAGCTTACGTCTAAATGGTGAGAGATTGCAGAGCTTTGAGGTGCAGAGGGACCTGGGTGTCCTAGTGCATGAATCACAAAAAATTGGAATGCAGAAAAGCAAGTAATCAGGAAAACTAACAGAATGTTTTCATTTATTGTGAGAAGAATTGATTACAAAAGTAGGGAGGTTATGCTTCAGTTATACATGGCACTGGCAAGACCACATGTGGAGTACTGAAATTAAATGAAAATCGCTTATTGTCACAAGTCGGCTTCAAATGAAGTTACTGTGAAGATCCCCTCGTCGCCACATTCCGCTGCCTGTTCGGGGAGGCTGGTACGGGAATTGAATCCTGCTGCTGGCCTGCCTTGGTCTGCTTTAAAAGCCAGCGATTTAGCCCAGTGTGCTAAACCAGCCCCTGTGTACAGTTTTGATCTCCTTGTTTAAGGAAGGACATCAATGCATTGGGAGCTTTTAGGGAAGGGTTTAATAGACCAAAAGCAGGAATTGTCAGGTTGTCCGATGAGGAAATGTTGGACAGGCTAGACCTGTATCCATTGGAGTTTAGAGGAGTAAGAGGCAACTTGATTGAAACATATAAGATTCTGAGGGGTCTTGACAGGGTGGATGTGGAGAGGATGTTTCCTCGTGTGGGAGAATCTAAAACTGGGGGTCACCCATTTAGGACGGAGATGAGAATATTATTTTCCCCTCAGAGGATAATGAGTGTTTTGAACCTCCCTTCCTAAATTTATTCAAGGCAGAGGTAGA
The DNA here is from genome assembly GCF_902713615.1 of Scyliorhinus canicula. Lineage (NCBI taxonomy): Eukaryota > Metazoa > Chordata > Chondrichthyes > Carcharhiniformes > Scyliorhinidae > Scyliorhinus > Scyliorhinus canicula. The sequence continues at coordinate 181,786,772 of NC_052153.1, read as the reverse complement.
CAAGGGGATGAATGGTTATGGGTTATCTGGGCAGATGGGAAATCATAGTCAGATCAGCTTTGATGGGAGCACTGTTAACTGTGCCATAGACACCACAGAGTTAGAGCTTTGTTCTCAACATGCATTCCACTCCTTGGAAATAATTGATCCATCGCTTCCAAACCTCAGGAAGGATTCTCCCTTTGGGAGACTATGTTCTCCCGCTGGAGTTAAATTGCACCTGAAGCGATTCCCAATCCTTAGAGGATTGCAAGGGATGCTATCAGGCTACCCTCCCCCCCCCCACCCCCACCCCACAATGCAATTTAGCCCACACCCCCAGGAATTTTATGGGTCCATCCACCCACCGCCCCCCACACCCAGTACGGGGGGTGACCTGCCCCACCCACTCCCCCAACAGAGATCCCCGAAATAAGACCTCTGCATAGACCCCCTAAATAAAGAGACCCCCACAGAGACCACTTAAGTAAGGAGATCCACCCCACAGACCCCCCTCAGTAGAGAAACCCCTTTTACGAAGTCCCCTAGAAGAGAGATCCCTGACTGGAAGCTGGAGAATAGTCCAAACAGAGGCAGTGAAAAAAAATCACTACTTTAGTGCAATACACCTGCTGGCTCAGGCAGAGGAAGCAGAACCTGTCAATTCCTGAAAAGAGAACCAGTCATCTGGGTTTAAACCCCCTCAGATCTTTGATCTGTAAGCCATTAACTCACTTCTTTTTGATAATGATTTTACTAGACTGTGATTGACAGCTTCCACACACACCCAGCTGTCAGAATTGTTCCATTCGTGTCCCTTCATATTTGAGTAACTAACTGCAATGCATCCATCAAACTTTGATTGACAGCTCATGGGCCACTTCAAACAGAGTTAAGTGCTGTTAGTTTGTAGCTGACCATTTGAAAGTCACTCAACCATGAAGGGAGATGACTAGAAAGCACTTATGGACAGGTAGATAAGGGGCTGGATTCTGTGTTTTTGGGACTAAGTCCTCAAGCCATCGGGAAAACTGTGGTCTTTGACGCAAGGAAAACTGGCATCAAAAGACCACAGATTCCCCGTCTTGCAGGGGGCTAGCAGGCCGTTGTCATGGAGCTCGCAGCTCTAGCTGCCGATACAGCCCCCAGCACTTCCAGGTCAGAGGCCGTATGCGCACAATGGTGGCCTCCAGCAGCCGCACCGTGCTGCATGGTGGACTCAGCCCGTGAACCTGGACTGGCAAAATAGTGCCCCACATTGGCCGCTTGCACGCCCTGGACCGCCCACATATATTGCCCCCAGCCCCGATTGAAGCCCCCTCCCTGCCCGCCGATCGGCCCGCCCCCGACTGTGATGGCCCCGGACTGAGTCTGCTGCCGACACGCGAGGACCACGGTCGGTGGGACCATGAGAGGTCCACACCATTGGGAATTCGGCCGGTCGGGGAAGGAGCATGGCGAGGCAGGCCTCAGGCAATGACTCCATGATTACGCCGATTTTTGGGGGCGGAGAATTGAAGAACTGGCGGCACTCCCGATTCCGTGCGCCAAAACGGATTCCCCACCCTGTCGCCGAACATGATTTCAGCGTCGGGGTGCGGAGAATCCAGCCCAAGGTGGTTAATAAGGCTTATGGGATTCTTGCCTTCATTAACCAAAGCATCGAATGTAAGAGCAGGGAGGTTATACTGCAGCTGGTTAGGCCCAAACTGTAGTACTGTGTGCCGTTCTGGTCACCACACTATAGAAAGGAAGTGATTGCACTGGAGAGGGTGCAGAGGAGGTTCACCAGGATGTTCTGAGCTGGAGTGTTTCAGCTATCAGGAGAGACTGGAGTTTTTGCTGGAACAGAGAAGGCTGAGGGGGGACCTGATTGAAGTTTATAAAATCATGAGGGGCATAGATAGGGTGGATAGGAAGGAACTTTCCCCCTTAGCGGAGGGGTCAATAACGAGGGGGCACAGACTTGAGGTAAGAGGAGGAGATGTGAGGAAAAACCTTTTCACTCAGAGGCAGGAACCCTCACAACGTTTAATAAGCATTTAGATGAGCACTTGAAATGCCAGAGCACACAAGGCTACGGACCAAGTCTTGGAAAATCAGATTCGAGTAATAGGTGTTTGATGGCCCACGCAGACATGATGAGCCAAAGAGCCTCTTTCTGTGTGGCTAAAAACCCTAATCGTTGGGGGGCCGCGTGAATCCCGCCCCACAGCTCCAATGCTGGCTGCCGAATTCTCCGCCGCCGGTTTTCCGGCAGCCCTGGAGGGGCAGGGATCGCACCACGCCAGTCGGCGGCAGTTGGCAGCGGCTCCCTGGCAATTCTCCAGGCCCAGATGGGCCGAGTGGCCGCCCGTTTTCGGCCAGTTCCGCCGGTGTGGATTAGACATGGTCCATACCAGTGGGACTTGGCTTGGCTTAGCGGGGTCCTCGGGAGGGGGGGGGATCCAGCCCTGGGGGGGCCCCCACGGTGGCCTGGCCTGCAATTGGGGCCCACCGATCTGTGGGCAGGTCTGTGCTGTTGGGGCATTCTTTCTTCTCCGTGCCGGCCATGGTGGAGTCTTAGAGGCCGACGCGGAGAAGAAATAACCTGCGCATGCAGGAAACATGCTAGCAGTTCTGTGCATGCACCAGAACAATGACGGTCCTGCGCATGCGCCAACCCGTGCTGGCCGGGCCCTTCGGTGCCAGTTGGCATGGCGCCAACCCCTCCAGCGCCAGCCCAGCCCCCCGAGGTGTTGAGGATTCCGCAGCTTCTGGGCGGCCCAACGCCGGAGTGGTTCACGCCACTCTTTGGTGCCAGTACAGGCCGCCACACCAATTTCGGGAGAATCCCAGCCTATGAGTCTGTATGAGATAGGGAAGAAAGCTGCTTGTAACTCTGCACAATCACACAGACTCAACCATTTCCAAACATGTCACAGGAGTGACCCAGCTCCAACTTTCCACCCCTCTTGACGGGCCAATTCAAATCAGGGTTCACTTCATGGGGATCAGACTGCACCACATGGAATAGGATCAAGCCATTCAGCCCCTCAAGCCTGTTCAATTAGATTACGGCTGATCTGTGACCTCGGCCCCATCTATTTTCCTTGGCTCACTCGCCCTTGATCATTAATTCGTCGGATGACAGTGTGCAGAAGGTGACCATTCAGCCCACTGAGGATGTGCCAGCTCTTTGAAAGAGCCATCTAATTAGCCTTATTTTCCCTCTTTCCCACTAGCCCTGAAAAGCAAGATTTCATTTGAAAATTATGACTGAATCTGCGTGCACCACCTCCCCAGGCAGTGCAATCCAGATCACAGTAACCTTTGTTCCCAATGCAGTGGAGATGGGATAGATAGGGAGAAACTATCAACATTAATCCTCATTGTGGGACTTCAATGAGATTGTTCTTGCTCGGGATTGACAAAGACTGCTGGAGGCAAAGCTGTTGGCCTTTTATTGAGCATTACACTAACAGGTCTAAGGTTCAGCACGAGACCTTCCTATAGAACTCTCTCTCAGCATATTATCCTGTATTCTTTCATCATCGACGATGTATTTAACATTAACCCTTTACACGACAGGAATAACCAGAAAATTAGCACTAGGCTATACAGTGGTGATTTCAGGACACTCTTCATCACACAGAGATGGTAATGCAGAGCTCTCTCTCGCTCTCTCGCTCTCACTCTCTCTCTCAAAAGGCTGTTGAGCCTGGGTTCAACTCTCATTGATTGATTTTTGTCACCTCAAGCTGCTAAAGTGATTGCCAAAATATCCAGTGATGGCATCAGGGACAAAAATTATGCAGTGAATCATTGTGACCAGGACTGTTTTTCTGACCCACTGGTATCAGTTGTTTTAAGAATGGTCTTGTGGAAGCTGTTGTATTTTCTTTGTTGCCGCAAATAGAAAAGGTACGGAGGAGGCCACATTCTGGATTCTTGCGAAACACGGTGAGAGGTTTATTGGGAGATGTTGCTCACTACAAGCAAGGTGGCGATCTGTTCAAAACCCGCCTAAACCCCCTGCTGATGTCACTGCACATAGTGCGAAATGAAGTGAAAATCGCTTATTGTCACGAGTAGGCTTCAAATGAAGTTACTGTGAAAAGCCCCTAGTCGCCACATTCCGGCGCCTGCTCGAGGAGGCTGGTACGGGAATTGAACTCGCGCTGCTGACCTGCCTGGTCTGCTTTAAAAGCCAGCTGTTTAGCCCTGTGCTAAACCAGCCCCCTGCTAAACCAGCCCCCTGGTGGCGCAGAAGCAGCAGGAATGTATTTCCAGGATACGTACCTGAGGCCAAGCAGCAACAGCTCATATCGGAGAAATGTGCCATATTTTGAAAGCTTATGGTCTGTCCTGCTCAGACCTCATAATGGCTTGAAAGGCCATTTCGAAATGATTATTTTGGAAGTGGCTTCCTGCTTTGATTTCCAGTCCCCCTGAACTCTCTCCTTCATCTATGTCCACTGATGAGTATTCGGTAGCTCAACTCCTTCTACAAGCAACAAATGCCTGAGCTAGATTGGACTAGAAAGTCGGCTCACCAATCCTCCGTCCAGTGGGGGGGCTAGCAGCCGAGTAGCGTAAAGCTCCCGGCTTTACCTGCGGATACGGCCGGAGAATTGCCGGGTCGGTGTCTGCGCATATGCAGGCCTGCGGCCTGTGGCGGACGCGCCTTGCAACATGACGTCGGCTGCGCGCAAACCCGGCCTGCCAAAATCTACCCCACTGTAACCAGCCTCGCCACCCCCGGTCCATCCCCCACCAGTCCCCCAGCCCCCGCCGAAGCCTCCCGCCCTGCCAGCGGAGCAGCCCCTCCCCCGCCCAAAACTGTCCACAGCCGCCACGCGAGGTCCCCGAACGGTGTGAACACACGTGAACGATGCTGTCGGGGACTCGACCCATCGGGGGCGGAGCATCGGGGGAGGGCCTCAGGTGACGTCCTGAGGCCATCCATACGACGTGTATGCCATTTTTGAAGGAGCGGAGCATCGCAAAAAGGAACGGCCTCCGATTCCGGAGTAAACGAGGATTCTACGACGATTGCCGAACGCGATCTCGGTAATCAAAGAATCCAGCCCAATATACCTCAGAAATGAATGGATAATTTCAGTGAAACCTCATACAGCGATAGGACATGGTCTAAGGAAGAACTCATTGATTTTGGGCGGTCATTTGGATTCTGTACTTTTTAAAGAATCCATTAACACAGAGATATAGGGTGAATTGACTCATTTTTAGAATTTTGTGGGCTGTTTGTTTTATTTATTTATTTTTATTGTTTAGAGTAGCCAATTAGTTTTTTCCAATTAAGGGACAATTTAGTGTGGCCAATCCACCTAACCTGCACATCTTTGGGTTGTGTAGATGAGACCTACGTAGACACGGGGAGAATGTGCAAACTCCACAGGGACAGTGACCCAGAGCCGAGATTGAACACGGGTCCTCAGCGCCGCAGGCAGCAGTGCTAACCACTGCACCACCATGCCACCCTCGAATTGTTGTTGATTGTTTCAGAATGTTGTGGATCGTCTCAGCTGCCATGGTAGAATTTGCCACAGCTGTCAACCTTTGAGCTGAAACTTCAGCGCAGGTTGTTGGATGTGGATTGGTCTGAAGCCTCCTAGTTTCATTGATGCAGCAAATGCAAAATCTCTAAGCCAAGCAGTTCATTCCAGTCCTGCTGTGTTGAGTGTGGATAGGCCTCCGCTGAGTCTGTCGATGGGACATTCCTCTATGATGTGGTGCATAGTTTTCTCGCTCCCAGAAGCACATCGGAGAATGGCACTGAAGCCCCATCTGTGGGGGGTCGACCAAACAGGGGTCCTGAACCTGTTGACGGTGGACCACTCTTTCCCAGGCAGCTGTTGGATTGGGTTTGAAACCCGGTAGGTGTTTGTCACGTCCAATAATTCCCATTCATTTGTCCAGGTGCAATTTGTGTTGAAGATCTCTACAGGAGGGTTTTTCAAGATCAGCCTTCTTGGTGGGAGTCATACCTTGGATGGGCTGAAGAGATCAGCATGAAATGACAGGTGGGGGGGGCATTGCGAGCATTTTTTATCATTTGTGTGTTGTTGCAAGTTAGAGAATATGTGGAGAAGTGATGTTTGTCAGGGCTGGGAGCCAAGGGAGTGGTTTGAATGTAATGTTCCAGTAATGATATGTATGGTAACGTTCAGCTGGATGTCAACTCTTGTGTGTGTGATGGTCTTGACCAAACAGGAGCACAGTGTTTTGCTACTCAGAATGAGAGAGCGTGAGTGTTGAGTTTCGGAGCATGGTGGTAGCAGCACCCCACATTGAGCCAGCTAGTTCGACAAGCAAGTTGTTTCTGAGCGTGACCTTGACTGCAGTTGTTTTTAGATGTTGCCGGAAGGCGGGTGCCCGATCTAAGGTCACTTCGAGGTGCGTTGGAGTTGGGAGGTGCTTCAACTTGTAGCCATTCATTTGGAAGCTCTTTATTGGCTTCTGCATTGTCAAGTTGGAATCAGTTTGATCCTGTTTTTGAAGGGCTGGCTTGAGTCACCATGTGTTGCAGTATTGTTTAGGTTTTGACAAGCTCTCATTTTTGGTCCAGTCCAAGGTGTCGAAGTCAAGAGCTTGAGTTGGGAGGTGGGTGTCGTCGACATATATGAATTTTTGGAAGATCATTGGTGTACAAGTTAAACAGGGTTAGAGCTAGTACTGAGCCTCCCCTTCCCGCACAGCCAGCACCTTCCTCTACTCATCCACAGTACAAAGAACATAAAAACTAGGAGCAGGAGTAGGCCACCTGGCCCCTCGAGCCTGCTCCGCCATTCAATGAGATCATGGCTGATCTTTTGTGGACTCAGCTCCACTTTCCGGCCCGAACACCATAACCCTTAATCCCTTTATTCTTCAAAAAACTATCTCTACCTTAAAAACATTTAATGAAGGAGCCTCAACTGCTTCACTTGGCAAGGAATTCCACAACCCTTTGGGTGAAGACATTCCTCCTAAACTCAGTCCTAAATCTGCTTCCCCTTATTTTGAAGCTATGCCCCTAGTTCTGCTTTCACCCGCCAGTGGAAACAACCTGCCCGCATCTATCCTATGATATGTTTCTACAAGGTCTCCCCTCATCCTTCTAAATTCCAATGAGTACAGTCCCAGTCTACTCAACCTCTCCTCATAATCCAACCCCTTCAGCTCTGGGATTCGCCTAGTGAATGTCCTCTGCATACCCTCCAGTGCCAGTACGTCCTTTCTCAGGTAAGGAGACCAAAACTGAACACAATACTCCAGGTGTGGCCTCACTAACACCTTATACAATTGCAGTATAACCTCCCGAGTCTTAAACTCCATCCCTCTAGCAATGAAGGACAAAATTCCATTTGCCTTCTTATTCACCTGTTGCACCTGTAAACCAACTTTTTGCGACTCATGCACGAGCACACCCAGGCCCCTCTGCACAGCAGAATGTTTTAATATTTTATCATTTAAATAATAATCCCTTTTGCTGTTATTCCTACCAAAATGGATAACCTCACATTTGTCAACATTGTATTCCATCTGCCAGACCCTAGCCCATTCACTTAGCCTATCCAAATCCCTCTGCAGACTTACGGTATCCTCTGCACATTTTGCTTCACCGCTCATCTTAATGTCGTCTGCAAACTTGGACACATTGCCCTTGGTCCCCAACTCCAAATCATCTATGTAAATTGTGAACAATTGTGGGCCCAACACTGATCCCTGAGGGACACCACTAGCTACTGATTGCCAACCAGAGAAACACCAATTAACCCCCACTCTTTGCTTTCTATTAATTAACCAATCCTCTATCCATGCTACTACTTTACCCTTAATGCCATGCATCTTTATCTTATTCAGCAACCTTTTGTGTGGCACCTTGTCAAAGGCTTTCTGGAAATCCAGATATACCACATCCATTGGCTCCCTGTTATCTACTGCACTGGTAATGTCCTCAAATAATTCCACTAAATTAGTTAGGCACGACCTGCCCTTTATGAACCCATGCTGCGTCTGCCCAATGGGACAATTTCTATCCAGATGCCTCGCTATTTCTTCCTTGATGATAGATTCCAGCATCTTCCGTATTACCGAAGCTAAGCTCACTGGCCGATAATTACCCGCTCTCTGCCTATCTCCTTTTTTGATAATTTCCAATCTGCTGTGACCACCCCAGAATCTAGTGAATTTTGGTAAATTATCACTAGTGCATTTGTAATTTCCCTAGCCATCTCCTTTAGAATTCTGGGATGCATTCCAGGATGCATTCCATCAGGGCCAGGAGACTTGTCGACCTTTAGCCCATTATCTTGCCCATCACTACCTCCTTAGTGATGACAATCCTCTCAAGGTCCTCATCTGTCATAGCCTCATTTCTATCAGTCATTGGCATGTTATTGGTGTCTTCCACTGTGAAGACCGACCCAAAAACCTGTTCAGTTCCTCAGCCATTTCCTCATTTCCCATTATTAAAACTCCCTTCTCATCCTCTAAAGGCCCAATATTTACCTTAGCCACTCTTTTTTGTTTTATCTATTTGTAGAAACTTTTACTATCTGTTTTTATATTCTGAGCACGTTTACTCTCATAATCTATCTAACTCTTTATAGCTTTTTAGTAGCTTTCTGTTGCCCCCTAAAGATTTCCCAGTCCTCTAGTCTCCCACTAATCTTTGCCACTTTGTATGCTTTTTTCTTCAATTTGATACTCTCCCTTATTTCTTCAGATATCCACGGTCGATTTTCCCTCTTTCCACCGTCCTTCCTTTTTGTTGGTATAAACCTTCGCTGAGCACTGAAAAATTCCACCATATTGTGATCGCTCCTTCCGAGAGGATCCCTAACTATGAGATCATGAATCAATCCTGTCTCATTACACAGGACAAGATCCAGGACCGCTTGTTCCCTCGTAGGTTCCATTACATATTGTTCGAGGAAACTATCACGGATACACTCCATAAACCCCTCCTCAAGGCAGCCTTGACCGACCTGGTTAAACCAATCGACATGTAGATTAAAATCCCCCTTGATAACTGCTGTACCATTTCTACATGCATCAGTTATTTCTTTGTTTATTGCCTGCCCCACCATAATGTTACTATTTGGTGGCCTATGGACTACTCCAATCAGTGACTTTTTCGCCTTACTATTCCTGATTTCCACCCAAATGCATGCAACCTTATCCTCCATCGCACCGATGTCATCCCTTACTATTGCCCATATGTCATCCTTAAATAACAGCTGCACCACCTCCCTTACCATCCACTCTGTCCTTCCGGATATTTAACTCCCAGTCATGACCATCCTTTAACCATGTTTCAGTAATGGCCACTAAATCATAGTCATTCACGATGATTTGTGCCATCAACTCATTTACTTTATTCCGAATACTACGAGCATTCAGGTAAAGTACACTTATGTTGGCTTTTTTACCTCTGTTTTGAATCTTAACACCTCGATCAGTAACCTCTCCTAAGTTATATTTCCTGTTAACTTTTCTCCTAATTTTCCTTGTCGTTGAACCCATATCTTCATGTAACAACCTGCCGCGTCACTTCCATTAACATTTTTACTTCCCGTTTTATTCCTTTTAGTATTACTGGGCCTATTCACTGAGCTCCCCTCAGTCACTGTACCTTGCACTGTCGCCCTTTTTGATTTTTGACTATGGCTTCTCTGCCTTACACTTTCCCCCTTACTTCCTTTTGCTTCTGTCCCTGTTTTACTACCTTCCAACTTCCTACATCGGTTCCCATCCCCCTGCCACATTAGTTTAAACCCTCCCCAACAGCTCTAGCAAACACCCCCCAGGACATCGGTTCCAGTCCTGCCCAGGTGCTGACCGTCTGGTTTGTACTGGTCCCACCTCTCCCAGAACTGGTTCCAATGCCCCATGAATTTGAATCCCTCCCTCTTGCACCATCTCTCAAGCCACACATTCATCCTATCTATCCAGACATTCCTACTCTGACTAGCTTGTGGCACTGGTAGCAATCCTGAGATTACTACCTTTAAGATCCTACTTTTTAAGTTTAACTCCTAACGACCTGAATTCAGGTTGTAGGACCTCGTCCCGTTTTTTACCTATATCATTGGTGCCTATGTGCACCATGACATCTGGCTATTCACCCTCTCTCTCTCCCCCCCCCCCCCCCCAGAATGTCCTGCAGCCGCTCCAAGACATCCTTGACCCTTGCAGCAGGGAGGCAACATACCATCCTGGAGTCTCAATTGCGTCAGCAAAACCGCCTGTCTATTCCCCTTACGATTGAGTCCCCTATCACTATAGCCCTGTCATTCTTTTTCCTGCCCTGCTGCGCAGCAGAGCCAGCCACAGTGCCATGAACCTTGCTGCTGTGGCCTTCCCCTGGTAAGCCATCTCCCCCAACAGTATCCAAAGCGGTATATCTGTTTTGCAGGGAGATGACCGCAGGGGACACCTGCACTGCCTTCCTACTCTTGCTCTGTCTTTTGGTCACCCATTTTCTATCTCCCTCAGTAACTTTCACCTGCGGTGTAACCAACTCTCCAAACATGCTATCCACAACGTCCTCAGCATCGCAGATGCTCCAAAGTGAGTTCATCCGCAGATCCAGAGCCGTCAAGCAGTCTAACAGGAGCTGCAGCTGGACACACTTCTTGCACGTGAAGGAGCCAGGGACAGTGGACGTGTCCCTGAGCTCCCACATCGCACACGAGGAGCATGACACAGGTCTGGGATCTCCTGCCATGTTTTAAACCTTAGGTAAACTTATCCAACCACAATTTTTAAAAAACGAAAGAAAAAATAAATAAATTAGACAGTGAAAAGAAAAACTACTTACCAGGGTTAAAAAGCACCTCCTCCCCACCCAGCTTCGAATTCCCACCTAGCTTCAAATTCCCAAACTCACTCTTGGTTGTGCCTCACTCTGGCTGTGCCTTCTCTGGCTCACTGGGAGAACTCACCCAGGGTCTCAGATGCTCTCTGGTTCTCTCCCTGCAGATTAAAAGTTACAGGCCAGAAGAAAGAGAGAGAACAAAACAGTAGAGAAAAAGTTCTCCTACTCTGCACCGAATTACCTCACTGCACCAAGTTCCAACTTCCCACTCTGGATCTGTCTCACTCTGGATCTGTCTCACTCCGGCTGTGTCTCCTCGACTTGCGCAAAGCTTACTGAGCGCACTTTCTGTCTGTCTTTTATACAGACCTCAGTTAACCAGGGTGACTCATACTACTTAAGCTTCAATGAGAAGAATACAATGTGCACCTTTGTGCCCCTAAACAGGCCTCAGTTGACTGACAGATAACTGCCTCTCAGCAATTAGGGTGGGTGCAGCTTCAGCCAATCAGACACTAATCTACACACTGCACTTTTAACTGAAAAACAGCAGAATTAGACTCACCACTTACCTTTCCTGATTACCTCACTGCACCAAATTACCAAGTTCCAACTTCCCACTCTGGATGTGCCTCACTCCGGCTGTGTCTCCTCGACTTGCGCAAAGCAAAGATTAGACGGGCAGCATGGTTGGCACAGGCTTGGAGTGCCGAAGGGCCTGTTCCTGCGCTGGACTTTTCTTTGTTCTTTGTTCTTTGAAATACTCGGTAACATTTTTGCCGAGAGAGAGAGACGAAGTTTAACATTTCAGGCTGTGACCTGTCATTAGAATTACATGTCTTGTTAACGGGGAAATAAGAATACTGGCCCAAACTGGTCCTGTATACCTTAAAATGGAACACCAGTAAAAACTGGAAAATCAGAATACTGGTCCAAACTGTTTTATCCCATTGGACGAGCAGCATTAATTTTTAAATTTGCCCTTTTTGCCACCTTTCATCCACTTCAGCTCACTGTCAGAAACTCAATTCCACTTCCCACTCAGGTCTCTGAGTTAAAATTGCAGTCAAGCACCGGTGTTGACATCAGATCCCAACATGCGGTTGTTGACAAGAACCCCGCTGTCCTTAGGCGTCCTCTTCACCGCCTGTTCAGGGGAACAGTGGAAATCTGCTCCTCCAGCGTGTAGATATGGCTCTGAAGGCTTTTCCTGCCTGTCCTGGTGATCTTAATCAAGCAAGTTGGTTAATAAGGTGCCCCAACCAAAAATACTTCCTTCAAAGGAATTTTCTGATGGATGCATGAGCTCTTCTTCCTTTCTTGTGAAAGTTTAATTTCTTCAGGATTGTTTGTGCTTCACAATGGTGGCCGCGCTTGAAAAACAATGGGCTGGATTCTCCGTTCCTGAGGCTAAGTGCCGACCAGAAAATTGGTGCGAACCCCTCACTGGTTCCAGTACCGGGTGAGGTGATAGCACCAGCGCTGCATGAAATACCCGTGGATTATGCGGAGAATGGCTAGAGATTGGCTGGGCCCTGGGCCGTGCATGCGCAAGGCCGACGAGCAGCGAGGAGTTGTGTTAATAAGGCTGCATGGCGCATGCCAACACCCCCAACGGTCGTGTCAGAAAACATAGCGCTGGCCGTGCTGGACCGCGTGCCCACCCACCCCAAACCCCTCGCCACCCCTCACCATTCCTCCCAACCCTAGCACAAGCCCCCCCCCCCCCCCCCTCCTCCCCCCGGCTAGTAGCAGGGATCCCAGCCGAGTGTGGCAGTGCTGGACACTGTCCGCATCTGGCATACCAAATTACCAATGCTGGGACCACACGTGGCCCGTGCCGTCGGGAACTCGGCCCATCGGGGGTGCCGCCTGCCCCCATTCCGGAGTCGGAGGCCATTCTCCGTCAGATCGCTGATCACCAATCCCGATTTCAGCGTCGGGCTACAGAGAATTCCGCCCAATATTTTAAGCTGGAAAGGCACTTTGGGACTTCCTGAGGGTGTAAAAGCCTTTGCAGAATTTGTTTTTTTATCTGTTCCTTCACAGGATGTTGGCATCGCCAGCTAGGCCATTTATTGTCCATCCCCAATTGCTCTTGAGAAGGAGGTGCTGAGCTTCCTTCTTGAACTGCTGCAGTCATGTAGGTGCACCCACCCTGCTGTTAGCGAGGGAGTTCCAGGATTTTGACATAGCAACAATGAAGGAATGGTGATATATCTCAAAGTCAAAATGGGGTATGTCTTGGGGAGATTTCCCTTCTTCAAGCCAGTACAGCTCTGCACAATTTCTCCTTGACCCCCCCAAAACATGATTGTTTGTGAAGTCCAGGATATCTAACAATTACAATTTACATTACTCAACTTGAACATCTTGAATTATACAGATGACATCTTTCATGGTCCATAAAGTGAGTGGTGTCCATTGGAGCATGTCTATACTAATCTTTTCCAGGCTCAGTAAAATATTCGTCATTTTGAGAGGAGTTGTGTTAATAGGCTTTTCATTAACTTGACAACTGTGATTTGTACCGTGCCATGGTTAACAGGCTAATCTGCATTAAACTATCCTTTGGTGCCAGGTCCAGTTCTTAAGCAACATGATAATATGTCAGAATATCTCTTTATTGATAACTTATGTTTTCAAGTCACGAAGAGATATGTTGCCTTATGAGGTAGGGAGAAGGAATGAAAGTGAGAAATTCATGTATTGGGTATGATTTAACGGGGAAGGTTAGGTATTAAATCGGGCATGAATTCCCGGGTACTTCCCAGCAGCCGAGCCAGCAAGGCTGCAGGCCTTTTTAAAGGCACTTAATGCAGGAAATGATCCCCCACTGCTTCATGGCGGAACTGGCTATCCTGCCAGTTGATTTGCCAGAACCGTGCCCAGCAGCTCCTCACTAACAAGGGGGACCAGCTCATGAACGTTCCCTTCGAACTCACTTCCTGGCGGCATGTGAGCTTGGCACCACGTAGACCTGCTCCATGATTCAGGGGTGCCGACCTACCCAGGCAGCTGGTCGCCCTGGAGGCAAGACAGGACACTCCGAGGGGTCGGAGGGCCAGCAACAGGGGTGTCAATGCCTCCTGGGAGATAGTGGCAGCGGCCGTCCGCTCAGGCAGAATAACCAGGAGGGCCGCCGTACAATGTCAGAAGAAAACCAACAACCTCCACCGGGCTGCAAGGATAGGTTAAGACAGGTCCCCTGGTATCAGTTCTGTTTTCCACCCCACCGACCACTAAACCACCCCCCCTCCACCGGCAAAGAGTCCCTAACACCCACCAGCACAACCCATCCATGCCCAGGAGCGGAGCTCACCCACGTCACCTCTCATGGACCCATCCTGATGTATTAAGATTGCGGCTCACAATGCCCCCTCTCTGTCCCCGCAGAAGTTGACACATAACATGCGGGAAAGAATCCAGACAGGCGGCGGGGTTCCGGACATCAAGCCCTCATAGGGAATCCTCACCCCTTATGGGGAACGGGCCCTGGAGATCGTGGGGTTGGCTGAGGATAGAGCAGTCACTGAAATCGAGGTTGGCCTGCACTACAGAGATGACGATCCATTGCTCCTCCACCCTGATGACCGGCCTCAAGTGAATTGTTCATGTCAGACAAAATGATCCTTCCCTCTCATTGACCACATGTCCCTTCTCTCCGAGGATCTCCACCAGATGGGACCAGGCCATCTGGTGTTGACCCACACACCCAACCGCCCGGCCCCCACCCAAGAGAAAACCTCGAAGGAGACCACCATCGAGGCATCACAGTTATCATCCCACCGTCCACCAGCGCACAAACACACACCTTGCTGGGCGACATTGGTGGACAGGCGTCTGGGGCACAATCTGGTGGGCACCACACAGTTGCTGATGCACATCAGATGGGGGCAGGAACATCCAAGGGAGACAGCAGTCGGAAGACTGCTGCATTCCAGGACCGAACTGAGTCGGAGTCAGATGCAGAGCCTCTGGGCAAGGTGGTCCCGGAGCTGATACAGACGCCAGGGTACAGCCATGACATTCAGGAAAGGATGTCAATGACACTCTGGCAAGTGAATAGCCAATTAGTGATGGTGCCGGCAATACATTGCACCAAGGGCAACACTACTAGGGTGGCGACCACCGCAGAAAACCTGGAGCACGACGTTCACGTCTTGAGTGGTGTTGTCTAAGGCATGGCTCAGTCTGTGTCGGCAATGGCTGAGGACTTCGATAGCATGTCTCAGTCACTGAGGGACATGTCCCTAGTGCAGGTGGACATTGCCAAGGCACTCCAGAGCCTAAGGCGCATCACTGAAGGTGTCAATACCATGGTGCAGACAACTGGGAGGCGCCAGAGCGTGCAGAGCCGAATTATGCAGAGGCCTCTGGAGCACACTGTAGCTGCCTGTCAGTCTGGTGGCAATCCCCAGGACCCTCGAGGCACCATTTGAGAGGAGGGACCCCCAGGAGGCCGATCCGGTGCCTGCCACCATGGAGAGGATGACGCGCTGCACCTCACCTGAATCCCCCCCCTCCTGACATCAGCGCATATCTTGGTCAGCGAGCAGAACGGGGTGACACGGCGATGCCAGTGACACCGGTAAACCAGCCAAGGCCCTCTGGCTCCAGACTCCCAAGAGGATGCCCTCCAAGGCCATCAAAGGCCACAGGGCTGCCTCCACCTCTGATGTGCATTCTGGGGACACACCGAGACGTAGCACAGAGCACGGAAGCTTAAGGTGATAGAGGATCACTGAGTGGCAAGTGGGGTGGGGGGGGGGGGGGGGGGGGGGGGGGGGGGGGGGGGGGAGACCACCCGTAGCTAGGGGCAATGGGGGTTTCGAATGTTCACAATTAAAACACGTTACACCAGATACCTGTGAAGCCTCTGTCACGTTAATCTTCACAGTGGACCTGCCTGCACCCACCCCTCTGCTCCCCTCAAAACCCACCGCCCATCCGCCCCGGTGTGCACAAGGTCCATTAGCCCCTGGACCTGGAACATCCGGGCGATGATGGCGAATCCTGCTGCCTGGACATTTTGATGGGCTTGGCCCAGATCAAAGTTTATGTAGTCAGCTTCCCGGGCAAACAGGGTGTCCGCGGCTTCACGGATGAGATGTGGACTGTTGGTTGGGATATGTTGCACAAGTCTCCGCTTTAGTGCTGGAATGAACCCAAGGCGTTTTAAGGTTGCGGGGACCTTGATGGCCGCCAGGATCGGGTATCCTCCTCCTCCAAATGATGGCAAGTCCGCAAGGACATGTCACAGGTGCCGCGCCATCCCCTGTTGAGGCGGAGCCTCCTGCAGCACATGCTGTCCATCATTTCTTCAAAAGACCAGCAGTGCCTGTGTACCTTCGGGCGTCGCCGGCCTCCCCCTGGGTCCCTCCCTGGTCTGATGAGTGGCCAGGACCTAAGGGTGTGGGTAGGGGGGGGGGGGGCACTGCAGACGGGCTGCCATCTCGAGCCTCTGTTGAGGCTGGCATTATCTGGCAGCCTGGACAGTCACCGCCACTGTCAGGGCACCTGCTGTGGAGTCAACAATATCATCCATAATGTGATATCTGCAAAGAATTGAGAAGGCGAGAGAGCAATAACCGGTTATGTCTTACACCCACCCCTACCATTACATTCCGTGCCATCTCTCAGGGTGCCATCCAATAAGCAGGTTGTGCCGGGGGACCCTGTCCTGCACGTGCACCCTCCGGCCACAGACGGGCCCCTGAGCACTGGACCCCAAACCTCCATCGGGGACAGTATTTGGATCGGAAGCAGGTTCACTCCCGATCCAAGCACACCGTCTGGTCGCGGGGATGTCCCCAATGCTGAGGCCCAGCTTTTGGGTGTTTGGTGATTGTTGGCTGATGCCCCTACGTGTTGAAGCCCCTGTATTCAGGCAAAATCTCCAGGCCTCACAGTCTGATTGGGATATCAGGCAGTAGCACCCGCCTGCAACATGGCACATCTACCCATGGGAATCCACTTGGAAGCTGTGAAGCGCTCACGTGACTAACATTTCCAATTCCCTATTAGCGATAGCCTTCAGTTATGCAGCCAGTGGCCACCGCGGTCGACGGGGGTTGAAGTGACCTTGACCATATTACCACGGATGGAGCTCTATCCTGGAGGTGTTCAGTGGGATGGACAGGCAAAAGCTGAAGGTGCCCCTGGTTTGGATACATTTTAATCCATGTTATGAATAATGCAATTATCCCACATTTTGTTAATTTTTCCATTATTAATATCATCATTTATTAACACCACTGCCAGATAAAACATGCTTAGTTATTAGCACAGAAGTCCAAATAGTTTTGCTAAATTTGCAATGATCCCACCATGTTATTTTCTTCTTCCATAATAAATATCATTATTTATTTACGCCATTGCCAAATGAAAGCGTGTTTCGTTAGGAGCACAGGAATAAGGATACTTTAGATGAATCTATCTAATTTAATTATGCTGTTATCCCAGCTCTTTCAACAATGACTATCTTGTGCCTGAGATTAATAATGAATTGAAATGTCTGCGAGACTGGCGCACCAGCCGGGAACTTGTGACCCCGGCTAATGCTACACGGGCCCCCTCTGGGACGTTTGGGAATGCATGAAGGCAGGCGCGGAAAATCTGGTCCAAGTAAGATCGCCCCAGCTGGGAGCTAACCTCACTGTCTCCTAGCCGGCTGTCAACCTGTCTGATGGAGATGGCAGCCTTGGCTTTTCAGGAAGCATGTTAATTGGGGGCACTTCAGCTAAACGTGATTCTTAATCAGTGGGAGCCTCCGCAGGATGTAAAGTTCAACCAGCCAGTACAACACAATGTGTACATGAATTCTTAAAAGCCTGTGCTGCCAAGAATGTCATATTGATTCAGCAGCCAAGATGTTTCTTAATTTTCTCAATTGTGTGCTTTTTAAAAAAAAAATATGCTGTTTAGAAAAAGTTCAAACTTGGACGTATTGAGCAACCTTTATGTAGGCATCTTGTCACTAAGGAGGGTGCAGAGGAGGTTCGCCAGGTCGTTGCCTGGGCCAGGGCGTTGCAGCTACCAGAAGAGAATCATATAATCATAGAATTGACAGTGCAGAAGGAGGCCATTCGGCCCATCAATGCCAGGTCCTGTTAGCACTCATGGCAGTGTCAACTCTCCATCCCACTCTGCAGATATCTGGCTTAAACCTGCCACCATAGTGTTGTGCAGACTTCTAGAGAGAGAGAGAGAGAGAGAAGGACAGAGTCTCTCATTAAACCACACATTGGGCAGGATTCTCTGACCCCCCCCCCCCCCCCCCCCCCCCCCCCCGGGCTGGGCTGAAGAATCGCTGGGGGAGGAGGGGGGCGTGAATCTCGCCCCCGCCGGGTGCCAAATTCTCCGGCACCAGGGTTTTGGCAGGGGCGGGAATCGTGCCGCGCCAGTCGGCGGCCACTGACAGTGGCCCTTACGGCGATTCTCTGGCCCACGATGGGCCGAGTGGCCGCCCATTTTCAGCCGGTCCCGCCGGCGTAAATCAAACCACGTCCATACCAGCGGGATCTGGCTCTACGGGCGACGTGCAGAGTCCTCGGGGAGGGGGGGGGGGGGCGGCGAGGGGGGATCTGGCCCCAGGGGGTGCCCCCACTGTGGCCTGGCCCGCGATCGGAGCCGACCAATTTGTAGGCGGGCATGTGCCGTGGGGGCACTCTTTCTCTCCGCGCCGACTGCTATCAACCTCCGCGATGGCCGGCGCGGAGAATAACCTCTCTGCGCGTGCGCTGGGATGATGCCAGCCCACGCTGGCGCTGCCGCGCATGAGCCAACTGGCGCCGGCCGGCGCAGGCCCTTCGGAGCTGGTTGGCGCAGCGCCAAGCCCTTCCATGCCAGCAGGCGCGGCGCCAACCCCGCTGCCGGTGCCGGTCTAGGCCCTGAAAGTGTGGAGGATTCCGCTCCTTCCGGGCGGCCCGACACCGGAGTGGTTCACGCCACTCCTCGGCGCCAGTACGGCCCGCCCCGCCAGGTAGGTGAGAATCCCACCCAATGAGTCTTAAGGGCCGCCACTGCAGCTGTCTCGCATTAAAATTTCAAAGGATCATAATTGGTTGTAAATTATTCAGTGGAAGTTATGGACGTTGTGTCACTTTAATTCTATGGGAGTAGCAGTTCAATTACAACAGTCGATAAAAATATTGTGTTCCCAATGTGGATTGGAGCTGGTGGGTGTGAAGACTGTAGAGGCGCAGAGCTAATTTAACACATCATGTGATAACTGGTAATCAATGAGGAAAACTAGTTCTAAGCAACGCCTCTCAGCATGAGGCTGCCAGGGCATCTGCAAATCCCATGGACCAGCAATTCGATTGATTGAAATGTAATGCTGCATTTGTGCCCAGGGGTTCAGGTTTCTGTCTCAAAACCGCCCTGCTCTTGAACACCTAAATAATGGATAGTTTCACACAGCTTGGCCTACCTAGTAAGGCTTTGATTCCAAGGCGCTGTAGAAGATGCAAAGAATTTAGGGGAATAATAATTTGTTGGACACGCAGATGAAAGGATATGGGGATAAAAAGAATCTGAGGTCGAAGACCTATCGTGATCTCATTGAATGGTAGACCAGGTTCAAAGGGATGAATGGCTTTCTCCTGCTTCCATATCTTACGATGCCAAAACCGAGGGGTGAGGTCTGTCGTGGTTGAAGAGGCTGTGCACCTGTGGCGATTATCCCTTTAAGGGCAACACAGCAGAGTAAAGGTCACATGGCCCGTGCAGCCAATCGGGACTCAGAATGTGAAATTACCTCATGGTAAGAAGCTGACTTTGGCAAGAGGCAAGTGACTGCTGTACAGTCTTATTGATAAATGCCTTTTGTTTTCATGAATGAAGTCTGTGAAAGTGCATCTTTACAGCACCATTCTCTCGAAACAAGAAGCCTGAAAGGGTGACTTAAAAGAGGTTTTAAAGATTCTGAGAGGCTTTAATAAGATGTTCCCACTTGCGAGTGAGAGCAGCAATAGAAACCGTAGTTATAATCCAATAGGGAATTCGGGAGAAACGTTTTGCCTAATGAGTTATTAGACCGTGGAACTTGCTACCACAGGAGAGTGTGCGGCAAGGAAATAACACTCAGCAGCAGCATTGTGACATCTGGACAATTCTCATGATTTTAATTGCATTTACCTCAATAAATTGACAGAAGGAGTGCTAGAAATCGGAAGTGAAATAGAAAGGGATAGATTTTCATCTCTCAGACTAAAGGGACGATCCTTTTAAACAGGGATGAGGAGGAATTTCTTCAGCCAGAGGGTGGGGAATCTGTGGAACTCTTTGCCGCAGAAGGCTTAGGAGGCCAAATCACTGAGTGTCTTTAAGACACAGATAGAAAGGTTCTTGATCAGTAAGGGGATCAGGGGTTATGGAGAGAAGGCAGGAGAATGGAGATGAGAAAAATATCAGCTATGATTGAATGGCAGAGCAGACTCGATGGGCTGAGTGGCCTAATTCTGCTCCTATGTTTTATCGTCTTATGGTCGCCCACGTGTAAATCAATCATCCAATCATTATAGTATCTGAAATGTTTGGAAATTAAAAGTTGCCAGTTTCTAATAATGATCTTTATTCGTGTCACAAGTAGGCTTACATTAACAGTGCAACAAAGTTACTGTGAAAATCTCCTCGTCGCCACATTGCGCCGCCTGTTCAGGTACACGGAGGGAAAATTCAGAATGTCCAATTCATCTAACAAGCACCTCTTTCGGGATTTGTGGAAGGAAACTGGAGTGCGCGGAGGAAACCCACGCAGACACGGGGAGAACGTGCAGACTCCGCACAGACAGTGACCCAAGCCGGGAATCGATCCCGGGTCCCTGGTGCTGTGAAGCAACAGTGCTAACCACTGCCCTACTGTGCTCCTACATTCAGCTTGTCCAGATTTGACAAAGGGTCTTCTGGACTCGAAACATTAGCTCTTTTCTCTCGCTACAGATGCTGCCGGACCTGCTGACATTTTCCAGCATTTTCTTTTTGATTATCCTACATTCCTACACTGGGGCTGATTTAGCACACTGGGCTAAATCGCAGGCTTTTAAAGCAGACCAAGGGCAGGCCAGCAGCACGGTTCAATTCCCGTCCCAGCCTCCCAGAACAGGCGCCGGAATGTGACGACTAGGGGCTTTTCACAGTAACTTCATTGAAGCCTACTCGTGACAATAAGCGATTTTCATTTCATTTCATTTCATTCAGTCACTCCAGTGTAAAAATGACTTAATTGGTGGTGAGGAATCTAGGGGTCCTGAAAGATGCAGATGCAAGCCTTTTTTTCTCTCTTTTTAAAACATACATCTTTGGTCAAGTTTTTGGTTGTTTCTTAATTTTTCCCGATGTAGTTTGGTGTCAGGTGTTGTCTGATCCAACCTGCCAAACACTTTAGAACAATTTACTATGTTAAAGGAATGATATCAATGTCGCATCTAGTTGTAATTGTTGATTTATCTCAGTTCCAGCTTGGGTAGGTCAATCCATCAATTCTTTGGTAACCCTTCATTCCTTAAGGAGGAAAATGGAGAAGATTGATTGCGCCATAAGCCCAAATATGTTTGACCCAAGATGACTCAATAAAGGATCACTCCATGGGGCAGCATTTTATTTTTAACTGCACTGACAACCAATTTGATGTTATCATTTGTGCTGGCAGTGTAGCTCACAAATGTGTGCTAGAAGCCAAATAGATTCACATGCAGGCCCCAGCCCTTTGCAGACAGAAGGAGCATGTCCACATTTTGCACCTGTACCAATTAAATGAAAGCTTTGGGGGACAGCCATTCCCTGGTTTCTTCTCCATGTCAATGTCTTTGATCAATTGGAGTCGACTTGCCTGGTTTAAATTTAAGCAAAGGGTCCACAGATCCTTAATAGTGGCAGCACAGGTGGAAATGGTGGTAAAGAAAGCATATGGCATGCTTGCCTTCATAGGACGGGGTATTGAGTATTAAAGCTCAAAAATTGTGAAATTAAATGAAATAAAAATCGCTTATTGTCACAAGTAGGCTTCAAATAAAGCTACTGTGAAAAGCCCCTAGTCGCCACATTCCGGTGCCTGTTCGGGGAGGCTGGTATGGGAATTGAATCGTGTTGCTGGCCTGCCTTGGTCTGCTTTAAAAGCCAGCTCTTTAGCCCTGTGCTAAACCAACCCCTATGTTACAGTTATATAGAATGTTGGTTAGGCCACATTTGGAATACTGTGTGCAATTCTGGTCACCGCACGACCAGAAGGACTTGGAGGTTTTGGAGAGAGTACAGAAAAGGTTTACCACAATGTCGCCTGGTATGGAGGGTATTAGCTGTGAGGAGATTTTGAATAAACTGGGATTGTTCTCCGTAGAGAGACGGAGGCTGAGGGACGACCCGATAGGAGTTTATAAAATTATGAGGGGTACAGATAGGGTGAACAGTTGGAGGCTTTTCCCAGGGTGGAAATGACAATTCCAAGGAGGCACAAGGTCAAGGTGACCCCCTCAGAGGAGGGGGAAATTGTTTACACAGAGGGTGTGGTGGCCTGGAATGCACTGCCAAGTGAGGTGGTTGAGGCAGTTACAGTAGGGACCTTCAAGACTTATCTGGATAGGCACATGAACAGACGCGGCATAGAAGGACACAGATGGTTGGTCTAGATAGGACACATGATCGGCACAAGCTTGGAGGGCCGAACGGTCTGTTCCTGTACTGCATTGTTCTTTGTTTTTAACTATTCCCTGGCGCATTTCTCATGGCAAACCCTCTACCAATCAGAATGCACTTGCCAGCCAATTAGCGACCTCTTCTCATGCAGTATAAATTGTTGTTCCCTTTCCAGTTAGTATTCTTCCATCTGTCCTGATGAGTGCAAGATGAAAAACTTTGACAGCCTGTCCCCATTTTCAGCTATTTTTGTTTCATTCTCGGGATATGGCATTGTTGCCAATGTTTGCGTTTATTGCCTAACCCTAGCTGCTCTTGAAAAACTGATGGCTTGATACCGTTGAGTGGCCTTCTGAATCACTTCAGAGAGCATTGAATAGTCAACAATTTTGGTGGTTTTGGTCAGACCAGGTAAGAAGAGCAGAGCCAAAAGATCATTAATAAATGAGTAGGTATTTAGAAGTATCTGACAAATTACCAATTCCTTATTCCAGATTTATTGATAGAAACTGAATTCAAATTCTTAAACTTCTATGGTGATATCATAGGTCCAATGGTCTCCTTAATTCTGTAATATCCTCCTCTGTTACAACCCATCCTTCCAATGCTGGCCTCCAGCGCACCCTTCATTTCCAAAACTGCACAATTGGTGGCCATGCCTTCAACTAGAAGAACATAAGAATAGGAGCGGGAGTAGGCCATGCAGCCCTTCGAGTCAACTCCGCCATTCATTGAGATCGTAGTTGACCTTCTATTCAACACCATTTCCCTGCACTATCCATGTATCCCTTGATGTTTTTCATGTGTAGAAACCTATCAATCTCAATTCTGAACATACTTCAGGACTGAACCTCCACATCCCTTTGACAGTGAATTCCAAAGATCCACCACCTTCTGAATGAAGAAATTCCTCCTCATCTGAGTCCTAAATGTCCTGTCCCTTATTCTACGACTGTGCCCCCTGGTTCTAGACCCCACCAGCCAAGGAAAATATCCTTCCTGCATCTACGCTGTCAAGCCCTGTAAGAATTTTATATGTTTGAATGATATCACCTCATTACCCTTCTGAACTCCAGAGAATAAAGGCCTAGGCTATTTAATATTTCCTCAGAGGACAACCCTACCATCCTGGGAATTAGTGTGGTGAACATTCATTGCACTCCCTTCATGACAAGAACATCTCTCCTTAGGTAAGGAGACCAAAAACTGTACGCAATACTCCAGGTGTAGTCTCACTTTGTATAATTGCAGACTTTACTGCTGGACTCAACTTCTCTTATAATAAAAGCTAACATACCCTTTGTCTTCTGAATTGCTTGTTAGCCTTCAGTGACTCAGGAACTAGGCCATCCAAGTTCCTTTGAAGTTCAATAATCCCCGATCTCTGACCATTTAAGATATAATCTGCATTTCTGTTTATCCGACCAAAGTGGTTAACCTTTCATTTCTCCACGTTACATTCTATTTGCCAAATACATTTTTGCCCACGTCCCTTTGAAGTGTCTTTGCACCCTGAGCTGTTTGAGCTGCTCGCAGAAAAGTACTTTTCACTGTACCTCGGTACAGGTGACAATAAACAAATCCAATCCAATAAACAAATCCAATCCAATCCAATCCTCACAAATCACAGCCAGTTTTGTGTCATCTGCAAACTTGGAAATATTACATTTAATCCCCACATCCAAATCATGGACATAGCTGTGAATAGCTGGGGCTTGAGCACTAATCCTTTCGTACACTAATAGTCACAACTGGCCAACCTGAAAATGATCCACTTAATCCTGCTCCCTGTTTTCTGTCTGTTATCCAGTTCCCAATCCATGCCAGTATATTTTCCCGAATTACGTGAGCTCTAATTTGTTTACTTCTTGTGTGGGGCCTTTCCCAAAAGTGTCTTGAAAATCTAAATATATCTTCTCCACCAGTTCTCCCTTATCTATTCTGCTAATTACATCCTCAAAAAACTCTAACAGCCTTCTTAACCGTAATTTCCCTTTCATAACTCTTTGTTGACTGCTGAAGCCCACGACTAATGTTCAACTAATAGATCTATAGACCTATCTAGTCACTAATCTCTGGTGTTCCCTCCATAAACCTCTCCACCTGTTTACTTCTCTGTCCTTCAAGTCACTGCTTATAACCTACCTCTTTGAAGGGACGTTTATACACTTTTCCTAATATTTCCTTCTGTGGCTCAGTTTCTATAATTTAGCCCCGCTTAATAATTCATTTGACTGTGTTAAAGGCGCTATAGGAATGCAAGTTGGTCCTGTTGTTGACTATGTAAGGGATTGAAACAGAGCCTTGTTTGCATGTCAAGCAGAGGCTGTTCTGGATGCATCTATATCTGTCACTGGAAGTTCTTTCTGCCGAATGTGCATTCACAAGATAAAAAGGAATCGGAGGTGGTCTCTTAATTGTTCCACCATAACCTTTCCAAATCATGGCAGTCAATGGTTGTTGTTGCAAGATAATTGGCAGAATTAATATCTCCCCTGGAGTCGGATTAGTAGTAAATCGTCACATTTGCCATGACCCAAATCTGACCCACCACCAATGCATCTGCTTCAATTTTAACCACTGTGAGTTTAAGGTCATCTAAGTTACCCCCTGTGAAGACGCAAGTCGCTCACATTAATAAGGATTGTAGCCATCTAAGATGGACACCAGTCTACAAAATGGAGAACCGCAAAGAATACAGGGAAAAACAGCCATAGTAAGGACACACAGCTTGCATAAGCATTTAGCATTTAGCACGTACAAAAACCGGTTTCAAGGCAGCTGCAGAAACTCAGCCAAAGGGGCAAATAGGAAAACGATCTGCATACTAATGAGGTGATACCGGCCCAGTCCCAGATACAATAGAAACATTTTAAGTATCAATCGATACTTTTCAATAGCTACCCAGCCAGGATGGCGCCAGAGAAATCAGAACAATGAGCCCTAGGAACCGCCCCAGCCATCGAGAAACAACCCCAGGATAGGGGGGTTCAAATCATATCGATTGGGAAAGACCCAATCGATTCGCCAGCAGGTGAGAGAGCCCGCCCCAAGGGGCACGGACCTCTGGGGACCTATAAAAAGAATGTCCCGCACATGGTTCGGCCTGTTGCATCCTGACTCTGGCCTCCGACTCCAGCCTCCAGATCCTGTCTTTCATCACCGGCCGTTGAGCAACAGCCATCTACAAGTAAGTGCCAAAACAACGATCGCTACGTGACCCAGGCATTGCTTGTACTCTTGCCGACTATTAGCGAACAGAAGTTGCAGGCCAGAAAGGAACAAAGGCCTTGTCCCCTGACCTTGCTTGTTCCTACTTAGATAAGTATTAGTCTTTTAGCGTGTGCATGAGTATTTATTATAATTGTTATAATAAATTCTAATTGTTTTGGACTTACTGATTGGTGTATGACTTTATTGACTTGAACTTGACCTTAGCACTTGTGACGGTGTCTCTTACGGCACCTGGCGACTCCAGAGCATAGAAATAAGAAACAGAGCCAAACGAGTGTTAAGCACACTGCCTCTATTGGAGGAGTGTTAAACACACTAACTTAGAACGACCAACATTTAGTGCTGAATGCTTCTGCAAGCTGTGTGTCCTTACTATGGCTGTTTTTCCCTGTATTCTTTGCGGTTCTCCATTTTGTAGACTGGTGTCCATCTTAGATGGCTACAGGATCAAATATTTTTGGCAAATTTAAGGCTGACCAACTGGGTATTGTTGTGTTATCTACTCTGGGATAACACAGGCTGCAACACGATGCAGCTTTGACCAAAAGATACTCCAGACTTTGAAGTAAGTTCAGTGTGATTTATTGAACCATTAGCACAGTTCTCTCACAGTAACTCAGTCTAACTAACCAGTCTGCTCTAAGCCACGTGGCGGGTGTGATGCTTCTGATCTGCCCATGTCCTACTCTACATGTCTGTCTGTGGAAAGAGATAGCGCATTGTGCCCTGTCCTTATAGATGGGTTGTGTAATGCCCCCTTGTGGTAGTGTAACCTCTGGGTGTCTTGACTGCCCATTGGCCGTGTCCTATTCTATGTGTTCATTAGCTGTATGTCTGCATGTCATGACTTCTCTGGTGCTCCCTCTAGTGTTTACTTAGTTGTAGTGTATTTACATTAACCCCTTTTGTATTTACAGTATTTACAGATGCATATCACCACAGGTATCCCAGGACTGGAGAAACCTGGCAACTAACGTGAGGTGGGAACTGCATTACTCAGCAGGAAAGTGCTTTGTATAGCACTTCTTGTGGGTCGAGAGGAAAATGTGTGCTTCCCCCGGTCCCACAAGCAAATCGTCTGGTACATTTAGGGGATGATGGTGCAGTGGTAACATCACTGGCCTCGCAATCCAGAAGCCCCGGCTAATGCTCTGTAGGACGTGGATTCAAATCCCACCACGGCAGCTGCTAGAATTTAAATTCAGCTAAATAAATTTGGAATTGAAAGCTAACCTCAGTAATGGTGGCCACGAAACATCGAATTGTTGTTGTAAAAACCCCATCTGGTTCACTCCTGCCCTTGAGGGAAGGAAATCTGCCGTCCTTACCTGGTCTGGCCTACATGTGACTCCAGGCCCACAGCAGTGTGGTTGACTCTCAACTGCCCCCCGAAATAGCCACTATTAGACATAGAACGGTACAGCACAGAACAGGGCCTTCGGCCCTCGATGTTGTGCCGAGCAATGATCACCCTACTCAAACCCACATATCCACCCTATACCCGTAACCCAACCCCCCTTAACCTTACTTTTTAGGACACTACGGGCAATTTAGCATGGCCAATCCACCTAACCCGCACATCTTTGGACTGTGGGAGGAAACCGGAGCACCCGGAGGAAACCCACGCACACACGGGGAGGACGTGCAGACTCCACACTGACAGTGACCCAGCCGGGAATCGAACCTGGGACCCTGGAGCTGTGAAGCATTTATGCTAACCACCATGCTACCGTGCTGCCCACTATTTCAAGGGCAATTAGGGGTGGACAACAAATATTGGCTTTGCCAGTGACACCTACATCCCATGAAAGAATAAACGATAATGTAACCCCTTCAAACCTGACGATGTTTCTCTGTCTCTCATCCATTTCAGTTGCTGGTCCAAGTTCTCACCTTCCCCGACCAACCCATAATGCCTCCCAGGTGCCGGGTACCAACCACTGTGGCCTTCGACCAGAGGCTTCACCCGCCCAGCAGCTGGCTATCCTGTCACCCTCCCTGTCTGTCGGGCAAGAAATGGAGCAAAGAAAGGAAAGAGAAATGACGATTACACCTTGCCATTAAACTCGGCAGCACCTCCACTTTCCCAGTATTCTCTGATGTCTCCCAGTCACCACAAATGGGCTTCCTCCCCACTCCCCCATTTAATATCGAGGACAATGTTACAAAGCTTTCTATTTCCTGTTTGTTCAATCCAGCTCCAAATATTTAATGCAGGTGTTCAAGATAATATAAAGGGCCTGGTTTAATGGAAATGAAACAGAGTCCCATGTCCTGTGTTTAGCCGGGTATTTCCCAGTGCTTGCAGCGCCAAGAACGACCCCTCTATTAAACAGGACTCTGCTTCATTCTGGGCCTAAATGAGGAGTGCCCCGCCGAGCCGCACTTTGTCCCATTTTTACATGGTGCCCCGATCTCTGAACCCCCCCACCAAGGCCTACGGATACCCCAACTTGCCAATGAAGGGAGCCTCGAGCCCCACACACCCCACCTCATAAGGGCAGAGCACACACGGATCTGATCCCCGGCACAGGCAAGGTGCCACCAGGGAACCCTGGCAATGCTGTTGCCAGCCTGGCAGTGCCACCTGGGCAGACTGACAGTGCCATGGAGACACCCAGGTGGCACTGCCAGGGTGTCAGGCTGGCAGCGCCATGGTGCCTGGGTGGCACCAAGGGTGCCAGTATACAACCCTGTCCAGAGCCCGGCCACCTCGGGGCCCCCGAATGCCTGGGAGACCGCCCCCATGTGCCGGTACATCTGGTCCGCATTGGTGGAGACCTGTGCTAAATGGCACTCGCTCGGGGTCTCCAAGGTGCGGGCATTACATTACGTGCCTTGCGTAACTCCAGCGCGATCCTATTCAAGTGGGCCTGACTGCAAACTTGAATATGCAAATCTGGATCCCACATGTTATGGACGTGATCCAGATTGCAACTCGTTAGAAATCTCGTGAAATCTTTAACGGCCTTGTCACATCCCGAATCGGGCGCGACCAGGCTAGTAGATCGTGCCCATAGTTTCGATAGGCATCAAGGAGCCACTGCCAGGAAGGTCCATAACTAATTGATGCAGAATTATCGTCATTGTAAAGAACCGGTGGAAATAAAGATCTTTTCATGCGGTGAACTGTTGCTCTCCTGAATGCACTGTCTGAAAGGATGGTGGGAGCAGATTCAATTGTAACTTTCAAAAGGGAATTGGATAAATATTTGCAAAGGGACCATTTGAAGGGCGATGGGATGGAGAGTAGGACCAGTGGGACTGGTTGGACAGCTCTTTCAAAGAGATGGCACTGGCACGATGGGATGAATGGCCTCCATCTGTACTTCAAAATTCCATCTTTTAACTAGAAGTAAAGTTTACTCAAACACCAACAGTGCTAGGGTGATAATTGGATTTTTACTGCTGTTCACAGAACCTGAAAAGGGTGGCAGAGACCTGGATGGACGAGTACGCGGAATACATCTACCAGCGCAGACCCGAGTACCGGCACCTCTCCACCGGAGACCTCACAGCCCAGAAAATGTTGCGGAAACACCTCAAATGCAAGGACTTCAAGTGGTTCATGACAGAAGTGGCCTGGGACCTCCCCAAGTATTACCCTCCCGTGGAACCCCCGCCAGCTGCCTGGGGCGAAGTGAGTACAAAGGTGAAGGGTCGCCAACCCCACGCGCTGGCACGCGCAGCTGAACCCACCGCGCGGACATGTGGCATGGCTCGAGGCATCGCTGGATACACACCGCAGTTATGTCACGTTGTCCCTGCCCCGTTGACGCAAACTGCTGGATAAGCCCCCATTACTGAGACAATCTCCACAGCTATCTCTTTTAGAACCCTGGGTCAGCCACGGATTGGGCGGTAACACACTGGCTTCTTGAGTTGAAATGTCAGGAGCTTGGGGGGGTTATTCAGGAGGCACAACAGAAATTCATCCCAAGGAGGAGGATACAGGATAAGGAGAGGACGAGGCATCCACGGCTAACGAGGGAAGTCAAGGACAGCATAAAAGAAAAAGAAAAAGCACACAAAGTGGCGAGGATTAGTGGGAAGCCAGAGGATTGGGAAACCTTTAAAAGTGAGCAGACAACCAAAAAAAGCAATAAGGGGGGGAGGAGATGAAATATGAGTGCAAGCTAGCTACTAATATAAAAGAAGATAGGAAGAGTTTACTTCAGTATGTAAAAGGTAAGAGAGAGGCAAAAATAGACATTGGACCACTGGAAAATGTGGCTGGAGAAGTAATAATAATAGAAAACAAAGAAATGGCAGTGGAACTGAATAGTTACTCTGCATCAGTCTTCATGGTGGAAGACACCAGTGGGATGCCAGAGTTCCAGGAGAATCAGGGGGCAGAGGTAAGTTCAGTGGCCATCACAAAGGAGAAGGTTCTGAGGAAACTGAAAGGTTTGAAGGTGGATAAATCACTTTAACCAGATGGACTACATCCCAGGGTTCTAAAAGAGATAGCTGTGGAGATTGTGGCGGCATTGGTGATGATCTTTCAGGAATCACTGAAGGCAAGAAGGGTCCCAGAGGACTGGAAAGTGGCTAATGTAACACCGATGTTGAAGAAGGGAGGGAGGCAGATGATGGTAAATTATAGGCCACTTAGCCTGACTTTGGTCATTGGTAAGATTTTAGAGTCTGTTATTAAAGATGAGATCGCGGAGTACTTGGAAGTGCATGATAAAATAGGACTGAGTCAGCACGGCTTCGTCAAGGGAGGTCATGTCTGACAAACCTGTTAGAGTTCATTGAGGAGGTAACAAGGAAGTTAGACAAAGGAGAACCAGTGGACATGATTTATTTAAATTTCCAGAAGACCTTTGACAAGGTGGCGCATTGGAGACTGTTAAATAAGTTAAGAGCCCATGGTGTTTAAGGGTGAGATCCTAGCATGGATAGAGGATTGGCTGACTGGCAGAAGGCGGAGAGTGGGGATAAAGGGGTCTTTTTCAGGATGGCAGCCTGTGACCAGTGGTGTGCCTCAGGGGTCTGTGCTGGGACCACAACTTTTCACAATATATATTAACGATCTGGAAGAAGGAACTGAAGGCACTGTTGGTCAGTTTGCAGATGATACAAAGATCTGTAGAGGGACAGGTAGTATTGAGGTAGCAACCGGGCTGCAGAAGGATTTGGACAGGCTAGGAGAGTGGGCAGATGGAATACATTGTGGAAAAGTGTGAGGTTTGCACTTTGGAAGGAGGAATTGAGGCATGGACGATTTTCTAAATGGAGAAATGCTTCGGAAATCAGAAGCACAAAGGGACTTGGGAGTCCTTGTTCAAGATTCTCTAAAGGTTAACGTGTAGGTTCAGTTGGCAGTTAGGAAGGCAAATGCAATATTATCATTCATGTTGACAGGGCGAGAATACAAGAGCAGGGATCTATGTTTGAGGCTGTATAAGGCTTTGGTCAGACCCCATTTGGAGTATTGTGAGCAGTTTTGAGCTCCGTACCTAAGGAAGGATGTGCTGGCCTTGGAAAGGGTCCAGAGGAGGTTCATAGAATGATCCCTAGAATGAAGAGTGTGTCCTATGAGGAACATTTTGGACTTAGGTCTGTACTTGTTGGAGTTTAGAAGGATGAGGGGGGATCTTATTAAAACTTACAGGATACTGCGAGGCCTTGACAGAGTGGACGTGAAGAGGATGTTTCCACATGCAGGAAAAACTAGAACCAGAGGACACAAAAGGGACGACCCCTGACTAAAGGGACGATCCTTTAAAACAGAGATGAGTAGGATTTTCTTCAGCCAGATGGCGGTGAATCTGTGGAACTCTTTGCCGCAGAAGGCTGTGGAGGCTAAATCACTGAGTGTCTTTAAGACAGAGATAGATAGATTCTTGATTAATAAGGGGATCAGGGGTTATGGGGAGAAGGCAGGAGAATGGGGATGAGAAAATATCAGCCATGATTGAATGCCAGAGTAGACTCAATGGGCCGAGTGGCCTAAGCCTGCTCCTTTGTCTTATGGTCTTATGGTCATGGATTTGAAGCCTGCTCTGGATGCCTAAGTAGCTAACCCAGACTGATTTCTCACGTGCAGGCACCGAGGGATTGCTGCACTTTCAGATGAGGCTTTAAGTTGAGGTTCCACTAGCCTTCTCAGGTGAACCCCCGCCACGGGTTTCACAGTCATGGGGATGGGGGAACCCCATCAACAATGGGCCAATGGCAGGCACGGCCACCACCGCGAAATGCGCGGCGGGTTGCACGGAAATAGTGTCTGAGGGACAACTATAAATTTCAAAACTGACCATGATTGATTTATAAGAGGCAAGGGCATTATGGGTCGTGGGGCCAGAGCAGGCGAATGGAGTTAAGATACAGAACAGCTATGATCTAATTGAATGGCAGAATAGACCCAAGGGGCTGAATGGCCACCTTCTGTCCCTAGACTCCTGCCTCGTGGTAGGGTAGTCACTCACGGCTGAGCGTAACGTTCGGTCTTCCTGTGTGCCTTTGCCTTTTGTCACTCACCCAGCCAGTGGCGATGCCGCTTCCACAGCCCTGCCACAGAGACGACTGCAGTTCCTCCTTAAACCTGGGGGAGCTGCGGGCATCTGTGAGCATCGGAGCTTGAAAGTCACCGTCTGGGAGGGAGAACGCGCAGTCAAGACAGTCTCACAGCCCACATGGTACGGGTCCATGTGGAATGAATGAATTTGTTCCATTAATCTGACGGCTGGCTGCACTAGAGTTGCTTTGGCAGTCATTTAATTCGAATTAGAATGACATTTAAACATCGCAGCATGAGGAAAGGTCATCTTTTTGCTCTTTAATTCTGTTCCCCCCTAATTGTTTGCAAATGTGTTATTCATCTTTTTTTTTCAATGTATTTAAAATGCTGACTGGATTCACCGCTGTGTTAAGTTCCCAGTTGTTTGAGAAATATCCCTTCGCCTCAGTAAGGGACTGAGATGCCAGTCAAGGTTAACTCGTCAGCACAGCCCGCTTTCATTTATGCAGCACATTTTCTGATGCAGTGTCTCAAGCACTTTGCCCAGGAGAAACCTCCAGGAGTCGGCTATTTAGGGAAAACTGTCTGGAAGGATGATTGTTATCGGGTATGAGGAGGCTTTTGAAGGTGGGGAGAAAGGTCTGAGGGAGGGATCCAAGACTGTAACATCAACAGAACTGTAGATTTTGCCATGAAACCTGGAGCAGAAGAAGAACGTGATCGGTAATTACCTTCAACACTCACTCCCTCCAAACGTGCAGTAGGCGCAAGTGTGTACCATCTACAAGATGCACTGCAACAACTCACCAAGGTTCCTTCAGCATCACCATCCAAACCCACCTGGACAGGCATGGGCATGGGAACACCATGATCTGCAAATTCCCCTCCAAGTCATATAACATCCAAACTTGGAATTGTATCGCTGTTCCTTCACTGTCACTGGGTCGCATTCCTGGAACTCCCTCCCTCACAGTGCCATGGTTGCACCTACACCACATGGCTGTAGCGGTTCAAGATGGTGGCTCACCACAAACCTTCTCAAAGGGCCATTCAGGATGGGCAACAAATATTGGCCTAGCCAGCGAAGCCCACATCCCTTGAATAAATAAATAAAACTGGCCACATCATAAGGCACTGAGATGCAGGTTGTGACGTAAGCCTCAAGGAGATTACAGAGGTTATGGTGGGTTATGCGAGGCGGGGAGGGATTGGTAATCTAGGATAAGGGTCTGAAATGGAGGGTGTTGGGGATAAAGAGCCAGTTTGAATTGGTGTGGTCAGGAATGATGGAGTTTAGGACAGTGAGGCTTAAACCCATGGCTCAGCACCGAGAGCGTGCCACTGAGTCACTGCTGACACCATGGAAGCAAAGGAATGCGATGTACTGGGAGGATAAGACAAAGGAGCCAAATTAGACCATTCAGCCCATCTAGTCGGCATGGTAGCACAAGTGGCTAGCACTGTGGCTTCACAGCACCAGGGACCCAGGTTCGATTCCCGCCTTGGGTCACTGCCTGTGCACAGTCTGCACGCTCTCCCTGTGTCTGCGTGGGTTTCCTCCGGGTGCTCCAGTTTCCTCCCACACGTCCTGAAAGACATGCTTGTTCGGAGAATTGGACATCCTATGTAAGGGAGCACTTCCCCACAGAAGGGTAAGTGGAAATCTAAAATTCTAGAAATGGAATTAAGCGGGCAGACTCGATAGGCCAAAGGGCCTCTTCTGCAAAGTATTATTCTGTGGAGTCTGAATTCTTTTTCCAAAAGGCAGCTGACGCTGGGGGTCGGTTGATAATTTCAACACCAGGCCTGATCGATTTTGTACAGACAAGGGTATTCTGGCTTCAGGAACCAAGGCAGATAGATGGAGTTAAGATTCAGATTAGCCATGATCTGATTGAATGGGGAGCAGGCTCAAAGATTTCAATGGACTACTCCTGTTCCTATGGCCTGGTAGGGTTATCATTCACTGAGTGATCACTCACTACTGAGTGGAAGATACTGAGTATCCTTGTTTTTTGTCACTCACCGGCTGTGCTTTTGAGGCGAGGGGTATGTGTCGGGTGTCCATAGTAATGCCCGGGTGTGAGGGTGAATAAATCACCCACTAGGCCACCCGCCCATAAGCCCTATTGATGCTCTTAACTCCCCAGTTGCCAATCAAAGGTCTCAATCCACCCTCCACTGCCATAAAACTCTGGCCAGTGATAGGCAGAGCAGAATATGAAGGATATTTATTCAAGGGCACCTTTGAAAAGGCAGGAAGGAAGCGGGGCGGGGGAGGGGGGGGGGCGTGCATATCAATCAGGGGGGTTGGAGGGGATGCCCTGTTTGCATTGGTGCCAACCCCATAAGATATCAACATCTTCCCTTCGTCCTTCCTCCTCGCCTGCCCTCCGAACCACAGCCCTCATAGAATCATAGGATTTACAGGGCAGAAGGTAGCCATTCGGCCCATCGAGTCTGCACTGGCCTTTATAAAGAGTATCTGAAGCCCAAGTATCTACCCTATCCCAGTAACCCCCACTGAACATTTTTTGGACACCAAGGGCAATTTAGCATTGCCAATCCACCTAACCCGCACATCTTTGGACTGTGGGAGGAAACCAGAGCACCCCGGAGGAAACCCACACGGACACGGGGAGAACGTGCAGACTCCGCACAGATATGGATCCAGATGGGAATCGAACCTGGGACCCTGGAGCTGTGAAGCAACTGTGCTAACCACTATGCTACCGTGCTGCCCTCGACAACGTCCTCCTCCCTCCCTCGGCTCTGCGATCACTGCCTGCTCTAAAACTCTGTCACCTACATGCCAGCGCAAGCCATTGCTCTTCTTCCTGCACCATCTTGCAGTCCCGACAGTGCCCACTGCTGAACTCTGATGCTGCCAGACTGATCGGCAGCTCTTGAGAGTGGGAAATTTTTGAATGGTGAAAGACCAACCCTGAGCTTCCCTGTCGCGTTATCACTGACGGCCAGGCTTCTGAAAACTGGTTAATTCCAGACCAACTTTCCTCCTGGTGAGGGGACTGCGGAGGGAGGAGTGGGTGGCATGCCTGCTGTTTCTCCACAGGAACATACAACCACTACAATGCAGAAGGAACCCAATCGGCCCATCGAGTCTGCACTGGCCCTCCGAAAGTGGATCCTACAGCAGCACACACCCCTGACCTATCCCCATAACCTATTGGATCATACCCTGAACTTTAAAGGTATACCTCCCCTTATAAAAAGTATTTAACCAATGTGTTTTCTTTACAAACGAGTGACTTAATGTACTAAATCCTGTTACTGTATGCACAATGATATGAGGTGCCAATCATCATAATTAAACAAATTGATCTATTCTGACATGAATGATAGACTTTGGACCCTCAATGGCTTGCTATAGAGGGAGTACAGTGAAGGTTTATCAAACTGATTCCTGGGATGGCAGGACTGACGTCTGAGGCGAGATTGAATCGGTTAGATTGTCTTCGCTGGAGTTCAGAAGAATGAGGGAGGATCTCATAGAAACCTAGAAAATTCTAACAGGAGTAGACAGGGTAGATGCAAGAAGGATGTCCCCAATGGTGGGGACCAGGGGTCACAATCTGAGGATTCAGGGTAGACCATTTAGGACAGAGATGAGGATAAATTTCTTCACCCAGGACGTGGTCGGCCTGCGGAATTCATTACCACAGAAAGTAGGTGAGGCCAAAATATTGTATGGTTTCAAGAAGGACTTGGACATAGTTCTTGGGGCAAAATGGATCAAAACACATGGGGGGAAAGTGGGGACAGGTTACTGCGTTGGATGATCAGCCATGAATGGCGGAGCAGGCTCGAAGGCCTGAATGACATACTCTTGCTCCTATTTTCTATGTTTCTTTGGCTGCAAAAATAACTCTTACAGTTAGTTTTCAGCCAATAACAATCCAATTAGTTTAGTAAGTTGCTTAAGCTTCACCAATGAATAGTAAATAACTGAAGAGAGATGAAATTAAGGCAATGAAAGTATGCTAATATCAAAGGGGAAAATGGGAAAAACAGAATAGGGAAAAGGGAGGATAACATGCAGAATAAAAGGAGATGCCAACACCAGGCACATAATGAATTTCTTGCTGCTAAATTAGAATCTTTTTGTGTTGCAATGAACTGAAAGTATTTTCTCTGCCCAGAAACATAGTCGTCTCCTTGAATCTGCCAATAGTCAGTGTTAATATTTTAGCGTTAATAATACATTTTGCAATATTGTCCAGATGCTGCAGGTGGCAGCACAGAGCAATGAGAGATGATCACTCTCAAGGTTGCCACCTGCAGACATTTCGTCGTACTGCAACAGTGATTTACACTCAATGCTGCACACATGCCTCAATAAGAAATATTAACGTACGGCAAAAGTAGGGAAGCGAAGCGCCTGTGATTAAAAATTTTGAAAGGGTACATGGGTCCAGATTTTGCAATCAGCTGTGCACGCAAAGATCACTGTGCTGAATTTACTAGGCTTACGAGTGGTTACGGATTGTACTGTCATCAGGGGTCTGAAACAGTACAGCACCTGCTGCTGGGGATTTGTGGGCAGTGGAAGCAACAGGAGGGCACCTTAACCAGCGAATGGTTGCGGCTATTGGAGATCAATCATCTCAGCAGGAGTGTAGCTCCAATAACACACAAGAAGCTCTACACCACCCAGGACAAAGCAGCCCCGCTTGATTGGCACCCCATCCACAAACATTCAAAACCTCCACCACCAGGTGGCAGCAAGTGCATACCATCTACAAGATGCAGTGCAGGAACTCACCATGCCTCCTTAGGCAGCACCCACAACTGCTACCGTGAAAGACAAGGGCAGCAGATACATGGGAAGGCCAAAACCTGGAATTCTCCCTCCAAGTCACTCACCATCCTGACTTGGAAATATATTGCCGTTCCTTCACTGTCGCTGGGTCAAAGTCCTGGAACTCCCTCCCTAACAGCACAGTGGGTGGACGTACAGAACATAGACTGCAGCAGTTCAAGAAGGCAACTCATCGCTACCTTCTCACAGCCAATTAGAGATGGGCAATGAATTCTGGCCCAGCTAGCGAAGCCCACATCCCACGAATGGCTTTAAAAAAGAAAATCATCACAGAGGCAATACGGCCTAAATTTTATCGTTTGGAAAGCACAACACCAGAAGAAAATACTTGTCAGCGGTATGTATGGATGGACAGCTGGTGGATTTTCCCCAGAGTTTAATGGTTGGCAGCAAATTAAGTGGCTGTCGCCATGGTTACTGTCCCGGCACGGCAGCACAGTGGTTAGCACTGTTGCTTCACAGCGTCAAGGACCCGGGTTCGATTCCTGGCTTGGGTCACTGTCTGTGGCGGAGTCTGCGCGACCTTCCCTTCACCAAACCATGCTGTCT
This sequence comes from Scyliorhinus canicula, assembly GCF_902713615.1. Taxonomy (NCBI): domain Eukaryota; kingdom Metazoa; phylum Chordata; class Chondrichthyes; order Carcharhiniformes; family Scyliorhinidae; genus Scyliorhinus; species Scyliorhinus canicula. The sequence goes on along the minus strand of NC_052153.1, from coordinate 181,749,257 downwards.
ACGCTAACGAGTCCATTTGTTGCCTGTCCCTGAGAATTCTCTCCAATAATTTACCTATGACCGACGTGAGGCTCACATGTTTATAGCCTCCTGGATTATCCCTGCTGCCTCTCTTCAACAGCTGCACCACATGAGCTATTCTCCAGGCCTCTAGGATCTCACCTGTAGCCAATGAGGATACAAAGATGTCAGTTAAGGCCCCGGCAAGTCTCGAAAGACATGCTGTTAGGTGAATTGGACATTCTGAATTCTCCCTCGGTGTACCCAAATAGGCGCCAGAGTGTGGTGACCAAGGGATTTTCACAATAACTTAAGCCTACTTGTGGCAGTAAAAAAGATTATAAAGGTTATTATTATTCAAGATGGCAGCCTACCCCAAGACATGGCCATCAATATATTTTGATGCCCTCAATCTCAGCAGGCACATCCTTGCCTGTGGGTGTCTGAAATTCAGACGACCATTTCAGGAATTCAGGATGTAACCTTTCAATAGTGACACTGTAATATTCTTGTCGGATGACCTGATTTATATTACAAGAACACTTGAAGCTAAAGCTATAAACGATTTATTAACATTAACTGTGGGTCGACTTCCGGTGGCGCACTTTCTCGGACTTTTTCGGGGGTTTCCCCGTGGTTCTTTCCTCCCGGGTTTCTTCGGCCTTTGGGGCCTGAGGGACGGGCATCAGGTCGGTCCGGTTTGGAGCCGGTGAGGAACCCCGCGGGAGTGTCCAGCAGCCGGAGCGGGAGGCATCGACCCAGAGGTCGGATGCGTGGGCGGCGCTTGACTCGAGGTGGCAGGCCTGAGTCCAGAACGCGATGTAGAGGGGGACTCGAGCCCACTAAAAATGGATCTTTGAGGAGTTTGACGTCTGGTCCTCGGGGGAAGAGATTTCTTGACTTTGGAATTTTGGGGAACAAATTTGTGAAAATAATTATTTAGTTATTTTCGGATTGAAGAAAGAAAGAAGAAATTATAAGTCGTTAGAGGATGCGAAAAGCAGCTAGGAAGAAGGAAGAAAACCCGGATTCACCGTTGAATGAGAAGGCCAGCAAAAGCGCTGACAAGATGGCGGATGCCGGACCGCATGGCGGGGCCGCACTACTTACGGTGGAAAACATGACTGAGGTGATAGCTGTGGAGCTGGAAAAGCAGTTTGCGAGGCATATGGAGGCTTTGAGGAAGGAGACGGCGGTCGCATTGAAATCATTGGTGGAGGAGGCAATCGCCCGGTGAGGGTAGCTGTGGCAAAGCCATCGGCCGAGGTGAGGGAGCAGGGCGAGAAGATTAAGGAAGTGGAGGAGGCCGTGCCGCAGCACAGCGACCAGCTCACCTCGATGGGGGGACGAGCTGCGGAGAGAGGTGGAGGTCAACAGAGGACTCCGAGCAAAGCTCGAGGACTTGGAGAACAGCTCGAGACGGCACAATCTGGGAATTGTGGGCTTGCCCGAAGGGACAGAGGGCCCAAGGCCAACAGAGTACTTCGCTAAGAAGTTGGCGGAGCTGATGGGGGAGGGTGAGAACCCCTCCCAGTACGAGCTGGACCAAGCTCATCGGTCATTAAGGCCGAAGCCCAAGGTGAATGAGTTGCCAAGAGCAGTAATTATCTGCTTCCATAAGTACTGCGTGAAGGAGAAGGTGTTAAGCTGGGTGAAGCAGAAGCGCGAGGTGCACTGCGACGGTGCTGGAGTTCGGATCTATCAGGACTTGACAAATTGTATGGGTTGGATTGTTGGTTTTGTTTTTTCTTTCTCTGGGACTGGGTAGAATGGGACGATATATCTTAGCGGGGGGGGGGGGGGGGGAAGCCACCTGCGCTAGCTAACTAAAGCCAGCTAGTGAACGGAGGTGAGGTGAGAGGAGGGCTGTGGACGTTGGAGCCTGGATAGCAGGCTTCAATGGGCCTACGAGGCGAGCGAGGGCGGGGGGGAGGGATTGATGCTGGGAGATGTTTTTTCAAGGGGAAACGTAGGGGGGGTTCCTGGGAGGGGGGGAAGGGGTTCGATGTTAACAATGGACAGGCGTGGGTGGTATAATGATGGTGGATAAGAAGGGTGGGGGGGTGAGCGACCCCCAGTTAGGATAGTCACGTGGAACGTGAGAGGGCTAGGAGGTCCGGTCAAGGGTGCTTGCGCATCTTAAAAGTCTGAAAACCGATGTGGCAATGCTGTAGGAGACTCACTTGAGGGTGAAGGACCAGGTGAGACTTAAAAAGCATTGGGTTAGCCAAGTGTTTCACTCTGGATTTGACTGAAGGGCTCGAGGGGTAGCAGTGTTGTCCAGCAAAAGGGTACGCCTCCAGATGGAGAAGGTGGTGGCAGATCAGGGGGGTAGATATGTGATTGTGACAGAGGCGCTGGAGGGGAGATTAGTGGCGCTGTTAAGAGTACACGGTCCCAATTGGGACGATGTGGGATTCGCGAAGAAGGGACGCGATTCGCCGACCCCCATGCCAGGTGGGAGCATCGCAGGAGTGATCGAGCATCAGGGGGGTGCTCAGTGGGGGTCTGGCCTGCGATCGGTGCCCACCGATCGGCGGGCCGGGGCCTCTAAAAGACGCACTCTTTTTCCTCCGCCACCCCGCGAGATCACTCCGACATGTCTTGCGGGGCGCCCGCGGGGAGGACGGCAACCGCGCATACGCGGGTTGGCGCCGGCCAACCTGCGCATGCGCGGGTGACATCATTTAAGCGCTGCCGGCCGCATCATTTACGCGGCGCCGCTTTGACGCGGTGCCGAGGCCCGCCGGCGAAATTGACGCGGCGCCACTCCTAGCCGCCTGGGGGTGGGAGAATAGGGGGCGACGAGCGGCCTCCGACGTCGGAGTGAAACACTCCGGTTTTCACTCCGCCGTCGGCACTTTGTCTCCCGTTGGGAGAATTTCGCCCAAGGTGTTTGGGGCCATCCCCGACTTGGACGCACACGAACTGATTGTCTGGAACTTGGTGCAGGAGCCAATGTTGGACAAATCACGGCAGGGCTCGGTAGCCCCATCAGGGGGGGGGGGCGAAGGCACTGGCTGGGCTAATGGTGCAAATGAGAGGGGTGGACCCTTGGAGTTTACTGCACCCAAGGAAACGGGAATACTCGTTTTTTTCAGCAGTCCATAAGGTATACTCGTGGATCGACTTCTTTGTGGTGGGAAAGGCTTTGCTGGCTGGAGTCAAGGGGTCGGAATGCTCTGCAATAGCAGTGTCAGATCATGTTAGCAGGTCAGCTCCGGAGGGAAGCAGTGGCAAGGGAAAATCTTCAGGTGAGGGATAGGGCAGGGAAGTTGATGGTGGCTCCAGAGCTGATTAACAAGGTTTTTGAGGAGTTTTATGAGAGGTTGTAGCCACCCGGGGTAGAAGTGCTGGAGGAGTGCCTCCCGAAGGTGATAGGTGAGGATCAGACGGGGTTCGTGAGAGGAAGGCAGCTTTTTTTGAACATTAGGAGGGTTTTGAACGTCATTATGGCACCAGCGGAAGGAAAGGAAACAAACGTGGTTGTGGCATTGGACGTCGAGAAGGCGTTTGACCGGGTAAAATGGGGGTACTTGATGGCAGTTCTGGAGCGGTTTTGGATTGGACCAAGATTTGTGAACTGGGTAAAGCTACTATATAAGGAGCTGAGGGCGAGTGTCCGCACAAACAACATCAGCTCGAGATACTTTTCTCTCCACCGTGGGACAAGGCAGGGATGTCCTATGTTTGCCCTGCTGTTTGCACTCGCGATTGAGCCATTGGCCATCACATTAAGAGGTTCGGGAGCATGGAAAGGAATAGTGCGGGGAGGGATAGAGCATAAGGTGTCCTTATATGCCGATGACTTGCTGTTATATGTGTCGGAACTGAATGTGTCGATAGGGAGATTATTGGAGCTATTTGGGTCTTTCTCGGGGTACAAGCTGATCCTAGACAAGTGTGAATATTTTGTGGTGTCTCGGCCGTGGGTGGGGGCAGGGGTAGGGGGGCTGCCATTCCATAGGGCAGGGACTCACTTTAGGTATCTGGGGGTGCAGGTTGCCCGGGAGTGGGGGAGGCTTCGCAGGTACAACATCTCTAGTTTGGTGGGGAGAGTGAAAGCTGATCTGGTAAGGTGGGATGGTCTCCCTCTGTCACTGGCGGGTCGGGTACAGGCGGTTAAAATGAATGTGTTGCCACGATTTCTGTTTATTTTTCAATGCCTACCGGTTTTCCTGCCAAAGGCTTTTTTCAGGGAGATTGAAGGAAGGATTACCTCGTTCATATGGGGAGGGAAGTTGGCCAAAGTGAGAAAGGTGCTGTTAGAGAAGGGAAGGCAGGCAGGGGGTTTGGGTCTTCCGAACCTGATGTACTACTACTGGGCGGCGAATGTGGAGAAGGTGCAGAGCTGGGTCAGAGGGGTTGATTCCCAGTGGCTCAGAATGGAGGAGAGTTTGTGCAGGGGGTCGGGACTGAAAGCACTAGCAACAGCGCTGCTCCCGATAGCTCCGGGGAAATACTCAGGGAGTCCGATAATAATAGATTCGTTGAAAATCTGGAGGCAGTTTCGCCAACACTTCGGGTTGGGGGTAGCATCAAGGGAAATGCTGATTCGGGGGAACCACAGATTTGAGCCAGGGAGGTGGGATGGAAATTTCCGGAAATGGGAAGAGAAGGGGATTAAGACACTAAAAGATTAGTTTCTTAGGGGTCAGTTTGCAGGATTGAAGGAGCTGGAAGCGAAGTATGGGCTGGAGCAGGGAGAAATGTTCAGATACATGCAGGTTCGAGATTTTGCCAGAAAGGAGATACAGAGCTTCCCGGTGGAGCCAGCCTCCACATTGCTGGAGGAGGTGCTGACGACAAGGGGACTGGAGAAGGGGGTAGTGTCGGCAGTTTACGGAGCTATTTTGGAAGAGGAGAAGGCACCACTGGAAGGGATCAAAGAAAAGTGGGAGGAAGAGTTGGGAGAGGATATGGAGGAGGGGTTTTGGTGTGAGGTACTCCGGAGAATGAATGCCTCCACCTCGTGTGCGAGTTTGGGGCTGATGCAGCTAAAGGTGGTATACAGAGCACACCTCACGAGGGCGAGGATGAGCCGATTCTTTGAAGTACAGATATGTGTGAGCGTTGCGGTGGGGGGGTCCGCTAATCACGTTCATATGTTTTGTTCCTGTCCAAAGCTAGAGGATTACTGGAAGGAGGTTTTTAGGGTAATTTCCAAGGTGGTGCATGTGAAGCTGGACCCGGGTCACCGGGAAGCCATATTCGGGGTGTCGGACCAGCCAGGGTTGGAAACGGGTGCGGAGGCAGATATCATAGCCTTCGCCTCGTTGATCGCCCGAAGGCGGATCCTGCTGGGATGGAGAGCTGCCTCTCCACCCTGTGCCCTGGCGTGGAGGGGGGACCTGTTGGAATTCTTGACTCTTGAGAAGGTTAAGTTTGAACTGAGGGGAAGGATGGAAGGGTTCTACAAGTCATGGGCATTATTCATTATGCACTTTCAAGACCTGGATAACAACGAACATTAATTGGGGGGGGGTGGGTGGGAGGGTTGGGGGAGGGGGGCTGTGTGTGTTAATGGTGACTATGGGTAACCCCTGATTCCTTTTTGTCATTTGTTTATGTAAACATGCGGGCTAATGTTTGGGGGTTGGTGGGAGAATGGGATCTTTGTTATTGTTATGGGGATTGACATATTTATTGCTGATTATTGTTTATTGTTGGTGGGTGTAAATTTGGGAGAAAATGTGAAAAAGGAGAATTAAAATATTTTTTAAAAACATTAATTGTGGGTCAACAATATACAAAACAACAGATGAATAACAGTATGAACATGCACAAGCAACCTCTCTCTTCCAACTCTTCAGTCAGTCTGAGGTCACCTGACTCTAACATTCACTTCTATACTAATGAGAGTCCTACTGGTCAGTCGGTGAATTACAACACCACCATGATATCACCACAGACTCTACCTTAAAAGTACGTAATTGGCCGTAAAGATCTGCAGAGGGACAGGTAGTATTGAGTAAGCAAGGTGGCTGCAGAAGGATTTGGACAAGCTAGGAGAGTGGACAATGAAGTGGCAAATGAAATACAATGTGGAAAAGTGAGAGGTTATGCACTTTGGAAGGAGGAAGACTATTTTCTAAATGGGAAAATACTTAGGAAATCAGAAGCACAGAGGGACTTGGGAGTCCTTGTTCACGATTCTCTTAAGGTGAATGTGTAGTTTCAGTCGGCATTTAAGACGGCAAATGCAATGTTAGCATTCAAGTCAAGAGGGCTAGAATACAAGACCAGGGATGTACTTCGGAGGCTGTACAAGGCTCTGGTCAGACCCCATTTGGAGTATTGTGAGCAGTTTTGGGCCCGGTATCTAAGGAAGGATGTGCTGGTCTTGGAAAGGATCCAGAGGAGGGTCACAAGAATGATCCCTGGAATGAAGAGCTTGTCGTATGTGGAACAGTTGAGGACTCTGGGTCTGTACTTGTTGGAGTTTAGAAGGATGAGGAGGGATCTTATTGAAACTTACAGGATACTGAGAGGCCTGGATAGAGTGGACGTGGATAAGATGTTTCCATTTCTAGGAGAAACTAGAACCAGAGGATACCATCTCAGACTAAAGGGACGATCCTTTAAAACAGAGATGAGGAAGAATTTCTTCAGCCAGAGGGTGGTGAATCTGTGGAACTCTTTGCCACAGAAGGCTGTGGAGGCCAAATCACTGAGTGTCTTTAAGACAGAGATAGATAGGTTCTTGATTAATAAGGGGATCAGGGGTTATGGGGAGAAGGCAGGAGAATGGGGATGCGAAAATATCAGCCATGATTCAATGGCGGAGCAGACCCGATGGGCCGAGTGGCCTAATTCTGCTCCCATGTCTTATGGTAAAGCACTGTGAGATGTCTTGATTACATGAAAGGCGCTTTATAAATACAAGTCTTGGACCTCTAGTGGTGGGGATGTGCTGAGCAGCCGCATGAAATGTGGCTCTCTCCCTCGAGATTCCAACCTGGGTACCTTTGACTCGAAAATCAGTCGCTAAGCACACTCCACCACGCCCCCAACCCCATCCCACTCCTCTCACCCTGAAACATAAAAAACCCAAAGAAATGGCCGCAAACCAGTAAAGAGGCCAGAAGGACAACAGAGGAATAAGAGTCAGGAGAATAAAGCCAAAGCAACATACATGAGGAGCGAAGCAGAGCAGGACATGGTGAGTCGAGCAGAGTCACCAACGCAACCGCTGCTCTCCCACCAACAGGGCAATGATGGAGCTCCTGGCACGAGAATTCCTAAACTTAGGGACTCCATTAAGGAGGACTAGGGGCTTTTCACAGTAACTTCATTGCAGTGTTAATGTCAGCCTACTTGTGAGACTAATAAAGATTATATTATTATTATGGCAAAGCAGATGTCTTGGCCCCCTTCAAGGAGGGACTGGAGAGGACTGAATGACAACTGGAGAGGCAGGAGGCAACAGCGCAGGAACTAGAGAGGGCGACCAAAGACCAGAGTGAGCAGATCACCTCACTCGAAGCAGAGGTGACGAATTTGGTGGTGGCCCAGGGAGCGGTTAAAGGAAAGGTGGAAGACCAGGAAAACAAGTCTCGCTGCCAGAACCTTAGGGCTGCCATTGGGCACAGAGAGCAGGAACCCAATGGACTACATGGTGCAGATGTTAGGAAAGCTGGTCGGGGGAAAAAGCTTCCCCAAGCTCCCGGAGGTGGACATTGGTCCACGGGTCACTCTGGCAGAGGCCCAAGGCAAGGGAACCACCACATGCGATTAAAGCCAAGCTCCACCGATTGCAGGAGAAGGCACGGATCTTGAACTGGGCAAGGAACATGCAGTCCTTCAAGTGGGGAGGGCAAATGATCCAAGACATTAGGGCTGACCTGGCCAAGTGCCAGGCTGAGTTCAATGCAGCCAAGGCAGCTCCATTCAGGAGCAAGATACGGTTCAGGATGCTGTACTCAGCAAGACTTTGGGTGACCTATGAAAATAGGGAAACTATTTCACCACGCTGGGAGAGACAAGCAATCATAGAATCATAGAATTTACAGTGGAGAAGGAGGTATTTTGGCCCATCAAGTCTGCACCGACTCCTGGAAAGAGCACCCCACATGGGCCCACACCTCCACCCTATCCCCATAACCCAGTAACCCCCACCTAACCTTTTGGACACTAAGGGGCAATTTAGCATGGCCAATCCACCTAACCTGCACATCTTTGGACTGTGGGAGGAAACCGGAGCACCCGGAGGAAACCCACGCAGACACGGGCAGTTTATCTGCCAGAATGGGCTGGGATATCAGCATCAGTAATGGACACACATGGACCATTGATGATGATATTTACAATATCGAGGGGGGTTGCTGCCGGGGGAGAAGGCAAAGGGGCAAAAAGACGAAGAAGGGGGGGGTAAAGAACACAATTGGTGGGGGAGTCATTCCCGAGGGTACAGGCCTCGATATCACTGATCCCTAAAAAGGACAATGACCCGACAGAGTGTGGGTCATACAGGCCCATCTCAATCCGAAACATTGACACCAAAGTGAGACGACTGGAGAGAGGGGGCGGGGGGAGAGGGTGGGGGAGGGGGGGGGGGGGGGGGGGGGGGGACAGGGCTGGGGAAGCTGCCGTTCAAGCTGGCCCAAGCCAAATTCCGCTACTGGGGATCCTCGGCCTCGGAGCCCGCGACTGGAAATGAAATGAAAATCGCTTATTCTGCTCCATTTTGACCCATTCTTCTCCCGGCTCCTTAACCCATCCCCGCACTCTTTCTGCGGTAGCTACCCAGAGTAGAAGGTTCGGGAGGACAAGGCCTCCCATGTTCCTCCATCTTTGTAACACCATCCTTAAATGTCACTATCGTCCCTCCTTCCACCACCACCTCCGGCAGCGAGTTCCCGGCACCCACTACCCTCTGTGTAAAAAACTTGCCTCGTACATCTCCTTTAATTCTTGCCCCTCACACCTTCAACCTATGCCCCCTAGTAATTGACCCCTGTATCCTGGGTAAAAGTCTCTGACTATCCACTCTGTCTATGCCCCTCATAATTTTGTAGACCTCTATCAGGTCGCCCCTCAACCTCCTTCGTTCCAGTGAGAACAAACCGAATTTATTCAACCTCTCCTCATAGCTAATGAAATGAATGAATGAAATGAAAATCGCTTATTGTCACAAGTAGGCTTCAAATTAAGTTACTGTGAAAATCCCCTAGTCGCCACATTCCGGCACCTGTTCAGGAAGGCTGTTATGGGAATTGAACCGTGCTTCTGGCTTGCCTTAGTCTGCTTCCAAAGCCAGCGATTTAGCCCAGTGAGCTAAACAGCCCCAGACTGTGAAATGCCCTCCATACCGGGCAACATCCTGGTTAATCTCTTCTGCACCCTCTCTAAAGCCTCCACATCCTTCTGGTAGTGTGGCGACCAGAATTGAACACTATACTCCAAGTGTGGCCTAACTAAGGTTCTATAAAGCTGCAACGTGACTTGCCAATTTTTAAACTAAATGCCCCGGCCGATGAAGGCAAGCATAACGTAAGCCTTCTTGACTACCTTCTCCACCTGTGTTGCCACTTTCAGTGACTTGTGTACCTGTACACTCAGATCCCTCTGCCTATCAATACTCTTAAGGACTCTGCAATTTCTTGAATATTTCCCATCTGGATTGGACCTTCCAAAATGCATTACCTCACATTTCTCTGGATTAAACTCCATCCCCATCTCTCCGCCTAAGTCTCCAAACGATCTATATCCTGCTGCATCCTCTGACAGTCCTCATCGCTCTCCGCAATTCCACCAACCTTTGTGTCGTCCGCAAACTTACTAATCACACCAGTTATATTTTCCTCCAAATCATTTATATATACTACAGACAGCAAAGGACCCAGCATGGATTCCTGAGGAACGCCATTTGTCACAGCCCTCCATTCTGAAAGACACCCTTCCACTGCTATGACCGAGGCATTTCTGTATCTATCTCATCAGTTCGGGGGAAGCCGGTTCGATCGGCTGGCTGGCAACCTGTGGGTTGGCCAGGGACAGTGTTCTGGCTGACAGCAATCAGTGATTGGTTCCTATGGCATGCCCCTGAAAGAGCTGGTCGTAAGTGATCAGACCTTGAAGAGAGGAGGAGCTCTCTCTGCGAAAGCAAAAGACGGCTTTATTGTTCTCAAACCAGTGGGTGCCTGGGACATCTTCAGTATATAGTTTAAATGCTCTTGAATCTACAAAGAAACTAGGCCGCCTTGCCAGAGAAAATCCTCTCAAGCTTAGAAGGAAGAAGCATCGAAGTGAAAGCTTAAACTCCTGAAAGACTTTAACTGAAAACCTTCACAGTGCATCGGACATTGCTTATCCTTTTTAGTTCATCTTCGTCCTTTCTTCCCTCTCCACCACCCTTTCCCATTGTGTGTGTGTGTACAGAGTGGGGCGAGTTGGAAAGTGGGGGGCTGGGTAAGGAGTATTAGGTAGTCAGTTACATTTTTGTCAGTTTCATTTGTGAAATAATAATGCGTGTTAAGCTTACAAACCTGGTGACTGCGGTTTATTGGGCTCAGCCAAAGTCCTTGGGTATTTTTAATTTCACTTGTGTTGCGACTCTGGATCAAGTGGCAATGGAATTGAACGTGGACTAGGCCAGGGGTCCTGACAACAGAAGCACATAGGACAGAACCAAGGAAGTTATAATCAACCTTTCTCAACCACTGGCTGTAACTGGAGGATTGTGTCCAATGCATGTGAAGGATTTAGAGAGGGTGACGAAAACGTTCACAGGAGGAGTTTCAGGAACGAGGAACTTTAGTTCTGTGCAGATTGGAGAAGCTGGGGTTGATCTACTTTGAGGAGAGAAAGTTGAGAGGAGATTTGATGGAGGTGTTTAAAACCACGAGGGCTCCTAGAAAATTCCCAGGTGACTCGACTCCCATGGGATACGCCCACAAATTCCTGTCAAGCGGAATTTCGAGGCCTGATTACCACATGAGTGTATCGTTATGTAACAGGCCTACAAACACAGTCAGAAACAGCAGATTCAAATGCCAAATGAAAACCCAAATGGCCTCTTCCTGCACTGTAGAAATTCTAGGGCTTGATGGTTCTAAACTGTGGAAAAAGTCTTCGTCCAGTTTGTTCACACCAGACCTTGGAAACCGGTGCTTTACATTGAAAACCATATCTGGAGTACGTTCTGGAAAAGCTCTGTAACCTTTCTCTGCTTAGCGTGTGGGACATGTGTGATACAGTCCGCCACGTCATCAATGCAGTCAAACATGTGTTTGCCGCTTTCTGCCACATTCTCCACTTGCTGTATCCCATTCACCTTCCCTCCAAACAACAACACCTACAGGTTTAGCCACCGGACAGATTTTCCACATTCTTTCATCGGGAAATCACAATGCCAAGTGATGGCTTGTCCAGCGTACCATGATTTTGCGCCCTTGTGTGGTCGGCGAACTCATATGATAAGTTTGGACAAATTCGGCTAATCTGGAGTTCCCAGAGAGGAACTTCAACTTTTCACAGGCATCACTTTCTGGGATTTTATATTCCACCGACGGGAATGATCGACGATTTAGGCATAATCTGGGAATTTTGCATCATCCGAGCTTGACTCGTGGTGATTTTACCACAGAGTGGGAGAATCATAGAATCATAGAATTTACAGTGCTGAAGGAGGCCATTTGGCCCATCGAGTCTCCACTGGCCCTTGGAAAGAGCACCCTACCCAAACCCACACCTCCACCCTCCCCGTAACCCAGTAATCCCACCTAACCTTTTTGAACACTAAGGGCATTTTAACATGGCCAATCCACCTAACCCGCACATCTTTGGACTGTGGGAGGAAACCGGAGCACCCGGAGGAAACCCACACAGACACGGGGAGAACGTGCAGACTCCACACAGACAGTGGCCCAAGCCGGGAATCGAACCTGGGACCCTGGAGCTATGAAGCAACTGTGCTAACCACTGTGCTACCGTGCCGCCCTCTATGCTACCATGCTGCCCCCTGTTCCTGTCGAGAGGTACTGGACGCTGATCTGGAACCCAACTGCCTCTGATTCAATCGTTACTTTCAAAAGGGGATTGGGGTAGTATCTGAAGTGGAAAGGCTCACAGAGTTACAGCGAAAGGGCTGTGCTGGAGAGTGGGACTAACACAGCTACTCTCACAGAGAGCCAACACTGAAACAATTCTGTGGGTGCAGGACCAAATCTAATTTAGGCCCGTTAAAGGCCCTTCATTTATAAAAATCTTTCACAGCATGTGAGCATCGCTGGCTCCCAGATAGAAAATCATTAATACTTGGGAACCAGTAAAACTTGTGCAAACTGGCCCGGTATACCTTTAAAATGGAACTCCTGTATTCCTGGTGCCAGTATTACTGATTGTTACCGATTTGAACATTTTGAAGAGATGCTTTCCTTCTGTGATAAGCCAGCATTTCTTGCCCACCCCCCAGTTGTCCTTGAAGAAGGTGGTCATGAGCCGCCTCCTTGAGCCGCTGCCGCCCAATGTGGTGTAGGTACACCCACCGTGCTGTTAGGGAGGGATTGCTGCAGTCTGTTACAGAAAACTCCAGGCCATTCACCTGCAGTTACCTTCGCCCCGAAATACCTTTTTTATCCTTGTGCAACATTGAATTCTGACTGTAACCGGGGGAAAGGAGTGACTAAATGCCCGGAGAAGGAATAAACACTGTCGGGAGATGGGGAGAATTAGATTATCTGAAAAGAATGAAGCAAAAGATGCCCCCGGCGTTAATGGAGCTTCCTGAAACCTGTGGAGCAGCGCCATCTCCTGGACACAAGGCTGTACTTCAGCCACAAGTGAAAGTATGCCTCAAAACCTGACAGAAGGTGAAATGAAAATTGCTTATTGTCACGAGTAGGCTTCAAATGAAGTTACTGTGAAAAGCCCCTAGTCGCCACATTCCACTGTCTGTTCAGGGAGGCTGTTACGGGAATCGAACCGTGCTGCTGGCTTGCCTTGGTCTGCTTTCAAAGCCAGCGATTAGCCCAGTGAGCTAAACAGCCCCAGTTGATTCATTGCTGACTCAACTCCTGACGGAACTTTTGAAAACAAAAGCTCATCAAAGAAGTTTGGGCAAAATAGATCCCAAAATAAACATGGCTGGCAAACGCTATTCTATCCTTTTCATTTGAAGTTACAGAAAGATATGGAACGGGCAGCACAGAAACGGATCATTTGGTCCAACTGGACTATAGCAGTGTTTATGCGCCGTATGGCCTTCCTGGCAACCCATTTGGTGTAATCCCAGCAGCATAGTCCTTACCCAACTTCCCCTGAAATGCATCTGAAGGGCAGCTGTGGAGTCTGCACATCCTCCCCGTGTGTGCGTGGGTTTCCTCCGGGTGCTCCGGTTTCCTCCCACAGTCCAAAGATGTGCAGGTTGGGTGAATTGGCCATGCTAAATTGCCCCTTAGTGTCCAAAATTCTATGATTAACCTAGGACAAAAGTTCGGCACAACATCGTGGGCCGAAGGGCCTGTTCTGTGCTGTATTTCTCTATCTTTTCCATTCACCTTTACCAGTCCTTGCAGTAGTGCGTTCCGCACTTATCAGATCTGCCTGGGTAAAGAGGTTTCTCCTGAATTCCCGATTGGATTTATTAGTGATAATTCTGATGTTTATAATTCCCAGTTTTAACTCATCCATTTATCATCCTACATAATTCCAGGGTGTTAGACTCCCCTACACTAACCTGGTTGTTCGGTATCGATCACTCAGTAATTGTTGAGAGTTCTTCCTGAAATCCTTTCCTAAACTTGTGTCTCGTGAATACTCTCAAGAGTTACCTAACTTGATGGGGTAGGTGAAGAAGCACAGGGAAAACATTAGGCAGATTGGTCTGTACGGAACGCGACCACAAAGCAATTGGATGGAACCTCCGGGTCATCAGTCTCACCTTCGTCAAATAGGTAAGTGGGCAGTGGCATAATTATTCACTGATCCACAGATAGAGAGAGAGGGAGACTGGGAAATAAAGGCAGGGGATGACAGGATGGAAGGAAAGAATGAAAAATGAAAATCGCTTATTGTCACGAGTAGGCTTCAATGAAGTTACTGTGAAAAGCCCCTAGTCACCACATTCCGGCACCTGTCCGGGGAGGCTGGTATGGAAATCGAACCGTGCTGCTGGCCTGCTTGGTCTGCTTTAATAGCCAGCGATTTAGCCGAGTGAGCTAAACTAGCCCAGCCCCTGCAAGAGGGAACTTGCATTTCTGTAGGGCCTTTCACAATCTGTTGATTCCCTGCCGGTGGGATTCTCTACTCTTGCCGCTTGTCAATGGGATTTCCCATTGAAACCATCCCACTCCGCTGTTACAACAATGACCACGCTCACCATGGGAATTATTGGCCGGAATTCTCCGGGATTGCGGTTCACCTTTCCTGCCGGCAGAGCAAGCCTGCCCACGGGATTCCCGGCCGCATGGGATGGCTTCAGTGGGAATTCCCATCGACAGCGGCGGACCAGGGAAGCTTGCCCGCCGCCAGCGAACGGTGCGCTGCCTCCTGCCGCCGAGAAACACGCGGCTGGGTGGGCGCAGAATCCCAAATTCTCTTCCGAAAGCCAGGCACCTCCAAATGCACAGCACTCCCTCGGTACTGCACTGCAGCGCCAGCCTGGGTTTCTGTGCGCGGGAGTGGAGGCGGAACGCCCCCAACCGTTCCAGATCGAGACAGCAAATGGCAGGTGAGAAAAAGAGAGTGCGTGACAGACACAAGAGGGAGAAATGAAGGCAGTGCCCGAATGATGTGGGGAAAGAGTGAGATGGAAAGTAAAAACTCGCAGGTGGGAATAAACACAGCCAAATGCGAGCACAGGGCAGGTCAGTCCTGACCTGGAAGAGAAGGAGACACGGGAATAGTGTGAGATTAGGGGTAGTTATTGTCGGTGCAGACCCGATTGGCCGAAGGGCCTTTTTATGCGCTGTGCGAATCTACGACGCAATGACAAGTTAACATCAGGAACAGGTGCCCCTCGTCAGGAGTGAGCAAGAGAGTAAAACAATGCCAGCGGAGGAGGTGATGGAGGACATGAAAGGAAAGAAACATCCTGTTGACAGCGTGGGTTTCAATGGACAGACTGGCTGAGCCGATCGAGTGAGAAATAGAGAGGAAGCTGTGAGCCTGAGGGACATCTCCAGCAACGTCCCTCAGGCACGGATAGGCTTACTCAGCTTCCTTGTACTGAGCGCACTGTGGAGCAAATTGCAACTTCATCTGACTTGGTAGCAGACAAGGGAATTGCATTTTTTTTTAAGCACAGGAATTTGGAGCAACGTTGCGGGGTGTCTAGTTCCTAATGTTTATGTGGTCGATATTTTTTTACTGCAATATCTGGCACTGACAGATTCTGCCTTTTGTTCCAACAATGAATTGATGGGAGACTCAAGTTTGAAAACCGCAACTTTTGAGTGCAATCCATTCTGCTCCCTCGGCATCAGCAGAAAACAGTAAATAATATGGCGCCAGGGTTTCGAGTCTCCCAGCTGTGACTGGCATCTTGGGTTTCAGACTGTATATCATAATGGCAGGGACTGATAGAAACAGAAAGACTTGCGGGATTTGGCAAAGATTCTCACAGCCAGTTTATATAATGTAGGAAGAGTGGCAGCAAGCACAGCAAGATCCCACCTTTGGTGAGGTGAAAATGACCTGCTAATCCATTTATAGTGAGGTGGATAACAGTGAAGGCAAATGTAATGTTGGCCTTTATTTCAATGGGAATGGAATACAAAATTAAGGAAGTCCAGCTAAAACTATACAAGGCACGATAGTTAGACCACACATGGAATACTGTGAACAGTTTTGATCCCCTTATCTAAGGAAAGGTATACCATCGTTGGAGGCAGTCCAGAGAAGGTTCACTAGGTTGATTCTGGATATGGAGGGATTTTCTTATGAGGAGAGGTTGAATAGGTTGGGCCTGTGCCCATTGGGGTTTGCGAGAATGGGAGATGATCTTATTGAGACGTACAGGATCCTTGAGAGCTTGACATGGAAGTTGCTGAGAGGTTGTTTACCCTTCTGGGGGAGTCTAGGACCAGAGGGCATAATCTCAGCGTAAGAGGTCCCCTCTTTAAGACAGAGATGAGGAAGAATTCCTTCTCTCAGAGGATCATTTAGGGCTGGTTTGGCACAGTGGGCTAAACAGCTGGCTTGTAATGTAGAACAAAGCCAGCAGCGTGGGTTCAATTCCCGTACCGGCCTCCCCAATCTGGCACCGGAATGTGGCAACTAGGGGCTTTTCACAGTAACTTAATTGAAGCCTACTTGTGAAAATAAGCAATTATTATTATTAGTGAATCTATGGAATTTTTTACCGCAGAGAGCTGTGCAGGGTGGGTTGTTAAGTACGTTCAAGGCTGAGATGGACAGATTTTTAATCAGTAAGGGAATCAAGGGTTATGGGGATAAGAGAAAGTGGAGTTGAGGGTTATCACATCAGATTAGTCATGATCTCACTGAATGGCGGAGCAGACCCGATGTGCCAAATGGCCGACTTCCGTTCTTACATCTTATGGTGTTCTGGGTGAAGGAACGGATATTGGCCAAGACACCCAGAGAATTCCCCTGCCCTGCCTTGATGATTCCATGGGATATTTTACATCCATCTGAGTGGGGAAAAAACAACAGCACCACCACCAGTGCTGCTCTCCCTCAGCACTGCACTGGAATGGCTATTGTTAGTATTTTTTGCAGGCTTCACTGATCAAACATTGATTTACAGGACTTACTTGACAAGCAAATAGGATTTGTAGTGATAGTCAGATATCAATATACATGATCAATGAATGTAAATATCATAGTCATTTCAACACTAGATGGCTCACAGTTAGATACAATAAGAACTGGTTTCCCGCCTTTTCGAAGTCAGATGATGATCTGATTCAGAACAGTGAACAAGCAAGACATAGAATAGTGAGAGAAGTTATAGCTAACTTGTTATAATAGTGTATAGTTATGTAGTTATCTGTATTGTACTTTAATTCTTTAGTGTTAGTTTAGTATTGAGTAAAAGGATTCACAGTTTATTATTTTATTACTCATTAAATAGTTAATCTATCAACAAGAAGACTATTGGTCATTTTATCATCCTGGTGGATTCAAGAGTAATATATATATTTTAGATAAGTCATTATTTAAAATATAATAGGATTTACTCAAGAATGGAATGTATTTTTATTTTCTTCTCTCATTTTCTGTCAATCATCTCCCATCTCCTCGTCGCCTGAAGGTCTCATTCATTTGTTGAACTTTTAAGGGGTCATTTTAGCTCAACCTGTCAGGTTGAGTGGATGCTCCATCATACACAGCGCAAGTTTACTCTCCATTTTCTTCAACCAATCAATCTAATAGAGGTTATCCCTTTAGTTTCTGACACACCCTCAGCCAGTTAGCTGTGCTTCATGTGGGACCACAGCAAGGCACTTTTCTCCTCGCCCAACAACCATGTGAGTGGCCTTCTCACATTGGACAGCTCTGAAGCAGAGTGAGCCCTGACCAGTTCTCTCTTCCCCAACCGAGGCTCACTGTAGGGCCGTTACCTCGGTAACCTCACCTCTGACTCGGAAGGTTTTGACTTCAATGGTGAAACCTACCCTTCTCATTGAGGGCTAATTTCCACATGGGGTCCTTCAGCCTCTAATTTAAATCTAAGGGACCTCACCCTTGACTTAGGTGTCCACCCAGATGCCTAAAGAACTTCCGGATGAATTTAACAGTGGGCTCCAAAGCCTGTGCAGACTGGGAACTAAGTTGACCATTTCACGACGCCGAGTTCAGGTTAATCAGAAGTACTGTTGTTGGGAATTTGCCGAAGCAAGGCTTCTCTCAGATTCACCTGTTGGTTTTGCTTCTTCCTGCATTCTTCTGTTCAAACATTGTTTGCCTTGAAAGGTGCTGGAAAGGCAAACTCATAACAGCACAGTGAGGAAAATGGGACATCTGGGATCTCAATGACTGAGGTGATCAAGGGTTTGTCGACTTAACGAATGAGGTTTAAGGATTGAGAGTAATACAGGGAAACGCAGAGGTGGGTGAAGTCAATGGCAAATGTACAGAAAGAGAAATAAAGAGAGGGAAAGAAAGATTGGATTGAGACTAAGAGAAGGTGGAGACAGAAAAGGAACAAAAAATGAAAAAGATAAAGAAAATTAAGAATTTTCTATTTCTCCCACAATGGCCATTTGGATTTTGTTTATTGTACCAAGGTACAGTGAAAAGTATTTTTCTGCGAGCAGCTTAACAGATCATTAAGTACATAGAAAGAAAAGAAAATACAAGAAAATACATAATAGGGCAGCACAAGGTACACAATGTAACTACATAAACATCGGCATCGGGTGAAGCCTATAGGGGTGTAGTGTTAATGAGGTCAGTCCATAAGAGGGTCACTTAGGAGTCTGGTGACAGTGGGGAAGAAGCTGTTTTTGAGTCTGTTCGTGCGTGTTCTCAGACTTTTGTATCTCCTGCCCGATGGAAGAAGTTGGAAGAGTCAGTAAGCAGGGTGGGAGGGGTCTTTGATTATGCTGCCCGCTTTCCCAAGGCAGTGGGAGGTGTGGATAGAGTCAATGAATGGGAGGCGGGTTTGTGTGATGGACTGGGCTGTGTTCACGATTCTCTGAAGTTTCTTGCGGTCTTGGACCGAGCAGTTGCCATACCAGGCTGTGATGCAGCCCGATAGGATGCTTTCTATGGTGCATCTGTAAAAGTTGTGAAGAGTTAATGTGGACATGCCAAATTTCCTTAGTTTCCTGAGGAAGTATAGGCGCTGTTGTGCTTTCTTGGTGATAGCGTCGACGTGGGTGGACCAGCACAGATTTTTGGAGATGTGCACCCCTAGGAATTTGAAGCTGCTAACCATCTCCACCTCGGCCCCGTTGATGCTGACAGGGGTGTGTACAATACTTTGCTTCCTGAAGTCAATGACCAGCTCTTTAGTTTTGTTAGCATCGAGGGAGAGATTGTTGTCATTACACCACTCCACTAGGTTCTCTATCTCCCTCCTGTATTCGGACTCGTCGTAATTTTCGAGATCCGGCCCACTATGGTCGTGTCGTCAGCAAACTTGTAGATGGAGTTGGAACTAAATTTTGCCACGCAGTTGTGTGTGTACAGGGAGTAGAGTAGGGGGCTAAGTACGCAGCCTTGTGGGGCCCCGGTATTGGGGACTATTGTGGAGGTGTTGTTGTTGTTTATTCTTACAGATTGTGGTCTGTTGGTCAGAAAGTCAAGGATCCAGTTGCAGAGTGGGGAGCCAAGCCCTAGGTTTTGGAGCTTTGATATGAGCTTGGCTGGGATTATGGTGTTGAAGGCGGAGCTGTAGTCAATAAATAGGAGTCTGATGTAGGAGTCCTTGTTGTCGAGATGCTCTAGGGATGAGTGTAGGGCCGGGGAGATGGAGTCAGCTGTGGACCGGTTGTGGCGGTATGCGAATTGCAGTGGATCAAGGCATTCTGGGAGTATGGAGGTGATGCGCTTCATGATCAACCTCTCGAAGCACTGAATTACAACTGATGTCAGGGCCACCAGACGGTAGTCATTGAGGCACGTTGCCTGGCGGAGTGGGACCAGCAGTGTGGGTTCAATTCCCGTACCTGCTGAGGTTA
This sequence comes from Scyliorhinus canicula, assembly GCF_902713615.1. Lineage (NCBI taxonomy): Eukaryota > Metazoa > Chordata > Chondrichthyes > Carcharhiniformes > Scyliorhinidae > Scyliorhinus > Scyliorhinus canicula. Next base: position 181,729,665 of record NC_052153.1, on the reverse strand, counting down.
TCCATGAGGGCTACGCCTTCTCAACCTTGCCCCTCGCCAGATGTGTGGTGATCCTCAGGTTAAATCACCACAAGTCAGCTCTCCCCCTCAAAAGGGGAAAGCAGCTTCTGGTCACCTGGGACTATGGCGACTTTCATTTCATTACATCTGAAGGAACCCCAGTCTATGGGTCAGAGATTGGTAAACACTGGCACCCGTCACATTGTTAGCAGGTGTTGCAATCAGCCCCCTCACCCCAGCAAATGTGGCGAGCCATTTAAATCTCCATTCAGGTGGAACGGACTTTAAAATCCCGGCCCTTGTTTGATTGCAACAAGTTATTTTTTTTAGAAGGACCTAATTCCCAATCCATTGAACGTTTAGTGTATTAATTGCTGTGGGCGTAAAAGACACAGAGACACATCTTTGAGTTTTTGTTGCAAAGGAAAAGAGAACTGCATTTATTGTTGAGTCATTCAGTACAATCAAAAAAATAATTTTAAATGTTCTAACTTTCACATATACACGCCCACCCACACACACACACAAATAATTTACAGAGTGGGGTGATAGTTTAAATAGGCTTTTTAGAGTCTCATAATAGCTAAAGGTATAGCTGTCTTGTGGACTGGTGACTGGGCTGGTTTCAGGTTCAGGCTCAATGGTCCCAATGGATCTGGTGTCGATGCGTTTTAAGTATGTTGATGGACAATTTATCTTTTCTTCCAGAGACAGCAGCTGCTGGGTGGATTTCTATTTTTAAAAAAAGATCTCTGCCTTTGGCGTAGGGATAGTCAAACAAACAGACAGTGGACAACTTGTTTTTGGATGGGGACAGGGAACGAGAGAAGGACGAGCACCCAGGGATCTTGGCATTTCGGCATCTTTTCCACTTCATTCAGTAGACAGGAGACAAGAGTTTCTTCAACCACGAGAGGGGGATAGCTGGCCTGTTGCATCATCCTCTCCCCCACCAACTGACCAGTGACCCAGATATTGTTACGGCTAGTTGTGTTTAAGACTTGTAAGCATCACCAACCTGTGCGAATCACTCGGTATTTACGCCCACCCTTGAGTAGCTCTTCGATGCCACCTGTTTTGGACTTGTTTCGCATATCTTTCTGGAATGCTTCCATAGGAGTGGATGTCCATAGGGTAGCACAGTGGTTAGCACTGTGGCTTCACAGCACCAGGGTCCCAGGTTTGATTCCCCGCTGGGTCTGTGCGGAGTCTGCACGTTCTTCCCCGTGTCTGCGTGGGTTTCCTCCGGGTGCTCCGGTTTCCGCCCACAGTCCAAAGATGTGCAGGTTAGGTGGATTTGACATGCTAAAATTGCCCTTTGTGTCCAACAAAAAGGTTAGATGGGGTTATTGGGTTAGGGGGATAGAGTGGAAGTGAGGGCTTAAAGTGGGTCAGTGCAGACTCGATCGGCCAAATGGCCTCCTTCTGCACTGTATGTTCGATGTTCTAATCATCAAATTTACATCTGCTGATGAAATGCTCTGTGAACTTGGTGGTTGTTATTGAAAAGACATTAACTCTAGTTAATGAATATGAAAGTTTAACCTAGAAATATAGAAACTAGAAGCAGGAGGGGGCCATTCGACTCTTAGAGCCCTCTCCGCCATTCATTATAGAACATAGAACCGTACAGCACAGGCCCCTTCAGCCCACGATGTTGTGCCGACCATTTATCCGAATCTAAGGTCAACTGAACCTAGACCCCTTCAATTTACTGCTGTCTATGTGCCTGTCCAAGAATTGCTTAAATGTCCCTAATGACTCAGACTCCACCACCTCTGCTGGCAGTGCATTCTACGCACGCACCACTCTCTGTGTAAAGAACCTACCTCTGACATCTCCCCTATACCTTCCTCCAATCACCTTAAAACTATGTCCCCTCATGACAGCCATTTCTGCCCTGGGGAATAGTCTCTGGCTATCCACTCTATCCAGGTCTCTCATCATCTTGTACAGCTCTATCAAGTCACCTCTCTGCCTTCTTCTCTCCAGTGAGAAAAGCCCTAGCTCCCTCAACCTTTCTTCATAAGACATGCCCTCCAGTCCAGGAAGCATCCTGGTAGATCTCCTCTGTACCCTCTCCAAAGCATCCACATCCTTCCTATAATGAGGCGACCAGAACTGGACACAATATTCCAAGTGCGGTCTAACTAGGGTTTTTTAAAGCTGCAGCAAAACCTCGCGGCTCTGAAACTCAATCCCCCTGTTAATGAAAGCCAACGCACCTTCTTAACAACCCTATCAACCTGGGTGGCAACTTTGAGGGATCTATGTATGTATACCTTCCAAAATGAATCACTTCAGATTTCTCAAGGTTGAACTCCATCTGCCACTTCTCAGCCCAGCTCTGCATCCTGTCAATGTCCTGTTCTAACCTGCAACAGCCCTCAACACTATCTGCAACTCCCCAAACCTTTGTGTCATCGGCAAACTTACAACCCACCCTTCCACTTCCTCATCCAAGTAATTTATAAAAACCATGAAGAGCAGAGGTCCCAGAACAGATCCCTGCGTGACATCACTGGTCACCGACCTCCAGGCAGAATACTTTCCATCCACTACTAATTATGGTCATTGCTTTTCATCAAGTTCAATACTCTGATCCTGCTCTTACCCCATATCCTTTAATCCCCTTTGTCCTAAGTACTATATCTAACTGTTTCTTGAAAACATACAATGTTTTGGCCTCAATTATTTCCTTTATATCGAATGCCACAGGCCGACCATTTCCTGAGTGATGAAATTTCTCATCATCTCTGTTCTAAATGGTCTACCCCATATCCTCTTCCCTGACTCCTGGTTCTGGTCACACCCACCATCAGGAACATTCTTCCTGCATCAAACCTGTCTAGTCCTTTTGGAATTTTATAGGTTTCTATGAGAGCTCCGTCCATTCTTCTGAACTCCAGCGAATGCAATCTAACCGATTCAATCTCTCCTCATACGTCAGTCCTGCTATCCCAGGAATCAGTGTGCTAAACCTTCACTGCACTCCCTCTGTAGCAACAACGTTCTTCCTCAGATAAGGAGACTAAAACAGCGCACAAATTCCAAGTGTGGTCCCACCAAGGCCCTGTATAATTTCAGCAAGACATCCCTGCTCCTGTACTCAAATCATCTCGCAATGAAGGCCAACATACCATTTGCCTTCTTTACCGCTTGCTGTACCTACATTATTACCTTCAGTGACTGGTGTACGAGATCACCCAGGTCTCGTTGCACATTCCCCGCTTCTACTTTATGGTCATTCAGATTATAGTCTGCCTTCTCATTTTTGCTACTGAAGTGGGTAACCTCGCATTTCTCCAAATTATACTGCATCTGCCATTCATTTGCCCACTTAGTCAACTTATCCAAATCACTGAAGGATCTCTGCATCCTCCTTACAGCTCACCCTCCCACCCAACTTGGTGTAATTTCCAAAATTGGAGATATTACATTTTGTTCCCTCACCTAAATCATTAATATATATTCTGAATAGTTGGGGTCCCAGCACCGACCCCTGCTCTACCCCACTATTCACTGCCTGCCAATTTGAAAAAGACTTGTCAATTCCTATTCTTTGTTTCCTCTCTGCCAACCAGTTTTCTATCCATCTCAATACATTACCTCTCATCCCAAGCGCTTTAATTTTACACACTAATCTCTTATGCGTGACTTTGTCAAAAACCTTTTGAAAGTCCAAATATACCACATACACTGGCTTCTCCTTATCAATTCTGCTAGTTACATCCTCGAAGAATTCCAGTAGATTTAACAAGTATGATTTCCCCTTCATAAATTCATGCTGACTCTATCCAACCCTGCCACTGTTTTCTAAGTGCTCTGCTATAGAATCTTTGATAATGGATTCTAGAATTTTCTCGACTATCGACATCACGCTTACTGGTCTATAATTCCCTTTTTTTCTTCCCACCACTTTTTTTAAATAGTGAAGTTACATGAGCTACCCTCTAATCTGCAGGAACTGTTCCAGAGTCTATAGAATCCTGGAAGGTGACCACCAAAGCATCCACTATTTCTAGAGCCACCTCCTTAAGTACTCTAGGATATAGATTATCAGGCCTGGGGATTTATCAGCCTTCAATCCCATCAATTTCACTAAACTCTGCATTCCCCAACATTTCTGGTAAATGATTTGTGTCCTCATTTGTGAAGACAGAACCAAAGTATGTGTTCAGTTGCTCAACCATATCTTGCCCCCTATTATACAATCTCCCGTTTTACCAATCTGTTTCTCTTCGAGTACCTATAGAAACTTTTACAATCAGTTCTTACGTTACCTACAAGCTTACTCTCGTATTCTATTTTCCCCTATCTTCCCCTTCAATCCCTTGGTCCTTCTAAGCTGCTCCCAATCCTCAGACATGTTGTTTCTCTTGGCTAATTTGTATGCTTCTTCCTTGGATCAAATATCATCTCTAATTTCCCTTGTAAGCAATGAAGTGGCCACCTTTCACGTTTTACTTTTGTGACAGGCAGGAATAAACAATTGTTGCAGTTCATCCATGCACTCCTTGAATGTTTGCCATTGCCTATCTATTGTCATCCCTTTAAGCAATGTTTCCAAATCTATCATATCCAACTTGCACCTTATACCATTGTAGTTTTCTTTATTAATATTTAGGATTCTTGTATCAGAATCAACTACTTCACTCTCCATCTTGATGAGAAATTGTATCACATTATGGTCGTTCATTCCCAAGCGGTCTGTAACTAGATTGCCAATGATTCCGTTCTCATTACACAGTACCCAGTCTAGAATGGTCTGTACTCTAATTGGTTCCTCAACGTATTGGTCCAGAAAACCATCCCGTATACACTCCCTGAATTCCTCCTCTACAGTATGGTGGCTAATTTGATTTGCCCAATCTATATGAAGATTAAAATTACCCGTAATTACAGATGTTTTTTGTCGCATGGATCTCCAATTTTCTGTTTAATGCCATTCCCAACATCACCAGGGTAGTTTGGGAGTCTATAAACAATGGCCACTAATGTTTTTTGCCCCTTGGTGTTTCTCAGCTCTACCCATACAGATTCCAGATTGTCAGAGCTAATATCCTTCCTCACTCTTTAACCAGCACTGCCACCCCACCGCCTTTTCTTTTTTGTCTGTTCTTTCTACATACATTCAGTTCACATCCCCGGTCAGCCTGCAGCCATGTCTCCGTAATCCTGATTATAGCATACACATTTACGTCTATATGCGCGATTAGTTCATCAACTTTATTACGAATGAAATTAGATGGATCTGTCTTGTTTTTATCCAGTAAAACCAATGAGGGATGGGATGACAAGGTGGATATGAGATTCATCCATCCAGGGTCAAGTGGCCCCTTTCCTGTCTATAAAATTCCTTAATAGTGATTGCCAATTTGGTGTCATTAATGTGTGCTGATAATCATAGAACATAGAACAGTACAGCACAGAACAGGCCCTTCGGCCCTCAATGTTGTGCCGAGCAATGATCACCCTACTCAAACCCACATATCCACCCTATACCCCTAACCCAACAACCCCCCCCTTAACCTTACATTTATTAGGACACTACGGGCAATTTAGCATGGCCAATCCACCTAACCCGCACATCTTTGGACTGTGGGAGGAAACCGGAGCACCCGGAGGAAACCCACGCACACAGGGGGAGGACGTGCAGACTCCACACAGACAGTGACCCAGCCGGGAATCGAACCTGGGACCCTGGAGCTGTGAAGCATTTATGCTAACCACCATGCTACCCTGCTGCCCCCAAATCATATTGGAGTATTAACAATTATGATAAATTTATCACACATTTGCCAATAAATAATTTATGATCATCATGCAGGGTTAAAGCAGGAAGAAAGCACGAATGAAGTATTGCCAGAGTTGAAATATAGAAAAACATATCAGCTAATTTGCATACAGCAAGGCCCCACAGAAAGCAATTAAATAATGACCACATCATTTATTCTGGTGATGTTAATTTTTTTGTGTTCATTTACGGGATGTGGCCGTTGTTGGCTAGTCCAACATTCATTGCTCATCCCTGGATGCCCTTGAGTAGGTGATAGTGAGCTGCCTCCTTGAACCTCTGCAGGCCGTACAGCATGGGTACACCTACTGTGCTGTTAGGGAGGGAGTTCCAGGATTTTAACCCAGCTGCAGTGAAGGAACGGTGATATAGTTCCAAGTCAGGATGATGAGTGACTTGGCAGGAAACCTCCAGGTGGTGGGGTTCCCAGGTACCTGCTGCCCTTGTCCTACTTGTTAATGGCAGTTGTGGGTTTGAAAGGTGCTGCCTCGGGAGCCTTGGTGAGTTCCTGCGGTGCATCATCAAGATTGGACACGCGACTGCCACTGTTCGTTGGTGGGAAATGGATTCAATGTTTGTGGAAAAGGTACCAGTTAAGCGGGCTTCTTTGTCCTGGATGGTGTCGCGCTTCTTCAGTGCTGTTGGAGCCGCACTCATCCAGGCAAGTGGAGAGTATTCCATCACACTCCTGACTTGTGCCTTGTAGATTATGGAAACGCTTTGGAGAGTCGGAGGTGAGTTACTTGTCGCAAGGTTCCTGGCTTGTGACCTACTCTGGTAGCCAAAGTATTTATGTGTCTAGTCCCATTCATTTTCTGGTCGCGGCTCAACGATGGTAATGCCATTGAATGTCAAGGGTGATGGAAGATGGTCGTTGTCTGGCACTTCTGCGGTGCCAACGTTACTTGCCTCTTTTCAGCCCAAACCTGGATATTGTCCAGGTCTTGCTGGACATTTGGACATGAACTGCCCCGGTACATGAGTCGCAAATGGTGCTGAACATTGTGCTGAGGCACCAGGGGGGTCACCCTGCTCTTTTTGGAACCATGTCATTGGATCTTTTATGTTCTCCTGAGAAGCCGGACAACGTTTAGTTTAATATCCAGCCATCAGATGGCACCTCCAACAGTGCCATTCCCTCAGTGTTGCACTAAAGTGTCAACCAAGATTGTCTGTCCAGGTTTTTGGAGCAGGATTTGAACTCACAACAAAGACAAAAGTATTACTGTTGCCAATACAGAAAGAGAGAGGATATTTAAAAGCATAATCATAACGGGTATTGTAATAGTTCAAATCCGATAATTTGACATTGTTAATTATTGTCTTTGTCATTGGAAGTTCCTCAGCATTTGCTGCATATTAGTTTGCTGCGGTGATTTATTGATTCTTCATAGAACATACAGTGCAGAAGGAGGCCATTCGGCCCATCGAGTCTGCACTGACCCACTTAAGCCCTCACTTCCACCCTATCCCCATAACCCCTCCTAACCTTTTTGGACACTAAGGGCAATTTATCATGGCCAATTCACTTAAACTGCATGTCTTTGGACCGTGGGAGGAAACTGAAGCACCCGGAGGAAACCCATGCAGACACGTGGATAACGTGCAGACTCTGCACAGACAGTGACCCAGCAGGGAATCAAACCTGGGACCCTGGCGCTGCGAAGCCACAGCGCTAACCACTGTGCTACCGTGCTGTCCTGATTCTAGATGGCACAGTCTGGAAAAACAGTGAAAGGACAATTTTGTCCATTTTATTCTTTAGGGGAAAAAGTAACTTTTATTGTCATAGACCTTGGGACGTCCCAGATTGCTTTATAGCCAATGGAATGCTTCGGAAGTATCGTCACTCTTGCACAGAAGAAACCACAACAACCAATTTGTGCACAGCAAGCCCACACAAAATAAAATGATGGGATAATTACCAGTTAATCTATGTTTTTTTGATGTTGGTTGAAGATAAATATTGGCCAGGACTCTGCTGTTCTTCCACATAGTGCTGTGGGATATTTTGCATCTTCTGGAGAAGGCAGCTTGGATTCACTTCTCGTCCTAAGGGACAGCACCTCCAACAGTGCTGCATTTGTTCAGTCACAGCAACAGCTGAAGTAATGCCATGCAATGTTCATAATTATTGAGCTGATATGAAATTCCTCTGCTATTTGAATGAAAAACATGTTGCTACTTCAAATGAAGAAGTTTCATACAGTCACGATAATAGCCAGTTACTAATGTCAACCGATGCACCTTCATGATAATTTCCGCTCAATACTGCTTACCTTTGTTCTGTCTTTTGAATCCGGCTCTTCAAATCATTCAGGAATTGTCAGTGCAACAACCCATTATTGGTGCTCAGTTGAAGAATTAACATTTTGCACTTTCGGATTTTCTTCTTGGATTCACTAGATTCCTCTGCTCCTGAGGGGCCTTTAGACACCATTACAATTCATTCCCTTTCGTCCATTGTTCTGTTATTTATTTCCTCCCAGATGCCTTGGCACTCGTGTTTTGCTTTGTACCTCTTTGGCTAGGTTACCATCTCCCTGTGTGCTAGATTATCAGCTCTTGTTGCCAGGAAAGCTTCTGTGCATTTTGCATCATTAGCAAGAGGCACAGGTGGGAGACAATGGCCAAGGTACTTCAGTATAATTGCTCCAAGTGCCCTTTATGTGCCTGTCAAGTGTATTAAGCAACTGCGGCTTTCTCTTTGTGGGACAGCTTAACATCTCCAATGCTACACAGACAGTGAATGGCAAAGTCAGACTCAACTAACTGGAAGATAAAAGCACATTACTGTGGATGCTGGAATCGGAAACAAAAACAGAAAATACTGGACAATCTCAGCAGGTCTGACAGCCTCTGTGGAGAGAGAAGGGAGCTAACGTTTCCAGTCTGGATGTCAACACTAGAGAGAACTGGAAATAGGGTCAAATTTATCCCGTTGTGGGGGGGGAGGGGTAGAGCAGTGGGGCTGGATAGAGAGTCAGCGGTAGGTGGAGATTGACGAAAATGCCATAGACAGAAAGACGAAGGGAACATAAATGGAGGTGATTAAGGCTAAGAAGATGCTGATAGTGGCACATGAAGAGATTAGAATGTGCGAATGACAGAATATTGACACACTGTTTATCTTTGTTTATCATTAGCACATTCTAATCTCTTTACGCTTTAGTTTAAATAAAATTAGCCTTCTCCCTGGCTGCAGAGAACAGGGCCTTCATAGGTGGCTTCTACCAAGTGTGAGTGAGCCATATTGAGAGCCCAACGGATAATCTTCAATTAGCTGTCAGTGTAATTCCTCGTGCACTCAGGATTGTTCAGCAAGTGCTGACCAATCACAGAACCACATGCCGTCTCTAGGTTTCCTGACAGCATGGGGGTGGCTTCAATGGGAAACCCCATTGACAAGTGATGGGAATGGAGCATCCCGCCTCCAGTGAACAGCGTGCCTCCGAGAAACACACGGCTGGGGTTCAGTCTATGTACCTGGCATCACCCTGCACAGAAATACATATCCCCCCACGGGGCGGCATAATTGCACAGTGGTTAGCATTCCTCACAGCACCAGGAACCCGGGTTCAATTCTGACCTCGGGTCACTGCCTGTGCGGAGTCTGCGCATTCTCCCTGTGTCTGCGTGGGTTTCCTCCGGGTGCTCCGGCTTCCTCCCACAGTCCAAAGATATGCAGGTCAGGTGGATTGGCCATGCTAAATTGCCTCAAACATTGGATGGGGTTACGGGGATCGGGGCAGGGGATTGGGCCTAGGTTAGGTGCTCTATCAGAACAAGGGCGGGTGCAGACTCAATGGGTCAAATGGCCTCATTCTGTGCTACAGGGATTCTATGATTACTCATCTGTGCGATGGACAGACGTCTTTTTGGCTTGATTGCATTTATGTCCCTTTGTAACTTTTACATGTGACTTGTATATATATTTAAAATGGAAAACTTTGCAGGGCTATGGAGAAAGAGCAGGTTGAAGGGACTATTGGGTGGTTCTTTCAAAGAGTCAGCACTGTCACGATGGTCTGACTGCCCTCCTATTGCAGCGTAAAACTCAATATGATTTGTTTCCATATGGTGCTCTATCAGGCTGTTGAAATGTCACGAAGCCACTACAAATACAGTGAGTCACTTTTATTTGGAGAGCACTGTTGTTAATGAGGACAAGATTGAAATTGAAATAAAGAAAGTGCTGGTGTTGTTTATTGCAGATCCGTAGCGTTGCTACTAATCGGTGTGTGGACAGTAAACACGGAGCGACAGGAGCAGAACTGAGGCTGGACGTCTGCATCAAGGATGGCTCAGAACGCACATGGTCACATGAGCAGGTACCAAGAAGTCTAGTGTTGGCTCATTTATCACCGAGAAACCTCAAGGATAAGGGTCAGGCTTTGAAGCGCAGAGTACTGATTAGGGTGAAAAGAATAGTGGAGAAGGTGAAAGAAAGTCCTCCAGCCCAATAACTCCTTCCGTTCTGGCCTCTGACATATCCCCCTATTCCAATTGCCCCACCACCGACGGCCAATATGCTTTCAGCTGGCTAAGCCTGAAGCCTTGGAATTCCCTCCCTAAGCCCCTCCACCTCACTCCTCCCTGAATTCACTCCGTCAAACCTACCTCCACCAGTCTTAGTGTCCTATCATGTGACTCAGCATCATACTTCAGTGTAACACTCTGGAATGTTTTGTTACTTTAAAGGTGCTATGTCAGTTGAAGTTGCTATTGTCGCTATTTAAATACATCAAGTCATTGTTAGATGCAGCTGAGGATGGTTTTAGACGGAATGAAAGTCTTGAAGAGCAGGGCAATCATCTCTGGTGGCCTGGCCAATATTTATCCCTCAGCCACCATCACTTAATTAGGTCATCTGATCATTAGCACATTGCTGGATATAGGAGCTCGCTGTGCACTGAATGGTTGCTGTATAAGCTATATTCCAAAAGTGACTTCAGTTCAAAAGTACTTAATTGACTGTAAACCATTTTAGGATGCCTTTACGTTTATGTTTTCTTTATTCTTTCATGGGATGTGGGTGTTGCTGTCAAAGCCAGTGTTTTGGGCCCATCCTTAATTGCCCTTGAACAGAGTGGCCATTACAGAGGGCATTTAAGTGCCAACCACATTGCTGTGGGTCTGGAGTCACATGTAGGCCAGGGAAGGTAAGCTTGGCAGATTTCCTTCCCTAAAGGACACTCGTGAAACAGATGGATTTTTACAACAATCAACAAATAGTTTCATCAGCACCATTACTGAGGCTAGCTTTCAATTCCAGATTTAACAAAGAACAAAGAAAAGTACAGCACAGGAACAGGCCCTTCGGCTCTCCAAGCCTGCACCGTCCATGCTGCCCGTCTAAACTAAAATCTTCTACACTTCCGGGGTCCATATCCCTCTATTCCCATCCCATTCATGTGTTTGTCAAGACACCCCTTAAACATCACTATCGTCCCTGCTTCCAGCACCTCCTCCGGCAGCAAGTTCCAGGCACCCACTACCTTCTGTGTAAAAAACTTGCCTCGTACATCTCCCAAAGACTCTATAGAAATGCAGGGTCTTTACTTTTGGAGACACAATTCCACGTGCAGTCTCCTCTGTCACCCCTTGACCACTCCCCACCCCCCAATACCCCCATCCCCCACCCTTCCCACCCCCATCCCGCTGCATTGGTTTCCAAACAAATTGTATAAATATCTTGACCAGGGCCAGGAAAATAGCTGGAAGCCATGTTGGGATGTAGCCCCATTGCAGTCCTGCCTGCAGAGAATGGGAGCAGGCAACCACTTTTAATAAGGAATGGACCCATTAAGGACAATATTTCCCCCCCCCCCCCCCTCCCCCCGGCATTTATCTGGCATGCAGTAGCAACTCCCCTCATCCCAATACACCACAAGGCCACCTGCTTCATGAATCTGTATTCTCTGTCCCAGCTTGTGGAGACAGAGGTCAGCTCTCCCAAACTCTGGCTTGGCCAGGGGTGTCTTTCATTGGATTCCAACCCGGAATATTGTCACTTCTGCAGTCAATAAGTTATTGTTCTCCCTCCAAGTCCACTGTAATTAATCAATAAGCAATGAAAGGCGAGCATTTACTAAACACCTTATATCCGTGTGCTTCACAGAAAGCGCAGTAACTGTTGTGTAGGTAGCTACTATTTCAACTCAACAGAAACGTGGATGTACATTGTTCTCCCACCAACACACTCCAATTAATTCTGGGAAGAATAAATTACAGCAGATACATTCCAGAATGGCAACACTTCAAAAAGTACTTAATTGCTTCGAAAGTGTCTTGGGACATCCTGAGATAGTGAAAGGCTCTATGTATAAAAACACGTCTTTCTTTTTAATGTGAAGCCTTTAGTACAGGTTTGTGGCTTCAATCTCAGGTTGGTCTTGTAGCAATTTGTGACTGTACCTCAGTGATCATTCTGTCTGTTTACTGTGGACCATCGGCATGCAATGCATACTTTCCACAGAATATCTTGAGTTCCGTAACATTAAGGGATGGAGGTCTGACAGTACGGGCTTGTGGATGGGGGGGTGGCTGTAAAATTATTCGGATCGTCGTCCCACTGGGCTCTCACCCCTCCTCGACCACTCAGCAATTATACGCTGGGGTAAGGCCTGGGCCAGCTCCCTGCCCTTGTCCCAGTTCAGGCCCTTAAGTGGTCAATTAATGACTACATAAAGACCGTTTCCCACCCAGCCTCAATTTTCAGCTGAGGCCTCAGACAGGAAGGGTCATCAATGGCCTCCTTTTTGTGGCGCTCCCTCACCAACCCCACCCCCCCACTCATCCAATGCGCCCCCCCAACCCACTAAATAATCTGGTCATTGTGGGTGCTTCCTTCTCCCTGGCATCTCCACCAACCCATTTTGCTTACCCTTCCAGGCTTCTTCTTAACTCCCAAAGTTAACCTAGCCCTGGACTCCCAGGACTTAGGTTCGGAGACTGCTTCAGACATTGCAAGTGCTAGAGAGCTTTAAGCCAATCAGATTAACCAGCAGCTCTCGGAGGGGTGACTTTGTCCCGAGTGAGAGACAGAAATCCCGCCTCCACCCAATTAACTCTCCTTCGAGCGCTAAATGGCTTCAGGGTAATGTGTATCACTACTAATGTGATCGGCGGAGGAATATCCGCCATCCAAACAATCCGGGCCATCGTGTGATCGGGAGTCACTCGCTGACCCAGCGTCACCCTGTTTGGTTCATCAAATATGCAGAGATCTATATGCACAGAACCATGTTCTACTGCAACACTTCCTGACCGCACAAAACAGAACTAAGTTATGTTTGACAGACATCACAGAATCAGAGAAGGAGGCCAATTGGCCCAACATGTTTGTGCTGGCTCCTCGGAAGAACTAACCAAACATTCCCATTCACCTGACCATTCATCATAGATCCAACATTCTTGCCTTTTCGCACGTAGCGAATCATAGGATTTTACAGGAGGCCATTTGACACATTGTGGTTGGGCCTTGAAAGAGCTTTGCAATCTAGTCCCACACCAAAGCATTTTACCCACACCCTAAAAACCAATCGTCTACAAGGACATATCCATTTCCTTCTGAAAGACCCTATTAAAACTGGTTTCACCCACTTTTGTGATAGTGAGTTCCAGACCTTAACAACTCCCTTTCCGAAAACAAAATTCTCCTCATTTCTCCTCAAGTTTCTTCGCCAACAGAAAACATACCATGATGGGGGAGGGGGGGTGGGGAAAGAATTTATCCCTATTTCTCTGTCAATATCCCCCATAATTTTATATACCAGTAGTAATAATAATAATCTTTATTAGTGGCACAAGTAGGCTGACATTAACACTGCAATGGAGTTACTGTGAAAAGCCCCCAGTCGCCACACTCTGGCGCCCTGCTCAGGTACACGGAGGGAGAATTCAGAATGTCCAAATTACCTAACAAGCACGTCTTTCGGGACTAGTGGGAGAAAACCGGAGCACCCGGAGGGAACCCACGCAAACACGGGGAGAACGTGCAGACTCCGCACAGATAACGACCCAAGTCAGGAATCGAACTTGGGACTCTGGTGCTGTGAAGCAACAGTGCGAGCCACTGTGCTGCCGTGACGCCCATTATGTGATCTTCACACAATCTTCTCTGCTCACGCACATCATTCCCTCCACAGAATTCCCTCTTCCCTGCAATCTTCCCGGTAAACATTCGCTGCACACTCTCCGGGGCCTTGACCTAATCCTAAAGCGTGGCGCCCAGATGTCTATACAATACTCCAGCCCAAATCCCAATCTGAGATTTGTGAAAGTTTAGCATGGCTTCCTTGCCTTTTGTATTCAGTGCCCCTATTTACAAAGTCGGTTATCCCATATGCTTTTTAACTGCCTTGTCAACCGGCCCTGCCACTTAAAAGACGGGTGAATATGCATCCACAAGACCAAATGTCTGTGCACAAGCACCATCCCCAACCTTAAAATAGTACCATTTACATTATACTTTTTCTCCCAAAGAGAATCCCTTTTGCCATTTATCCACATTAATTTGCATCTGCCATTTGTCTGCCCACTTCACCAGCACATCAATATCATCTAGATGTCTGCTACTCTATCAGGTTCACTATGTACTATGTTAACAAGTTCTGTATTACGCTCAAAGTTCAAAATTGTACTCTGCACCCAAATCCTGCTCACTTATATATAACCGGAATAGCAATGATACCAACACCAAATTCTGGGAGCCCAATTTCATACTTCCGTTCAGTCAGCAGAAAACCCATTCAGTATTGCTAAAAAGACTGCCAGGCTGTCAAAGCTTTTCATTTTGCACTCATCAGAACGGATTTGCAAGAATGCCCAATCTCAAAGTGAACAGCAATTTACACTGCATGAGAAGAGGGTGTTGATTGGTTTGCAAATGGACACTGATTGATAGACATGTTACCATGGAGATTGCAACAGGGAACAGTTAACTGACAAGCTTTTGTTTAAATCCATTCAATACTATTTGCCTCCTATCACATAGCAAACTTTGTGCACAAGTTATTATCAGCCCTTTATATTTTCCAAATATATATTCAATAGCATTTTGTAAATTGCCAAAAAATCTATTTTGAATACTCTTTCGGAATAGTGTAGTTCAGAACATAAGAACTCATTGGGTACACTAAATTTTCTTTAATCTCTCGCATCAGGAAGAGCACTTGAAATGCCATAGTACACATGGCTATGGACAAAGTACTGAAAAATAGGGTTAGAATAAAAGGTAACGGTAAAGTCCCCATAGTTCCAGGTGACCATAGGTTGGTTTCCCCTTTGAGGGTGGGGGGAGCTGACTGGTGGTGATTTAACCTGAGGATCACCACACCTCAGGCAAGGTGCATAACCTCAGCCGGTACGGGAATTGAACCCGTGCTGCAGGCCTCACTCTGCATCACAAACCAGCTGTCCAGTCAAGTGAGCTAAACTGGCCCCTGGGTTGGAATAGATAGATTCCTGATGGCTGGCACAGATACGATGGGCTGAAGGGCCTCTTTCTGTGCTGTAAAACCCTGACTCTCTTATTTCACACTTTCTGCCAGCGAAAATAGTTTCTCCCTTTGTATTCTCTCAAGGGCTCTCAGAATGTTGAACGCAACAACTCACATCTTTCCAGCATCTTAAGAATAATAATAATGACTTATTGTCACAAGTAGGCTTCAATGAAGTTACTGTGAAAAAGTTGCCGCATTCCAGCGCCTGTTCGGGAAGGCCGGTATGGGAATTGAACCCGTGCCGTTGGCCGTGTTCTGCATTAGAAGCCAGCTGTTCAACCCACTGCACTAAACCAGCCCCATGGTAGCATTTGCCAGGACCCTCCACAGGAGCATTACCGAAGAGAATTTGACACAGTGCCACATTTTAGGACATAAAGTTTGGTCCAAGATGTAGGTGTTCAGAAGTGGCATAAAGGAGAAGAGAGAGGCAGAGGGGTTTTTGAAGGGAGTTTCAGAGTCTCGGGCCCAAGCAGCCAAAAACATAGCTGCCAAGGGTGATTAAAACAAGAAGATGGAATTGTAGGAACGCAAGGACTGTAGGACTGGTGGAGGTTACAGAGATCGGGAGGAATGAGGCCATGGCAGAATTTGAAAACAAGGATGAAGACACCTCTGTGAAATCTTTCTTTTATGAGGGTCATGAAGAGTCCAGCACGCATTTATTGAGTCAAACAGTAAGTGACTTTTATTAACAACAATATTTACACAGCACCAATAGTTCACTACTGGTTCTCTCTCTAGCCGGCACCATATTGGCCGGCTTTATTTATACAGCTGAAAGGTTAACGATTACCCCGCCCCCTTCTCAGGGTAGGTCAAATTCCCTATTGCCCGGGTGGCTGCCGGTTGCGTCTTTTGCATGTTCCTGCTTTCAGAGGGTGGTGCAAGCTTAATTTCAGTTTTCTCCCCCTTCTGCTTCTTTGACCTGGAGTGAGTCCACGCAATGGGGAGATATTGGCTGGCCTGGTATCGGACTGGATGAGGGAGAGGGGTACTTTTTCAGAGCCAGAGGGAGAGGAGTGGTGACTTGGATAATACTGCAGCAACCTGGAGGCTGTGGGTCTGCTTAATGTTGCCCCTTCTGCTTCTTTGACCTGGAGCGAGGCAAGGGGAAGTTGTGGCTGGCCTGCTGCCAGACTGAAAATGGGGAAAGGATGCTTTTTCACCCCTTCTAAGTAATCATAGCTGCCAAGTACACTACAACTAAATAACCACTAGAGGGAGCACTCGAGATGTATAAATAGACAGACGAAAGCCAGGATCACTCTCTTCACAGGAGCAGTAGCTATTTCTTATGCCCGAATAATGCTCGTAGTCTTCCAGTTGAAGTAAATGCTTTATTGAGTAAGTTTGTTCTCTCTCCAGAGATTAAATTAGACATTAGATGAACATGTTTGATTAAGAAATACACCTGTGCTGAGCTGTCTGTCTGTGTCTTGTCACTAGCTGCTGTTCCTGTGAAGAGGGTGATCCTGGCTTCCATCTGTCTATTTATACACCTCTAGTGCTCCCTCTAGTGATTACTTAATTGTAGTGTATTTATATTAACCCTTTGTGTACATGCAGATATGCAGATCACTACAATAGTTATTTCATTGTGGGTTCTGTTGGATGGTATTGTTGAAAAGTGTTAAAATTATAAATGCCTCAATAAAATACTTCCTTAAAAAAAAGAAGCTGCGAGGGGCGAGAGAGAGCGGTGGATTGATTTGGATGCTGGTACCTTGATTACACTGTTGCCTCATGTCATTGTTCTGTTATTTTGTTTGTCTCCTTTGTAAAGGTGGAATGTTGGTGACCTTATTGAATTGTTGCCTGTTTATTGTTTAATGTAATTGTTTTGTAATTGCTTTTTTTTGTACGAAGGAATTGCCACTAGACTAAAATGAAATCCACGGGGTAAACAATTGTCCCTACCCAATAGGATCCGGACAGGTTGCAGCACTTTCATTAACCTTTTCCATTCTCCGTCTCTCCAGGCAAACAGGAGTCCCTCCTCACTCCTTTCTCTCCTCTGCACCCTCTACAAGGCCTTGACATACTTCCTAAAGTGGGAGGCCTAAAATTGGGCCCAATACTCTAGCCAAGCCTTAACCTGTGATTCATAAAGAATGAATACAACTTTATCACATTTGTACTCTGTGCCTTGGCCTATAAAGTAGAGATGCCGGTGTTGGACTGGGGTGAGCACAGTAAGAAGTCTTACAACACCAGGTTGGACTTTAACCTGGTGTTGTAAGACTTCTTACTCTGCCTATAAAGCTCAGGATCCTGCAGCCGTATCAGCTTTTCCTGCCCCTTCAAAGATTATAAAAAGAATCGTTACAGATGGGAGAGAAACAAGCAAATGGTACTAATTTCCTCTCACCACCTGTCCATCAGCAAAAGGTGCTTTGAATTATTTTTGAAGTACATGGTGGCGTGTTTTCCTAAATTGGTGATCCAATTTAATAATAACCCGCAGCAAACTCACATGGTGAATAACTCAGCAGAGCAGAACAAATACAGATGGAATTTAATCCTCATCAGTGCGAAGTGATACATTTTGGGAGGTCTAATAAAGGGTAGGATATACACTATGAATGGGAGGTCCCAATTGGTTAGGGCACAGATGGAATATCATGTGTGGTTCTGGTCTCCACATCATTGGAAGGACGTTATTGCACTGGAGGGGGTGCAGAGGAGATTCACCAGGATGTTGCCTGGGATGGAATGTTTACGCTATGAGGAGAGACTGGATGGACTGGGTTTGCCTTCCCTGGAGTGGAGGAGGCTTAGGGTAATCTGAAAGAGGTATAGAAAATTATGAGAGGCATAGATAGGTGGATCGTAAGAATCTTTTCCCCATGGCAGAGTTGTCTAAGACCAGAGGACATAGGCTTAAGATGAAGAGTAAGTTATTTAGAGGGGAATATTTTTTCACCCAGAAGGTGGTGAAAATATGGAACGCACTGCCTGAGGGTGTGGTGGAGAGAGGTGGTACTGGCAACATTTAAGAAACATCTGGACTAACAGTTAAATCGCCACAAAAGTGTTGCTGACACACCGTCCTGGCATTCCTGGCTCTGCCTTTGCGTGTCAAGCAGCTGAGGGCTGCAACATGTCCAGAAGCACAGCACCTCGCTGAGGCACAGCTGAGTCCTGGGATCAACTGATCTCTGACAGTACGATCCCTGAGATGTTCCTGCCTCCACCTGAAGTGCATCAGAGGCCTGTCTGCGAAGAACGCCCACCGAGGTGTGTGTCTCTGCACTAGTGGATGGTACGGGTGACAGCCGTGATGCTTCTTCACTGTACTCCTCCGACACCTCCTCTGGAGTTGTGTTGAGGGTGGGCAATTGGACGCTGCTAGTGGACAGGCCAGACTGATCGGGTGATGTTCCTGCAAGGAAAGGGCCATGGTGTTAGTACATGATCAGGTCAAAGGTCTGGGATACACAAACTCACTTGAGTTTGATCATTTGGATGAACATGTAATGGCTCCTCACCTTTCACTCGCAGGCTCATCTTGCTCTCACCACAGGCCTCCTCCCCTGTGAACTCCAGGGCTCTCTCCTCAAAAGGAGTCAGGGTCCTGAGCTCACATATCCTACCGTCCGTCTCCGTGAAACAGGGAACAGGTTTCTTCACTGCCACCTTCCTGGCCTGACTGTGTGGCAGTGCTGTGGAGCTGATTAAATTCAGTGTCCCCTTGATTGAAGTGCTCAGGTAACTCCCTGGTATGGGCGAATCAGACGCTTCACAACACAGGCACTACATCTTTCATGTGGGATTTTTGTTTTTGCTAGACCGCCGACATTCACACCAGTTTCTGTGCCGAAAGTTACACTTTGTCATTTTTTCAGAACCTTGTCCCCATAATGTTAAAACTGTCCAAAAAATCCAGAGGCTTGGGTCGCCTGACATGTCCCATTAATGGTTAATTGCAGCTTACGTGGGACAGCACGGCGGCAGAGTTGTCGGCACTCTTGTCTCACAGTGCCAGGGACCCGGGTTTGATTCTAGCCTTGGGTGACTGTGTGGAGTTTGTACATTCTCCCTGTGTCTGCGCGTGTTTCCTCCAGGTGTTCTGTTTTCCTCCCATGGTCCAAAGATTAGCTAAACTGAATTAACCATGATAAATTGTCCCTTAGTGTGCAAAAGGATAGGTGGGGTTACGAGGTTCTGGAGGAAGGGTGTAGGCCCAGGTAGGGCACTCTTTCAGAGGGTCGGTGCAGATTCAATGGGCTGAATGGCCTCTTTCTGCACTGTAAGGTTTCTATGATTAACAATAAGGGGAGGACTAATAATCCAGAGACCCAGGGTCATGCTCTGGAGACCCGGGTTCGAATCACACCCTGACAGATGGTGAAATTTGAATTCAATAAAAATCTGGTACTAAAAGTCGAATGATTATCATGAAACCATTTTTGATTGTTGTAAAAACCTATCTGGTTCACTAATGGAAGGATTACCTGATCTGGCCTCCATGTGACTCCAGACCGACAGCAATGTGGTTGACTCTAAAATGTCCCCCCGGGATGGGCAATAAATGCTGACCCAGCAATGCCCACCTCCCACAAACAAATAAAGAAAAAAAAAATCAGTCTCTATATTTCTGGCCAGAATTCCATTGTTCCTCGTTAAGAGAGAGATAGGTGGTTCTGAGCTTCTCTCTTTTGTGCCAATTTTGATCAGGGAACCAGTTTGGCTGCGCCATTTCTGCTTTTATTGATTATAAGGGGAGGGATTTACCAACCACCCAGCCGCATATTTTTCGGCGGCGGAGGCAGCCCGCCAGCGGGATCTACCGACCCAGCCGTTGTCAATGGTATTTCCAGGCGACAACACCCCTCATCGCCGGG
The DNA here is from genome assembly GCF_902713615.1 of Scyliorhinus canicula. Taxonomy (NCBI): domain Eukaryota; kingdom Metazoa; phylum Chordata; class Chondrichthyes; order Carcharhiniformes; family Scyliorhinidae; genus Scyliorhinus; species Scyliorhinus canicula. Next base: position 181,709,515 of record NC_052153.1, on the reverse strand, counting down.
AAACCCGCGCGCCGGTGTGAACAGCCAGTAAATCCCGCCCAAGGTGTCTGTACAATGAGGCGCGAGATTCCACAGGCTAAGTGGAGGAAGTATTTTGTTCTTGTAACTCCTGGTGGTAGCTGCCAGAACTAAGAAACAACCCTGTGGTCATGTGTCATGTGGAAGCCATCCCTTTTGGCTGCACAGAAAATCCATTTAAAATAGAGTTTGGGAACATACAGTGTTGCATTTCTTTCATGTCATGGGCACCCAGCAGAATATTCTGTATGCGGCTCTATCTCTCCCAGGTTAATTTGGAATGAAATCTCAGCAGTCCAAATCAGACTGAGCTTTGAGAGGAACAGTTCAAACAGGCAGTGAGTTAACTGTAGTGTGGACACCAATCCTCTGAATGGTAATCTGGAAGTGTACCTGAAGGCCACCAGCACTGAAATACCATGCAAAAACAAAACTAGCACAAGACAATTTTGTAAATGAAATGAAAATCACTTATTGTCACGAGTAGACTTCAATGAAGTTACTGTGAAAAGCCCCTAGTCGCCACATTCTGGCGCCTGTTCGGGGAGGCTGTTACAGGAATCGAACCGTGCTGCTGGCCTGCTTGGTCTGCTTTCAAAGCCAGCGATTTAGCCCAGTGTGCTAAACAGCCCAGCTGGTGAAAGGTGCAGACGCTAAGCCGGGATGTTGGGCCAGATTTGTAACCCCTGCTGGCCCAAGCACGGAGGTGGGCAGGTGTGAAAATGTGCCTGAATGGTTGGCAACCAGTTTGCCAGTGCCATCCCATCCCTGGGCCGCTCCGCTGGATGCTGGATGAGGCTGTGGGAAGCAGGGGGGCGTGGTGTCGTATGGGAGTGGCAGGGCTACCCGCCCACAAGCAACACGTGATCAATTAAAAAGTTTATTTTCAGGAATTTCCCAGTCGGCCCCAAGGTGCCAGGTTCTATGTCAGCTACCTGAAGGCAGCCTCCGTGGGCGGGGGGGGTATTAATGCTCCAGCCAGGCTTTGAGCCTCCCCTAACCCCTGTCAGGCCTCAGATGGGGGTCTGTGGAAGGGGGTTTCCTGCCGCCATGGTGACCCCTGCTGCTGCAGCCATGTTTTAGGAAAAATTAAAACATTTGGAGAACGGACACCTCCATCCTGGGTTGCTTTCTTTCTCGCTCTCGCCCACTTCCCAGAAGAGACAACTTTCTCCACCTCCCAAGCTGGAGGCCTCCTATTACCCCTCCAACGTCATGAGACTGCCATCCTTCATTGGCAGCAAGCTTGTCCTCTGGTTGACCCATTAATGGAAAAATCACTGCTCCTCACACAGTGCAAGTTTCTGATCCCCATTTGACCAGATGTTGGGATTCCGAGCGTAAGAGCAAAATCCTCCTCGTGGGTTATAGTTTCTGTCATAATATACACACAAGTATATGATGGTGCACAGGCAGGCATTGATTGACACACAGGATGACCAGTGAACACACAGAACACAGCAGCCAATCACCAGACAGAACACGGCCACTATAAAGCCAGACGGCACCAGTTTTCCCGCTCTCTCGGGATCCAGCCTCTGAGACAGTCAGAGCCCGTGAGTAGCAACTAGAACAAACACCATGTGGTAGTAAGACAGTCTGGTCAGGTTAACCTCAGGTATCTAGTCAAGTCAGCATAGTGTCAACCCACAGTTAAAGTATGTATGATAGTTAAGAGTTCAATAAAATAGAGTTGCATTTCTTCAAGTGTTGGAAGCCTGTCTCTCTTACTGCTGTAGTAAACGCAGTCCACGTAGACCCAGCTTACCCGACACATCAGTTTCCGAAGCTGGAGACATAACAGCGGCACTTTGCGTTTGCCCCCTACGTATAGCACCTGGTGCAGCTGGCCAAATGCTTTTACACGAGCTACTTTAGCGCAGAATAGGCAAAATATCCATCTGATACTACCGCTTTTTAAAAAGAGAATGCCAATTAAGGGGCAAATTTAGCATGGCCGATCCACCTACCCTGCACATCTTTGGGCCATGGGGTGAGACCCACGGGGGGAAAATGGGCAAACTCCACAGGGACAGTAACCGGGACTGGGATCGAATCCAGGTCCTCAGCCCCGTTAGGCAGCAGTGCTAGCCACTGCGCCACTGTGCCACCCGATATTCCTGGTTTTCAATGTTGCAATTTAAAATGCTTCTGTGTGGAGACCACCCCTGCATATACTGGCATGCTAACAGGGGGTCCGACAATGGAACAGGAATAGGTCTCTCAAGCCTGCTCTGTAACCCTAAATCTCCTTGCCAAAATAAAACCTTAGTTTTGAAATTATCCATTGCGGGAGAGAGTTCCAGATCTGCACTGCCTTTTGACACCAGAGGGACCAGCTCGAGATTTATATTTGTATTTCTTTGTTCAGCATTCTGCCGCCAGAGAAAATAGTTTCTATTTACCCCATCAACTAGGGGCTTTTCACAGTAACTTCATTTGAAGCCTACTCGTGACAATAAGCGATTTTCATTTTCAGCTACTTTAGTCCTCTCAAACACCTCAATTAGTTCGCCCTTTAATCTTTAAATATTTAAAGAGACAATTCATGACTCTCAGCAAAAATATATCCCAGTAAGGAGGAAAGATTCTGAGAGAGGGATAAACCAACCATGGTCAACCGTGGAAGTTAAGAAGAATATTAAGTTGAAAGAAAAAACATTTAAGGAGGCAAAAGTCATTGATAGCCCCGAAGACTGGGATAAATTCAGAAACCAGCAAAGGACGACTAAAAAGATAATAAAGAGAGAGAAGATAAACTACAAGAGGAATATAGAAACTGACAATAAGAGCTTCTTTAAATGTATCCGCAGGTCTTTGTGTTTAGCTGAGCCTAACTAAGAGGGAGGATCCCAGCTCAGTACTCAGTCCCTCAAATCGCTCCTACATGTGCCTTTGTAAAGTAGCTCAATGGCTGTAAAACACTTTGGGGTATGCTGAATTCATGTAAGTGCTATCCAAATGCAATATTTCTGTTAATAATAAACATGTTGAAAGAATAGGGGCAGCATGGTAGCATGGTGGTTAGCATCAATGCTTCACAGCTCCAGGGTCCCAGGTTCGATTCCCGGCTGGGGCACTGTCTGTGCGGAGTCTGCACGTCCTCCCCGTGTCTGCGTGGGTTTCCTCCTGGTGCTCCGGTTTCCTCCCACAGTCCAAAGATGTGCGGGTTAGGTGGATTGACCAGGCTAAATTGCCCTTAGTGTCCTAAAAAATAATGTTAATGGGGGTTGTTGGGTTACTGGTATAGGGTGGATACATGGGCTTGAGTAGGGTGATCATTGCTCGGCACAACATTGAGGGCCGAAGGGCCTGTTCTGTGCTGTACTGTTCTAATTCTAATTCTAAAGTGAAAAAGAACCTTTTTGTCACACCATGATGTTTTTTCTCCTGGTTACAATCATGAGATGATCAGTGTTGGAGCTGGCATTGAGTTCAACAACTTCAAACTGTGAATTCTCTCCTCCATCTTCACCACATTTTTGTTTCTATCAAATTTTTTTTTCCTCCATTGATTTGTTTTTCCCTCCCCATTGCCCCCCCCCCCCCTTCCCCAACCCCACTTGGGCCATCTGTCCCTAGTTGCCCTTTGACCCTTGACCCACTGCTCACCTTTGTTCTGCCATTCACACATTCTAATCTCTTTATGTGCCACTGTCAGTGCACCTCTTAGTCTTAATCACCCCCTGTTTACATTCCTGTTCTCTTTCTATCTACGACATCTTTGTCAGTCTCCACCTATCGTTGGCCCTCTATCCAGCCCCACTACTCTACGACCCTCCCCCACTCCAGTGTAAATATGATCCCATTTCCAGTTCTCCCCAGCTTTGAATAAGAGTCACCCGGACTGGAAACGTTAGCTCCCTCCTCTCTCCACAGATACTGTCAGACCTGCTGAGATTGTTCAGTATTTTCTGTTTTCGTTTCAGATTCCGGCATCTGCAGTAATTTGCGATAATCGAATGAGTGTTTGAATTTGGGTGCTGTGCAGACTTGGGACGATTGTGATGCAAAGTTGAATCTTTTGCCTCCTGCATTGTCTTTCCTTTGTTTTCTTTGAGCAGGCCAAGGCAGGCCAGCAGCACGGTTCGATTCCCGTAACAGCCTCCCCGAACAGGTGCCGGAATGTGGCGACTAGGGGCTTTTCACAGTAACTTCATTGAAGCCTACTCGTGACAATAAGCAATTTTCATTTTCATTTCATTTTTTCAGCAGCACAATAAACTGGAGTTTCAATTTTTCTACTTTGAGCGTTCGCAGGAACTAACTTTTTCCAATGAATGGATTGGTTGGGATGTCACAGTGCAACATCAGCTATTTTCCGATATTTGCACAGGCCACGAGAGAATGCAGGTGCCGCTGCTGATCCAACCTGTTAATAACGCCACTCATTCTAATCGAGCAATAAAGGGTTGGGTTGCTTTGTTGCAAGAGCAAACAACATTCCTTTTATTGGGTTCGTGGGGAGAGGTGGGTGGGGCAGTTGCTGACTATCACTCACCAGCCAGGCAATACGTGGCAGCAAGATCAGCAAAGCAAAGCGGAAGCTGTGTCCTGTTCCTGAGTCAACTGAGTTGTGAAGCTCCTTGAATGTCTTCCTAATACCACACTGTGCTCTGACATAGAACATAGAACATACAGTGCAGAAGGAGGCCATTTGGCCCATCGAGTCTGCACTGACCCTCTTAAGCCCTCACTGCCACCCCATCCCTGTAACCCAGTAACCCCTCCTGATCTTTTTGGTCACTAAAGGCAATTTAGCATGGCCAATCCACCTAACCTGCACATCTTTGGACTGTGGGAGGAAACCGGAGCACCCGGAGGAAACCCACGCAGACACGGGGAGAACGTGCAGACTCCACACAGACAGTGACCCAAGTGGGAATCGCAGTGACAGGATTTGAACCTAGGACCCCAGAGTATCTAGGTCTCTGGATTACGTATCCAGTAACAATACCACTACGCCACCACCTCCCCATAAACTCACTGAGCTCACAGCTGCAGAGGGATTTACAATTTCACCCCCAGTCAAACTTCAAACTTGCAATCATATCCCACATATTCGCACCAACACCAACAGCGCTTATTTCCTCTTCTGTAACATCACTCCACTTCTCCACAGCCCCCACCCCCCCCCCCCACCCCTCTGAGCTCATTTGCTGCTGAAGCCCTCATTCATGGCTTCAATACTGCCGGGCTTGGCTATTCCAACACAGTCCGGGCTGATCTCGCGCCACCTACTCTCCGTCAGCTTGGGGCTTCAAAAATAATTTGAGGTCAAATGTACTGCACGTGCCCGGAAGTCTGAAATAAAAGCAGAAAATGCCGGAAGTGCTCAGCAGATCGGGTAGCAACTTTGGAGAGATAAAACCAGAGTTAGCGCTTCCGGTCTGTGAGCTTTTTGTCGAAACTGGAAAATGCGACAGGTTTCAAACAGGCACAGACGGCGAAAGGCGGAGAAAAGAAGGAAAGGTGAGGTCTGTGGTAGGATGGCAGGCTAGCGATGTAGAGGAAGGTGGTGGTGTAGTGCTACTGTCACTGGACTAGCGATGCCAAGACACAGGGCATTGTTCTGGGGGCACAGGTTCAAATCTGCCCATGGCAGAAGGTGATATTTGAATTTCATAAAAATCTGGGATTAAAAGTCATGAGTCACCGGTTTTGTTGCGAGCATTCGAGATTCCTTTGGAGTGCGACTTGGAAATATATCTCCATTCCTTCACTGTCACTGATTGCAAATCCTGGAATTCCCTACGTGTGGATATACATCTACAACACAAGGGGTGGGATTTTCTGCACATGCCAAACAACACCACTTCCAACCAGCAGCGTATCTGAAGGCGGTAGGGCAGCCTGCTATTCGCGGTACCGGACGTTTGCACCCTGCCCCGCCAGGGAACCGGAAGATCCCACCGCTCGGAATGGTCATCAAATCCTGCACATGGACTTGAGCGGTTCAAGAAGACCAGTTCAGCACCACCTTCTAGAGGACAAATATGGATGGGAAACAAGTGCTGGCCTAGCCAGCAATACTTCCGTCCAGTTAAAGAATTAGTTAAAAACCTATTCACTCTTTTTATATGGCATCATAAAATTGGCTGCAGTGCTTGGTACCTCCAGCAGATGGCAGCAAGGAGATTGTCCAGCAAATTTCTGTTTATGTGACACATCCGTCATCTGCCCCAAAACCCAACTACACTGCCTTCACTAACACTCACACATCCAAATCCACGACCCAATCAGACCCACCAAAGCCAAATATTTGAACATCCTGTATGTAAATTGTCACCATGAAGGCACGTCATTTTAATTTTAATTTTAGAGCAATATTTCCATCTCCACCAGCTTTCATTCCCCCAGGAGTAAATCTAGTTAAAATTCTGCACTGACTCTCCGAATTGTTTTGTAAATCTTTCACCCCTGTTAGAGCCCTTATGGGCAAAGCAGTAAAAAAAAAATTTGACCCCGCGACACAGAAGCAGGTCTTACGACTGGTGGCCTAAAGCCTGGTTGAAGAGGTCAGTCATGAGGTGCGTCTTAAAAGGGAAGGAGGGAGAGGCTGGAACGCCCTGACAAAATAACAACTGACATAGAACAGTACAGCACAGAACAGGCCCTTCGGCCCTCAATGTTGTGCCGAGCCATGATCACCCTACTCAAACCCACCCTATACCGTAACCCAACAACCCCCCCCTTAACCTTACTTTTAATTAGGACACTACGGGCAATTTAGCATGGCCAATCCACCTAACCCGCACATCTTTGGACTGTGGGAGGAAACCGGAGCACCCGGAGGAAACCCACGCACACAGGGGGAGGACGTGCAGACTCCACACAGACAGTGACCCAGCTCGGGAATCGAACCTGGGACCCTGGAGCTGTGAAGCATTTATGCTAACCACCATGCTACCCTGCTGCCCCTGCTGACATGTACACCCACGGGGTGTTGTGATGATTTATGGAGATACCAGACACAGTTTTGCAAAGCTGACACTCCAGTGCAGTGCCGAGGGAGTGCTGCACTCTCAGAGATGCCGTCATTTGGCTGGGAGGTTGAACCAAGGCTTCTTCTCAAGTGGGCATAAAAGATCCTGCGGCACAAGCTCAAAACAGGGCAGGAGAGTTCTCCCCACGTTCCTCGGCAATAGTTATCCCTCAATCAACACCACAAAAACTGATTATCTTCTCATTATTGTATGCGGGAACTTGCGATGTACAAATTGACTGTTGTGTTTCCCTCCAACAACACTTCAAAAAATAACTTCATCAGCTGTCAAAAACTCTTTGGATGCCCTGAGTTCATCAAAAGTGCTCAATAGGAGTGGAAATCCTTCTTCTCCGTACTTCTGCCTGAACAACTGAGGTGCCAGCCTGAGGGTAGATGAAGGGCGAGATTTCCTATCCTCCCCGCGAGATGTTTCTCAGTGACGGGAGGCCAGCAGCGCTATCTTCTGGTCCCACCGCTGTCAATGGAATTTCCCATTGAATCCATCCCACCCAGCCGGGAAACCCACAGCGGGGATGTGCCATCGATGGGAGCGGCAGATCCCACCCGCGTGAATGGCCGGCAGATGTCGCCCAGGCCTGGAACTTGCCTGGCAGTCCTGCATGTGACAGCCACAAAATAGCAGAGGTCTGTAAAATGATGAGGGACTCAAATTAGCAGGAGCCCCTTCACCGTCAGAATGATCAACCAACCAACGGCTCAATGGTCAGAGCTGGTGTTCACGTTCTGTTTGAGCCTCTCACAATCTTTATTTATTCTGAACAATTAACTTAATCCTTCATCCCTTTCTCTGTCCCTCCCTCCAATGCTCAGATTGGGACTCTGCTTAATTTGGAATGCACACTGCCTGTGGTAAGTAAAGTCTCCATAGTCCCAGATGACCATAGGCTGATTTCCCCTTTGAGGGGGAGAATTGACTGGTGGTGATTTGACCTGAGGGTCACCACACCTCAGGCAAGGGGCAAGGTTGAGAAGGCGGGGCCTTCATGTATAAACTCAGCCGGTACGGGAATTGAACCCATGCTGTTGGCCTCGCTCTGCATCACGAACCCGCTGCCTAGACAATTGAGTTCAACCTTTTGTTAATCTGCGGTTCTTCGTGCACCAGCTCTTGACTAGCCCCTGCCGAAATTGGAAAAGGCCGTGTTTGGAAAAGGTTGTTCAGTAACATGTGCTGGAAAAGAGGGTCAATATTTTACCAAAAGTAAGGGTTGACCTGACAAAGGACAAATTAAGTCCTGATTTCAAAACAATGCCTCGACTACGTGGGGAAATGGTGGTGCAGTGGAAATGTCGCAGGGCTGGTAGTCTAAAGACCCAGCCTAATGGATGGAGACATGGGTTCTATTCCCACCATGGCAGCTAAATGGTGGAATTTAAATTCAACGAATACCTTTGGAATATGAAGCCAGTCTCAGTAATGGTGATCATGAAACGAGCATTAATTGTCGTAAAAATCCATCAGGTTCACTTATGAAGGAAATCTGCCAGCCTTACTGGTCTGGCCGACACGTGACTCCAGATTCACAGCAAAGTGGTTGATTCTTAACTGCTCTCTGAAATGACTGAGCTGGACACTCAGTTTAAGGCCAATTAGGGGTGGGCAACAAATGCCGGCCTTGCCAGTTGTCCTCACCCTGTGAAAGATTAGCTGAAAAGATTGTATTTCTGGTAAAGGGAGTGGAGGGAATCATAAATGGATGCAGAAGAGAACGAGGCAATTCAGCCCTTGTACCTGCGCTGGTCCTTTTAAAGAGCTTCCCAATTGCCTGCTCTTTCTCCAGAGCCCGTCAGAATTTTCCACTTCTCAATCCTGATCCATATTGAACCTTGTTAGTGATTCAGCGTCCACCACTCTGTCAGGCAGTACACTTCAGATCAGAATAACTCATTGTTTAAAACTGTTTCCTCTCATACTGCCTCCAGCTCTTTTGGCAATCACCTTAAAACTGTGTCCTTCTGTCAGTGCACAGTTTCTCCATTTCCACTCGGCGTTTTGCAAGTTTGAACTTTCGGGGTTGCCCTGCTCCTCGGCAGCATGGGAATTGTGCCGGATCCACAGAAGGGCTGACTTTGACCTTTGACCAATCGACCAGGCCAGCGATCAATGGTTGTATGCCCATTCCAACGGCAAACGGGTCCCTGCTAATTTGAACCCTCGTCATTTTTGAGACCTCTGCCATTTTGTGGCTCCGGCCACGAGCAAATCTGCCAGGCAAGCTCCAGGCTGGTTTGCGGCTCGAAGATTGGGCGGGGCAACCATCGGCAAGGTATGTGGCGGTGGGGCTGCGGGTGGGGGGGCGGAGGTGGAGAGCGCAATGGTCTGACCATCAGAGACCTAGGTGGCAGTGACCATGTGACTTAAAAAGAGAATTGAGGCAAGGAATTAAAAAGATTACAGTAGGTTGGATATGTAACGCAGAATCAGACTCAACCCTTTCATGCTGGGGTTTATGTTCCACTTGAGTCTCTTCCCATCTTTCCTTATCCAAAACAATCATCATAACCCTCTACTCCTTTTTTCCCTCGTATGTTTGCCTAACCGCCTCTTAAGCCCACCTTTAACACTCACTTTGACCACTCCCTGTGATAACGGGTTCCATATTGTGTTTCTTCTGAATTACCTATTTGATTTTTTTTGTTGGCTGTCTTAATAATAATAATCGCTTATTGTCACAAGTAGACTTCAATGAAGTTACCGTGAAAAGCCCCTATGTTGATGCCCTCAAGATGTGCACTGCCCCACAAGGGGAGACATTCTCTCAGCATTCATTCGATCAAATCCTTTCAACATTTTAAAGACCTTTATTGGGATCTGTTTTTTCATGGACTCATGGGGAAGGCCCGCTCCCATTTCCAACAGGCCCATTTTCGCCGGTAGAGGAAAGGGGGCAGGAATTGGCTCAAACGTGGGAAACCCCAACTCTCCACGGACAGTTGAACTCAGCGCTGGATTCAAACTGAGCCCATTTCCACTGCAGCAAAGACCTCAAAGCCTTAACTCAACTTTTCTCTCCACAGATGCTGCACAATCTGCTGAGCTTTTCCAGCAGTTTCTGTTTTTGCTTTGGTCTCACTGTTGTGGCTCACCCTCTGCAGCTCAGAGCTCTGTAATCCATAAAAACCATTGGATACCTACAGAACATAGAACATTACAGCGCAGTATAGGCCCTTCGGCCCTCGATGTTGCGCCGACCTGTGAAACCACTCTAAAGCCCATCTACACTATTCCCTTATCATCCATATGTTTATCCAATGACCATTGAAATTACCTTATTGTTGGCAAGTCCACTACTGTTGCAGTCAGGGCATTCCACGCCCTTACTACTCTCTGAGTAAAGAACCTACCTCTGACATCTGTCCTATATCTATCTCCCCTCAATTTAAAGCTATGTCCCCTCATACTAGCCATCACCATCCGAGGATTAAGGCTCTCACTGTTCACCCTATCTGATCATCCTGTATGCCTCAATTAAGTCACCTTTTAACCTTCTTCTCTAACGGAAACAGCCTCAAGTCCCCCACCATTCCTCATAAGATCTTCCCTCCATACCAGGCAACATCCTGGTAAATCTCCTCTGCACCTTTCCAATGCTTCCACATCCTTCCTATAATGCGGCGACCAGAACTGCACGCAATACTCCAAATGTGGCCGCACCAGAGTTTTGTACAGCTGCAACATGACCTCATGGCTCTGAAACTCAATCCCTCTACCAATAAAAGCTAACACACCGTACACCTTCTTAACAACCCTATCAATCTGGGTGGCAACTTTCAGGGATCTATGTACATGGACACCGAGATCTCTCTGCTCATCCACACTACCAAGAATCTTACCAATAGCCCAGTACTCTGTCTTCCTGTTATTCCTTCCAAAATGAATCACCTCACACTTTTTTGCATTAATCTCCATTTGCCACCTGTCAGCCCAGCTCTGCAGCTTTTCGATGTCCCTCTGTAACCTGCAACATCCTTCCGCACTGTCCACATCTCCACCGACTTTAGTGTCATCTGCAAATTTACTTACCCATCCTTCTACGCCCTCCTCCAGGTCATTTATAAAAATGACAAACAGCAGTGGCCCCAAAACATTTCCTTGTGGTACACCACTAGTAACTGAACTCCAGGCTGAACATTTCCCATCAACCACCACCCTCTGTCTTCTGACAGCTCGCCAATTTCTGATCCAAACTGCTAATCACCCTAAATCCCATGCCTCCGTATTTTCTGCAATAGCCTCCCGTGGGGAACCTTATCAAAAGCTTTACTGAAATCCATATACACCACATCAACTGCTTTACCCTCATCCACCTGTCTGGCCCTACTCTTACCCTAGTCATTCTTTTATTCCTGACATACCTACAGAAAACTTTAGGGCTATCCTTGATCCTACCTGCCAAAGACCTATCATGCCCCCTCCTGGCTCTTCTTAGCTCTCTCTTTAGAGCCTTCCTAGCTAACTTGTAACTCTCAAGCACCCTAACTGAACCTTCACATCTCATCTTTATATAAGCCTCCTTCTTCCTCCTGACAAGTGATTCAACTACTTTAGTAAACCATGGTTCCCTCGCTCGACCACTTCCTCCCTGCCTGACAGGTACATACTTATCAAGGATACGCAGTAGCTGTTCGTTGAACGAGCTCCACATTTCAATTGTGCCCATCCCCTGCAGTTTCCTTCCCCATCCTATGCGTCCTAAGTCTTGCCTCATCCCATCATAATTGCCTTTCCCCCAGCTATAACTCTTGCCCTGCAGTGTATACCTATCCCTTTCCATCGCTAAAGTAAACGTAACTGAATTGTGGTCACTATCACCAAAGTGCTCACCCACCTCCAAATCTAGCCCCTGTCCTGGTTCATTGCCCAGTACCAAATCCAATGTGGCCTCGCCTCTTGTTGGCCTATCTACATACTGTGTCAGGAAACCCTCCTGCACACATTGAACAAAAACGGACCCATCTAAAGTACTCGATCTATAGCGTTTCCAGTCAATATTTGGAAAGTTAAAGTCCCCCATAACAACTACCCTGTTACTTTCGCTCCTATCTCGAATCATCCTTGCAATCATTTCCTCTATATCTCTGGAACTTTTCAGAGGCCTATAGAAAACTCCCAACAGTGCAGAAGGAGGCCATTCAGCCTATCGAGTCTGCACCGACCCTCTGAATGAACATCCTACCTATGCCCAGTCCCCTGCCCTATCCCTGGAACCCCACCTAACCTGCAAATCCCTGGACACTAAGTGACCAATCCACCAGGTTAGATGGATTAGCGTGGCCAATTCACCTAACCTACACACCTTCAGACTGTAGGAAGAAACCGGAGCACCCAGAGGAAACCCACGCAGACATGGGGGAGAAAGTGCACCCAAGGCTGGAATTGAACTCGGGTCCCTGGCGCTATGAGGCAGCAGTGCTAACTGCTGTGCCACTGTGCCAAGTAATGTGCTGCTTTTATATTTTTTCCCAAAATGGACAATTTCACATTTTTCCACATTATACTCCATTTGCTAAATCTTTGCCCACTCACTTAAACTATTTATACACCGTTGTAGCGTCCTAACGTCCTTTTCACAGCTTACTTTCCGACTTACCTTTGTGTCATCGTCAAATTTAGCAACCATTCCTCCGGTCCCTTCAACCAAATCATTTATATAAATAGTAAAAAGATAAGGACTCAGCACTGATCACTGTGGCACACCATAAAATAACCCATTTATGCCTACTCTCTGTTTCCTGTTCGCTAGCCACAATGGTACCTTCCACACCATGAGCTTTTATTTTCTGAAATGACCTTTGATATGGCACATTATTAGATGCCTTCTGCACATTTCCCAATGGTAGAATTATATCTAATGTTGGACACTTTATTCTCAGTTTTGCAAACGTAGGCCGATTGAGTATGGGCTGTACCTGACCTGCTGCAAACAGCTGAAGAGATGTGCTGTTTAAGTATGATTCACCAGTCGTTGGGACATATGGCCTTCATAACTGGCATCACACCGGCACTGAAATTCATAGACCACTCGTTATTCATCTGGGGCAGAATGTCTTCTTGGATTGATGGCAGCCTCCTGGTAGTAGAGAATACCTCGGGTTACGTTACAGCATAGTAGCGACGTGACACGGCCAGCTTTACCTGCTGCCGAAACCATTGAGACCGGATAATCTGAGGTAGACTGGGCACTTTTTGGGACTGAAAGTCATGGTCTTAGACCTGTTCATGAGTTTGCGCGAAATACAGCGAACAATGACCTGATACTATTATCCTGCAAAGTAGCTTTGACGCTCCCTGTCTTAGCACCAAGCGTGCACCGTGAACAAATGACTCATGTCCTATTTATAAGTTTTCCAATTAGGCCAATCTTACAGTGCATAGAAGAGTAGGAATCCCACTACGCACATTGGCCAGGGAAGATAGGCTTGCAGCAGACAAAACTCCCAGGCAGGTTTCTCAATTGGCAAATCGAGGAAAGGGAGTTCATTTGATTTCTCCATTTCAAAGATGAATTTGAGCACCGGCTGGAACCCATTCAGGTGATTAAATAAGTTCTTCCGTGCAGCTGGGGATTCAAATGTAGCAAAAGTATCGTCTATGTATTGGAAATATACAAGGGGTAGCACGTTACACCCTTTGAAGATGTGTTTCTTGCAGAAACCGCCAAAGATGTTTGTGAGGGCTGAGCCTTGATGAGTTTGCATGGCGACACCATCTATCTGGGCATGCATGGTGTCATTAAAATTGAACTCAGACTGTGCAAGTTGATGAGCTCATATGTTCAATGAATAGATTTGGACAATGACACCATGAACCATGTCACTATATTATGTTGATTACCAGTCCAGTGGCAGTATAACTACACCACTATCTCCCCCTCTCCTGGTTACTGATACTCCTCCCAGTGGGAACTGTTTCTCCCTATTTGTGATATCAGTGCCTTGTTGAATTTTTTATTGAGTGGATTTGTGTACAGAAGTATATTTTGACTCTGCCCATTTGCCCCAATTGTATTTCTCCATCTGACTTGCCTGACCATACTTGTGGCAACTGGTTAACTATGTCTTGCTATACGTGAATTTAAGTTGGTGATTAGCACTGTGGCTTTACAGCGCCAGGGTCCCAGGTTCGATTCCCCGCTGGGTCACTGTCTATGCGGAGTCTGCACGTTCTCCCCGTGTGTGCGTGGGTTTCCTCCAGGTGCTCCGGTTTCCTCCCAAAGTCCAAAGACGTGCAGGTTAGGTGGATTGGCCATGATAAATTGCCCTTAGTGACCAAAAAAGGTTCGGAGGGGTTACTGGGTTATGGGGATGGGGTGGAAGTGAGAGCTTAAGTGGGTCAATGCAGATTCGATGGGCCGAATGGCCTCCTTCTGCACTGTATGTTCTATGTTCTTGTTCATTGCTGAAACCTTATTTTTCACCTCTTTCATTATTGCTTCTGGTAATTGCTTCTGTGCCACGAGTATTTATGTTATCTTTATTACTTTTGTACTCTGACCTTTGCTTTGCTCCAGTTTCCTATTTGTATGAACTGAGTATCTGCCTCACCTCACCAGCACCACTCCCCACCCCGACCCCCTCTTCTGCTGTTCAAAGTCCTTTCCACGGCCCTATTTATCCATTCGGTTAGTATCTTACTCCCGGTTTGGCTCAGATGTTGCCCATCCGAGAATTACAGCTCCTTCCTCCCCCTGGTACTGGCGCTCCCCCCTACCTCCCACCTGTCCTTCAGCCGTGCATTTACTTTGCTGATCTGTCCCAACACGTGGCTCAGGTAGCAACACAATGGGCCTGAAGCTCACTGAGCAAGTCCGTAACCTCAGCTGACACGTCCGGGACAGTACTGAGGAAATGCTACACTGCTGGAGATCCCACCTTTCAGGCAAGACATTAAACCGAGTCCTGTTTTCCCTCTCGGGTAAACATAAAAAATTAAGTGAGGCTATTCTGAAGAAGACCAGTGCTCTCCCCCGGTACCTTCAATATTTATCCCTCAGCGAACATCAGTAGAAACTGCTCTTGTGTACAACATATGCTGCTGGTGGGATCTTGCTGTGCACACATTGGCCGCCATTTATAGAACAGTACAGCACAGAACAGGCCCTTCGGCCCTCGATGTTGTGCCGAGCCATGATCACCCTACTCAAACCCACGTATCCACCCTATACCCTTAACCTTACTTTTTAGGACACTACGGGCAATTTAGCATGGCCAATCCACCTAACCCGCACATCTTTGGACTGTGGGAGGAAACCGGAGCACCCGGAGGAAACCCACGCATACACGGGGAGGACGTGCAGACTCCGCACAGACAGTGACCCAGCCGAGAACTGAACCTGGGACCCTGGAGCTGTGAAGCATTTATGCTAACCACCATGCTACCGTGCTGCCATGTTTCCAACATCACAACAGTGACTACACTTCAAAAAGAACTTCACTGGCAGCAAAGCCTTGAGGGGCTTTCTGAAATTGTGAAAGGCGAAATGCAAATGCAAACTCTCTCTTTAATCTTTGCTCTGGTACGCTGCCATTGATTCTGTGAAACAATGCGGCAGGTGTTGATTTATTTTATGATGTTTGTACTTATTTATTGCACGATGGGCGGTGTAAGTTTGGGATGAGCTATAAAACGAGTGAACTCCCGTGAGGTTGGAGAGATGTTGGACGCTGATCCTGCTCCAGCAATCACGTATGTGTCAAGGCCTGCTAATTATCAGGGAACTCAAAGCAAAGCTGGTTTGAGAAGCTCAGGGCAGAATTCTCCAGCCCTTCCTGCCAGAGGGATCTTCCGGTCCCACCGAAGTCGACCGCCTCGCGGTGGGTTCCCCGGCAGCGGGACAGACGAGCATCACAAAATGCCTTAAACATAGAAGGTCCCGCCGCTGGCCAATGATGAGCCGGAAAACACACCACCGTGGGGGCGTAAAATCTCACCTTTAAGTTTAACCACCTTTTAAAATTAATTTTCGGGATGTGGGCGCCACGGCCAAATGCCAAATCCGGCAATTATTGCCCATCCCCTAGTTGCCCTCAAGGGAAGAAAGATAAATGCCTGCATTTATATAGCATCTTCATGACCTCACAGCACTTTACAGCAAATGAAGTATTTTTGTTGGAATGCAGGACACACGACAGCCAATTTACGTGCAGTTGATTGAGGGATAAATATTGGCCAGGACTCCAGGGCTAACTCCATTGCTTTTCTTCCAAATAATGCTGTTTGACCCTTTCACTTCACCGCAGATGGGGCTTCATCCAAAAGGCAGCACCTCTGACTGTGCAGTACTGCATTAGAGTGGCAGCCTTGATCTTTGTACTCAAGCCCTGGAGTGGGACTTGATCGCAAAGCCTTGTTACTCAAAGGTCAAAGTGCTACCAACTGAGCCCTGGTTGACACCAGGAAAGGTAATGCTGGGCCTTCTACATTTATAGGTGAATGGTTTACTCGGCCACTTCAAATGGCAGTCAACAACGTGCCACAGGCTTGGAGACACATATAGGCCAGAGTAGTTTTGTTCCCTATAGGACATTAGTGAATCATATGGGTTGTTATGATAGTCTAACATCATGGTGATCTTTACATTTTTTAAAATAGGATCAGGAGTAGACCATTCAGCCCATCGAGACTGCCCTGTCATTCAAACAGACCATGGTTGATCAAACAGATTATGGTTGATCATCTATCTCACTGCCATTTTCCCCCACTATCTCAATATAACTTGGTGTCATTGGTCTCCAGAAAGCTATCAATTTCTATCTTGAACATGTTCAGCCACTGAGCTTCCACAGTCCTCTCGGGTAGAGAATTCAAAAATTCACTATCAATTCCTCTTCATCTCAGTCGTAAATGGCCTGTCCCGTGTTCTGAGATGGTGTCCCCTGGTTCTAGACTCGCCAGCCAGAGGAAACATCCCATCCGCCCTGCCAAGCCCTGTAAGAATCTTTATAAGCTCCAATCACCTCTCATTCTTTGAAACTACAGAGAATACAGACACATTTTCCTCAATCTTTCCTTATAAGACAATATAACCATTGCAGGGATTAGCCTGGTGAACCTCCATTGCACTCCCTCAATAGTAAATACATCCTTCCTTCGATAAGACAGATTAGAAGATTTTTTTTCTGTGCGGATAATAAGTCCTTTCCTCAAAAGGCAGTGGAAGAAGAGTCTTTAAATGTTCTCAAGGCAGATTCTTGATAAACAAGGAGTGAAAGGTTACCAGGCTTAGGCAGGAGGATACAGTCAGATCAATTATGATCTCATTGAATGGGGTAGTTGGCTCAAAGAGCCGATGGTAAGCTTCAATGGTAACTATAATAAGAACTGGGAAGCAAGTCTTGACTTCTTCAACTCCAAGCTTATTGTGTTCTGCAGTCACACTCCACAACAAAACAGTGTCACCTGTATTGCCTTTATATATTGGTGCGTCTATTAAATGGTTAAAACCCCAATTCCAACTTAAGTACTCGGGAATATAACTCTTTCCTAACAGCCAAGTGGTCTACTCTTGCTCCTAATTCGTACCCTCATATGTTCGTATAAGGAGACCAAAACGTTACACAATACTCCAGATGTGGTCTCACCAAGGCCCTATAGAATTGCAGCAAGACATCTTTACTCCTTTTGAAAAATCCCCTTGCGATGAAGGCCAACATACCATTTCAGGGTTTTGATGTAGCTGCTGTACATAGTCCATGTCTCTGAGCCATAGAGGAGGGTGGGTATCATTACTGCTCTGTGGAGCATGAGCTTGATATCCCGCCTGAGGCCCTGGCCTTCAAACACTCTCTTCCTCAGGCAGTCGAAGGCTGCTGTGGTGTCCTGAAAGTGACGCTGAACTTCGTCCTTGATGTCTACCTTTGTTGACATTGGGCTCCCAAGGTATGCAAAGTGATCCATATTGTTCAAGGACTTCTCATGGATTTTGATAACCAGTTCTTTGCGATGGGGGCAGGTTGGTAGAGGACCTTTGTTTTACAGATGTTTAGTGTAAGGCCCATGCTCTCATATGCCTCAGTGAAAGTGTTGATGATGGCTTAGAGCTCAGTCTCTGAGCGCAGACACAGGCACTGTCTGCATACCATGATTCAATGAGGATGGGATGACCTTGATCTGGCCTGCAGGTTGCAGAGGTTGAACAGATTCCCATTTGTTCTGTAGTTTAGCTCAACTCCGGCGGGGAAGTTGCTGAGGGCGAGATGGAATATTGCAGCAAGGAAGTTCCAAAAGAGCGTTAATGCAAAGACGCAGCCTTGCTTGACACCCAATCCAAATATGAATTGGGTCTCTGGTGGTTCCATTGATCAGGAGCACGGATTGCATGTTGCCATGGAGCAGCAGGGAGGATGGTAACAAACCTTTGTTGGCAGTCGAAATGGAGGAGGATTCTTCGTAATCCATCATGGTTGACAGTGTTGTTGGCCTTTGTGGCATCAAAGAAGGCCATGTACAAGGGTTGGTGCTGTTCCTGCATTTCTCTTGTAGTTGCCGCACAGTGAAGATTAAGTCCGTTGTGCCCCTTAGTGGGCGGAATCTGCAGTGGGTCTCTGGGAGGAGCTCTTCAGCCACAGGGACAAGGTGATTAAGGACGACTCTTTCCACGATCTTCCCTGTGGCCGACAGCAGAGAAATTCCTCGTAGTTACTGCGGTTGGATCTAGCACCATTCCTTAAGATGGTCACGATTACAACGTCTCTGGGATCTCTTGGCATGGTCTTTTCCTTTCAGATTGGGAAATTAGGTCATGCATTTGCGCCACAAGTGCTTCTCACGTTTTAGTGTTTTGGCAGGAATTTGACAGGAATTCCATCTGCTCCTAATGCCTTGTGGTTCTTTAGCTGCTAGGTGGCCTTCTCTACCTCGTATCAGGTTGGGGCTGTGCTGAGGTGGTGGCGGGTAGCACCCTGCGGGCTGGAATCAAGGACACTCGCATTGAAGACAGAGTCTCTGTTAACGGGGGTCTCCATTGTGCTCCTTCCAACGGACACCGACTGTCTCTCTAATCTTGATAAGCATCTTCCATTCTTGGCCAGCAGTGGGGTCAGGCATTGGGTGCTTGGGCCATATAGGTAGCCGTGTGTGGGAGCTTATCAAAAGCTTTATGAAAACCCAAATCCACGGATTCTCCTGCAAGTAACATCCTCAAAAACCTCCAACAGGTTTGTCAAACGCGGGGCTGGATTCTCCCAAAATGAGGCCATGTCCCCATGCCGGCGTAAAGAGGCCGGCGTTGCACTCCCCAGTTTCCTGCAAAAAGTAACACTCACCATCTGGGGGCTAGCAGGGACCCGGGGGGGCTTCACGCAGGTTTGGTTGCGGATACGAGCCCCGCACTTCCGGATCTGAGTCTGCGCATGTACGCCGGTGGGCTCCAACGGCCGCGCCGAGCGCCATGGCGGACTCGAACAGCGGACCAACACCAACAAACAAGGCCCCCGATCGGCCTCGTGCTGCCGCATCGGAATGGCCCGATCGCTGCCCTCGCCACCCTTAAAGCCCTCCCCCCCGCCCCCCCCGGTGCTCGATCCCCCCGCCCCCCCACAGGATGGCCACCGACTGAGTCCGCAGCCACCGCGCGAGAGTCCCGACCGGCTATATCACATTAGTTCCACGCCGTCAGGAACTCGGCCGTTCGGGAGCCTCTGGCAATGGCCCCCTAGCAACGCTGCATAATTCGCAGACGCGCGATTCTCCAGGCCCCGGAGATTCGCCGGAGCAGCGCCGGGCCCGATTAGGTCGGGAACATCAATTCTCCCCGCCTGCGCCAAACGCGATTTCGGCACGGGGCTGCGGAGAATCCAGCCCATGATTTCCCTCACACAAGTCCACCTCTGGCCAATTATCAAACAAAATATGACATTGAGCCACTTAAAGTAATGTTAGGTCAGCTAGCCAGATGCTTGGTCTAAAAGTTAGGTTTTAAGAAGTGTCTTAAAAGAACAAAGTGAGGTAGAAAGGCACAGAGGTTTAGGGAGGGAATACCAGAGTTTGGTACCAAGGCAGCTGAAGGAACAACTGTCAATGGTGTCCAGTTAAAATTGAGGATCCTCAAGAGGCCAGAATTGGAGGAGTGCGCCGAAGGTTTGTAATTGGAGGAGATTACAGAGATGGTGAAGGGTCAAAGCTATGGATGGATTTTAAAATAAGGGTTAGCATTTTCAACTTAAGGCAGTCGAAGTAGGCCAGCCGGAGCACGGCAGCTCCACTTTAAAAAAATTTTTGGACGGCACGGTAGCACAATGTTTAGCACTATGGCTTCACAGCGCCAGGGTCCCAGGTTTGATTCTCGGCTTAGGTCACCGTCTGTACGGAGTCTGCACGTACTCCCTGTGTCTGCATGGGTTTCCTCCGGGAGCTCTGGTTTCCTCCCACTGACGTACTTGTTCGGTGAATTGGACAGTCTGAATTCTCCCTCTGTGTACCCGAGCAGGTACCAAAGTGTGGCAACTAGGGGATTTTCACAGTAACTTCATTGCAGTGTTAATGTAAGCTTACTTGTGACAATAATAAAGATTATTATTATTATTACCTGGATCTTCCTTCAAACCGGCGTTAGTGCTTAAACCCTCCACACTGTTTAAAGGAATTCAAGGACAAAAGGATCATTCATTGTTAACAAGGTGTTATTTACTTGGCATTAGATTCACTACCTTAACCAAACATTAGTAAGAAGTTTTACAACACCAGGTTAAAGTCCATCATGTTTGTTTCAAACACAAGCTTTCAGAGCACTGCTCCTTCCTCAGATAGAAGTCTTCCAACACCAGGTTAAAGTCCAACATGTTTGTTTCAAACACTAGCTTTCGGAGCACTGCTCCTTCCTCAGGTGAAAGAAGTTGGATTTTAACCTGGTGTTGTTAGACTTCTTACTGTGCTCACCCCAGTCCAACGGAGGCATCTCCACATCAAGTTAACCAAACATGAACAAGTCCTTGAGCAAAACCATTTCGCCTATCATAAACAGAGCACTTAAGCTTTAACCAGTAACTTTGAGGTTAGCAATAATTCAAATGGTGAATGATTATCGATTTGGGCCAATGGAAGTGGTCGCCCAATTTAATTAGTAGGCACTGAAATAACAACAGCAACTTGCATTATATAGCACTTAATGCACAAGTAACATAGGAAGGATATATCTGAAACAAAACTTCACTTGATTGATTCCCGGCCAACAGTCGACCATGCGTTATTCTCCAGCCGGTTGAGCAGGGAAACCACATTGGGGGTGAATGGACTTGTTAGTGATGGGAAACATGGTTTTGTGCAGGGAAGGTCTATAAAATCCCGAGAAGTATAGATAGGGTGAATAGTCAGAAAGTTTTTCACGCAGAGTGTGATGGATGCCTGGAAAATGTTGCCATTGGAGGTGGTGGAGGCGGGCATGATATCAACATTTAAGATGTATCCTGATAGACACATGAACAGGCGGGGAATGGAGGGATAGAGATCATTTGGGAAATAAGTAGTAGGTCTAACTAAGGAATCTGGATTGGCGCGGGCTTGGTGGGCCGAAGGGCCCGTTCCTGTGCAGTAATGTTCTGTCTTCTTTGACAAGCCGGAGGCTACAGGATAGGTAACAGCGGCAAGAGTCCGACAAGCCCTGAGGGGCAGGGAGGCCCTCATACGCCTGCGCTTCACATAGGATGTGGCCTGGTCTGTCATCCATAGATTACCCACCCCACCCTGTCTCCCACCCTCCCAGGGTATGTCTTACATCACTCCAGGGTGGTGGGACTGTGTTACACTCTCAGCGGGTCACTGTCAAGGGCAGGGTTGTGATGATAACCCACAGAGAGCTGAGGGCTTGTGCACGTCCTCCTATGCCACCGTCTGACCTCTGCCTGTCGGCTGCGTACTCGCTCACAAGGGTTGTGTTCAAGGATTTTTAATGTGTCACATGTGTCATACAATTCCCTAGTCTCCCGATGGTGCCGCCCCAAAACCCCCTCACCCCCCCCCCCATCCCCTATCAACCACCCCCTCTGCCCTCTTCCCCCCTCCCACAGTGCCCTAAGTGATCCTCATTGTGCTTAGCCCTCCGAGCTTTACTGCTACATCTAGGAGTGTCTCCAGGATGCACATCTGAAGTGGCCTTCGATGCCACTGGCTGGAGTCCTCTGGGAGCGCTGAGGCCGGCCCCATCCGGTACGGACACAGGGAGGCGTGTCCGTGCCTCCCTGTCCCATGTGCTGCCCCTAGACGCGGCCTCATCACAGGGGTGGAACCACCATCCAAGTGGATAGGCACCTGGGACAGGTCCGGGTCGGCACCCAATGTCCTCTCCTCCTCTCGCTGCCCTGGGGTTCACCATGGGATGGAGGGGCAGCTGGTTGGAGCCTCAGCTGCGCCTGCATCGTCTGGCTCTGCCAGCTCTGGCAGTTCCCCATGGTACGCACCATCCTGTCGATGTCCTCAGCGATTCTCCTTAGTGACCGGGCCATGCTCTGCAATGTCTCAGCCATGCCCACCTGCTACTGGGAAAAGCTCCGCAGTGCCTCAGCCATTCCCATCTGTTAGTGCGACATGTGCCACAACACCTCACCAAGGTCAGCCTGGTACTGGGTCACATCCCCCAGGCGAGTCGGACATTCTGCCGATACTCTCAGCCATCACCTTGGACATCCTCATTAATGGTGCTGACGTTGTGCACCAGGTCGCCATCCTTGTCGGTGCCATGCATTACCGGCGACATTTCCTGTGTCCTTCACTTCTGGGACTCCTCTAAGCAGCTGTGGACTTGCTGGAGTGTCGCTGACATCTGCCTCTGAATGTCCCGGCCGTACCCTATCGCCTCCATCGCCTCCGGGTAACCCTGTTCCAGAGGCTCAGCATCAGGCTGGGACCCAGCTGGGCCCTGGGATCCAGCAGCCCTCCGACTGCTGTCTCGCCTGGGGGTTCCTGCATCCACCTGATGTGCATTAGCAGCACTGTGTTGCTCACCAGATTGTGCCCCAGAAGTGTTTCCCACCAAGCTGTGTATATCTGCGTTGGTGGAGGGTGGCGATGACAGCTGTGACACATCAATCGCATCTTCCTTGAAGCTCTCCTCTGAGGTGTTCTCCTGGGAGGCTGGAGAAGGGCCACCTGGGGTGGGCCGGCGCTGTTGGCTGGAGGACCTGCGGGAGAATGGACATGTGGTCAGCGGGAGGGATGGGTCAGTCAATAAGGCAATAACAACTCACGTGTGACAGATCCTCCGGGTGTGGCCTGTGACACTCACCTCTGGATCTTCCGCCAACCTCCGCGTTGGTGACCGCTCTGTCCTCGACCCCTGTCATCTCCAGAGCCCGTACCTCAATGGTGGTGTGAATCGTTAAGTCCAGCATCCCTCCACCACACAGGGTCCTCTCCCAACGATGGTGCGAGAGCCTCTCCTGAGGAGACACAAAGAGGGCTTCATTAGCCACATGCATGGTTCACAGTCGTGTGAAGGAAGGGTTGGGCAGGTGTTTGAAGGAACAAAGGGAATGAACAGAGGATTGGGGCACATAGAAAGTTGGTGGGTGGGGATGCTCGCGTGGGGGCGGAGAGGTCTCAGGGGTGGGGGGGTGCGGAGTGTTGGGGGGGGGGCATTGGTGTCAACTCACCCATGCTGCCCAGTGTAGGTCGTTGATCTTCTTACAGCACTGAAGGTCAGTCCTCCTGGTCACACTCCCCGAGCTTACAGCCGTCGTCCCCTCGTCCCAGACAGCACAGGCTGGCCTGTGGCTCACCCTCTGGGACCCGGGGGTGAACAGGAAGTTCCTCCTGGCCTCAACCGCGTCCAGGAGGCTCGCCAGGTCTGCATTGCCGAATCTTGGGACTGGTCTCAGTGTCATTGTTGCAAGCTGGCTGGAGTTGGCTGTGCAAGTGCAGCTGACGTGCTGCTCGACCTTGTTAGCGGGGGGCTGGCGAGCACGGTCCCAGCGAATCGGTTGCGGCGAGAAACCCGCGGGCCTCATTAAGTGGACCGATTAACGTTGAATAGCGTTGCCGGCCTCCCTTGTCCATGCGCCGGGAAGCTCGCGGCAATTCCCGCTCGCTACAACCCTTCGGAATGTTTCCAGAGAATCATGCCCAGAGTTTTAATTCCTACTGTGGTAAATGTCCTGACAAGTAGTTTGATCAAACATTTTAGGGCAGGGAGTTGCTTAATTGCTGTGAAAGTAACATAAGCATGATCCAATAAACCCATGTAGAGATAGTGGCAGATCCTGGTTTAAAAGGATACTCCATACAGTCAGTGTAGCTCAACAGGAGTTGTGAACAGATGTGGCAATCTCACCTTTTGCATCTCGCCTTCTCAATACCACTGAAAATTACTCTGCAACTTGAAGAGCAAGAGAAAGACTTGCATTTATACGCTGCAGGACCTCAGAGAGTGCAAAGTGCCTTATAACCAACGAAGTATACCTTTAAAGTGTCGTCACTGTTGTCGTGTAGAAAACATGACAAGCAATTTGAACGCAACGAACTCGAACAAACAGCAAGATAATCGTCAGATAATCTGTTTTTACTGCTGTGGGTTGAGGCATAAACATTGCCCCAGGATACCTGGGAGACCTCCTCCCACTCATCTCCGAATTGGTATCATGAAAACTTTTATATTCAGCTAAGAGTTTGCCTTCACTTGAAATATGGCAATTTTTATTATTTATTTAGCGAATATAAATCCTTGAAGCGACAGCCTCTTTATTGGTTGAGTTTAAGGTGATTGCTCCCGCACTTAGTCTGTGGAGCAGACACTCCTTGGAAATGTGCAGCATTGTTTGTACCTTTGCACAGGCGCATACTGAGGCGCCAGCAGTGGAGGGTGTTGGCACAGGGCCTGGGGCCTGTCCTGAACCTATTTCACAATGAACACTCTCACTTTTATGGTTTAAGGTCTATCGTTTTACAGATGGATGTTGTCACAAGGGCCGACAATTTCCATCCATTATCTTCCGGCAGGAACTTCCAGGCCCACCATGGGTTCCCCAGCAGCGATGGGAAACCCCATTGACAGCGGCTGAACTGGAAAATCCAACCACAGAACCCACCACTGACTGCCATCGGGGGAGGCTCCTCCGCCGCAAAGGAAGCTACGGTGGCCACGGAAAACCCTGCCCAAGGAGCATGTTAGTTACTTCCCGTGTTTCCCATTCCTTGGTCTATCTGAAGGATATCTGCTGGTAGATCTTTCCCAGGAAAGGTGCTCCACATGGGGCACTGAGATCGGGGGCAGGCAGTAGGTGGGTTGAACAGTTCATCCTGAGATGGTAAGTGAGGAGCAGGAGGGATCATTTCAACCAGATTGTGGGTTTTCATCAGTCAGCGGATGTGTGGCGGAGTGTTTGCAAGGACAGGAAGCCAGGGGAGCCGTGTTGAGTAGTGACTTCCAAAGCTCGGCTTGTATCTGCTGGAGTTCAGAAGGTTAAGAGGTGACTTCATTGAAACATAAAGGCCAGAATTCTCCGGCCGTTGCGATTGTCCTTTCCCACGGGCAACGCACCGCTGTCCGTGGGTTTCCCGGCAGTGTGGGGTGTCTTCAACGAGAAATTCCATTGACAAGCGGCGGTAAGAGAGAATCCCGCTACCAGTGAACAGCTGAGAAACACGTGACTGGAGGACCAGAGAATCCCGCCCATTCGATCTTAAGGGGTCTTGTCAGGTTAGATGTGGAAAAGATGTTGCCTCTTGTGGGAGAGTCTAGAACCTGGGCCCACTGTTTACAAACAAGGAGTCACTCATTTAAAGCAGAGACAAGGTGAATTTTTTTCTCTGAGGGTTGTGAGTCTTTGGAACTCTTTTCCTCAAAAGGCAGTGGAAGCAGATTGTTGGAATATTTTTAAGGCAGGGGTGGATAGATTTTTGGTTGATCAGGTGGTAGGCAGCATGCAGGTTTCAGGTTATTATCAGATCGTCATGATCTTATTAAATGGTGGAGCCGGCTCAAGGGGCCGAATGGCCTACTCTTGCTCCTTGTTCGTCTGCTTCAAACACGCGCATTGTTGAATTGAAATGAGTGCCACCAAGCTGTGTGGTGTGATAACCTTTGCTAGACAGGTGGACAGTATTCTGCCGCAGGGCAATGATAGGACAAGTCCTGAGGTCTGGAATGTTGTGCCAACAGCCACCCCACGTAGACCCAACAGGGTTCGTTAGCAGATTGTTTCTGATTTTGACCTTTGCTGCTGTTTTCTTTAAATGTTCCCTGAAGAACAGAGTCCTGTCTAGAATTCCTCCCAAGCATGTCGGGTTGGGAATCATCCTGCTCCCCATGTAGATATCGGGATTCT
The DNA here is from genome assembly GCF_902713615.1 of Scyliorhinus canicula. NCBI lineage: Eukaryota > Metazoa > Chordata > Chondrichthyes > Carcharhiniformes > Scyliorhinidae > Scyliorhinus > Scyliorhinus canicula. Next base: position 181,683,234 of record NC_052153.1, on the reverse strand, counting down.
CCATTCCCCGACGCCGATTTCGGAATCGCCGATCAGGCGGAGAATCCATTTTGACGCCAAAATCGGGGGGGGGGGCGCCTGTTTGGGGCAGAATTCGTATGCTCCACCCCCTCCAAAACAGTGTCATCGCGGTGCACGCCATTGGGACGGCCTCAGCGTGTCACCTGAAGGCCTTCCCCGAAGCTCCGCCCCTGATGGGCCGAGTTCCCAACCGCGCAGTTGAGGTCATCAGCCTAGATGAACTTGCAGGACATGGTTATCGGCAGGTCACTTGATTCTATGTTAAACTGAGTTGGGGCTAGGACTGAGCCCTGTAGTCGTCCAATAGGCCTGTGTTGTCCATGCAGTTCCTCATTGCCCAATGTGGACTCTGAATCATCTATTGTGAAGGAATGTTTCAACACCTGTCCAGGCTCAGATTGGAAACATTCTGGACAGATTTAGGAGCAGGCCAAAGTACCACACTGTACCTACCATCAGCAGCTGTGAAGTCCAGTTGAATGCCTGTCGTAAGATCCTCCTGGATGTGACTTTCGATGAGGGTGCTGAGTGCCAGTACTTGATCACATGTGCTGTGCCCTTTACAGAAACCAGCTGGGTCGACATTAAGCATAGTCTCTACTTCCAGACGTATGCGTAGCTGGATAGGAGGCTTGAAGATCTCGAAGCACTCAGAAAGTAGTGAAATGGGTCGATGGCTAGCCAGCAGTGCGAGATCTTTTCCAGGTTTTGGCATGGCAGTGATCTTTGCTGTCTGCCACTCCTTCAGGGCTGACCTTGAGTAGAACTGAGTTAGCCAGGCACTGGCACGTAGACCAAGTAGTTTCAGGAATTCTGCAGTGATGTTGTCACATCCTGTCGCTTTGCCACATTTCAGATCTCTAATTCTTTCTCCAGTGCTGGGATCCTGAAGGACTTTGGAATGCCATGCCCTGAATGCTGTTGCTGTTGTTTTTTCAGTTCGTGGCAGGTGATGCGTTTTATTTTATTTTCCAACGGGGTGTCCTCACTGCACTGTTGCTTCACAGCGCCAGGGCCCCAGGTTCGATTGTGACATTAATCAAGATTATTATTATTATCTTGGTTCAGGGTGATTGTTGAGCGATTTAATGCGGGTGATTGTTTTTTGAACTGCTCCAAAATGGCAATCCCAACACTTCTCAGACAATATGCCAGCGTGGTCGATTTACTGTTAACCCATTGCTGCGTTGGGGTGGCACGGTGGCGCAGTGGGTTAGCACTTCTGCCTACGGCGCTGAGGACCCGGGTTTGATCCCGGCCCTGGGTCACTGTCTGTGTGGAGTTTGCACATTCTTCCCGTGTCTGCATGGATTTCGCCCCCACAAGCCAAAGATGTGGAGGTTAGGTGGATTGGCCAGGCCAAATTGCCCCTTATATTTATAATCTTTATTGTCACAAGTAGACTTACATTAACATTGCAATGAAGTTACTGTGAAAAGCCCCTAGTCGCCACATTCTGGCGCCTGTTCGGGTACACTGAGGGAGAATTCAGAATGTCCAAATTACCTAACAGTACAGCTTTCGGAACTTGTGTGAGGAAACCGGAGCACCCGGAGGAAACCCACGCAGACACGGGGAGAACGTGCAGACTGCACAGGCAGTGACCCAAGCTGGGAATCGAATCTGGGACCCTGGCACTGTGAAGCAACAATGCTACCCACCGTGCTAACGTGCTGCCCATTGTAAAAAAAAAATTGGATACTCTAAATTTATTTTGAAAAATCTATAGTAATAGATTTTTGGTACATTGGGTACTTTCTCACGGTCAGTCCCAAAGCAGACCTCGCATTTTGTCCTACCCAATATTTGTCGAGACAAATTAGAATATGGCCTGAAGATGGTGAGAAAGAACCTTCACTCCAGAAAGCTGCTGTTGACATGTAAAATGTGCCATTTTGTATCTCTATGGAGAAGCAGACTAGATAAATGCTGTTAGCAGTTTGAGGCAGCTACTCAAACCCATATTTGCACAATACTAAATTTAATCTGCTTCCATTGACAGAAGACCCAGTACCCTGTGGACTCAGATTCAAGTCTCTCCCTGCTTCCATATCTTATGGTTGTGAGGTAATTGGTGAAAGAACCAGAGGCAACATGAGGTGGTTTTTTAGTTAAATACAGTGAGTTCTTGTGATCTGGAGCACACTGCAGATTCAATAATAACTTTCAAAGGAGAACTGAATAAATACTTGACGGAGGGATAAAAGTGCTCTGGGGAGGAAAAGCAGAGAAGTGGGACTAATTTCGCTCGCTCGTTCAAATCACCAGCACAGGCACAAAGAGATGAATGGCCTCATCCTGTGCTGTATCATTCTTTGACTCTGCACAGTTTAACAAAGCAAGACATGTTTTTCCCAGTGCTCATTATTATCTGGAAGAACAGACATAACTCCCTTTCTATCTAACACAAGCCTTCAAATAAAGATTGCTCAGTACAAGCTTGCGCTAATATAACCTTGCCTGCCTGTGCAGGTGTGGGCTTTAAGAAATGTAGACAACAGTTTGACTTTGGCTCTTTGGCTGAGAATGTCACACAAGTTCTGACAGTTCCCTCTGACTGAAAACCGCTGGATCTCCACAGGTGCTGCCTGTCTGACCTGCTGAGTGTTCCCATCATTTGCAGTTTTCATTGTGAACGTCAACCTGTGAGAAGAGTGTTCTCTCCATTGAGCTACCCTTTACATCGTCAATCCTTGTCAACCGAAGTTATATTCCCCGTGTTGAAGTCCCTGTCCTTTGGCGTGTGGATCTCCATTGGCTACATGACATGGGGCTGGAAAGCTGGGGGCAATCTCGCTTCAGCCAACTCCGGGAGCCCTAACATGATTCTGCGTCCATCAATTAACCGCCTGGCTTTGGGCCTCCAACCCTTTCGAGGTTCGGCCTCCAAGGGTAGGCCCGCCAGAGGGGTGAGAGGTCATCAGTCGCAGTAGCACCAATGGGACCAGTGGCCGCTGCTGGAATTGCACCCATCAAGGAGCAGTGACAATGGAAGAGGCCCCGGAAATCAGGTGAATGGGTCAGACTTGCCGTGGTCAGTCAGGCCGGCCCCAGCAAGGGTCAAGTTGGAATGGTAAGTCATGGGTTGGTGTTTGTACAGGGCTGCCCTTGTCTTACAGGGACCCTTCCTGTGCCATGAGGTGCCCGATTGGAAGGGCTTGCCCCCTCAAAGCTCGGAGGGAGACCACCCAGGTTCCACTGAGCAGTCTTCCGACATGGCGGAGGGCACCCCCACAGCTGGCAAAATACCAGTAGCGGTGGCAAGAGGCACTTAGTGATCTTTAATTGGATAGTTAATGGCACCATAGAAAAATAGAAAAAGAAGCAGGAGGAGGCCATTCGGCCCTTTGAGCCTGCTCCGCCATTCATTATGATCATGGCTGATCATCAAGTTCAATACCCTGATCCTGCCTTCCCCCATATCCCTTGATTGCTTTAGCCCCAAGAGCTATATGGGGGCAACGGTAGAACAGTGGTTAGCACTGTTGCTTCACTGTGCCAGGGACCCGGGTTCGATTCCCGGCTTGGGTCACTGTCTATGCGGAGTCTGCACATTTTCCCCGGGTCTGCGAGGGTTTCCTCCGGGTGCTCCGGTTTTAACACATAATTTGCCTTCTTTACTGCCTCAGTTGACCTCTGGGCAGGGAGGCCACTCTCAACATTCTTGAACGCTGAGTGAATTGGACTGTGTCGGGAAGGTAGAATCATAGAATCCCTACAGTGCAGAAGGAAGCCATTCAGCCCATCGACTCTGCACCGACCCTCTGAAAGAGCACCCTACGTAAGCATAATCCCCCACCTTATCCCCGTAATCCCAACCAAGGAGCAATTTAACATGGCCAATCCGTCTAATCTGCACATCTTTGGGCTGTGGGAGGAAACCGGAGCACCCGGATGAAACCCACACAGACACAGGAAAAACATGCTAACTCCATGCAACGAGTCACCCGAGGTCGGAATCGAACCCGGGTCGCTGGCGCTGTGAGGCAGCAGTACCAACTACTGTGCCACCTGTAAACCTCTCCTCACCAACCATCCATAAACAGAGAGGTGATTTTATTTGTTTTCCTCTTTGTAAGTAGTGGCCTATTCCCCAGTCCCTGAATGGTGCAATCCAAGTTTCTATTAATAACCCCACAGCAAACACAACCTGTGGGGTTATTAATAGACACTTGGATCGCACCACTCAGGGACTGGGGAATAGGCCACTACAGTACTTACAAAGAGTAAGTGAACTCTGAATCACAGACTCCTTACAGTGCAGTAAGGTTGGGTTATGGGGATAAGGTGGAGGCGTGGGCTTAAGTAGGGCGCTCTTTCCAAGGTGTAGTAATCCACGGGAGGCAGGAGTTCCGTCACCACACCAATATTTATTTACAATAACTATATTACAGGAGCAGCTACAAACAGTGCTTCTAGCAGTCCAGTCAACTTAAGACTGCTCCCAAAGCCTACACAGGTGCTTATATGGGCCCCCTCAATGAGCTATCATTGAGGGAGCTCATACTCCAATTGGCCAACCAATAAAGCCAATTGGAGTTCATTACACAAGGGCCGGTGCAGACTTGATGGGCCGAATGGCCTCCTTTTGCACTGTAAATTCTATGATTCTAAGGAGGCCATTCTGTCCATTGTGTCTGCACTGGCTCTCTGAAAGAGCATTCTACCTACTCCCACACCCCACCCTGCCTTATCCCCATACCCTGCACATTTTTTCTTCTCAGGTACTCGAAGGGTTAGTTTATTTCCACACATTCAAAATGCGGGAGGAGGATCACAACGTCACCTCTACGCTCAGGCAGTAAAGAGAGGAATAGAGAAAAGAAAGATTTCCAGTGCAGAGATCACAGAGAAAATAAATATTGTTTTACATGAGTTCCAGGGTCCAGGATCAAAGTCCAATGAGGTATTCCTTCACAGAGTCAGTGGGTTGAAACCCGATGCTGGATAATTCATTTTTCCAGTGGTGAGGCATACAGATATGAACCAGTCTTGTAGGGGATGGTACAGAATTTCCAGAAGAAGCGAGGTAGATGATGCCAGGTGTCCAACCTAGGCCAGAACCCCTTGTCTGTGAGCTCACAGCGCCAGGAACCTGGGTTCAATTCCCAGCTTAGATCAACTGTCTGTGCAGAGTCTGCACGTTCTCCCCGTCTCTGCGTGGGTTTCCTCTGGGCACTCCGGTTTCCTCCCACAAGTTCGAAAAATGAGCTTGTTAGGTGAATTGAACATTCTGAATTCTCCCTCTGTGTACCCAAACAGGTGCCGTAGTGTGGCGACTAGCAGAGTTTCACAGTAACTTCATTGTAGTGTCAACGTGAGCCTACTTGTGACACTAATAAAGATTATCATTATTATTACCACTCAGATAATAAAAAAGCTCTCATTTATCACAGTGGTTTTGGCAACGGGAGTGGAACTCTTGCGAGATATCCAAAATGCATTTGGCGCCAAGTAAATGTGTATAAGGATGCAGAAGTTATGCTGCAGCTTTACAAAACCCTGGTTAGGCCCCATTTGGAGTTCTGTGAGCAGATCTGGGCACCGCACCTTAGGAAGGATATTGTGGCCTTGGGGGGGGGGGGGGGGGGGGGGGGGGGGAGTGCAACGTAGGTTTACAAGAATGTTACCTGGACGTTAGGGGTTAAGTTATGGGGAGAGATTATACAAACCAAGCCTTCTTTCTCTAGAATTTAGAAGGTTAAGGCATGATCTGATCAAAGTCTGCAAGATATGAACAGGAAAAGGCAAGGTAGATAAAGATCAATTGTTTTCAATTCATATTCGATCAGTTGTTAGTTTTAAATCTAAGATAGATAACGTTTTGTTAAGCAAAAGCATTCATAGAATCATAGAATTTACAGTGCAGAAAGAGGCCATTCGGCCCATCGAATCTGCACTGGCCCTTGGAAAGAACACTCTACACAAGCCTCACCTCCACCCTGTCCCAGGAACCCCACCCAACCTTTTTTGGACACTAAGGGCAATTTAGCATGGTCACTCCACCTAACCTGCACATCTTTGGATTGTGGGAGGAAACCGGAGCACCCGGAGGAAACCCACGCAGACACGGAGAAAACATGCAGACTGCGTACAGACAGTGACCCAAGCCGGGAATGGAACCTGGGACCTTGTGAAGCAACTGTGCTAACCACTGCACTACCGTCCTCCCTTGTTAGAGGATATGGTGGTAGGCCACAGATCAGCTATGATCTCATCGAACGGCAGAGCAGACTCAAGGGGCTGAATGGCCTACTCCTGTTCCTATGTACTTTAGTTGGCAGTGTGAGCTAATTGAATGTGAAGCTGCACCTCAGGCATCTCCTGCTCGTTGTTGTCCGAGGAATGATCTGACGCGGGGTGCAAGAGAGCCAAGTGGGGTTCTGTCTGAGACAACTGGATGAGATAATGACAATGAGACTGTTCTTCATTCATTCACTGAGTTTTGGCAGATAATTACACGGCAGCAGAATATCTGTACCAGGTAGTGGTGGCAAGACAATTCCATCTCCATCTGTCCTGTGAATCTATTCCATACTTCCAGTGCTTCAGTACAGTGCACTGTGAATAGGCAGCAGGCCCATCTAAAAGCTCAGAAGAGCAATAGTCATAGGGGAGTCAGGGGCACAGAGAGGCGCTTCTGTGGACGTGAAAGAGACTCCAGGATGGTATGTTGCCTTGCTGGTGCCAGGGTCCAGGATGTCTCAGAACGGGTAGCGGGCATCCTGAAGGGGGAGGGCAAACAGGCAGAGGTCATTGTACATATTGGTACTAACAACGTTGGCCGGAAGGGGCATGAGGTCCTGCAGCAAGAGTTCAGGGAGCTCGGCAGAAAGTTAAAAGACAGGACCTCCAGGGTTGTAATCTCGGGATTACTCCCTGTGCCACGTGCCAGTGAGGCTAGAAATAGGAAGATAGAGCAGCTAAACACGTGGCTAAACAGCTGGTGTAGGAGGGAGGGATTCCGTTATCTGGACCACTGGGAGATCTTCCGGGGCAGGTGTGACCTTTATAAGAAGGACGGGTTGCATCTAAACTGAAGAGGCATAAATATCCTCGCCGCGAGATTTGCTAGTCACACGGGAGGGTTTAAATTAGTATGGCAGGGGAGTGGGTACCGGAGCAATAGGTCAGAAGGTGAAAAAATTGAGAGAGAACTAAGGAATAGGGCTGGTATGGCTCTGAGGCAGGGCAGACAGGGAGATGTTGCTGAACACAGCGGGACTGGTGGCCTGAAGTGCATATGTTTTAATGCAAGAAGTATAACATGTAAAGCAGATGAACTTAGAGTTTGAATTAGTACTTGGAACTATGATGTTGTTGCCATTACAGAGACCAAGTTGAGGGAAGGACAGGATTGGCAGCTAAATGTTCCAGGATTCAGATGTTTCAGGCGGGATAGAGGGGGATGTAAAAGGGGTGGAGGAGTTGCGCTACTGGTTAGGGAGTACATCACAGCTGTACTGCGGGAGGACACCTCAGAGGGCAGCGAGGCGATATGGGTAGAGATCAGGAATAAGAAAGGTGCAGTCATAATGTTGGGGGTTTACTACAGGTCACCCAACAGCCAGCAGAAGATAGAGGAGCAGATAGGTAGGCAGATTTTGGATAGGAGTAAAAGCAACAAGGTTGTTGTGATGGGAGACGTTAACTTCCGCAATATTGACTGGGAATCACTTAGTGCTAGGGGCATGGATGGAACCGAGCATCCAGGAGGGCTTCTTAAAACAATATGTAGATAGTCCAACTAGGGAAGGGGCTGTACTGGACCTGGTATTGGGGAATGAGCCCGGCCAGGTGATAGAAGTTTCAGTTGGGGAGCATTTCGGGAACAGTGACCACAATTCAGCCTGTTTTAAAGTGCTGGTAGACAAGGATAAGAGTGGTCCTAGGGTGAGTGTGCTAAATTGGGGGAAAGCTAATTATAAAAATATTAGGCAGGAACTGAAGAACCTAGATTGGGGGCGGATGTTTGAGGGTAAATCAACATCTGACATGTGAGAGGCTTTCAAATGTCAGTTGAAAGGAATTCAGGACCAGCATGTTCCTGTGCGGAAGAAGGATAAATACGAGAGATATTGTAGGCCTCGTCAAAAAGAAAAAGGAGGCATTTGTCAGGGCTAGAAGGCTGGGAACAGACGAAGCCTGTTTCGAATAGAAGGAAAATAGGAAGGAACTTAAGCAAGGAGTCAGGAGTGGTCACAAAAAGTCATTGCCAAATACGTTTAAGGAAAATCCCAAGGCTTTTTACACGTACATAAAAAGCAAGAGGGTAACCAGGGAAAGGGTGGGCCCACGAAAGGACAGGTGAGGGTATCTATGTGTGGAGCCAGAGGAAATGGGTGAGGTATAAAATGAATAGCATCAGTATTCACCAAAGAGAAGGAATTGGTGGATGTTCAGTCTGGAGAAGGGTGTGTAGATAGCCTGGGTCACATTGAGATCCAAAAAGACGAGGTGTTGGGCGTCTTGAAAAATATTACGGTGGATAAGTCCCCAGGGCCTGTTGGGATCTACCCCAGAATACTCAAGGAAGCTAGAGAGGAAATTGCTGAGGCCTTGACAGAAATCTTAGGATCCTCACTGTCTTCAGATGATGTTACGAAGGACTGGAGAATAGCCAATGTTGTTCTTTTGTTTAAGAAGGGTAGCAAGGATAATCCAGGGAACTTGCGTCAGCGGTAGGGAAATTACTGGAGAGAATTCTTCGAGACAGGATCTACTCCAATTTGGAAGCAAATGGACGTATTAAGGAGCGGCAGCACAGTTTTGTGAAGGGGAGGTCATATCTCACTAACTTGATAGAGTTTTTCAAAGAGGTCACAAAGATGATTGACGCAGGTAGGACAGTGGATGTTGTCTATATGGACTTCAGTAAGGCCTTTGACAAGGTACCTCATGGCAGACTGGTACAAAAGATGAAGTCACACGGGATCAGGGGTGAGCTGGCAAGATGGATACATAGAACAGTACAGCACAGAACAGGCCCTTCGGCCCTCGATGTTGTGCCGAGCAATGCTCACCCTACTTAAACCCACGTAACCCGTATCCCAACAATCCCCCCATTAACCTTACACTACGGGCAATTTAGAATGGCCAATCCACCTAACCCGCACATCTTTGGACTGTGGGAGGAAACCGGAGCACCCGGAGGAAACCCACGCACACACAGGGAGGACGTGCAGACTCCACACAGACAGTGACCCAGCCGGGAATCGAACCTGGGACCCTGGAGCTGTGAAGCATTGATGCTAACCACCATGCTACCGTGAGGCCCCTAATACAAAACTGGTTAGGTCATAGAAGGCAGCGAGTGGTTGGCACAGGCTTGGAGGGCCAAAGGGTCTGTTCCTGTGCTGTATTTTTCTTGTTCTTTGTTCTTTGATCTGCGCCATATGTGTTCATAGAGCCAGGATTTCTCGCATCGACATGAATCCAGGCCTGAGGTTCAAGCAGACTGGTTTAATCACAGACAGCAACCAGGGGGAAGGATGGAGTCAGTAGCTGGGCAACAGAGTTTGGAACAGGGACCCAAAACAAGGGGGTCTGCCCTCCACCTTCCAACATATAATTTGAGGAGATTTCTGCTCATGCCGTACTGGAGGTCAGGTACGCAGTCTGATAGTTCAGACTGACAGCGGAGAGATAGAGAGAGATGGCTGGGAGGCAGAACTGGGTGTCGTCAGTGTGCATGTGGAAGCTGATGTTGTGATGTCACCAAGGGGGACAGGCTGTGGATGAGAAATAGCAGATGACCCTAGGTGGTCAGCAGAGGTAACTGTGCGCGAGCAGAGGAAGACTTGTCGGTGATGCACTGTTTATGACTCATCCAACAACCTGAGCTCTCTGATCTTCTACGACACTGGCTTCTTGTGCATCTCCAATTTGAACTACCATTGGTTACTATGCCTTCAGCTGCCTGGAACCGAAGCTTTGTCACTTCCCCCTCGACCTTCTTTGGTTCTCTGCAATTCCCGTCCTTAAAATCTACTTCTTCAATCAAGCTTTTCTCACCCGTCTTTATATCTCCTTTTGTGGTTGGTGTCCAATTTTGGTTGATAATGCTTCTGTATATTCTTGCAGCAATTTGAAATGTTAAAGGTGCTATATCATTGCAAGCTTTTGTTGCTGAAGGTTTAAGTCCCTCCGAAGTGATTTGAGAGCATGATTCAGGATAACACTTCAACGCAGTAATGAGGAATTGCTGAATTGATGTCAGAGGTCACATCCATTAGATGACACAACAAAACCAAAGTCACGTCTACCCTCAAATGGATATGAAAGACCCCGGGGCACTACTTCTGAGGCAAAGGACTTAGATCCCAGTGCCTTGGGAGATGAGGTGAGTGCATATTAGAGTGAGACTAGCTGCCTCACTCGAATATGCACATTTGCCAAATTCTGCTCCAGCCCTTTCGATCTCACGAAGCACGGCGAGCCGGGTAGATCCGGGAAAGATCTACCAGCCACGCCACGCTCCCGTTCGGGCAAAGGAGGGACCGGTGCGACCCGTAGATCACACCCTTTATCTCAATTCCTTCATTGTCCTTGGGTTAAAATCAAGGTACACCCTCCCAAACAGCACTATGGGTTTACCTACACCACATGGACTGGGTGGCTCAAGAAAGCAGCTCACCATTAACTTCTCCAGGGCAATTAGGCTGAGCAGTAAATGCAGGTCTTGCCAGTGATGAAACATCCCATAATAAACAGGAACAAGATTCGCCCATTTGGCCCCTCAAGCCTGCTCCGCCATTCAATATGATCATGGCTGATCGGCCATTCCTCATGTATATTTTCCAGTCATTTCCCCAGAACCCTTGATTCACTTACCGATCAAGAATCTATCTCAACCTTAAATATACACAAGGACTCTGCCTCCACAGCTCTCTGTAATGAAGAGTTCCAAAGACTCTGAGAGAGAGAATTCCCCCTCATCTCAGTCTTCAATTGGCACCCTTCTATTCTGAGACTATACCCTCTGGTCCTAGACTCTCCCATGAGAGGAAACATCCTCTCAGCCTTAACCCTGTCAAGCCCCTTAAGAATCTTCTATATTTCAATGAGATTACCTCTCATTTTTCTGGATTCCAATGAGCAGAGTCCCAACTATTTAACCTTTGCTCATCAGACAATCCCTCCATACTGGGGATCACCCTAGTGAACTTTCTCTGAACCCCATCCAATGAAAGAATGGATGGGATTCTCCGTTGGCTGATGCTGAAATCATAAAACACGATTGGGCGGAGAATAGGTTCTGATGCTAAACTCGCAATGGGCGCTGCTATGATGCCAAATTGCTATTCTCCGTCACCTCGACAACGGCTACAATGTTGTCCGGAACACATTTACGGGAGACACCGTTTGCATATCATTAGCGGGCCCATCCTGGTATTTTCTTTTTGTTTTCTTTTTTTAATAAATTTAGAGTACCCAATTTATTTTTTCCAATTAAGGGGCAATTTAGCCTGTTCAATCCACCTACCCTGCACATCTTTGGGTTGTGGGGGCGAAACCCACGCAGACACGGGGAGAATGTGCAAACTCCACACGGACAGTGACCCAGAGCCGGGATCGAATCTGGGATCTCGGCGCCGTGAGACTGCAGTGCTAACCACTGCGCCACCGTGCTGCCCTCCAACCTGATATTTTCTGGGGCTTCCACGATGCTCCGCCTCCGAAGGGCCGAGTTCCCGACAACACGGTTCACTTGTGCTTTTAAAAATCGTGAAACCGGCGTCGTGGTTGCTGAGGGAAAGAGAGGGGAAAATGTCCAACATCGCCATAGTTTGCTGACAGTTGTGCCCCTGGTAGGGGGGGCTTCTTCCAGGACTGGGGGAATGGCCAGGAGGTGGGCTGTGGGATCGGGGTGGACAGTCGCGGAACACCTTTGCCGCAGCCGGAAAGGCAGCCATGCAGCTGCGCATGCCACTGACAGCCCACTGTGAACATAAGGCTACGGGTCATATAGGTGTCCCCCCAGGCCACTCTCCTAGGTGCCCTCTGGCACCAGCTGATCCATCAGCTGTATGGGCGCGCTCCAGCACAACCAGTGCAGTCTTGTTGGCTGGGATGAGTGTGTGTGTGGGGAGTGTAATGTGTATGTGCAGCTGTGTGCTGATATAACCACTGTAGATATGTGTACTTGCAGTAGGGGGATGTATGGCTGTACCTCCGGTAAACCCCTGCCGGCCAGCTCCGCCAAAGCCCTTCCTGGCGTGAGGTGACTGTGGATCCAGCTGCAGATGGTCAGGCTTGATCCTGATGTCCATGGTGTAAGGAAAATCACACAGCAATAAAGCCTCGATTGTACATGTCTCGAGTCTTTGTGTGCAATTGTTAGCGCCACAAGCTGCAGCTTGTCAGCCTCCCGAGTGTCAATCACGGACCTGGCGAATCCTGCACCATTTTTCATTGGAATCGATCGTGTTCCATGTGGCGCCGGTACTAGCCCCTCCACAGTCGCTGAATCGATCCAGGTGCAACGCCAGTTTTGCTGTCGTGAAAGTCTATGGATTCTTCGTCGGCATCAACTCTTAGTCTCCAAAATAGAGAATCCCGTTCAATATTTTTCCTTAAATAAAGCGGGTGCCCTGAACAATTGTCTTTGGCTCAGCCCTGTGAAGTCATCGGGATGCTTTTGTACATTACGGCATTATCTTTGCTGGATTAGGATGGGTTTCATTCAAGCACAACATTGGGACAGGTAGATGGAAAAACAGAAGTTGGAATGGGCATAGGGCAGGTTTGATACTTACCTTTTGTATGTGTGTGGGGTGAACCCCTTCGACCAAATGGCATGTTTCCTAGTTTTAACGGCTGTGTGTGTGGAGACTTTGAGAGCCGCCAATCAAAATTCCGATCATCCTCCCCGGTGTCATCCCATTTGCAATATCTCCCTTTTGCCACCCCATAGAGCTCAGACAAGGATGATTCGTGGACATCAAGCAACGCAGCACTGAATATTCGGGCTCAAATTGACCTGGTATGCAGAGAACGCCAACCTGTTGGACATTTCACCTAATTGTGACCCAGTTCAAGCGTGGATATACTCTGTGGGTTTACGCCATTCCGAGCTGAATTTAACTTAATAGCAATATCTTAACTCATGACTTCCCTAAAATTCCCTTCAGACCAATTAGTCAAAAATCTCATGGAGCAGAAAAGTGAAGATTAAATCCACCATCACTTTTATATCCACGCCAGTTAAACTTTTCATCGACTTCACAGAAAAGAAAAGTGAGGGGTTTTCTACCAGTTTCCCCCCGGGCAGGTTTTAGGTTAGAATTAACCGCTGGTTAGAATTAACCCCTGGTTAGAATTAACTATCAAAAATCAAACATTTCAAAGAGGTTTGTATTCTGTAAGAGTCTTTTTATTGGTTTGGCTGGCCCAACATTTATTGCCCATCCCTAATTGCCCTTGAGGAGCAGTAAAAAGTCAACCACATTGCTGTGGGTCTGGAGTCACATGTAGGCCAGACCAGGCAGATTTCCTTCCCTAAAGGACATCAGTGAATCAGATGGGTTTTTAACGACAATCGATTTGCGGTCATCATTAGGCTTTGAATTTCAGAATTTTATTGAATTCACCATTTGCAGTGGCAGGATTTGAACTTGGGTGCCCAGAGCATTACTCTGGCTCTCTGGGTTTACCAGTCCAGTGACAATATCACTACGCCATCGGCTCCCCACTGGGTGGGAGTGTTTACAGAAGAAACGTAGGGGTGAAGATACAGATCTGCCGTGATCTAATTTAATGGTGAGGTAGGCTCAAGGGGCCTGATGGGAACAGCTATTCGGGAAATCACCCCTGTAATGTGAAAAGAGATTCCCTAATTAGTTTTGTTCAGTATTCCTCAGATTTACAAGCATTTTTGCCTCTCATTTCCAGGAGCCCCAATGCTGGTCGGGATTTATCCAGTCCTCCATCTGCTTTTTTTCAAAATATAATCTCCCTTCATTTCTCAGATATTTACATTTGGTTGGCGCGAGGACATACGGCCTGGGGAGCCACTGCACACCAGGAAGTTCTGTTTCGATGCCATCTCTCACAGCAGCTCTGTCACACTGTATGACTGCCATGGTATGAAAGGCAATCAGTACTGGCGCTATCGGAAGGTAAGCTGCAACCCATTGCACAGCGAAGGGCTTGGGGGATTGCGGAATATCTCGCTAACACTGAAACAGTAACAACCTGCGTTCATTCAGCAATTTTAACACAGTATTAAGGTCTCCAGGTGGTTCGCTGGAGCAATGATCAAAGTTTGACAACAAGAGAGGTGGACGAGTGTCCAAATTCCTGGTCAAAAAGTTTGAAGGAACTCCCTGAAGGCAGAGAGACGTTGAGAGGTCGCGGGAGGATTGTCAGTATGTTGAGAATGGCCTGTAACTTCTGCGTCGTGGCAACCAGGGTCGGACGGTCACTCCACTACCAGTTACCGACCTAGAAACAAAGCCACTCCCTTCCCGCCCACCCTTCCGACTCAGGCCGGGCGAGAACAGGGCAGTGCAGCGGCTCCTGATCCTTGTGTTCGGGGCAGGAGAGTCGGAGATACGAAAGGCACATCCCCTTCATACAGCATTTTTACTCTTCAATGGGGATGGGGGGGCAGTTGGGGAAAAATCATGGGATTAAGGAGGTAGTCAGAAGGGCGCCGCGGGTGGGGAGGATAGTCAGGGGGAGCCGGTTGGTGGGTGTAGTTGAATGGGTAGCCGGGTGGTAGTTGGTGGGTGAAGGGTAGTCAAAGGGGTTGGGAGGCAGTTGGGGTGGGGTGGTAGTTGGGGAAGCCGACTGGGGGTGCAGAAGGGTTGTGGGGGGGTGCCGTGGGATTTGGAGGTGCACAGTCGGGGGGTGGGTAGTCAGGAGGATTAGTTGATGGGGGGGGGTGTTGTCAGTGGATGGAAGTAGTCAGGGGGTAATTGGGGATGGGGTAGTCAGGGGCAAACTGGGGGGTAATCAGTATGGGTAGAAAAGGTGGGAGTCATTGGGAGAGTAGTCAGGGTGGGCAATGAATGCCACCTTTGGCAGCATTATCCATATCACGAGAACAATTTATTTTAAAAAGTTGAACATTCTGCTTTCATTTTTGTCCTTTTATTGACCTGGGCCTTCTGGACCACCTGTCTTCAAAAATCTGTGAGCACCATCTGAGTCAGCACTAAACCAATATGAAGGCAACTGACATTAGTCTCTCTCTCTCAACCCTGTCTATTCCCATGAATCACGCACACTCGCACAATGCCGCAAACTCAATAAATCCTCAACAAAATTGCAGGTGTTGGCAATGCTGCAATTGACTCGTCAATCTGACATCTCAGCATATAGGTGCATGTCCCAGCTGGTCCTGAGCGATCCAAATGTACTGCAATTCAATCACAGTATTTTGTAAAACTGAATAAGACTTGAAAGAGATAAGGAAAAGGCTTTTTTGTTAAGGTTTGTGCAGGCCTGGGAATAAGTGACTGCGGCCTGAGTGCTTGCCTCAGACCAGCAACATAATGGGTAAGACGAATTGTCAGACAGATCACAGGGAGATAAAGTTGCTTTTCCCTAACTCTAGTGCTTTCCTGTTGCTCTCTTCTCCCAAAGCCGCCGTGTGTTACACAGCCAGTGATCCTTCCTCTTGGGCATTCCTCAGGGTCGAGGATGACTTGCTTCCACTCCGGGGATAGGGTGCTTCCGCGGCGGCTGAATAGTCCATATAAATTTAGATTACTCAATTATTTTTTCTAATTAAGGGGCAATTTAGCGTGGCCAATCCACCTACTCTGCACATTTTTTGGGTGGTGGGGGCGAAACCCACGCAGACACGGGGAGAATGTGCAAACTCCACACGGACAGTGACCCAGAGCCGGGATCGAACCTGGGACGTCAGCGCCGTGAGGCGGCAGTGCTACCCACTGCACCACCATGCTGCCCATGGCAGGTGGTGTTTGATGAGGTGGGTGGGTTGGGACCTCCTGGATTCTGCGCTCCCTTTCCGCTGTTTAGGCTTGGCCTCCGCGTGCTTCACCCTGGGGCGCTCGAGGTGACTGGCGCCTTCGTGGATGTTTTTCACCAGCTTGTGCGTTCTAAAGTAAGCGATTCCCACGTGTCGATGCGAGGGTGGGGGGGGATGCTGCATTTATTTCGGGAGGCTTTCAGAGTGACCTTGTAGCCAGTGGTAACACCAGCGTAAACTTGCCAGATCGAATACTGAGGCCGCCGGCGAAAAAGACTTGCCTTTTTTTGGACAATGGCTGCACGTTTGCACTGTTTTGGCTGCCTGTGACACAGCTGCAAAATGAAAGGAGCTTTAGTCTCACTCTGGCCCTTGCAAACGCTGTTGCTATCACAAAGTGGAACAACATTCCATTCATCAACACTGACATCTCTCTTTGTGTAGTCGGAGGGCAGAGGGCCCATTGTACTGCATTTATATTACAGTGCAGATCGGACAAAAGGGAAGATTTATAGAGGTATTCAAATTTTGAAGGGTTTTGATAGAGTACATGGGGAGAACCTGTTAATGGCAAGAATTGGTAAGTAGAGGACAAAGATTTAGAGTAATTGGCAAAAGAACCAGAGGGGGAGATGAGGAGAATTTTTTATTTATGCAGCGAGTTGCGATGTGGAACGCATTGCCTGAAGGGATGGTGGAAGCAGATTCAATAACAAGTTTCAAATGGGATTTGGATAAATATTTGAAAAGGCAACAGTTGCACAGGACTGTGGGGAAAGAACAAAGGAGTGGAACTGAATTTGGAGGCTCTTTGAAAGAGCCAGCAGTGGCACCATGGACTGAATGGCCTCCTACCATTCTATAAAATCTACCGGTAAACCCATGCCCACGGACACAAATATTCACCCCTATGCAGTTTTTCCCTCATGCTAATTGAGACACCTCGCCAAAAATAAATAAATCAGCTTTATCTTCCGGGAACACGCCCACCTAGTAAAAAACATGTTGTGAAATGGCACGTTGGCACAGTGGCTAGCACTGTTACCTCGCAGCGCCAGGGGCCCTGGTTCAATTCTGGACTCGGGTGACAATGTGGACTTTCTCCCCTTCTCTTCGTGGGTTTCCTCCGGGTGCTCCGGTTTCCTCCCACAGTCCAAAGATGAGCAGATTAGGTGGATTGACCATGATAAATTGCCTCTTACTGTCCAGGGATGTGCAGATTAGGTTGTGGGGATAGGGTGGGCCTGGGTAGGGTGCTCATTAGGAGGGTCGATGCAGATGTGATGGGCTGAATGGCCTTCTTCACTGTAGGAATTCTGTAGTTCTAAACTAATTCAGTACATCCACCACCTCTGCTCTCTCATTGCCCCACTGACCGATTTTCCTCTTTTCCAGATTATTGCACAGATTCATCACACAGCTCCATAAGATAGATCTCTCCCCCCCCCCCCCCCCCCCCCCCCCACACCTCCGAAATATATATTGGGCCAGCCTTGCGCCTTGACTATGATTGTACCACATGTTCTGAGACAGAAATGTGAAGACCACTTATTATCCAACAGCTTCACACGGGGGATAATAGTGATTCTGGGAAATGAACAAGTTAATTCCAGTTTCTCATTAAAGTAAAAAAAATGATTGGCATTCATCTTGGAAATCACAAGGATCTATCTTCAGCCCGAAATAGATCATTAAGCCTGGAATTTCGTTGCTCACAGTTTACAGTTGTGAGATCGAGGCCTTATTATCCAAAATGGCGAGGGGCCAATATCCACATAGTTCATGCCAGAAGTGTGCTGTGCGCCATATTATTAAAGGTTCCAGTAATAGACACTCAAAAGTCCAAGCCTGAAACGGTGCCTTAAATAAAGGCCTTCACACCTTTTGGAGGCCCAAGCACAGAATCGCAGCTCAGGAAAGCAGTGTTTGTGAGAGCTGCGTATATTATATATTGTTGTGTGCTCACAGGACCTTGAGATGTGACAATGTGTGATTGATGCTTATCCAAACAAGCTGTACTATACGGCTACGAAACGGCAATATCGTACAGTAAGAGGGTTTGTATTTATGACAAGTGAGAATGTGGGCGGATCAGCATTTCATTCTGAGAAAACTTCATTCCTGTACGACAATGCGATGTGGGTGTGGTTGGCGAAGGGTCCATATTTATTGCCCATCCTTCATTGTCCTTGAGCTGAGGGACTTGATCAGCTATTTCAGAATGCAGTTAACAGTCAACCACACGCCTGTAGATCTGGAGACACATGGGGGCCAGACTGGGTAAGGACAACAGATTTACTTCACTATTGCCACACACGATGGTCATCATTCGACTTCTATTTCCAGATATTTGTTGAGTTCAAACTTCACTATCTGCCATGGTGGGATTCGAACCTGGGTCGAACCCGAGCATTACCCTGGGCCCCTGGATTGCTAATCCAGTGACAATACCATTATGCATTCGCCTCCTCATCAAAGAGTACATCTTTTCCCTCTTATATTTTACAACAGTTGATTTATTCACACCATCAGTGGTTGTGATAGCTGGTTAACAAATGAGGGAATGTTGCCACTTTCTCAGCTCCTGTAAGAGTTGTGCTTTTGTGATTGATGAATGAATAGTTCTGCTGCATCACTATCGTGATTTTCTTTGGCCTACCACTGTTTGCCCTTGCGGATTACCAACAGCTGGGGCAGTGGGAGACTCACAAACAGTTGGTACCACCCCATCACCCCTTTCCCCAGATTAGAATGCCTTACACGGGGTGGATCGCGTGGAGGTGATGGGAATCTCACCTGCCAGCTGGCTAAGCCGGTGTTGCCTCCTTCCGGAAAGGGGCACCGAATCACAAGCCAAGCGTGTTTTGGAGACGTCACCGGCCGGCTTTCCGTGGGAAGTTCTGCCAATCAGAGGCTGGTGGGTCTGTTGCTCAGCAGTGTCACCGGTGTTATGGGCTAGGGTTTAGAAAACACCAAAGTATATCATGGAGTTCACCTGACCTACAACTGTTTATTTATTGTGGTTACGATGAGCACAAGGCTTTGCCTTTCAGGTGTTATTCAACAGAGGACTTAAGCACTTTTAAACAAAAACAAAGTTAAGTCTACAAATTTAGTTAACATTCTTATAAACACACACAGTAAGCATTTTTATCAACTACCAACATAAATACCCCACATAGTTACAGTGCTCTATATATAACCTTTGCTAAATTTCCCCCTTTAGCTGTTCCAATTTAATAACAAGATCCCATAAACCAGAAAACACTTTTCAAAGGTATGACCCAGCACACAGCACTCAAGACCTGGGGCGGGATTCTCCCAACCCGCGGCAGAGTGTCCACTCCGTCGTAAGTGCCGTCGCATTTTACGACGGCGTGAATGGGCCGCTGCCAGGAGTAATTCTGGCCCCTATAGGGGGCCAGCATGGTGCTGGAGTGGTTTACGCCGCTCCAGCTGCCGATCCCAGTGCGAAATGGGTGCTGCGGGACCCGCGCATGCGCAGTGGCGCCAGTGCAAATGCGCGCATACGCGGTGGCCTCCTTCAACGCTACAACATGGCGCACGAATACAGGGGCCGGCGCATAAGAAAAGAGGCTGGGGGACAGAGAGGCCGGCCAGCTGATCGGTGGGCCCCGATCGTGGGCTAGGCCGCACCAGAGGCCCCCCCCCTCCCCGGGGTCAGAGCCCCCCTCCTCCCCCACAGGCCACCACCCGACCCTTGCACGCAGAGTTCCCGCCGGCTGCGAGCAGGTGCGGACGGCACCACGGGACTCATTTATTTTTCACGGCCGCTCGGTCCATCCGGGCTGGAGAATAGGCGGGCCGGCTGCGTAGAACGGCACAGCGGCAACCACATGCCGCCGATTCTCCGTTCTCTGGAGAATCGCGTGCCGGCGTCGGGGCGGCGTGGCCCGGTAGCGGGGCTTCTCCGGCACGGCCCAGGGCTGGGAGAATCCCGCTCCTGGTTTGGGTGCTCCGGTTTCCTTTCCCAAAACAGCAGGTTTGAATTCCTTCCAGAAAGCAGTTATTTATTTTAAATTGTCAAGTGATCTGGAAACAGCTTTTAAACTGAAGGTAGAGAGATAGTCCCAGATATTTGTCTTGATTAGCTATTTCAGAATGCAGTTAACAGTCAACCACACAGCTGTAGATCTGGAGTCACATGGGGGCCAGACTGGGTAAGGACAACAGATTTGCTTCACTCGTGCCACATACGATGGTCATCATTAGACTTCTATTTCTAGATATTTGTTGAATTCAAACTTCACTATCTGCCATGGTGGGATTCGAACCGGGGTCGAACCCGAGCATTACCCTGGGCCCCTGGATTGCTAATCCAGTGACAATACCATTATGCCATCACCTCCTCATCAATGGGTACACCAGAGGTGATCATCTCGCTTGACGCAGAAAAGGCCTTTGACAGAATCAAATGGAAGTACCTCATTGAGGTACTGGAGCGGTTTGGGCTCGGAGCAGGGTTCACTGCCTGGGTGTAACTCCTGTGCAGTACTCCCATGGCGCACCCCGACCTAATAAGGCCCACAGCCACCGAAGGGAGACAAAGCAGGCAATTGTAAATATGTACAGCGAACCCAGCCTGTTCACACTTTGGTTGACCTTTTAAATGTTTTAATTTTTTTTCTCTCTTATATAAACCAGAACCTCACCCTGATTGCCTTTGTAAAATACTACTCGCGGATATGACACCTATAACTCAAAATTCAAACTAGAAATATGTATTGTAAAATGAATTGTTAAATATAAGATGTCACAGCACGGTGGCGCAGTGGTTCGTGCTGCTGCCTCACGGCACCGAGGTCCCAGGTTCGATCTCAGCCCTGGGTCACTGTCCGTGTGGAGTTTGCACATTCTCCCTGTATCTGTGTGGGTTTCCCCCCACAACCCAAAGATGTGCAGGGTATGTGGATTGGCCACACTAAATTGCCTCTTAATTGGAAAAAATGAATTGGATACTCTAAATTTATTTTAAAAAAGAAAAAATATATATATAAGATGTGAAAATCCAACAAAAACATTTTTTTATAGTGACGGAAGGAGGAATTTCAGGAAGTGGAGGTCACGGGGTGGGGACATGGCGAGGGTCAACAGCAAGAGCAGGGAGGTAGATCTCGGTGCCCCTCCCCTTCTTAATGTCAGGCCGTTCAATCAGACGCTGGGCGTCTTTGAGTGGGGGGCAGTCCCCACCCCCCAGGAGATCACAAGCAGGCTGAACAGGTTGTGTGCCCCGTGTGGTGACAGGCATGCATGCCACTGGGGGTTAATACTAGCAGCACTTGATGAAGCCATTATGTCAGAACTAATCGCCAATTTAGGGGTCTCAATTGCTGATGGGAAGGCTGTCTTTGAGCCCTCCTGCCGTAGTCTGAATGTGGTCAGAGGAAGGAAAGTGGATGGGGCCCTACTCACCCCCATTTGTCAGAATATGTGCCTCTGCACCTCCAAACAACGCGCAAGATAGGGCAGGCGATTCTGCCCATGCTGGCAGCTCAGGCTTTGCGGGAAGCAGCATTGCATTTGAGTCAGAAAGTTATGGGTTTAAGTCCCACTCAAGTGGCTCGAGCACATAATTTGGTTGATACTTGTTATGGGCCAGGGTTTAGAGAGCCCCAAAGTGTATCATGGCGTTCACCTGACCCACAACTTTTAATAGATTGTGGTTATGGGGAGGACACGGGCCTACCTTACAGGTGTGGTGCAACAGAGAGTTAAAGTACTTTTAAATTAAAACAATGTTTATTTATGAAACCAGTTAACACTTTATAAACCCACAGTAAACATCTTAACAACTATCAACACCAATCATCCTCACAGATACAATATTCTAAGTAACCCTCACTCTTTCCTTGCAACATCCAGAAGGCAAGTACCCTCTTTAACACAGAGATCAGATTTAAATTCTCTACTGAGAGCAGTTATCAGTTTGAAATCCTCAAATGATCTGGAGACAGTCTTTAGATTGCAGAGAGATCCTTATACAGCTGCTTGGTTTGCCTGCAGCTATCTAGTCCTCAAAGCAAAGCTAAACACACTGTAGCTGCCTGCTCAAAAACGAAAGTTAAAGACAGACAGCCCAGCTCCACCAACACTCTGACATCACTGCAGCTATTTGATAAACACCCAGCTCTTAAGGGTACATCCACTACAGCTATTTAATAAACACCCATTTCTTAAAGGTACTCTCAGATGACATGCTCCAATGCAGTACTGAGGTAGTGAATCGCACGGCACCTTTTCATAAAAGAGCACGGAAGTTTTCTGCAATATCTTGGGTTAGTACTTCCATCTCAGCTAATATCACTGGCCTTGTATCTCACTGCACTTTGTGAGAGCAAGCCACGTGTAAGTGAGTTGCTGCGTTTCTCCAATGGTCACACTTTGGAAGGACGCTTTGGGACATCCTTTGAGACTGTGAATGGAGCCCTTGCAAATGCAAGTCTTTCTGTCCTGCATCATGTTGTTTTTGCAGTGAGAAGCAACCTTGTGTAACAGGCGTTCCCAGAACACAAAATCACAACCTTCTTGGAAAAAAGGGTTTGGCAGCCGAGCGCTTCAGCTGAACCCATTCATCATGAATTGCTTACTTTGCGGTCCCGATCGCGCCCAGTCATAAATATGATCCTAACAGCTACTGCAGGTGGCTGTACAAAAACAATTTGGACCGGCTCCATGTTTATTTGGTTGGCTGAGTTGGCAACGTTCTGAGGCCCATCTTTCATTCTCAGATGTAAATCAGCTTGAAAAACATTCCACCTGCCAGGTCAAGTACTAATAATACTCAGTTCTCTCATGTCAGGTGATCTGCATCATTAAGCAAAGCACCGGATGCAGAATCAAAGCGATCCTGAGAGAAAGAGAAGTCACTTTGAAAGGAAAGGGCTATTAAAATGGAGTGGATCACATTAGCAGGGGCAGCGGTGGGCATTTGGGGGGGGTGGGGGGAAAAGGGGAGAGGAATCGTGTTGCCGAAAAGCTTCAGAGGGCAAATCGACCCATTAGCGACTTTCTACAGGCTAGGAATTAAGAAATGGCAGGCGAGCAACAATCACGGGAATAAGGGCACGCGGTCAAATTGTGAGTCTGCAAGAAAAGCACCACAGAGATCGAGCATTTATTTTTTAAATTTTATTTTTTTTAAATTTAGAGAACGTGGAGAAAGTGCAAACTCCGCACAGACGGTGGCCCAGCCAGGAATCGAACCTGGGACCCTGGACTGTGAAGCGACTGTGCTAACCACTATGCTACCATGCTGCCCTAAGAGAAAGAAAAAACCAGAGATTGATGAAAAAGACTCAAAATATACGCTAGAGTTAATGGCCAGAATTTTCCGAATGGGAGACACCGTTAACAGTGACAGGATCAGAAGGTCATGGCAGGATGGATGGGGAGGAAGGGGTGGAGAGTGGTGAGGTTTATTCCGCCCAATGTTTCAGAGCGGCGACTGTTAAATGGATCCAAGACAGATCACAGTTGCCGCAAGGACAGGTTGTAAAACAAGGGGCGGGATTCTCCGACCCCCCGCCGGGTCGGAGAATCGTCTGGGGCCGGCATCAATCCCGCCCCCGCTGTGTCCCGAATTCTCCGCCCCCTGAGATTCGGCGAGGGCGGGAATCACGCCGCGCCAGTCGGCGGGCCCCCCGCGGCGATTCTCCGGCCCGCGATGGGCCGAAGTCCCGCCGCTGACTAGCCTCTCCCGCCGGCATGGATTAAACCACCTCTCTTACCGGCGCGATTGGCGGCGTGGGCGGGCATCGGGGTCCTGGGTGGGGTGCGGGGCGATCTGACCCCGGGGGGTGCCCCCACGGTGGCCTGGCCCGCGATCGGGCCCACCAATCGGCGGGCCGGCTTGTTCCGTGCGGGCTGACACTCCGGCGCTTGCGCGGACTTAAGCCCTTTCGGCCCCGGCTAGCGTGGCGCCAAAGGCAGTTCACGCCAGCGGGTGGAGTGGGAACCACTCCGGCGCTGGCCTAGCCCCTCAATGTGAGGGCTTGGCCCCTAAAGGTGCAGAGACTTCTACACCTTTGGGGCGGCCCAACGCCAGAGTGGTTCACGCCACTCCAACATGCCGGGACTCCCCGCCCCGCCGGGTAGGGGAGAATCCCGGCCCGGGTTTGCCAGCACAGTACTGTTTGTTAATCTTGGGAAGGAAGTAGAACAGGACATTTGCATTTAGAAGATATGCGATTGGAAACCTTGAAAGTGGCGGCACGGTAGCACAGTGGTTAGCACTGTTTCTTCACAGCGCCAGGGTCCCACGTTTGATTCCCAGCTTGGGTCACTGTCTGTGCGGAGTCTGCACGTTCTCTCCTTGTTTGTGTGGGTTTTCTCCGGGTGCTCCGGTTTCCTCCCACAGTTCAAAGATGTGCGGGTTAGGTGGATTGGTCACGCTAAATTGCCCTGTAGTGTCCAAAGGTTGGGTGGGGTTGCTGGGTTACGGAGATATGGTGGAGGTGTGGGCTTAGGTAGGGTGCTCTTTCGGGGGCCGGTGTAGACTCGATGGGCTGAGTGGCTTCCTTCTGCACTGTAAATTCTATGATCTCCAGAGAAGATGAGGTCAGCGACAGACCTGGAGAGCATGACTTAATGTTTACTGGTGGGGTCATGACCCAGGATATGGTAGGAGGAAATGTAGAGGAAATGTAGGAGAGTAGGTTTTCAGTCTGTACCAAGTAGAGCTCGGTTTGCTAATAATAACAAGTAGGACAATGCAGCTACTGTGAAAAGCCCCTAGTCGCCACATTCCAATGCCTGTTCGGAGCGGCCGATACGGGAATTGAACCCGCGCTGCTGGCCTTGTTCTGCAATACAAAACAGCTGTTGAGCCCACTGTGCTAACCAAATGAGTTGAAGGGTATGAATGAAATGAAATGAAAATCGCTTATTGTCACAAGTAGGCTTCAAATGAAGTTACTGTGAAAAGACCCGAGTCGCCACATTCCAGCGCCTGTTCGGGGAGGCTGGTACGGGAATTGAACCCGTGCTGCTGGCCTGTCTTAGTCTGCTTTAAAAGCCAGCGATTTAGCCCAGTGTGCTAAACCAGCCTCTGGGGCACAGGCGGGCATATGAGGTCACAGATGAGTCGTGACCTCACTGATTGGCAGTCCAATCTGAAGGGGGTGGCGGGTGTTATGGCAGGGGGGGGTGCGGGTGGTAGCATAGCGGTATTGTCACTGGACTGATAATCCAGAGGCCTCACCGAAAACTCTGAGGACCCGGGATCGAATTTGAATCCAATAAAAGTGATGATCATGAAGCCAATGTTGATTGTTGTAAAATCCCATCTGATTCACTTTCGGGAAGGAAATCTGCCATCCTTACCTGGCCGAGCTTACATGCGACTTCAGATCCAGAGCAATGCGGTTGGCTCTGAAATGGCCTGCCAAGGTGCTCAGTTCAAGGGCAATTAGAGACGGGCCGTAAATGCTGGCCCAGATTTATTTTGTATTCGTTCATGGGATGTTGGTGCCGCAGGCTGTGCCGCCCTGTGCCAGCATTTATTGCCCATCCTTAAATGCCCTTGAGGGGGCAGATAAGAGTCAACCACGTTGCTATGGGTCTGGAGTCACATGTAGGCCAGACCAGTTAAGGTAAGGATGACATTTCTTTCCCTAAAGGGCATTAATGAACAAGATGGGTTTTTACGACAATCGACACTGGTCATCATTAGACTTTTAATTATTGAATTCAAATTTCACCATCTGCAGTGGTGTGATTCGAACCCGGGTCCCCCAGAGCATTACCCTGGGTCTCTGGATTACTAGTCCAGTGACAATACCACTATGCCACCGCCTCCCCGGGATGCTCAAATCCGAAAAATGAATAGAAAAAAATTTGGTATTCGAAGCCTTCAAATTGAAAGCATGTAGAACAAAAATAGTCTTCCAAATATTTTAATCTGATGAGTGAATACACTGCTGTGACAGATAGATTAATCCTGTAACACTGTATTACACTGGAACTGACCATTCAACTTTCTGTGTTTGGACTCCTTAGGACAAGACCCTGTATCACCCAGTGAGCAACAGTTGCATGGACTGCAATCTAGCCGACAAGAAGATTTTCATGAGTCGATGTAACCCCTTGGTGCACACCCAGCAGTGGATATTTCAACATGTCAACGTGACTGTTCTAGACAAATTCAACAGTAACTCCAGCTCGTAGAGATGTCTTTGCCACGGTGGAGAATGTGCGAATTTGGCGAGTCGGTTCCATGGCAGAAACTGCCAGCGCCTGGATCAATTCATTCAGGTGTTGAGTTTCCTAGCTACGGGGGGGTGGGTAGGGGTGCGGGGTGGGGTGGGGGGTGGGGGCAATTTGGGGAGGGGTTTGGTGGGCTTATTCTCAGGGCCAGTAATAGCCGTAGCCGAAAACAAGAACGCGACGGACGCACTTTGAAGAAAAAAAGAGCCCCACCAGCTGTCGCAGGACATGGAAAGACTCGAGCAGACACGGGAATGCCTTGCTGGTCAAGGGCAGACAGTTTCCAGTTCAGCTACTGGTACATTGGACTGAATCGAATAGAGAGTTGGAATTCTGTAGATTCTCAGGTCAATCCTGCCTCTGTGTATCTTTAAGCGGATGCTGATTGCACTTTTTTGCTTTGAGGCAGGCTACAGGTTGACACGTCAGCAGAGAAGTGCATGCTGATACCAGGTCAGACCTGTTGACAATACCGTACAGGAGAGCTGTCCAGGATTTGACGATTATACTGAGCTTTTTTGTTTGGCCCTGTTTGGGTTTTGTGAACAGTTGTCTCCTTTTCACTTTTTTTTTTGTATGAATTAAATTGGACAAAACGCCTCAATGAGTGGTTCATTGGCAAAGTTGGGAGATGGGAACACCACAAAACGTTTCATTGCAAATCTGCATCATTATTTCATTTTCCATATCGCACAGAAAGTTTTTTTGTTTTCCTTTTTAGAGGACTGATATATTTATTAGGTTTCTGAGAAACAACACTTTGCACTACTTTGTTCTAAAATAACATGACCTTATTAAAAATGACATGTTGTGATACATACTGGGCATAGCATTTCCCAGCGAGCGCTGCACATTGTTGCTCAACAAATCTTCGCAAATAATTTTATTTGGGTTCTGCCACATAAAAGGGTCGGTCACAAAGAAGAATGGAAAATAGAAATGGGCATTTAGGGATGGGCAATAAACGCTGCCCTTCCCAGTGAAAATGAAATGAAATGAAAATCGCTTATTGTCACGAGTAGGCTTCAACTGAAGTTACTGTGAAAAGCCCCTCGTCGCCACATTCCGGCGCCTGTCCGGGGAGGCTGGTACAGGAATGTGCGAATTCACATTCACATTCTATGACCAATTTTTAAAAACCATTTAACATTCGGGAAGTTCACATTCTGAGACATGTTAACATGGGTCAGAAACCCATTTTGTGTTTGGCGGGGCCAGTTATGGAAGATGCAGGTCTTGCTTGCAGGTTGCAGGATGAGCCAAGATTCAGAGTGAGGCTAAGCGTTGGGTTGCCTGCGCCCCACATACCCCCTCACAGAGAAAGAGTCACTAAATGGCCATCAGACATCTGTGGGTCTGAGTGACCTTTAGGCCTACACCATGCGGCTGGAGCTTCTCATACGGAGTGCGTTCGGAATACTGTGGCTCACCACAAAAACCCGTTTCTACAATCCTCTTGATTACGTCACAGACACTCATTATACTCCAGGAGAGGGTGGTTCCACCATTTGGAGGTATTCAGCTTCATCAGAGGATGTGTGCCTCACTGGGGACCAACCATAGTTAGTTATACTCTAATCACCGTGTTGTCACACCTGGTCTTCTTCTGTACCGTATCAAGACTGAAGTGCCAGGTTCTGATTTGAATAAGTGTTGAAGACAGGCAACTGGTATCTTCTCATCAATGGCTTCATGGTCCCTACACTTTGTCCATTATTCCATATTGTACGTAAAATTGGGTCTATTGAACCAGGAAGAAACCATTTACTCACGTGCTTTATTAAATATGTAGAATATGGGCAGCACGGTGGCGCAGTGGGTTAGCACTGCTGCCTCACGGCACCGAGGTCCCAGGCTCAATCCCGGCTCTGGGTCACTGTCCGCGTGGAGTTTGCACATTCTCCCCCGTGTTTGCGTGGATTTCGCCCCCACAACCCAAAAGATGTGCAGGGTCGGTGGATTGGCCGCGCGAAATTGCCCCTTAACTGGAAAAAAATGAATTGGATACTCTAAAGGGCTGGTATAACACAGTGAGCTGAACAGCTGGCTTGCGATTCAGAACAATGCCAGCAGTGCGGGTTCAATTCCCGAACAGGTGCCGGAATGGGCGACTAGGGGCTTTTCACAGTAACTTCATTGAAGCCTACATGTGACAATAAACGATTATTATTATTAAAGTTAGGGCGGCATGTGGCGCAGTGGTTAGCACTGGGTCTGTGGTGCTGAGGGCTCGGGTACAAATCCCGGCCCTAGGTGACTGGCGTGTGACGTTTGCACATTCTCCCCATGTCTGAGTGAGTCTCACCCGAATCACCCAAAGATGTGCAAGCTAGGTGGATTGGCCACACTAAATTGCCCTTTAATTGGAAAAAAATAATTGGGTACTCTCATTTTTTTTTCCAATATGTAGAATATGTTTATATCTGCCCAATTTTCTTGCAGCCCATCCAGCCTGTTGACACACGCGGAAAAAATGTAGCAGAACAGAATTCGAGAATATCATGGCCCTTTTCCTGTCCTGTTCAATTTTCAATTGCATCAGAGTGTATTGTGTAAAGAAAGGTTCTGCAAAACTTGCAGAACGCCCAGCCACACCCTCATTCCATTTCAAAACCTGCGGCAGGTCCAGAGGTAGGTGTGAAATCTGATAGGTTATCGGCCTGAAACATTGGGTGGAATTTTCCAAGCCAAGAGCAGTTGGTTTGGTGGGTGGGGAGGGGTGTGTGGATGAGGTGGGGGGGGGGGGGGGGGGGGGGGGGGCACGGTGGGGATGGAGTAGTGGTACATCCCCTAAAACGGGCGATAGGTCAATGTGATCCCACCGTCGTCTGGGTTCCAAGGCCGGGGGAGGGGCTTCCTTCAATCTGGCGTGAACCAGTTGAGGCAATTAAAAAGGCGATGAAAGAGCTTCTTTCACCCTGGATTCTGAATTTCTCAGTCAAGGCACTGGTTTCACCTGTCAGCAACCTGCCAGGGCCATTGGGTGAGCGCACAGCGGGAAGGCATTGATCAGTGAAACTGAAGAGCTCCAGACATGGCCAGGAGAAAGGCTGCTGTTCAAAGAGCCTCTTCCCTCAGACTGTGCTATCATTACTTGATAAGTGAGTGCGGACTCCTTGGGGAGGCAGTGACGTTGTGGTATTTTCACTGGACTGGTAACCCAGAGACATGAGTTTAATCCCGCCATAGCAGATGGTGAAACTTGAATTTAATCAGAATCTGGAATTAAATGTGGTTAAAATCCCACCTGATTCGCGAATATCCTTTCGTGAAAGAAATGTTGTCCTTACCTGGTTTGGCCTACATGTGACTCCAGATCAACAGCAATGTGGTTGACTCTTAAATGGTATCAGGGATGGACAATAAATGTTGGCCCAGCCAGCGACTCCCATGAACAAATGTTTTCAAAATCCAACTGTCTTGCATTTCACCCCCCCTGTTGTTTAGCTGTTTAGCACAGGGCTAAATTGCTGCTTTGAAAGCAGACCAAGGCAGGCCAGCAGCATGGTTCAATTCCCATACCAGCCTCCCCGAACAGGCACCGGAATGTGGCGACTAGGGGCTTTTCACAGTAACTTCAGTTGAAGCCTACTTGTGACATTAAGCGATTTTCATTTCATCCCTGTTGCCAGCCTTCAATACAGCATAGCAGCATCTTATTCATCTCCACCCTTCCACCTTTGATGAGAGGTAAGGGTAGAAATAACATCACCTCATACATTCATACGAATTAGGAGTAGGCCACTCGGCCCCTCAAGCCTGGATTGGATTGGATTTGTTTATTGTCATGTGTACCGGGGTACAGTTAAAAGCATTGTTCTGCATACAGTCCAGACAGATCATTCCATACATGAAAAAAAACAAAGGGCAAAAATAGGCCTGCTCCACCATTCAATAACATCATGGCTGATCAGATTGTATCCACATTCCTGCCTACCCTCAATATCCTCTCGCCCCCTTGCTTATCGAGAATCCATCTCGCTCTGCTATAAAAATACTCAACGTCTCTGCCTCCATTGCCTTTTGAGGTAGAGAGTTCCAAAGTCCCGCCACCCTCTGAGAGAAGAAAATTCACCTCATCTCTGTCTTCAATGGGAGGCCCCTTATTTTTAGCCGCAGCAGAAGCGAAGCCTCCAGCAGCACCTCATGGCAGAAGAGTGAAGGCCGAGGTTTGTGCTGGGCAAGTCAGGGTGTGGGGCACGGCACCTGAATGTGTTGTGCCACTCATCTGCCTTGCCCATTCGAGACCCTGGATTCTCATTACAAAGATTCACCGCCCTCTAACTGAAAAAATTCCTCTTCATCTCAGTCCTGAATTGGCCGCCCGTAATACTGAGACTGTGTCCCCTGGTTCCAGACTGCACCAGCCAGGGGGAGCATCTTTCCTGCATCTTCCCTGCCGAGCCCTGTAAGAATTTTGTATGCTTCAATGAGACCACCTCTCATTCTTCTAAATGCCAGAGAATACAGGCGCAGTCTCTCTTTTGTGACTTCCTCACATGGAGACCTACCTTCCTTATCCTTGCTGCATCTAATGTAGGAGTGGCTGTAGTTAGTTCGCATTCAAACTGCTTGCTTTCTTTTCTGCTTCTGCCAGTGTCCTTCCCCTTCCTTTGGAGACATCTTCAATTAATGATTACTTTGAGCTCCAGGTCCTCCAGTGGAAGGTATTCTTAAAAAGTGGTTCTAAATCCGGTGCAATTACCCGACCAACAACCCATTTGGCAAGTATTTTCTTACTGGAATTCTCTGATTCTTCCCTATTCCGCAAACCATTTGACTTCTTCTAGGCAACAAGAAAACCTTGTATTTATATCAGGTTTTTAGTATAATAACACCTTCCACAGCACAAAGTACAATATGGAACCGAGCAATATTAGGGCAGGTGACCAAAAGCTTGGTCAAAGACATAGGTTATAAGGAAGGCCTTCAAGGAGAAAGGATAGATTTTGAGGCAAACAGATTGAGTGAGGAATTTCCGGAATTTAGGGACTTCGTAGCTGAAGGCAGTACTACCACCGGTGCTGTGATTAAAATCGGATATGATCAAGAAGCGAGAATTACAGATGTGTCGATATCTTGGAGGGCTGTGCGTTGGAGGGCATTATAGTGATAGGGATGGGAGAGGTTATGAAGGGATTTGAAAACAAGGTCCCTGAGGTGATTGTTCCTTCAAGGGCCACACAGCAGATTAAGGGTCATCGTTCTGGGGGACCAATTGGGATTCAGAGTGTGCAATCAGTCCAGGTGGTGGAGCCCTCCGAGGCAAGAAACATGTCAGGAGCCAGCTGCAGCCATGTGGCTGTTGAGGAATTCTTATTAATAAATCGTTTTTGTGTCATTAATGATGCCCAGGGAAGCGCATCATTACAAACGGCGACAAGAATAAATTATCTTGACACTGCCTCTGACCCAACACCTGTGAGCATCCGGATTTAATCAGAAGTCAAAAACATAAAAATGTTTTAAATTTATTGACACAGCGATGATCATAGAATCATAGAATCCCTACAGTGCAGAAGGAGGCCATTTGGCCCATTGAGTCACCACCGACCCTCTGAAAGAGCATCCTACCTATGTCCAATCCCCCGCCCCATCCCTGTAACCTCAACTAATCATTGGACAAAAAGGGACAATATATCATAGCCAATCAGCACTTCTTTGGATTGCAGAATGAAACAGGAGTACCAATGGGGGCCATTTGGCCCATTGAGTCTGCACTGACATGGGGAGAAGTGTAGAGTCCACATAGTCACCCAAGGTCAGAATCAAACTTGGGTTGCTGGGCCCATGCCACCATGCTCACCTGGTACCATGTGGTGTTCTTTGTGCTTCTTATTATCAGGATGGATGTCGTAGTGTTCAGAAAGACCACAGAAGCTAAGTTCAAAAACATTTATACACTACTTATTAAAGCTTGACCACTTACTCCTGTAGCAAGCAAATAGTCTAGTAATCTACCATATACATTCTACTAACACTAGTCTCTGCACTCTATCTATAACTTTATTCTGCACACTGGACCTCTCCTCTGCACTCTCTCCAGCCCTCTCCCCAAAGCCTGAGAGTCAGTGCTTTATATAGTTCTGCACCGAGCTCCATCTCGTGGTCAGTTATGATATTACATTAACCCATTATATTCTAGACATTCTACATAATGTCACACACTAGATTGATACCAGAGATGAACAGCGGGATTCTCCGACCCCCCGCTGGGTCGGAGAATCCCCGGGGGGCGGCGCAAATCCCACCCTGACGCCAGCTGCCATATTCTCCGGCGCGGTTTTCGGGCAGGGGCGGGGTTCACGCCACGCCAGTCGGGAGCCGTTGGCAGTGGCCCCCTGGCAATTCTCCTGATGGGCCGAGCGGCTGTCAGTTTTTGGCCAGTCCCATCGGCGTCGATTAAACATGGTCCCACACGGCGGGACCTGGCAGGTAGGTCAGCTGGTGCGGCCCTCGGAGGGGCGTGGGGGGATCCAAACCCCGGGGGGGGGGGGGGATGGGGGCCACGGTGGCCTGGCCCACGATCGGGGCCCACCAATCTGCGGGCAGGTCTGTGCCATAGGGGCACACCTTCCTTCCGCACCGGCCCCTGTAGGGCTCCACCATGACCGACGCGGAGAAGACAGCCCCCTGCGCATGCACCAGAATATGACGATGGTCCCGCGCATGCGCGGAACCACGCCGGCCCTTCGGCGCATGCGCGAACTCGCGCAGTCCCTTCGGCGCTGGTTGGTGTGGCACCAACCTTCCGGTGTCCACCAAGCCCCCGGAGGGGCCGGGAATTCTGCACTTTTGGAGGCTATTGACGCCGGAGTGGTTCGCGCTGGTTTTCCTGTCGGCGTGGGGACTTAGTACCTGGAAAGGAGAATCCCGCCCAAAGTGTTTGTCTTATGAAGAGTGATTGAACAGTTTAGGCCCAGACTCTCTAGAGTTTAGAAGAATGAGGGGAGAGCAAATTGAGGTATGTACGATTATAAGTGGTATGGATAAAGTAGACGTGGCGTGGATGCTTCCTCTTGTGGAACATTCTAGAATGAGAGATCATAGTCTCAGGATAAAGGGTAGAAAATGTAAAACCGAGATAAGGAGAGAAACTACTCCCAAGGGTCGTGAATCTGTGGAATTCGCTACCCCAGGTTGCAATGGACGCTGGGACAGTGAGTAAATTTAAGGAGGTGTTAGACAGATTTTTAATTAGTAATGGGTTGAAGGGTTATGGAGGGTTAAGTTCATGATGAGACGAGCCATGATTGTATTGAATGATGGAGCAGACTGAGAGGCTAAATTGCCTACTCATGCTCCTAGTTTTCATGTTCTAAGAAAGAACATTCAGTCTAATTCCACCTTCCAGCTCTTGGTCTATAGTCCGATCGGTGACAGCACCTCAAGCACAAATCTGGTGTTCTTGATAAATAAGGGGATTTCTTGATTAATAAGGGGATCAGGGGTTATGGGAAGAAGGCAGGAGAATGGGGATGAGGAACATATCAGCCATGATCAAACAATGGAGCAGACACGATGGGCCAAATGGCCTAATTCTGCTCCTATATCTTATAGTTTTATATAGAAGAATCAGAAAAAACTATTAAAGTTCTAGAGAAAACACTGAAACAAGATAAAAGGACTGACAGTAAACTTGAAAAAAAGTTGCCAATAAGACCATAAGACCATCAGACCATAAGACATAGGAGCAGAATTAGGCCACTTGGCCCATCGAGTCTGCTCCGCCATTCAATCATGGCTGATATTTTTTCATCCCCGTTCTCCTGCCTTCTCCCCATAACCCCTGATCCCCTTATTAATCAAGAACCTATCTATCTCTGTCCTAAAGACACTCAGTGAATTGGCCTCCACAGCCTTCTGCAGCAAAGAGTTCCACTGATTCACCACCCTCTGCCTGAAAAATTTCCTCCTCATCTCTGTTTTAAAGGATCGTCCCTTCAATCTGAGATGGTGCCCTCTGGTTCTAGTTTTTCCTACAAGTGGAAATATCCTCTCCGCGTCCACTCTATCCACCTCGCAGTATTTGTACGTTTCAATAAGATCCCCTCTCATCCTTCTAAACTCCAACGATTACAGACCCAGAGTCCTCAAACGTTCCTCATACGACAAGTTCTTCATTCCAGGGATCATTCTTGTGAACCTCCTCTGGACCCTTTCCAAGGCTAACACACCCTTCCTTAGATACAGGGCCCAAAACTGCTCACAATACTCCAAATGGGGTCTGACCAGAGCCTTATACATCCTCAGAAGTACATCTCTAGCGCTCTTGACATGAATGCTAACGTTGCATTTGCCTTCTTAACTGCCGGCTGAACCTGCACATTAACCTTAAGAGAATCGTGAACAAGGACTCCCAAGTCCCTTTGTGCTTCTACTTTCCGAAGCATTTCCCCATTTAGAAAATTGTCTATGCCGAGATTCCTCCTTCCAAAGTGCATAACCTCACACTTTTCTACATTGTATTTCATTTGCCACTTCATTGCCCACTCTCCCAGCTTGACCAAGTCCTTCTGCAGCCCCCTTGCTTCCTCAATGCTACCTGTCCCGCTACAGATCTTTTCACCATCTGCAAACTTAGCAACAGTGCCTTCAGTACCTTCTTCCAGATCATTAATGTATATTGTAAAAAGTTGTGGTCCCAGCACAGATCCCTGAGTCACACCACTAGTCACCGGCTGCCATCCTGAAAAAGACCCCTTCATCCCCACTCTTTGCCTTCTGCCAGTCAGCCAATCCTCTATCCATGCCAGGATCTTACCCTTAACACCATGGGCTTTTAACTTATTTAACAGTCTCCTATACGGCACCTTGTCAAAGGCCTTCTGGAAATCTAAATAAATCACGTCCACTGATTCTCCTTTGTCTATCTTGCTTGTTACCTCCTCAAAGAACTTTAACAGATATGTTAGACACAACCTCCCTTTGACAAAGCCGTGCTGACTCAGTCCTAATATACCACGCACTTCCAAGTGCTTCGCGATCGCATCTTTAATAACAGACTCTGAAATCTTACCAATGACCGAAGTCAGGCTAACCGACCTATAATTTCCTGTCTTCTGCCTCCCTCCCTTCTTAAACAATGGTGCTACATTAGCCACCTTCCAGTCCTCTGGGACCCTTCCTGCCTCCAGTGATTCCTGAAAGATCATCACTAATGCCGCCACAATTTCCTCAGCTATCTCTTTTAGGACCCTGGGGTGTAGTCCATCCCGGTCCAGGTGGCTTATCCACCTTCAGACCTTTCAGTTTCCGCAGAACCTTCTCCTTAGTAATGGTCACTGCACTCACCTCTGCCCCCTGGTTCTCCTGGAGCTCTGGCATCCCACTGGTGTCGTCCACCGTGAAGACTGATGCAAAGTAACTATTCAGTTCCACTGCCATTTCTTTGTTTCCTATTATTACTTCTCCAGCCACATTTTCTAGTGGACCAATGTCTATTTTTGCCTCTCTCTTACCTTTTATATATTGGAAAAATGTCTTTCCATCTTCCTTTATATTACTAGCTAGCTTGCACTCATAGTTCATATTCTCCTCCATTATTGCTTTGTTAGTTGTCCTCTGCTCGCTTTTAAAGGCTTCCCAATCCTCCGGTTTCCCACAAATCCTCACCACTTTGTATGCTTTTTCCTTAGCCTTTATGCCGTCCTTGACATCACTCATCAGCCATGGATGCCTTGTCCTCCCCTTAGCATGTTTCCTCCTCCTTGGGATGAATTTCTGTTGTGTCTCCCTAATATCCCCCAAATCCCCTGCCATTGCTGTTCCACTGTCCTCCCTGCTGGGCTCTTTCTCCAATCAACTCTGGCCAGCTCCTCCCTCATGTCTTTGTAGTTACCCATATTTAATTGTAATACTGTTACACCTGATTGCAGCTTCTCCCTCTCAAACTGCAGCATAAGTTCTGTCATATTATGGTCACTGCTCCCTCAGGGTTCCTTCACCTTAAGTTCCCTAATCAAATCTGCCTCATGACACATCACCTAATCCAGAATTGCCTGTTCCCTAGTAGACTCTGTCATAAGCTGCTCCAAAAAAAATCTCTTAGACATTCCACAAATTCCTTTTCTTGGAATCCACTATCAGCCTGATTTTCCTAGTCCACCTGCATATTGAAGTCCCCCATGATTATTGTGATATTGCCTTTTTTACATGCCTTTTCTATCTCCTGGTTTATTTTCTGCCCCACATCCTGACTATTGCTAGGGGACCTGTACATAACTCTAATCAGGGTCTATTTACCTTTGCAATTCCTCAACTCTACCCACAGAGATTCTATGCCTTCTGATCCTATATCGCTTCTTGCTATCGATTTAACTTTATTCCTTAATAACAATGCAACCCCGTCCCCTTTGCCCATCTGCCTGTCCTTTTGATAGGACATATATCCTTGGATATTTAGATCCCAGCCCTGATCCTCTTGTAGCTACGTCTCTGTGATGCCCACAACATTGTACCGGCCAATTTCAATGTGCGCAACAAGCTCATTTACCTTGTTCCGTATACTGCGCGCATTTAGGTACAACACCCTCAATCCTGCATTGGCCACCTCCCTTTTCACACTCACCTCAGTCACTGTACCCTGTACTGTGGCCCTTTTTGATTTTTCACTATGGCTTCTCTGCCTTACACTTTCCCCCTTACTGCTTTTTGTTTCTGATCCCGTTTTACTTCCCCCCAACTTCCTACATTGGATCCCATCCTCCTGCCACATTAATTTAAATCCTCCCAAT
Organism: Scyliorhinus canicula; assembly: GCF_902713615.1. Classification (NCBI taxonomy): domain Eukaryota; kingdom Metazoa; phylum Chordata; class Chondrichthyes; order Carcharhiniformes; family Scyliorhinidae; genus Scyliorhinus; species Scyliorhinus canicula. The sequence goes on along the minus strand of NC_052153.1, from coordinate 181,646,310 downwards.
AGCTCTAACAAATACCCCCCCCCCCCCCCTCAGATATCGGTTCCAGTCCTACCCAGGTGCAGACTGTCCGGTTTGTACTGGTCCCACCTTCCCCAGAACCGGTTCCAATGCCCCATGAATTTGAATCCCTCCCTCTTGCACCATCTCTCGAGCCACACATTCACCCTATCTATCCTGACATTCCTACTCTGACGAGCTCGTGACACTGGTAGCAATCCTGAGATTACAACCTTTGAGGTCCTACTTTTTAGTTTAACTCCTAACTCCCTGAATTCAGCTTGTAGGACCTCATCCCGTTTTCTACCTATATCGATGGTGCCTACGTGCACCATGACAGCTGGCTGTTCACCCTCCCTCCATGTTTACAAAATGAAGGTAAGTAGAAGGAGAAATTAATGAGATGATGTAAAATAAGATGAGCTCGATGAAAACACAACTAGAACATAAGAACATAAGTCCAGTGAAGAATTGAATCGGGAGAATAAGAGATTGAAGAAGAGAAGTTTGGCAATGAGAAATTAACTGAAGAGGTAACAACATTGAAATTGACGACAGAATCAGCAATTCAGACAGAGAAAGAAACAGATTACGTGCCAGAAACGCATGAAATGGTCATGCGAATAGAAAAGAACCAATGTAATGAAATGGTCGATGAAAAATATGTTGAATTGAAATGCTGGAAGAGAAGAAACTCTATCACACAACCTAAGTACCATAAACAGAGTCCATTACCATTCCTTCACATGTGACAGACCAATATTTTGAAAGATTTGTCAAGATATAAAACTTTGTTAGGGGGGGAACGTTGACGCAGTGGTTAGCACTGCTGCCTACGGCACTGAGGACCCGGGTTCGATCCCGGCCCCGGATCACAGCCTGTGTGGAGGTTGCACATTCTCCCTGTGTCTGTGTGGGGGTCACCCCCACAACCCAAAGATGCGCAGGGTAGGTGAATTGGTTACGCTAAAATTGACCCTTAATTGGGAAAAAAAATAGTCTTTATTAGTGTCACAAGTAGGCTTACATTAACACTGCAATGAAGTTACAGTGAAAATCCCCTAGTCGCCACACTCCGGCGCCTGTTCAGGTACACTGAGGAAGAATTCAGAATGTCCAATTTACCTAACAAGCACGTCTTTCGGGACTTGTGGGAGGAAACTGGAAGAAACCCACGCAGACCCGGGGAGAACGTGCAGACTCCGCACAGACAGTGACCCAAGTTGGGAATCGAAGCCGGGTCCCTGGCGCTGTGAAACAACAGTGCTAACCACTGTGCTACCATGCCGCCCAGATTGGGTACTCTAAATTTAAAAAAAAGATATAAAACTTTATTACCCTGTGATGAGACGTGCCTGCATGCATTATAACGGAGTGTCGACGTGGGACTGGAGAGTGTCACCTGCCACGGATGTGTGTAGTCGCATGGTCAGGGAACAGTCTGGGACAGAACTCATTAAGCAGCATGCCAGCATGGAACAGCTCCATGCAAGACCATATTTGGAACTGTACATAATTAAAATCCTACCAATAAAAGGGTTTATGCTTAAACACACAAGCCTCAAGATCTCATCAACAAGCAATCACCACTGCAGCAATTTAAAAAACATATTAAACACATAATATGATATGATGTTATAGAAAATTTGGCAGTGGATCATTTTAGATCCCTGGAATTATTGTCTCTCAGACCAGACTCCTTTCGTACCAAGTAGACATGGACCACTTGAGGAGTAGAGAGACGCTACAAAAGTCAGTATTGCCATGAAGAAATGTTTTTAAATCCGTAAGCAGCAAAGTATCTGATCGACCTGTTGCAGGGTGTGATCTGACAAAAAGGTTTTGTATGTCATTAATGGTGGATTTTGCCGAGGGTTTTTCATTGGCTCTGACGGCTAGTTCCTCACTGCTATCTAACGACCCTTAGTCACTTTTTTGAGCCCTGGGGAGCTTCTCACCGGTTCAGCTCACACTTCGAATTATTTTCATCACTGGGGAGCTGAAGTTGTGGTCAGGCCGTCTCCTCAGATATTGGGGTACCATCTTGAAAGGGTGCACCAATATCTAACTGAGCTTGAGGGTCCCCACACCCCCCACCCATGGGCACTGTCACCTCCCCCCACACACACACATGGACATTACCCTATACCCCCACCCAAGTGAGCACACCCTGCTACGGGGTCTCTGAGGGCCCCCCTCTTCAGGCCTTCCCATGCCCCCTGAAAGCGCCCCCCACCCCCACCCCGCCACGTCCAGCAGCTGACATGGTTTATTTTCTTGTTGTTTGAGGGGGAATAGAAGTTTTACTGTATTAAGTAGTATTGTTTAAGAGGTAATTGCAAGTTATTTTCAGGTGTGGTGTCAAAGATGTTAATACTGTGTTAGTGATAACGTTTGTTTCAATGTGCCATGTCCCTATTTCTTTGTGTAATCACACCTGGAGTGAGGTATCCTTTCCTCACAGTCTTACAAAAGTAAAATAAAATGTCAGTGTTTCTGCCCAGTATCCGAGTCAATACTGGGGTCTGATCTGGGATCGGAATACACAGAAACATACATAGAATATAAAAACAGGAGGAGGCCATTTGGCCCTTCGAGCCTGCTCCGCCATTCATTATGATCATGGCTGATCATCAAGTCTATTACCCTGATCCCACCTTCCCCCATATTATTTGAACCCTTTAGCCTCAAGTGCTATATCTAATTCCTTTTTTTTAAATTTAGAGTACCCAATTCATTTTTTTCAATTAAGGGGCAATTTAGCATGGCCAATCCACATACCCTGCATATCTTTGGGCTGTGGGGGCGAAACCCACGCAAACACGGGGAGAATGTGCAAACTCCACACGGACAGGGACCCAGAGCCGGGATCGAACCAGGGACCTTGGCGCCGTGAGGCAGCAATGCTAACCACTGCGCCACCGTGCTGCCCTAGCTATATCTAATTCCTTCTTGAAATTACACAATATTTGGCATCAACTACTTTCTGTGGTGGCCAATTCCACAGATTCACCACTCTCTGGATGTTGTGCCGACCATTTATCCTAATCTAAGATCAACCCAAGATCCCTCTGTTGCTCCACACTTCCAAGAAACCTGTGCTTTACCCTGTATTCAACATTCTAATTTGACCTTCCAAAATGAATCACTTCACCAGGCAGCACTGCAGCACAAGTGATTAGCACTGTGGCTTCACAGCGCCAGGGTCCCAGGTTCGATTCCCTGCTGGACCACTGTCTGTGCGGAGTCTGCACGTTCTCCCTGTGTGTGCGTGGGTTTCCTTCGGGTGCTCTGGTTTCCTCCCACAGTCCAAAGATCTGCAGGTTAGGTGGATTGGCCATGCTAAATTGCCCTTAGTGTCCAAAAAGTTTAGGCAGAGTTATTGGGTAATGGGGATAGGGTGGAAGTGAGGGCTCAAGTGGGTCGGTGCAGATTCGATGGGCCAAATGGCCTCCTTCTGCACTGTATTGGTCAATGTTCCTACGTAACTTTATCTAGGTTGAACTCCATCTACCACTTTTCAGCCCAGCTCTGCATCCTGTCAATATCCTATTCCAACCTGCAACAATACTCGACAGTATCTACAACTCCACCAACCTTCGTGTCATCGACAAATTTACTAACCTACCCTTCCACTTCCTCATCCAAGTCATTTGTAAAAACCACAAAGAGCAGAGATCCTAGAACAGATCCTTGCGCGACACCACTGGTCACCGACCTCCAAGCGGAATACTTTCCATCCACTACCACTCGCTGTCTTCTTTCGGCCAGCCAATTCTGTATCCAGGCAGCCAAATTTCTCTGTATCCCATACCCCCTGACTTTCTGAATGAGCCTACCATGGGGAACCTTATCAAATGCCTTACTGAAATCCATATACACCACATCCACTGCCCGACCTTCACCAATGTGTCTCATATGGGCAGCACGGTGGCGCAGTGTGTTAGCCCTGCGCCTCATGGCGCCGAGGTCCCAGGTTCGATCCCGGCTCTGGGTCACTGTCTGTGTGGAGTTTGCACATTCTCCCCGTGTTTGCATGGGTTTCGCCCCCACAATCCAAAGATGTGCAGGCTAGGCGGATTGGCCACGCTAAATTGCCCCTTAATTGGAAAAAAATTAATTGGGAACTCTAAATTTATTTTTTTTAAATCAAAAAAAAAATCAATGTGTCTCGTCAGATCCTCAAAGAATTCAAGAAGGCTTGCGAGGCATGATCTGCCCCTCACAAAACCATGCTGACTATCTTTAACCAAACTATGTTTTTATAAATAATCATAAATCCTATCTCTCAGAATCCTTTCCAGTGTTTTGCTCACCACAGACGTAAGACTGATGGGTCTGTAATTCCCAGGGATTTCCCTATTCCCTTTCTTGAACAGGGGAACAACATTCGCCTCCCTCCAATCATCCGGTACTATTCCAGTGGAGAGTGAGGATGGGTGGAGTTACTGAGTTACAGGGATAGGGTGGAGGTGTGGGCTTGGGTAGGATGCTGTTTCCAAGGGCCAGTGCAAACTCAAAGGCCGAATGGCCACTTCCTGCGCTGTAGATTCTATGATTCTAAGATTCTATAAGACTTGCAAATTGGCTCAGAGAAGGAATCCTGCAATCTGTCCCCGACCAGATCTGTATGTGACTGCACTCCCACATCAATGTGCCATCATCATCTCCCTCGGATAGCATACAACACAGCTTATTCATCCGTGGTCCATGAATAGCCACTAAGCAGCTTTACTAAGTAATCTCTTCGGCAATCACATGGCTGTTTTAAATCAAATTAATCGCTGCCCTTGCATTTTGTTGCTTTCATTCACCAATACGGTAAATATTCATTAGTTTGACCAATCTGTGAATTAATTGAAGATGTGTAATGCCGAGTTATAACTCAATCCTACTCAAAATCAAGCCGCAACTTGGAAGGGCTTGATTTTAACTGTGCAGAAATGCGTGGGTTAAAATCAGAGCCGTGCGTGGTCAGGATTCTGAACAGGAATAAAATATGAAAACAAAGACCATGCAGGTTTTAAAAGTCAGGTGACGTGATTACAAACAGTTCACAGACTAAGCACCCGATGGCCATTTTGAAGGCAAGTTAAGTAGACTTAATAAATATTATTATTATTATAAAGTCAGCTACGGTTGCCCCTCACGAGTGTTATTCAGTGACCTCCATGTGGTAGTATGAGTGCTCGGAAAAGACAGGATTGCATGTGCCTTTGATCTCTTTTGAAAGGAGCTTACACACGAAGAAAAGCCACTTAGGTAAGGTGTCACGAGATTATCTGTACCTGAGGATATACATACAAAACAGTATAAAGAACCAGCACTGTCAGGGGGGGGGGGGGTTGGAAGAATATTGACATTTAGGGGACATCCATATGCGTGGCCCTTAAGAAAACAAGACTCATCTATGGGAGGGCTGAAGATGAATTTTAATTTTGGGTTGCCATGGGCTTCATATTTGCTGGTATTAAATGAAATGAAAATCGCTTATTGTCACGAGTAGGCTTCAAATGAAGTTACTGTGAAAAGCCCCTAGTCGCCACATTCCGGCACCTGTTCAGGGAGGCTGTTACGGGTATCAAACCGTGCTGCTGGCCAGCTTGGTCTGCTTTCAAAGCCAGCAATTTAGCGTTGTGCTAAGCAGCCCCTATTAGACAGAATCTAAAAGAATAAAGAAAAGTACAGCACAGGAACAGGCCCTTCGGCCCTCCAAGCCTGTGCCGACCATGCTCCCTGTCTGACCTGAAACCTTCTGCACTTCCATGCTCCATATTCCTCCATTCCCATCCTATTCATGGATTTGTTAAGACACCCTTTAAACGTCACTAAGTTAACTTAAATTCTACCAGCTGCATTCAAAGGGATATTTTGAATAATTCAAGAGGGAGGAGGGGGGTCTCACCACAATATTTATAGAGGCAAACGATAGCTCAGTAAATTCACTGATTAGGTTCCTGCTGACAAATGGGTTTTCCACGTCAGGACTCTCATGTCAAGAACTTGGACTATTTTTTGAAATGTTGGAAATAAGATGCAGTCACGAAATGAAGCATTACCAGGGGTTTTCTCCAGGAAATAATTTATTTTAACCTTTTATGAATAACAACTGCCATTTGGCTCCGTGTATTTCGTAATCAGAATAACATGGCTTGTGATTGATTGTAATTTTACTTTTAAATGATTTACATGGCCAGGTTACAACTAAGTGTTATGGGAAAAACCCAACCTCAGGAGATCATTTTACTGTCTCAATTCTTCTTCTGTGCAGGGCATAGTTTCAAAGGAACCCGCTCAAAGTTCTTACCGACTGACCACACCAAAGTTCATTTTCTCGAGAAAAAGTATTCCCCTGAACTTAGCAGGTAAACGGGGAAATTTGATTGCCGTTCTCTAGATATTCTGGGGAATAAATAGAGAGGGACCTTTTCCAAAGCTGGGAGGTCGGGCAGCACAGTGGCACAATGGTCAGCATTTCTGCTTCACAGAGCCAGGGACGTGGGTTTGAATTCTGCCTCGGCTGACTATCGGTCTGGATTTGCACGTTCTCTCCGTGTTTCCTCCAGGTGCTCCGGTTTCCTCCCGCACTTCACAGATGTGCGAGGTTAGATGGGTTGGCCGTGCTAAATTGCCCCTGAGTGTCCAAAACATTAGGTTAGATTACTGGGTTATGGGGATAGGTTGGGGGTCTGGGCCAAGGTGCTCTTTTGGAGGGTCGGTGCAGACTCAATGGGCCGAATGGCCTCCTTCTGCACTGCAGGGATTCTATGATTCTAGGATCGTAATTAGAATTAGGAGACATGGTCAAAATAACAGAGTCAGACCATTCAAGAGTGAAATTAGGAAATACGTTCACACACAAAAATGTGGTAGAAGGACCTCCGGTGGCAACACGTGAGAGCAAGTCACATGAAATGTGGCTCCTGCTGGGGTCCTTGAACTTTCAGCCCTTTTTGCCCATTATTTGAGGGAGATTTTGTGATCCAACCCAGTTAATTGGTGTGGGGAACGGATTGTCGACAGAGGAATGTCAAAAGCCTCAGCGAAAAAGGCCCCAGGAAAGAAACACACGGCTGGTAGCCCGACAATGGTGTCTGGAGTAGAAAAATGGCGGAGGCAGCTGCACCCATCATACCAGAGACACTTGCGGGGGTGATGGCACAGTGGAGAAGTTTGGAAGGCCGATGGATGGGCAATTTGAGCGGGAAGTGAAGAAGATCAAAGAGTTGTTCAAGGCCACCATCGAGGAGGCTTTGGGCCCTATATGAGAAGAGCTGGACAAGACTGCCAATGTGGCGAAGGAGCAAGGGGAGATGCTTGTGGCGCTAACAATTATACTCAAAGCCGAGAGACTAGTACAATAGAGGCTTTATTGCTGTACGATGTTGTCCCTCCATCCGCAACTGTAGACTGAGGTTCTGAGCAGCTCTCATACATTTATACATAAGCTCCCTGTGGGCGGAGCTAGCCGGCAGGGGCTGACCGGAGGAACCTGTATTACAGGTACAGGCATACATCCCCCTACTGCAGTACACATAACTACAGTGGTTATCTCACCACATTCACCCCCTGTAAAAAATGAGTCCGGCGGGGGTGACATGTAACTCTAATACAAAGGATGCTATTTACAAGAGGGTCCAACAAGGAAAATCAAGAGTCCATCCGGTTAGCAGGTTACAGGTTGAGCCGAATCGGTGGTCGGACGTTCCGCTGTGATCGGCGTAGCTGTGGTGGTGACGTCGGCACAGGCGGTGATGCAGGTGCTGGCGGTGTTGGTGCTGGCTGCTGGCGGGATGAAGTTGCGGATGGAGGGACAACATCGTACAGCAATAAATTGTGGCGCTAACAATTATACTCAAAGCCGAGAGGCTAGTACAATAGAGGCTTTATTGCTGTACGATGTTGTCCCTCCATCCGCAACTGTAGACTGAGGTTCTGAGCAGCTCTCATACATTTATACATAAGCTCCCTGTGGGCGGAGCTAGCCGGCAGGGGCTGACCGGAGGAACCTGTATTACAGGTACAGGCATACATCCCCCTACTGCAGTACACATAACTACAGTGGTTATCTCACCACAATGCTGAAGGGCGTGGAGGAAGCTTTTTCAAGGCACGATGATCAACTCACCTCGTTGGAGGTATTTTGAATGTGGCGGATAGCAATAAGAGCCTGAAGGCTAAAGTTGAAGATCTGGATGACAGGTCGAGGCACCTGAATTTCAGAGTGTGTGTTTGCCGGAGGGTGTGGAGTGCCTGGATTTTTTGCAGAGATATTTTCTCAATTGGTGGTGGGTTCACCTGGCTCTGCGGCAGTAGCAACGGCCAATTGAGCCACCATAGCTGGTGATTGTCCACTTTCACAGTTTTCAGAAGAAGCAGCGGGTCCTGGAGTGGGTCAAGAACAATCGGCGCATTGATTGGAACAGGCACATGGTGCCTATTTACCTAGACATTGGAACGGAGTTGACGGAATGGAGGGCAGCCTTTAATATGGCGAAGGCGGTGCTGAACAACAAGGATGTTTGGTTCAGGGTGGTGTGTCAGGCGAGACTGAGAATCACATTGGATTTGATGGATCGTTACTTCAACACGCCAGAGCAGGCTGGGATCTTCATCAAGGATAAAGGACTGGATTGAGGCGGGTTGGTAGTGTGTTTGTGAACGTTGGGTCGGGTTGGCTGTAAATGTTGAAATATATTGTGTTATGTCTTTGTTCTTCTCTTCCTTGGAAGTTGGTGGGGGAGGGCGGATTTTGCTGCGGGGGGGGGGGGGGGTGGTTGTAAGGAGCTAACAGTAATCAGAAGATTCTCTTTGTTTCACCTATGGGTTGGGACAGGTGACCATCTTAGATGGGCCTGGGGCCTAGGAACTGGTGTTGACTGTTTGACGCATCACGGTGGTAATGGCTGACTCGAGGGTAGGGATGGGTGAGAGGCCCCCAACAAGGCTAGTCATCTGGAACGTGCGAGGCCAAGGGGAAGCTGTAAAAATGGAGAGAGTTTTTTCACACTTAAAAAGTTTGGGGGCCGACCTTGTGTTTTTACAAGAGACCCATTTTCGGGTACGGGACCAGACCAGGCTTCGGAAAGCCTGGGTGAGCCAGGTGTTCCGCTCGGGCTTTGATAGTAGGGCCGGAGGTGGGGTGGTGATATTAATCAACAGGATTCAGTTCCGGGCAGAGAGTGTAATAGCTGATCTGAGCGGCATGGTAGCACAATGGTTAGCACTGTTGCTTCACAGTGCCAGGATCCCACTTTTGATTCCTGGCATGGGTCACTGTTCGTGCAGACTCCGCACGTTCTCCCCGTGTCTGCGTGGGTTTCCTCCGGCTGCTTCGGTTTCCTCCCACAAGTCCCGAAAGACATGCTTGTTAGGTAATTTGGACATTCTGAATTTTCCCTCAGTGTACCCGAACAGGCGCCGGAATGTGGCGACAAGGGGTTTTTCAGAGTAACTTTATTGCAGTGTTAATGTAAGCCTACTTGTGACAATAAAGATTATTATTATTATCAGGAGGGTCAATTTGTGATGTTCGTAGGGAAGTAGTAGAGGGAAAGTCGGTGGTCCTATTGAATGTGTGCGCCCCAAATTGGGACAATGTACCGTTCATGAGGCGGTTGATGGCTACAGTACCGGATCTGACCATCCATTAATTGATTTTGGGGGTGATTTAAACTATGCGTTAGAACCGAAGGTGGGTCACTCCAACTGAAGTCGTTGACCCCTATTGGAATGAGGAAGATATTGTCCCCATTTATGGAGCAGGTGGGGGGGGGGGGCAGATCGTGGTAGTTTTTGCATCCTGGTGGAAGGAGTCTCATTGTTCTCCTCAGTGCACAAGGTGTACTCGAGGATTTATGAATTTGTTATGAGTCAGGCTCTTCTCAATGGTGTGAAGAAAGCTGAGTACTCGGCAATGGTTATTTCCGATCGTGTCCACATTGGGTGGATCTGGTGTTGGAGGTCGGACAGGAGGGTCATGGGGGATGGCAGTTAGACGTTGGGTTGTTGGCGAACTTGGGCTTTTGTCTAAGATGCTTGAAGGTCATACGGGAGTATGTGAAGCATAACGATATCGAGATAGTCCCGTCCTCGGCTTTATGGGAGGCACTGAAGGCAGTGATGAGGGGAGAGATCATAGCGTATAAGGCAGATGCACATGTGAGCAGGAGGCGAGGGAGGAGCAACAGAAATTGTTGGATGACGGGCAGCACGGCGGCATAGTGGTTGGCACTGCTGCCTCACAGCACCGAGGTCCCAGGTTCAATCCCGGCTATGGGTCACTGTCTGTGTGGAGTTTGCACATTCTCCCCGTGTTTGGGCAGGGTAGGTGGACTGGCCACACTAAATTGCCTCTCAATTGGAAAAAATTAATTTGGTACACTAAATATAAAAAAAAAGAAATTGGTGGATGAGATCCTTGGGGTAGACTGGAGATATGCAAGGCCCGACCCCAGAACTTTTGGCATGTACGAAAAATCTGCAAACACAGTTTGACCAGTTAACCACGGACAGGGCAGTTCCCCAACTGAAGCAGGCAAAAGGGGCGCAGTACCAGTATGGGGAGAAAGCCCGTCGTCTCTTGGCTCATCAAATAAGGGACAGGAGGTGGCCAGGAAGATTGTTCAGGTGAGGGATTCAGAGGGAAGGCTGGTCCCTGTGCCGGATAAAGTGAATAGAGTGTTTAGGGCCTTTGAGCGAGGCTGTACAAGTTGGAACCACCGGAGGATGGGCGAGGAATGGTAGAGATTTTGGGGGTTTGGAGTTACCCAAGGTGGGGGAGGAATTGTGGGAGGATCTGGAGGTGCCACTCGATCTCACTGCTAAATGTAGATGACAAACTCTTGGCCAAGGTGTTTGCTTTAAGGCTGGAGCCTTGTCTGCCGGAGGTCATAGGGCAAGACCAGACATGGTTTGTGAAGGGACAGAAACTGCCTTCCAATGTGAGGCGGTTGTTGAATGTGATGCTTACTCCTGCAGCTAGGTCGGAAGCGGAGATAATTGTGTTGTTGGATGAGGAAAAGGCATTCGACCGGGTTGAGTGGGGGATACTACCACTTCGCAGTACTGGAGAAATTTGGGTGGGTCCTGGATTTGTGCAGTGGGTGCAGCTGTTGCATGCGGCCCTGTTTGCTAGTGTTTGTACCAACACCACGAGATCAACGTCTTTCCGGTTGCATCAGCGAATGAGGCTGGGGTGTCCAATGTCTTCCCTGTTGTTTGTGCTGGCAATCGAGCTGCTGGCCATTGCCTTGATGGCCTCGAATGCATGCAGTGGGATTGTGAGTAGGGTGGTTGAACACAGGGTATCATTCTATGCAGATGACTTGTTGCTACATGTGAGGGACATGAGGTATTCGATGGGGAAGAACATGGGCCTTTTTCAGAGCCTATGGGCTTTCTCTACTTATAAGTTAGAAATAGGAAGAGTGAATAGTTTGTGGTTGGCACGGTGGCAGGAAGGGGGGAGCGGATTGGGGGGGGCGGTTGCCGTTTCGGTTAGCAGGGACTAGTTTTCGATACTTAGGGGTCCAGGTGACGGGGGATTGGGTACGACTATGGAGACTAAACTGCACAAGTTTAGTGAATAGAGTTAAGGCGGACCTGCAGAGGTGGGATAGCCTCCCATTATCTCTGGCAGGCCACATCCAATCAGTAAAGAGGAACATCTTGCCGAGGCTTTTGTTCTTATTCCAGTGCACCCTGTGTTCCTCCCCAAGTCTTTGTTCCGAATGTTTGAGCGGCTCATCTCCAGCTTTATTTGGGCGGGTACGGTTGCGAGGATGAGGAGGGTCCTTCAGACGGACACACATTCTGGGGGTGGGGGGGGTGGTAATCAAGTACATGTAAAAGATCCCGTGACATGATAAGTAAAGGAGTTCTCCCCAGTGTTCTGGCCAATATTTATCCTTAAATTAACACCACAAAAGAACAAATTGTCTGATCATTATTACATTGTTATTCTGGGAGTTTATTGAGTGCAAAATTGGCTGCTGTGTGGCCGTGTTGCCGACATTACAGCAGTGATTGCAATTCAACTGTACTTCATTGGTTGTAAAGCGCCTTGAGACATCCGGTGGTGATGGTCTTTTTTGAGATATTCTTATAAATGAACAGAATATTTGAGTGCTGCATGGAAGGGTCGCAGCTGAGATCTATTTTCATTTACCAGCTGACCCAATTTTCAACACAGCGCTTTGTGCAAAGATAAATCCAATAAAACAAATCATACACTGAGGACTGATTTTGATTTTATATAATCCTCTTATTATGACTTTAGGATGACACCCCTCTGGTCCCGACAACAAACTCCTTTCCCTATAGTCATCAACTCCCTGGCAACGGAATTTAATCTCATTCATTTCACAGCACATGCCGTCATTGCAACGCTCGCTGTTATTGTCCGTCTCTAATTACATTTCAGAATATGGTGGGGAGCTGCCTTCTTGATTTTCTGCATGAGCCGCGTGAAGTGAAGTATTAGGGAAGAGACTGGAAGGATTTTGGTCCAGCGAGATGCTACAACATAGAATATACAGTGCAGAAGGAGGCCATTCGGCCCATCGTGTCTGCACCGACACACTTAAGCTCTCACTTCCATCCCATCCCTGTAACCCAATAACCCCTCCTAACCTTTTTTGGTCACGAAGGGCAATTTATCATGGCCAATCCACCTAACCTGCACGTCTTTAGACTGTGGGAGGAAACCGGAGCACCTGGAGGAAACCCACGCAGACACGGGGAGAACGTGCAGACTCCGCACAGACAGTGACCCAGCAGGGAATCAAACCCAATGAGATATTTCCAAGTCTCGATGCTGTGTGACGTGGAAGGAAGAAACTTGCCAGCGATGGTATTCCCGTGCACCTGCTGCTCTTGTCCTTCTGGGTGGTAGAGATGCCATGTTTGCATCGGGGTGCTGTCAAAGAAGCCTTGGCAAGGTGCTGCCATGCATTTGTACATGGTACATTGCAGCCATGGTGAGCCAGCGGTAGAGGGAGCGAATGCTTATAAAGATCGATGGGGTGTGCTACTTTGTCAATTGGACCAAAGGGCCTTTTCCACATTATATTTTTCTGTGATTCTATGATTCTATAACAGTGAGGGAACAGTGATATAATACCAAATCAGGACGATATGTTGCTTAGAGGGGAACTTGCCGGTGGCAGCAGAAACATAGAAACAGAGAAAATAGAATCAGGAGTAGGCCATTCGGCCTTTCAAGCCTGCTCTGCCATTCATTATGATTGTGGCTGATCATCCAACTCAATAGCCTGTCCTCGCCTTTCCTCCCCATGTCCTTTGATCCCTTTTGCCTCAAACGCTATATCCAACTCCTTCTTATAATGTTTTGGCCTCAACTACTTTCTGTCGTTTCCTGTCTGCTATCCAGCTTTCTATCCATCTTAATACATGACCCCCAATCCCCTGTGCTTTAATTTTGCACACTGATCTCTTATCTGGGACTTCGTCGGAAGCTTCTGAAAGTCCAAATTAACACAATCACTTGCTCCTCCTCATCAACTCTGCCAGTTACATCCTCGAAGAATTCCAGTACATCTGTCAAGCATACTATTCCCTTCATAAATCCATGCAGACTGTATGATCCTGCCACTGTTTTCTAAGTGCTAACTGATCTATAATTCCTTGTTTTCACTCTACCTCCCTTTTTAAATAATGGAGTTACATTAGCTACTCTCCAATCTGGAGGAAATTTTCCAGAGTATATGGAATCCTGTAAAATATCCACCAATGGATCCATTATTTGTAGGGCCTCTTCCTTAAGTTCTCTAGGATATTGACTATCAGGCCCTGGGGATTTATTGGCCTTCAATCTCATCAATTTCCCAATACTACAATCTCTACTAATACTGCACCCAAAGAGAAGAGGTTTGCGGAAATGTAGGAAAACGGTGGGGAATGGGACTAACTGAGTTGCTTTGCAGAGACCTGGCGTGGTCAAAACAGGTCAAATGGCCTCCTGTGCCATAACCATTCTATAAATCAATGATTCCTGTCTGTTTTCAGAGCTGTAATCCTTCAGGAAAGTGGATAATATTATATCAGCCTTATATATTATATTATATTATATTATATTATATTATATTATATTATATAGACTTGTTTTGTCCCAGATGGTGGAAGGTCTTTGTGATCTCCTAAGCTGAGTCACTCACTACGAAGAGCGTATTAACTGCTCTTGTAGCCACAGTACTTACGTCATTATCCCTATGAGTTGTGGTCCCCAGAATATTAATGGTGGGGATTTTGATGATAGTCATGTTATTCAATATCAAGGAGAGGTGAGTAGACTCTCTTGGAGAGAGTGATTACCTGGCACGTGTACATCGCAAATGTAATTTTCCATTTATCATTCCAAGCCTGGGTATTGACAAAGTCTTGCAGCAAATGGGCAGTGCCTGCTTCACCAGCTGAGGAATTCTGCAGATACAATAGCAGCCTCTAAGAGGCATCTTGACGAACCAACACATGAATAGAATGGGAATAGAGGGATACGGGCCCTGGAAGTGCAGAGGGTTTTAGTTTAGACAGGCATCATGTTTGGCACAGGCTTGGAGGGCTGAAGGGCCTGTTCCTGTGCTGCAGTGTTCTTTTTTCTTTGAGTTGTGAATGAAACCAAACACTGGGGGGGCAATCATCATTGAATTTTCCCATTTCTTTCTATATGATTGCTATAACCTGCCTGCTTACCATTGGCTGGGGACTAATGACAATCACACAATCCTGTGGGAGTATGAGCTTCCCCAATGAGGGGGGCAGAGAAATCATTAGCAGACTCCCTACATAAATAAAGCTGGCTAGTTTGGAACCAGCAGAGAGAGAGGAGTTAGCTGCAAGGGAAGTTGCTGCTGTTGTATATATATATGTTATTGTAAATAAATGTTATTTCTTTGTATCCTGAAGACTTGTGCTGGATTCTTCGTGGCCCTCACAAAACTGGCGATGAGGGTTAAAGTGAATAGCTGTCTACACTGCTGAAGCCACCTCTCTGAATTTTTGTTGGACACAGGTTGGAAGTTGTTTTCTATTACACCATGCCTCTGTATGGATGTTTGGATGTTTTTGATGCTGCGCTGGAAAGCTGGAACCAGTACGCACAACGGATGTGTTACTATTTCCGGGCAAACAACATCACCAAAAATGAGCGCCAGGTGGTCATATTGCTCACCGACTGCGGCCCGCATACGTTTGGGGTGATTAGGAGCCTTACGTACCCAGCTGCGCTGGACACCAAAACGTATGATGAACTTGTGAACTTAGTGGGGCAATATTTTAACCCAACTCCATCCACGATAGTCCAATGTTACCGGTTTAATACCGCTGAGAGGATCCCAGGAGAATCCCTTGCCGACTTTCTATCCAGGCTACGCAGGATTGCGGAGTACTGTGACTATGGTGAGACCTTATCAGAAATGTTACGCGACCGTTTGGTTTGCGGTATTAACAATGCAGCCACCCAGAGAAAGTTGTTAGCCGAGCCAACATTGACTTTTCAACAGGCCATTCAAATAGTATTGTCCCGAGAGAGCGCAGAACGAGGAGTGCAGGAGCAACAGGGAATGGAGGTGTATGCCTTGGGGCGCAACCCCTTCCGTCCGAAAGCGTCCCCCTGCAGCACCTTGGGCGAGGCGACGTCCAGATCGACGCCAGTGGCTGTCGGACATTACTCCCCGAAGGGAGCCTTCTCCAGAACCAATGGATGAGGAGCCATGTCCGTGTCAGACTTATAGGCGTCGACCCCGTCGCGGACGCCGGTCTTGGGGGCGCCAGAGGCGCTGTCGTTCTGACCTAAACTGGGGCCAGCCCAGGGGCCGTGGAGACGGAGGATGACTGCCTGCAGCTGCATTGTGTGGCAGCTCCCTGTGTGGCCCCCATTAAAGTGACAGTAAGGGTCAATGGTCACTCGCTTGAGATGGAGTTGGACACTGGCGCAGCGGTCTCCATGATCGCCCAGAGGACATTCGACCGCATCAAGCAGGGTATACAGACCCTTTCATTAACCGACACACAGGCCAGGTTGGCCACCTACACAGGGGAACCATTGGACATTGCAGGAACGACGATGACCCCTGTTGTTTATGGATGCCAGGATGTGCGTTTCCCACTTATCGTGATATGCGGCCATGGGCCCAGCCTGTTGGGTCGGGACTGGTTGCGCCATTTGCGGCTGCAGTGGCAGCACATCCTCCAGTTTCTGGAGGGTTGACTGAGGGGCTAGGACGATACCCAGATGTATTCCAGCCCGGTTTGGGGAAAATAAAAGGGGCTGTAGCCCTTATCCAAGTCGAACCAGGAGCCATGCCGCGCTATTTCCGGGTGCGCCCGGTGCCTTACGCCTTGCTCGAGAAGGTAGAAGGGGAGCTCACTCATTTGGAGACTTTGGGTATCATCAGGCCCGTCCATTTCGCTGACTGGGCAGCACCAATTGTACCTGTAATTAAGCCAGAAGACACAGTTTGCTTGTGCGGCGACTATAAACTTACAGTGAATACGGCTTCCCGACTCGACCGATACCCAATGCCTCGCATAGAGGACCTCTACACGAAGCTTGCAGGCGGACTCTCATTCACAAAATTAGATATGAGTCACGCCTACCTGCAGTTGGAGCTGGACCCTGCCTCCCGGCTATATGTAATGATTAATACACACCGGGGCCTGTATGAATATAAACGTTTGCCCTTTGGAGTATCCTCTGCCTGCGCTATTTTTCAACGCGTTATGGAGGGCATTTTGAGAGGTTTACCGCGTGTTGTTGTCTACTTGGATGATGTTTTGATCACAGGGACGCCGGAGCAGGAACATCTGGAAAATTTGGAGGCTGTCCTTCGATGCTTTTCGGAGGCTGGAGTTCGTTTACGTTGCACAAATTGTGTTTTTCAGACGAAGGAAGTAGTCTACCTGGATTATCGGGTGGACCGTGAAGGTTTGCACCCCGTTGCAGAGAAGGTGCGCACGGTTCAACAGGCCCCCGCCCCGACTGACACTTCGCATCTTTGTTCGTTTCTCGGCCTCGTAAACTATTACGGAAAGTTCCTCCCCAATCTGGCAACTACGCTGGCCCCGTTGCACCTTCTGTTAAAGAAGAATCACACCTGGGTTGGGGGTCAGCCGCGAGAAACCGCTTTCCGGCGGGTAAAACAACAATTGTCGTCGTCTGGGTTACTAACCCACTATGATCCTGGAAAGCCTTTGCTCGTCACATGTGATGCATCCCCGTATGGTATTGGGGCCGTCCTGTCCCACAAGATGGAGAACGGGGCCGAGCGGCCGATAGCTTTCGCCTCCCGCACACTGACTGCAGCGGAAAAAAAGTACGCGCAGATCGTGGAGGAGTGCCTGGCAGTGGTCTTTGCAGTGAAACGTTTCCACAAGTACGTATATGACCACCACTTGAAAATGAAAAATGAAAATCGCTTATTGTCACGAGTTGGCTTCAATGAAGTTACTATGAAAAGCCCCTAGTCGCCATATTCCGGCGCCTGTCCGGGGAGGCTGATACGGGAATCGAACCGTGCTGCTGGCCTGCTTGGTCTGCTTTAAAAGCCAGCGATTTAGTCCAGTGAGCTAAATCAGCCCTATTGTGACTGATCATTAGCCTCTGCTGGGACTTTTCACAGAGGATAAGCCAATACCGCCCATTGCTTCAGCACGGATCCAGCGCTGGGCTTTGTTGCTCGCTGCATACGAGTATTCTCTGGAGCACAAACCAGGAACCCAGATAGGGAATGCAGACGCACTGAGCCGATTGCCTTTATCGACCGGCCCCATGTCGACCCCCACGACAGCTGAGGTGGTTGCAACCCTAAATTTTATGGACACCTTGCCTGTCACGGCATCCCAGATCCGTGAGTGGACCCAGACGGAGTCAGTCCTGTCAAAGGTTCGGCACATAGTCCTGTATGGTGGGCAGCATAGACAGCTCCCAGGCGAGTTGCAGGCATTTTCCTCCAAGCTGTCCGAATTCAGCGTGGAAGACTTTTGTGGGAGATGCGTGTGATTGTCCCGGAAAAAGGACAGGAGCTGATACTGAGAGACTTGCACAATGGGCATCCAGGTGTGACCAAAATGAAAATGTTGGCCCGGAGTTATGTCTGGTGGCCAGGCCCCGACACCGACATTGAGAAGGTGGCCCAAAGCTGCTCCATTTGCCAGAAGCATCAGAAGCTTCCGCCGGCATCCTACATCCTACATCCGACATTCCCTACATCACTGGGAATGACCAGGGCGGCCTAGGGCGCGCTTGCATGCGGATTTCGCCGGCCCTTTTCAAGGATCCATGTTCCTTCTATTAATCGACGCCCAGTCTAAATGGCTAGAGGTGCATAAGATGGGAGGCACAACGTCGTGCGCAACAATCGAGAAGATGCGTTTGTCTTTCAGTACGCAAGGCCTCCCCGAGGTGCTGGTCACGGACAACGGCACTCCGTTCACAAGTGAGGAGTTTGCGAGGTTCATGAAGATGAACGGCATACGCCACATCCGCACTGCCCCTTACCACCCGGCTTCAAATGGGTTGGCGGAGCGCGCAGTGCAGACATTCAAACGAGGCCTCAAGAAGCAGTCTTACGGGTCGATGGACACGAGACTGGCTTGTTTTTTGTTTTCATATAGGACCACCCCCCATGCGGTGACTGGGGTAGCTCCCGCAGAACTCCTAATGGGCCGGAGACTTTGCACCCGCCTTAGCATGGTTTTCCTGGACATTGGCGCAAAAGTACGCCGCACACAAGAACGGCAGGGACATGGTTTTTCTCGGCATCGGCCGATTCGGCAGTTTACGCCCGGTGACCAAGTCGTCGTTCGGAATATTGCTGGTGGTGCCCAGTGGGTCCCTGGTGTAATCTTTCGCCAAACGGGCCCTATCTCTTACCAGGTGCAAGCCCAGGGTCGTTTCCAGCGCAAACATGTAGACCATGTTCAGTCCAGAAGACTATCAGTTCCAAAGATTCCCCACCCCAGGAGCTCATTTCTACAGCCACAGAGACCAGACACAATGGAAAGTATTCCTCACAATCTTCCTCTGGTGCCTCACTCAAAGCCTGCGCAGGTCGTGACAGAACCGCGTGGAGATAAAGACGGCGAGATGACGGAGGCAGCAGACTCTGACTCCGAGATGGAGACACAAGACACCTCAGAGGGGGAATCCTCGGGCCCACGGGTCATGGATGCACGACTGTTGCGCCGTTCATCATGGAAACGCCGGTCTCCATCTCGTTACGTGCCGCCCGATCCAGCGCCTCGTGCAAATGGGGTCCGGCCTGTGGCCAAACTAGTCCGACGCCCTCCTTCACCAGGGTCTTCGGTGGATCCCTTGGACTTTGGGGGGGGTGGGATGTTATAACCTGCCTGCTTACCATTGGCTGGGGACTAATGACAATCCCACAATTCTGTGGGAGTATGAGCTTCCCCAATGAGGGGGGCGGAGAAATCATTAGCAGACTCCCTGCACAAATAAAGCTGGCCAGTTTGGAACCAGCAGAGAGTGAGGAGTTAGCTGCAAGGGAAGTTGCTGCTGTTGTGTGTGTGTATATATATATGTTATTGTAAATAAATGTTATTTCTTTGTATACTGAAGACTCGTGCTGGATTCTTTGTGGCCCTCACAAAAATGATGGAGGGAAGGTCATTGATGAAGCTGCTGAATATGGTTCGATCTGCATAGAGGAATTCTCACAGTGATGTCCAGAGATTGAGATGATTGGCCAGCAACAATCACAACCATCTTGCTTTGTGATGGATATGATTCCTGTGGAGAGTTTACCCCCTGATTCCCACTGACTTTGATTTCACTGACGCTACACCCAGTCAAGTGCTACCTTGGTATTGAGAGCAATTACTCCCACCTCGTGTTTAGAATTCAGCTGTTGCATCCATATTTGGACCAAGGCTTCAATGAGGTCTGAGGTTGTGCAGCAGATCCAAAATTAATCATCACCAAAGAGATTATTGATAAGTAAGTACTGCTTGATGACACTATCAACCATTTGTGACAGACCCAAACCATTTGAAACCTCGCATTCATATTTCATTTAAGCATCGAGCTACATATCAGTATGTAATGGAACCTACGAGGGAACGAGCGGTCCTAGATCTTGTCCTGCGTAATGAGACAGGATTGATTCATGATCTCATAGTTAGGGATCCTCTCGGAAGGAGCGATCACAATATGGTGGAATTTAAAATACAGATGGAGGGTGAGAAAGTAAAATCAAATACTAGTGTTTTGTGTTTAAGCAAAGGAGATTACAAGGGGATGAGAGAAAAACTAGCTAAGGTAGACTGGGAGCAAAGACTTTATGGTGGAACAGTTGAGGAACAGTGGAGAACCTTCCAAGTGATTTTTTCACAGTGCTCAGCAAAGGTTTATACCAACAAAAAGGAAGGACGGTAGAAAGACGGAAAATCGACCGTGGATATCTAAGGAAATAAGGGAGAGTATCAAATTGAAGGAAAAAGCATATAAAGTGGCAAAGATTGCAGGGAGATTAGAGGACTGGGAAATCTTTAGGGGGCAACAGAAAGCTACTAAAAAAGCTATAAAGAAGAGTAAGATAGAGTATGAGAGTAAACTTGCTCAGAATATAAAAACAGACAGCAAAAGTTTTTACAAATATATAAAACAAAAAAGAGTGGCTGAGGTAAATATTGGTGCTTCAGAGGATGAGAAGGGAGTTTTAATAATGGGAAATGATGAAATGGCTGAGGAACTGAACAGGTTTTTTGGGTCGGTCTTCACAGTGGAAGACACAAATAACATGCCAGCGACTGATAGAAATGAGGCTATGACAGTTGAGGACCTTGAGAGGATTGTTATCACTAAGGATGTAGTGATGGGCAAGCTAATGGGGCTAAAGGTAGACAAGTCTCCTGGCCCTGATGGAATGCATCCCAGAGTGCTAAAAGAGACGGCTAGGGAAATTGCAGATGCACTAGTGATCATTTACCGAAATTCACTAGACTCTGGGGTGGTCCTGGTGGATTGGAAATTAGCAAACGTGACACCACTGTTTAAAAAAGGAGGTAGGCAAAAAGCAGGAAATTATAGGCCAGTGAGCTTAACTTCGGTAGTAGGGAAGATGCTGGAATCTATCATCAAGGAAGAAATAGCGAGGCATCTGGATAGAAATTGTCCCATTGGGCAGATGCAGCATGGGTTCATAAAAGGCAGGTCGTGCCTAACTAATTTAGTGGAATTTTTTGAGGACATTACCAGTGCAGTAGATAACGGGGAGCCAATGGATGTGGTATATCTGGATTTCCAGAAAGCCTTTGACAAGGTGCCACACAAAAGGTTGCTGCATAAGATAAAGATGCATGGCATTAAGGGTAAAGTAGTAGCATGGATAGAGGATTGGTTAATTAATAGAAAGCAAAGAGTGTGGATTAATGGGTGTTTCTCTGGTTGGCAATCAGTAGCTAGTGGTGTCCCTCAGGGATCCGTGTTGGGCCCACAATTGTTCACAATTTACATAGATGATTTAGAGTTGGGGACCAAGGGAAATGTGTCCAAGTTTGCAGATGACACTAAGATGAGTGGTAAAGCGAAAAGTGCAGAGGATACTGGAAGTCTGCAGAGGGATTTGGATAGGTTAAGTGAATGGGCTAGGGTCTGGCAGATGGAATACAATGTTGACAAATGTGAGGTTATCCATTTTGGTAGGAATAACAGCAAACGGGATTATTATTTAAACGATAAAATATTAAAGCATGCCGCTGTTCAGAGAGACTTGGGTGTGCTAGTGCATGAGTCACAGAAGGTTGGTTTACAGGTGCAACAGGTGATTAAGAAGGCAAATGGAATTTTGTCCTTCATTGCTAGAGGGATGGAGTTTAAGACTAGGGAGGTTATGTTGCAATTGTATAAGGTGTTAGTGAGGCCACACCTGGAGTATTGTGTTCAGTTTTGGTCTCCTTACTTGAGAAATGACGTACTGGCACTGGAGGGTGTGCAGAGGAGATTCACTAGGTTAATCCCAGAGCTGAAGGGGTTGGATTATGAGGAGGGGTTGAGTAGACTGGGACTGTACTCGTTGGAATTTAGAAGGATGAGGGGGGATCTTATAGAAACATTTAAAATTATGAAGGGAATAGATAGGATAGATGCGGGCAAGTTGTTTCCACTGGCGGGTGAAAGCAGAACTAGGGGACATAGCCTCAAAATAAGGGGAAGTAGATTTAGGACTGAGTTTAGGAGGAACCTCTTCACCCAAAGGGTTGTGAATCTATGGAATTCCTTGCCCAGTGAAGCAGTTGAGGCTCCTTCATTACATGTTTTTAAGGTAAAGATAGATAGTTTTTTGAAGAATAAAGGGATTAAGGGTTATGGTGTTCAGGCCAGAAAGTGGAGCTGAGTCCACAAAAGATCAGCCATGATCTCATTGAATGGCGGAGCAGGCTCGAGGGGCCAGATGGCCTACTCCTGCTCCTAGTTCTTATATCCATTCCCGCAATAAAACTTACTAATATCTCCCTGCGATACCACCCACCTCTATCCCCACCTCAGCTCATCTGCGCCAATTCTCTCCGCCATGCCTTTGTGACCTAAAAACGTGACTATTGCAGTGCTCTCTATCCTGTCATCTTCCACCCTACATAAACATGAGCTCACCCAAAACTCTGCTGCCGTGTACGGTGCAGTGGTAATGTTGCTAGGCCAGTACTCAAAGGACCCAAACCAGTGCTCTGGGAATGTGGGCCCAAATCCCACCATGATAGCTGGTGGATTTTTAATTCAGTTAATAAAACATCTGGAATATAACACTAGCCCCAGTAATGGTGATCAGGAAACTATCATTGATTGTCATTTTTAAAAACCCCACTTGGCTCACTATTGTCCTTCCTTTAGGGAATCAAATCTGTCATCTTTACCGGCTCAGGCCTATTGTGACTCCAAACCCATACCCACAGCCATGGGGTTGGCTCTGAAATGACCTTGCCGGCCATTCAATTTAATGGCAATTAGATGCTCACCTTGCCAATGATGTGCACATCCCATAAAAAGAAAAAAGGGGGGGGAAAAATCCTAACTCACACCAAACACTGGGCAGAATTCTCTGTTAATGGGGCTATGTCCCCACATCCACGAGAAAACGGGCGCGAATCACTCTGGATTTACCTGGAGAAAGTCTAGAGTGATTCTCCATTTTGAAGGGGGCCAGCTGGACCCCGGAGTAGTCCTCGCAGTTCCAGCTTCCGATACAGGCCCTGCACTTCCGGCCACGGTTCTGCACATGCGCATGGCGTCCGCCTGCTGCGGTGGCCCTGCGCAACATGGCAGACCCACACCCTGGGCCGACGCTGACAAAAAAGCCTCCCCCCCCCCCCCCCCCCGAGATCGCGCGCGCCCGCCGATCAGTGGCCCCCAATCGTGGGCCTAGCCGTCCTAGAGGCCCCCCCCCCCCCCCCCCCCCCGGTGACGGATCTCCCTGCCTCGCACCAGGGCGGCCGCGGACTGAGTACTCAGCTGCCACTCCGAGCTCCCTCCGGATGGAACCTGAGTGAACCACGCCGGTGGGAACTCGGCCAGTTGTCAGCGGAGAATCGCCCCGGAGGCCTCTTTCAATGGCCCCCGACCTGTGCCGCGTCGACTGCGCGTGACTGGCGCCGATTCACCGGTCCCCAGAGAATCGTGGGAAGGCATCGGACCCGATCACGGGTCTGACGCCCCATTCTCCATCCCTGCGCCGAGCGCGATTGCGACGCAGGGGCTCCGAGAATCCCGGCCCGTATTCACGTCTCACCCCTGTTCTCATTGCCTTAAACAGGCTTCTGATCCAGCAATTCCTTCATTTTATGCGTCCATGTGTGGCACGGTAGCACAATGGTTAGCATTGTGGCTTCACAGCACCAGGGACCCGGGTTCGGTTCCCGGCTTGTGTCACTGTCTGTGCGGAGTCTGCACGTTCTCCCCTTGGCTGTGTGAGTTGGATCCGGGTGCTCCGGTTTCCTCCCACAAGTCCCGAAAGACATGCTGTTAGGTTATTTGGACATTCTGAATTCTCCCTCCGTGTACCCAAACAGGCAGCCATACTTCAGCTGCCTAAATTCAAAGCTCTAGAATTACCTTCCGAAACCACACTAACCTCGTCACCTCTGTCTCTTCCTTTAACATACTGCTAAACCTGCCCTCTTTGACCAAGCTTTTGGCCTTTTCTATCCTGTTTGTTGCTGGGTGTCAAACTTTGTTTGATGACATTCCTGTGAAGCACCTTGGGATGTGTTGCCATGGTAAAAGTGTTATATAGATGGTGGTTTTTGGTCTCAGGTTTGAATGGCAGCCACTGGAAATAATATACTGGGAGTTCCTATTACAGAACACGACATGGATGAGTAAATTAGCGCAAAACTGGTTTGACGAGAGCTGATCCAACACTGAGTTATCTCAGCAGATTATTAACCCTTCAAGCATCCCTCATCAGGAAGTTCTGTGCGGCATTGGCTGATATTGGGCAGTGAGAGTGCTACAATTAGGACTCAGTGTCCCTTGCCTGAGGGAGAGGGCAAAGAAGCGATGAGCCATCAATTGCACGTGAGACGAGTTGCTGTACAAAAGTTAGGCTTTCATAAGCTAGAACTTAGCCCTGCGGTCGACTACAATAAATGGACGACCGCCGGGCGTTCTGACTATTTATACCTCGGTACGGAGGCGTGGTTAACTCAGCCTCTCGAACAATCGGAGAGCCGTCACATGACTGGTCTCAACCAATCGGTCGAGAGGCACATGACCGACCAAGTCCAATGGTAAGCCGGTGTTCTGCACCAATAGCAGACAGCTATGCAAATCATACCACCACAAGAAGTTAGCAAAGGCTTCTTCTGCTGAGGTGCAGCCTTCATAAGTATCAGCCATAACACTGTAATTCCCGGATTAGAGGATTTGTGCATTCCAGGCCCAGTCAGTGACCTGAACATTAAATCTAGATTGAACCCTCAGCTCATTAATGAGGGAGTGAGTGCTGCCGAGATGATAAGATATTAAACCAAGGCCTTGCCTGACCCCTCAGGTGAATATAAAAGATCCCGCAGCATTATTTTGAAGTATAGCAGGGGAGTCCTCTCTTGTCTCAAGGCCAATATTTATCCCTCAAACAACATCACTAAAAATATTATCACAATGGGGAACTTGCTGCGATTATTCCATGTGTTTCCCAGTTTGCAATAGTGGCTCCACTTCACTACATTATAAAGCACTTGGGACTTTCAGAAGTCCTATATAAATCAAAGCCTGTTCTTTCTAGTTCAGCTTGGTGCCTTTTCATTGTTAAGCAGCTGATACATGTGGAGAATTTCCCACATCATCTTCGAATTGTGGGCAGTCGATGGTAACGTATTGGGATGGGATTTTCCAGCCCCTCCTGCCAATGGTATCTTCCAGCCCCACTGAAGTTGATCCCTAGTGGTGGATCACCCAGCGACGGGGAGCGCAAGCTAGACAAAAGCCCAGAGACTTCAGCAGGACCAGACGATCCTGCCAGCTACCAACCCCTTGCCACATCCACCGTGGGAAAAACAGCTGTGGAAGAGGAGGAGGGGTGTAAATTCCAGGTTAGTGTCTACTTGGGGTCACAAGTTTCTTTCATGGACCTTCATGTGGCTGAACAGGCCAATCCTTGGCTGCATTTCTTAGGTCACATGGGCAGGACATTCCAGGAGGTCTTAGGGTGAAAGGTCTGTTGCTTTTTCTTTCCTTCTCTGATGATGGTCTGCCTCATCATTAGGACGTTAACCCAAAGCGTGATGCAGATTGATGGACATGTTGTTGTGATTCTGAACGATTGGTAACAAGCTACGCCCAGTCATTAATGTCAATGCTGCCATGCTTCAAGGAGAGATTCAGAGTGTCCTTGAAGCAGTTGCTGTATGACATAGGTCTCTAATACAGACATCTTTATTTGACCCCACTTTGCTTGAATTGAGTTGGATGTGTGAGGATTTTCACGATTGGATATGGGCTACACTTGGAATTCCTGTCTTCAGTCAGGCTGCTTCAGGGCTGTTCAGTATTCAAGTAACACTATTTGCTGGTGAAGTGTCACTTGATACACAATGACATCAATGGAGCGTTTTGCAGGCTTTTGGGGGAGTTCATCATCCTACCCTGTGGAAGCAGCATCTCTTAATAAACCCTGCACTATGTTTTAATGAACTTAAAGCATGGCACCTCTACTTCTTTTCCTCTTTGCAGCAACAACAAATATATAACAGAAGGGAAAACTAGTGACAAGGATTTGGACCGGAGAATACCATCAGTGAAAATTCGGCCAATAGACAATAATCAACAGAGATTTGGGGTCTTAAGAAAACCATCATCGACACTCAGGCTGAAAATCATCAATGAGTCTGTGGCAAGTTTTAAAAAAAGTTCAAAGGGGGCAGAGAGTCTGAGACGGGCAAAAAGGGACAACATGGGGGTAGGGGGGGTACCCCCCCAACTCATCCACGGAAAAAAGGCGGCTGAAGCCAACAAAGGGAGAAGAGAAGGGGGGGAGCAAGGAAAAGGGGGAAGCACATCCCCGGATCGACCAGGGAGGATGTCCACTTCTAATAGCTGAAAGATTCCATTTCCATCGTTAAGCGCAAGAGGATTGGGGAAAGCATTTCGCAATTCGTCGCAACACAAGATAAATTAGCCAAGTACAATGAATTTGGTCAAACACTCAATGATAGACTTTGTGACAGATTGGTCTGTGATCTCAGAAATGAAGCCAACCAAAGGAAAACTGTTGACTGAAGGTGCATTAACCCTGAAATCTGCTGTGGAAATCGCTACTTCCATGGAACTTCTGCAAAAGAGACTTCTTTGATTGGAATCCGTGCAAACGTTCATCAGAGGGAGCAGCTAGAAATAGGTCCATGAAAATTCTTCCACGTCATCGTTCTATTCAGGTGGAACATTCAGTAGGAGAGTGTTTGAGTAAGGTCAATAACTGCAAAAATTGTATTAAAATAGGCCACATCGCCAAGGCATGTAGGTCACACCAACCTTCATCAGCACATAAGAAGGGTACCAACAAAAATACAGCCACATCTGCTGATCAGGTTGATCAGTTAAGTGACAGAACTAAAGACCCACTGGGGGATAATGTGTCAAGGCAGCTTAAAGAATTCAAGGTTGGTCTCTTATCAGTTAAAGGAAATGAACAACACTTTTGGGTTTATCCAAAACTTAATTGAAACATTATCAAGATGAAAGTGAATACAAACGCTGCAGCATCACTAATAACTGAGACAATATACAATCAGAAACTAAAACATCTACCTTTACAACCATCGGATGTTGTCCTGAGGACATACACCGAAGAGGTTGTACCATAGAAGGGATGCGTCAAGGTGAATGTGGAGGTTTAGGGTCAAAAAATGGAGTTGCCTCCCCCCCCCCCCCCCCCCCCCCACGTTGTCCAAGGAAACCTTCCAGCGTTGTTTGGTAGTTCATGATTGAAGAGATAAAGCTCAACTGGGTCACCAACTCATTGATTCTACAAACAATCTGCCACCACTTCACAGCAAGTATGCTAAGGTATTTAAGAGTCATTTGGATCCATGTCTGGAGATAAGGGAAACTCAAAATCAAGGCAGACAATATGCCTAAGTGTCCTAAACCACGCACCGTATCCTAGGCCATCCTGCCAAAAGTGGAGGAGGAACTTGAGAGATTCATTGAGACAGGAGTCATTGAGTCCATTACCATGACTGATTGGGTAACGCTAATCGTTCCTGTGTTAAAGAGGGATGGTTTCATAAGAATATGTGGGGATCTTAAAACCACAATCAACCGAATGTGCTGACCATTATCATCTACCTCTTACTGAGGATTTATTCCCTGGACTCACAGGAGGCCAAACATTTAGCAAAATAGATCTTTCTCAAACATATCTTCAGTGAGTCACAATTATTGCTTACTGAAGTGACACGTAAGGATCTTTTCATTACCGAAGGCTTTCATTTGGGATAACTTCGCCACCTGATCTTTTTCAGAGATCCATGGATCAAACTCTGAGTGGGATATTTGGTGTGCAATGTTGCCCAGATGACATTCTTTTTAGAGGTTTGAAGCTGAGGCTGCAGCTGGCTTGCGAAGCATCAGCCTATGGGATGGCGCAGTTGTCTCACACATAATGTCCCTGGAAAGTAACAACCAGTAGCATTTGCCTCTAGTGTGGCGACTCGGGGATTTTCACAGTAACTTCATTGCTGTGTTAATGTAAGCCTACTTGTGACAATAATAAAGATTATTATTAGAACATTAACTAGCACTGAGTTGATATATGGTCAGCTGGTAAAAGAAGCTTTGAGCATCATTTTTGGGGTATGAAGATTTCACCATTACCTTTATGGATGTCATTTTACACTTTTGACTGACCATAGACCCTTAATTACAATATTTGGGGATGGCACTGCAGCGCAGTGATTAGCACTGCTGCCTCACGGTGTTGAGGACCTGGGTTCAATCCTGGCCATGGGTTACTGTCCGTGTGAACACATTCTCCCCGTGTCTGCATGGGCCTCACCCCCACAACCCAAAGATGTTCAGGGTTGGTGGATTGTCCACGTTAACAAATTGTCCCTTCGTGGAATACGAAGGATTCTCAGGGAATCCCGCTATCAAGGACCAGAGGCCAGCAACCCTCCCTGCACTGCCAATTGGCCCCAACCACATGCCCCACGCACGGCAGCCCCCAACGCCCAGATTGCCTGGGTGCTCCCCCACCCCAAATATGGGGTGACCTGACCTTTGTCAACGACTTGACAAAGAGTCATCCAAATGTTAGCCCCCTTCTCTCTCTCTCTCTCCACAGACATTGTCAGACCTGCTGAGATTGTTTCGTATTTTCTGTTTTTGTTACTTGCCTCACGACCTCACTTTTTAAATAGTGAGGTTACATTAGCTACCCCCAATCTTTACGGACTGTTTGAGAGTCTATAGAATCTTGGAATATGACCACTAATTCACCACTATTGTTAAGGCCAAAGGTGAGGGCATCCGCCTTCATCCCCGTCTGCAGTACCGACGAGTCCGATACCCGGAAAATGACCACCAAAGGACAAGGCTCCAGTTCGATGTTCAGAGATACTGACATGCTGTTAAAGAAGGAGACCCAAAAGCTGAGCAGCCAGAACATATGAGTGTAGTTAGCCGGCCCCCAAGAACAACGCTCACACTTGTCCTCCACTCCCGAAAAGAAACCACTCATCTTGGCCTTGATCAGATGAGCCTTATGCATCACCATAACCCGGATCAGGCTGAGCAGTGTACAGGGGGACGTGGAGTTTACCCTAGAAAGGGCCTTACTTCACACCTCCTTGTCCAAAATTGGGCAACTCAGCACTGTATTTAAACAAACTTAGCGCCTCTACTTTTACTTTGCGGTAACAGCAAACATATAACAAGGGCACTTATTGGATGTTCAGCCCTGACCAAACAAGTCGATATAGGTTACAGTGGCTGAGTGGTTAAGTCATTGGATTCAAAATCCAATGGGATCTCCCTGCACAAGTTTGGATCCTATTCGTGATTATATAATAATAATAATCTTTATTAGTGTCACAAGTAGGCTTACATTAACACTGCAATGAAGTTACTGTGAAAATCCCCTAGTCGCCACACTGTTCGGGTACACAGAGGGAGAATTCAGAATGTGCAATCCCCTAACAAGCACGTCTTTCAGGACTTGTGGGAGGAAACCGGAGCACCCGGGGGAAACACACGCGGAACGTGCAGGCTCCGCACAGACAGTGACTCAAGCCGGGAATCAAACC
Organism: Scyliorhinus canicula; assembly: GCF_902713615.1. NCBI lineage: Eukaryota > Metazoa > Chordata > Chondrichthyes > Carcharhiniformes > Scyliorhinidae > Scyliorhinus > Scyliorhinus canicula. Next base: position 181,616,535 of record NC_052153.1, on the reverse strand, counting down.
TGGGACCCGAGAGCTGTGAAGCAACAGTACAAACAACTGTGCTATCGTGCAAAGAAATTTGTAACATCGATATTAACCTTGATATCTAACAGAGTAGGGTTGTGTTTTCATATCTTCTATTGTCATGTTCAGTACAAAAAACTATGAAACGACACAGATACCATTGGTTTTCTCATCATCATAGCTCAGTTGGTAATATCTGTTATGTTTCAGATTTTTCTGCTGAGATCATTTTTGCTGTAAATGGAAAAAATATATTTATGCCTTTGATGCAGAATTACCCTGATCTGTTGTCTTCCATCTCCTGCCAGCAAGACATGAGGTGCATATTATTAAGAAACCATCAGTATCTTTATTCTTGCCTTTTGTTGAATTGTTAATGATAAGAAACTGTGTCTGCATTGTCCTCTCCCTGGATCCACCGAAATACTATTCAAATTGGGAGCTATCAAGAATCATGTCCCTATTTGCAATTCATCTTGAGTGCACTTGTCATGCGTCATTTGTCCGGGGACCTTCACCAGTTCTTTAAAATGATGACAACCACAAATAATATATGTGCATTTAGATGATAGGCATAGAATTATAAGATGTCATATCATAGAATTATACAGTACAGAAAGAGACCCTTTTTACAGTAATGTCTGCCATGGAGCATTGACTGTGTTTTTTTTTAGTTTGTCCGTGGGATGTGGGCACCGCTAGCTGGGCCAGCAGTCATTGCCCATCCATGAGGGCATTTAAGAGTCAACCACATTGCTGTGGACTTGAAGTGGACATTGCTGTGGACATGTAGGCCAGGCCAGGTAAGGACGACATATTTCTCTTCTCGAAAGGACATTAGTGAACCAGGCGGGGTTTTTACAACATTAAACAATGGTTACAAGGCCATCAGGAGAGTTTTAATTCCAGATTTTTATTTAATTCAAAATTCACCATCTGCCCTGGTGGGATTCGAACCTAGGTCCCCAGATCATTACCCTGGGTCTCTGGATTACTAGCGCAGTTACAATAACACTACACCACTGCCACCCCCTGTGTTAACAGCTGTGAGGTATCATTAAATCCGCACATTTTTCTCAATTGTGGGCTTGACCTGAATGACTGATCTAGTAGGCCTGATGCCTACTCCCAAATAGCCAGTGAAAAGGTAGGTATTTGTTTTTAATTAAAGACAGCATTCCTACGAAGCATTTGTCAGATCTGTTCCACAAAGTGGTGGGTGAGAACGTATTTCCATCCACCCCAGAATTAGATAGGGCCCACCATTCACTTCGACCCAAGCCTTTCTCTGAAGATCCTACTCATGCTGTAATTGCAAGGTTAAGCCACCATTCCATTTGCTTTTCGGTGTGGTTATGCTTGACTGCAATGGTGTGTTTGGGAAGGGGCAGGGGGGGTTGGGGTGGGTTTTAGTTTCAGTATGAGTTTGCCGACGGTGTCTGCTGATCTCTCATTGTCGAGTCGCCTGACTTGGCTCGGTGGCCATCTTGGATTGATCTTCTTGCTTTGTCTTCATTTGAAATCTTTGTTTAACATCCCCCCTTGGCAATGGCTGACTCCGGTTTACCAGATGGCGGGAGATCTCCAATCTGACTGATTGCCTGGGACATCATGGGTTTGAATGGTCCTGTAAAACAATCAAGAGAATTTGTTCATCTTAAGAGCCCAGATTCTGATACTGTTTTTTTTGCAAGAAACCCATTTAGGCATTAAAGAGCAGACCAGGGTGCACAAAAGATGGGTTGAGCAGGTTTTCCATCCTAGTTTTAATAGCAGGACCAGGAGCACGGCGATTTTAATCAATAAAAGCGTCCAATTCTCCTCATCCCAGATTGTGGATGACTCAAACGGTCGATATATAATCGTCTGCGGCTCACTATTGAACACCCCAATAGTTCTAATCAAGGTCTATGCCCACAATTGGGATGATAGGAATTTCATCAACACTATGTTGTCTTCCCTCCCCAACTTCGACACACACCATCTTATTTTAGGAAGCGACCTGAACTGTGTTCTAGGGCCCAAAATTGGATCGATCAAAACCCAAATCTTTTGTCCCGTTGGGGTGGCCAGGGCTTTGTCTTCCTTCATGGCTCAGATGGGAGGGGTTGTTTTTGCATCCAAATAACAAGGATTTCTCCTTTTTCTCTCATGTTCACCAAGTGTACTCTCACGTTGATTTCTTTCATTCTGGATAGGGGCTCTCCTCCCATTGTTGGTGGCGGCTGAGTACACGGCAAACTTAATGTCTGACTACATCCCACACTTTGTGATCTGTTGCTGGAGGCTGACCCACCCAACGTCCACCCTGGAGATTGGTCACTACTTTACTGACTGATGAAAAAAATTGCAAGCGCTAGTCCCTCTCTATTGATGATTACATTAAACTAAATAGGTCCGACTCCATCTCCCCTTCTACGATGTGGGAGGCTCTTACAGCCGTCCTTAGGGGGAGTAAGTTATTTCTTTGAGCGCACATGTACTAAAGATGAAGAAATTAACAGAGGCTGGCAGACTCCCTTTTAGAGGTATATCACCAGCACTCACTCCGTCCCACACCGGGATTATATACAAGCAGACAAAACTTGGAGATCCAGTTTGAGCTACTGACTATATTATTTCTTGTGTCCGAATAAAGCTCGTAGTATTCCAGTTGAAGTAAATGCTTTATTGAGTAAGTTCGTTCTCTCTCCAGAGCTTATACTAGATGTTACATGAGATCTGTCTGTGTCCTGCTCACTAGCTGCCGTTCCTATAAAGAGTGAGATTCTGGATCCCGTCCGTCTATTTTATACCTCTCTAGTGCTCCCTCTAGTGATTACTTAGTTGTAGTGTATTTACATTAACCCCTTGTATACATGCAGATGTGCAGATCACTACATCCCCCCCTTTTTGTTTTTATATATTTTCTGTATAGTTTTAAGGAAAATTGTACAAAACAGGTAGATAAATGATGATATGTACAAGTTGTGATGATATTGAGAATTATACAAAGCCAATTAATATATATGAGTCCAATCATTATTAAAACAATTATGAGTCCAAACTTTATACATTTCTTTGGTTGAGCTTCTTTCTTCTTCTGTTGTTGAGGTGGTGATGTTGATATTGTAATTTCTTTGCAAACGTCGTCTGTGTTCTTGTGTTTAAGTAACCAACAAGTCATCATGAGGTGTTCGAATGGTCGAATCATTTTTGTTGTCCGACCTGGACTTTTTCTTGTGCTTGCGGTATTGATTCTGTATGGCATCTGCCTTGAAAACTGGTTTGCTTGTTTGTTGTGGAGCAGATATGAATTTATGAGATTCGTTGTCATGCCATGTGATGTTTGTACTCTTGCCATTATTTTGAACTGTGCTGTTACATTGTCCTTCATGTGCATGTATGTACATGTTGTACAGGTCGTTGTTTCATTGTTGTTGTTTTTGTTATTTCTGTCATTTCAGTCTTTGTTGTTTTCATTGTTGTTCTTGTTATTTTGGTTGTGCTTGTTGTTTCTGTTTTTGATGTTGTTCTTGTTTTTGTCGTGCTTGTTGTTTCTGCTGTTGTCTTCAATATGCTTCGCGTTGTTGTTTTTGTTGTTGTTCTTGTTGTTTTTGTTGTGCTTGTTCTTTGTGTTGTTGTCTTTGTTGTGCTTCCTGTTGTTGTTTTTGTTGTTGATCTTGTAGTTTTTGTTGTTCTTGTAATTTTTGTTGTTGTTCTTGTTGCGCTCAACAACTGTTCCGTGTGGATAATTTGAGTCATTCTCAAAGTTATTGGTCTCAGTGTCCTTTGAAAAAAATGAAAATGAAATGAAAATCGCTTATTGTCACGAGTAGGCTTCAATGAAGTTACTGTGAAAAGCCCCTAGTCGCCACATTCCGGCGCCTGTCCGGGGAGGCTGGTACGGGAATCGAACCGTGCTGCTGGCCTGCTTGGTCTGCTTTCAAAGCCAGCGACTTAGCTGAGTGAGCTAAACCAGCCCCTGTGGTATCTGATGTTTCACTGAGCATTTTGACTTGAGGATTGTGAGAATAATCTGATGATGCATTGATCCTGGTGACATCAGTCATTTGTGGTTGATGTGATGCCTCTTTGATTCCTTGGTGCTGCTCTTCTGGAGTCATTTCTGCTTGATTAGTTTCATTGTTGATCTCTTGGTGCTCCTCTTCTGGAGTCAATGTCATCAGGATTTCAGTTTCTTGTGGGTTGTCAAGAGTGGATGAGGTCTTAATTGATGCGGTCTCACTAGACCTTAGAGTAGTTTTACTTTGATTGTTAAGTGATTCTGTACAGACGAGCTGAGATCTATCAGTCTCGCTGTGATTACATCGTGTATGCTGATTGTGATCACATTGGCACTATTCTCACATACAACGGGTAGACATTTATTGTCTTCTTGTTGATTAAATGAGCTGGGTAGACTTTCATAGTCTTCTTTTGTCGTTCGAATGAGGTGGATAGACCTTCATAGTGTTCTTCATGCATGGTTAATGCTCTGGAATGTTTAATTGCTTCCATTCTGGAGTCTGTCAACGAGCTCTCTGTGGAGGCATGCGTCGCTCTCTCTGTGGAGTCTTTCATCGTTCTCTGTGTGGAGTCATGCAGTGTTCTCTCTGTGGAGTCGATCTGTGCTCTCTCAACGAAGTTGGTCAGTACTCTCTGTGTGGCGTTGTTTTCTTCTTGGCTATTTGGCAGGTTGCTATCATCCAATGTATCAACAATCATTTTTGCTGTAAATGGAAAAAATATATTTATGCCTTTGATGCAGAATTACCCTGAACCGGAATTTTGCGGGTTTGCATCTTTTGTTGATGTGCGCACGTGCGAACAATTTTGAATCAGCAGTGTCACGATGAGGAAGCTGGTTTGAATGCTGAGACTCCATTTTAAGTTTCTCAGCCTTGTGTAGAGCGTTCTTTGTTTGTGAAAACTCAAGGTACTGATTATTGATTTTTTTTCTTGCGATTTGCACTTTTCAATCACGATTTTCAGCGTTAAACCTTTCTGTTTTAACAATAATTGTTTGAGTTTAGCATTACTCATTCCCTGTACAATTTGGTCTCTGAGCATTGAATGTTTTAAAGCAGCATAGTTACACGTGTTACAGTGATCTTCAAATTTTTCGAGTATCACTTTCAATTTAGTTCTGTCTTCACCTTCCAAGTAAGTAAAGGAGCTATAGATCTCTCCAGCTCGATGTACTGCTAGTAGCAGTGCTATTTTTGTTTCTTCAGAGGCCGCACTCAAATCATTAGCTACGATATATATTTTGAACATTTGTTTAAAGATTTTCCAGTTATAACTTAAATTACCGATTGTTTCCAGCTGCTGTGGAGTTCCAACGAGTTCCATCGAATCAGCGAAGTCTCCCCACGTCGAATGTCCGGTACGAGTTTTCTTCTCTTTTTGATCTTTCTTTGTCTGTATCTTGTGTAATCTGTCTAGTAAGCATTCTGAAGCCAGTCCTGGTACTATATATTATTTCTTATGTCTGAATAAAGCTCGTAGTCTTCCAGTTGAAGTAAATGCTTTATCGAGTAAGTTCGTTCTCTCTCCAGATTTTATACTAGATGTTACATGAGAGCTGTCTGTCTGTGTCCTACTCACTACTCACTCACTGGATCGGACTTAACCTTGTTCACCAGACCTGTGAAATTCAATTTATGCAACCGGGCCCAATTACGGCCACCCAGATAAAATCCATTGGTCTTATGCAGGCTGGTAAAGCCTTTGGCCCGGATGTTCTGATCAAGTTTCAGAAGAAATTCTCGGAACAACTTACACATTTGCCGTTAGATATGTTCAACAAAGGGCAGCACGGTGGCCTAGTGGTTAGCACAGCTGCCTCACGGCGCTGAGGTCCCAGGTTCGATCCCGGCTCTGGGTCACTGTCCGTGTGGAGTTTGCACATTCTCCCCGTGTCTGCGTGGGTTTCGCCCCCACAACCCAAAAATGTGCAGAGTAGGTGGATTGGCCACGCTAAATTGCCCCTTAATTGGAAAACATTATTGGATACTCTAAAATTAAAAAAAAAAGATATGTTCAACAACTCCTTATCCATTTCATTGCATCCAACCCTTACTTAAGCCTCTATTTCCTTGCTTCTTAAGCGGGACAAGGACCCGACCGAATGCGGCTCTCTCTTAAACACAGATGGTGAGCTGCTCACTAAGGTTCTGGCTTTCCAGTTGGATCCTTGCCTACCAAGCATAATTTCAGAGGACCACACAGGTTTCGTAAAGGGCCAACAGTTATTGACTAATATATGTCGCCTTTTGAATGTCATACTTTCTCCCTCCCCTGCAACCAAGCCGCAGGTGGTAGAATCTTTAGACGCAGATAAAGAATTTAAAGGGTAGAATGGGACCAATTGTTTGAGATTCTTGGCAGATTTGGATTTGGCCGAAGATTTGTGGCATGGATCCATTTGCTATACAATGCTCCTACCTTGCTGCCAATATTCACACAAATACTTTATATTCAGACTATTTCCCTTTGAATAGGGGCACTAAGCAGGGCTGCCCATTCTCTCCACTCATATTTTCCCTGGCAATAGAGCCTCTCTATATAACCTTGAGAACTTCCAATCAATGGAGAGGTATTAATTGGGACAGGGTGGATGTCCTACTTTTATAATTACAGACCAAATTCCCTCCATCAGTGTCATAATAAAGACACTTGATACTTTTGATTCCTTCTCTGGCTATAAATGTAATCTCGGTAAAAGTGAGTATTTTCGAGTCAACCCCCCCTGGGAGACTAGCCCATTTAAGCACGTTACCCTTTCATCTCTCCAGCATACGTTTTCATTCGTTGGGATCAGGGTGACCTACAATTGGGTCTCACTCCACAGAATGAGTTATTCCAGCCTGATCAACATTGTTGGAACAGACCTGTAGAGATGGAACAACCTTCCTTTATCTTTGGCTGACAGGATTCAAACAATAAGAATGAATATACTCCCTAGATCTTTCTGTTTCTTTTGAAGCCTCCCCATTTTCCTGCCCAAATCCTTTTTTATCAAGGTTAATAAATTGATCCACCTTTATTTGGGATGGCAAGAATCTCACAATTCCCAGCGTTCGACTCTAGAGGGAAAGACAGACAGGGGGCTTGGACCTCCCCAACTTATTGTCACAAGTATGAAGTTATTGTGAAAAGCCCCTAGTCGCCACATTCCAGCGCCTGTTCAGTTAAGCTGGTAAGGGAATTGAACCCGCGCTGCTGGCCTTGTTCTGTGTTACAAACCAGCTGTCTAGCCCACTGAGCTAAACCAGCCTTGTGCCTTTGCCAGCTTTAGAGAATTAGCGGACAGATCTCAGCTACCCAACTTAGTCTTTTTCACTCCAGTCAAGTTTATGACGTCACCCGTTCGGCTTTCCCTTCTCTTCCTTTGGCTCCACTTTCCACCTTCCCGGAGAGGATTCTTCCCTTGGCTCAGCCAGGCAGGGGGTCTATCTCAAACGTATACGGCACATTCTCTCATCCGATCCCTCCCCACTTAACAGGGTGAGGGTGAAATGGGAGAGTGAACTGGGGCCTACACTTACAAGCGAGGTTTGGAGAAAGATACAGGGTCAACTTCCATGTCCTCATGTGCCCGGTTGAGCCTAATTCAGTTCGAAGTGTTGCAGAGGACACACTTGGCCAAGGCCAGGATGATCGGGTTTTTCCCGAATGTTAAGAACAGATGTCACCTCATCTTGCTTGCCCTAGCAGATCGCACACATATGTTTTTGTCCTGCCCCATACTTGTCAGCTTCTGGGCTTTCTTTTTCTAACACTATGTGCTGGATTCTTCCGCCCAGCCCGCTGAAAGAACGTCATGGCCGAGATGTCAACAATGGAAAAATCAATTGACATCGGGCGGGAATCTCCAGTCGTTCGGGTGAACACGGCCGGAGAATCCCGCCCTATGTCCAATATTCTCTGATTAGTGCCCACTGATAGCCAGATTTAGGGTTTCGGTCTCTCCGAAATTCACCCTGGGGTAGAGGCGGACATTATCGCCTTTGCCTCACTGATAGCCCAGAGGTAGATACTGCTCGGTAGGAGTTCTCCCGCTCCGCCTAGTACCTCTGACTGGTGAGGGAACTCATGTCCTTCTTGCGTTTGGAGAAAATTAAATTTATCATCAGGGGTTCTGTTGAGAGATTCTATCTGAAATGGCAACCATTTATCTCCTTTTTCCAAGATCTAGACACCGTCAGCTGTTAAGGATAGAGTTTAAGTTATTTGCTTTTTCTTTGTTTTGTTTTTATTATTAGAAAAATGTTCTGTGGTTCTTGTGTTTGCAATAATTCTTGTTCTATACTGTGCCTGTTTTGCATTGAAAATGTGTTTCTCGCGTCATTTGTATGAAGTTTAAAACCTGATAAAAATATATATTTTTTAAAAAGTTCCTCAGGGCCCAATTAGCTTCAGCCGCGCCATCAATGACCTGCCTTTCATCATGCGTTCAGAAATTTGGATATAGGTTGATGATTGCAAAATGTTCAGCACCATTCGCAACGGAAGCAGCACATGTCTGAATGCAGCAAGACCTGGACAATATCCAGGCTTGGCTGACAAGCGGCGAGTAGACAATTGTGCCACAGAAGTGCCAAGCAATGACCATCTGCAACAAGAGAGAATCTAAGCACCGCCCTTGACATTGAATGGCATTACGATCATTGAATTCCCTACTATCAACATCCTGGGGATTACTATTGACCAGAAGCACAACTAGACTAGCCATATAAATACTGCGGCTATGAAAAGAAGTCAGAGACTAGAAATCCTGTGGGGAATAATTTATATCCTGAGCCCCAAAGCCAGCCCACCATCTGCAAGACACTGGTCACGGGTCTGGTGGAAAACTGTTCACTTGCCTGGATGAGTGCAGCTCCAACAAGCTCAACATCATTCAGGACAAAGCAGCCCTGTTTAATTGGCACCCCATCAACCACAGTAAACATTCAATCCCTCCACCACCAACACACAGTAGCAGCCATGTGTACAGTCCACAAGATGCCCTGCAGGAACTCACCAAGGCTCCTTAAACAGCACCTTCGAAACCCACGGCCGCTACCATAAGGGCAGCAGATACTTGGGAACACCAGCACCTGGAAGTTCCCCTCTAAGGCACTCATCATTCTGACTTGGAAATATAATCATAATAATAATCCTTATTATTGTCACAAGTAGGTTTCCATTAACACTGCAATGAAGTTACTGTGAAAATCCCCTCGTCGTCACACTCCGACGCCTGCTCGGGTACACTGAGGGGGAATTCAGAATGTCCAAATTCCCTAACAGCACGTCTTTCGGGACTTGTGGAAATATAATGCCATTCCTTCACTGTCACTGGGCCAAAATCCTGGAAATCCCTCCCTAACAGCGCAGTGGGTGTACCTGCACCACATGGACTGCAGCGGTTCAAGAAAGCAGCTCGCCACCGTCTTCTCAAGGGCAATTAGGGATGGGCAATAAATGCTATCAAGCAATTCCCACATCATAGATTATAGATTATCATAGAATTTACAGTGCAGAAGGAGGCCATTCAGCCCATCGAGTCTGCACCGGCTCCTGGAACAGTACCATACCCAAGGTCCCCATAACCCAGTAACCCCACCCAACACTAAGGGCAATTTTGGACACTAAGGGCAATTTATCATGGCCAATCCACTCAGCTGACACATCTTTGAAGTGTGGGAGGAAACTGGAGCACCCGGAGGAAACCCACGCACACACGGGGAGGATGTGCAGACTCCGCACAGACAGTGACCCAAGCCGGGAATCGAACCTGGGACCCTGGAGCTGTGAAGCATTTGTGCTATCCACAATGCTACCGTGCTGCCCACATCCGGTAAATGGATATTTAAAAGTAGATCGTGCATGTTCACATGCCCTGCTGCCCAGGATCACCAGAACTGAAAATTCTATCCTTTGAATAAGCATTTTCCATCAGTCTTCACAGTAGAAGACACAGGAAGCACCGAAAGGACAGTAGAAAATCAAGAGTCAGAAGGGAGGGAGGAATTTAAAACTATCACTGTCGTGAGAAAAGAAAGTGCTCAGGAAACTAATGGCACTGAAGGCTGACAAAGCTCGTGGACCTGATGGCCTCCATGAGGGAAGTTACAGAAAAGATAGTGGTGCGTAGATTGTAATCTTCGAAAATTCACTAGCTTCTGGAAATGACTTAGCGATTGGAAAACCCACAAATGTAACACTTCTATTCAAGAGCGAAGGGAGGCACAAAGCTGGAAACTGTGAGGCAGTTAGTGCAACACCTATGGGAAAATGCTGGAGTGCGTTATTAAGGAGGCAATCGCAGGACATTTAGAAAATGATAATACTACAATCAAGCAGACAATCATGGTTTAGTGAAAAGGAAATCGTGAGTGACAAATATATTAGTGAATTTAGGAAATAACAAGCAGGGTGGATAAAGGTCAACCAGTAAGGGTGTATTTGGAGATTGTACTCTTTGGCAGGAGGAATAGAGAACCAGAATATTATTTATATAGGGAGAGACTGCAGAAAGTGGTGGTACAGAAGAATCGAGGTATCCTTGTACATGTATAACAGAAAGTTAGCATGGAAGTATAGCAAGCAATTAGGAAGACAAATGGAGAGTTGCCCTTTATTGCAAGGGCGAGACTTCAGAGCGCGGAGAGAGAGGGCGAGACTTCAGAGCGCGGAGCGAGAGAGCGAGAGTTCAGTAAAGAGCGTGGAGAGAGAGGTCGAGACTTCAGTAGGGGGCGGAGAGAGAGGGCAAGACTTCAGTAAAGAGTGTGGAGAGAGAGGGCGAGACTTCAGTACAGCGGGCGGAGAGAGAGGGCGAGACTTCAGAGCGCGGAGAGAGAGGGCGAGACTTCAGAGCTCGGAGCGAGAGAGCGAGAGTTCAGTAAAGAGCGTGGAGAGAGAGGGCGAGACTTCAGTACAGGGGGCGGAGAGAGAGGGCAAGACTTTAGAGCGCGGAGAGAGAGGGCGAGACTTCAGAGCGCGGAGAGAGAGGGCGAGACTTCAGAGCGCGGAGCGAGAGAGCGAGAGTTCAGTAAAGAGCGTGGAGAGAGAGGGCGAGACTTCAGTACAGGGGCGGAGAGAGAGGGCAAGACTTCAGTAAAGAGTGTGGAGAGAGAGGGCGAGACTTCAGTACAGGGGGCGGAGAGAGAGGGCGAGACTTCAGTAAAGAGTGTGGAGAGAGAGGGCGAGACTTCAGTACAGCGGGCGGAGAGAGAGGGCGAGACTTCAGAGCGCGGAGAGAGAGGGCGAGACTTCAGAGCTCGGAGCGAGAGAGCGAGAGTTCAGTAAAGAGCGTGGAGAGAGAGGGCGAGACTTCAGTACAGGGGGCGGAGAGAGAGGGACAGACCTTTAGAGCGCGGAGAGAGAGGGCGAGACTTCAGAGCGCGGAGAGAGAGGGCGAGACTTCAGAGCGCGGAGCGAGAGAGCGAGAGTTCAGTAAAGAGCGTGGAGAGAGAGGGCGAGACTTCAGTACAGGGGGCGAAGAGAGAGGGCAAGACTTCAGTAAAGAGTGTGGAGAGAGAGGGCGAGACTTCAGTACAGGGGGCGGAGAGAGAGGGCGAGACTTCAGAGCGCCGAGAGAGAGGGCGAGACTTCAGTAAAGAGCGTGGAGAGAGAGGGCGAGACTTCAGTAAGGAGCGCGGAGAGAGAGGCCGAGACTTCAGTACAGAGCACGGAGAGAGAGGGTGGGACTTCAGTAAAAAGCGCGGAGAGAGAGGGCGAGACTTCAGTACAGAGCACAGAGAGAGAGGGCGAGACTTCAGTAAGGAGCGCGGAGAGAGAGGGCGAGACTTCATTAAAGAGCGCGGAGAGAGAGAGCGAGAGTTCAGTAAAGTGCACGGAGAGAGAGAGCAAGACTTCACTAATGAGCGCAGAGAGAGAGAGCGAGAGTTCAGTAAAGTGCACGGAGAGAGGGAGCAAGGCTTCACTAAAGAGCGCAGGTAGAGGGCGAGACTTCAGTAAAGAGCGCGGTGCGAGAGAGGGCGAGACTTCAGTACAGAGCACGGAGAGAGAGGGCAAGACTTCAGTAAAGAGCGTGGAGAGAGAGGGCGAGACTTCAGTACAGAGCGCGGAGAGAGCGGGCGAGACTTCATTAAAGAGCACGGAGAGAGAGAGCGAGAGTTCAGTCAAGTGCGCGGAGAGGGCGAGACTTCAGTAAAGAGCGCGTGAGAGAGCAAGAGTTCAATAAAGAGCGCGTAGAGAGAGGGCGAGACTTCAGTAAAGAACGCGTGAGAGAGCGAGAGTTCAATAAAGAGCACGGAGAGAGAGGGGGGGAACTTCAGTAAAGAGCGCGGAGAGAGAGCGAGACTTCAGTAAAGAGCGCGGAGAGAGAGAGGGCGAGACTACAGTAAAGTGCGCGGAGAGAGAGAGGAGGGCGAGACTTCAGTAAAGAGCGCGGAGAGAGAGAGCAAAATTTCAGTAAAGAGCGCAGAGAGAGAGGGCGGGACTTCAGTAAAAAGCGCGGAGAGAGAAGGCGAGACATCAGTAAAGAGCACGGGGAGAGAGGGTGGGACTTTAGTAAAGAGCGCAGAGAGAGGGCGAGACTTCAGTAAAGAGCGCGGAGAGAGAGGGCGAGACTTCAGTAAAGAGCACGGAGAGAGAGGGCGAGACTTCAGTAAAGAGCGCGGAGAGAGAGGGCGAGACTTCAGTAAAGAGCGCGAAGAGAGAGAGGGAGAGAGCGAGACTTCAGTAAAGAGCGCGGAGAGAGAGAGAGGGCGAGACTACAGTAAGGAGCGCGGAGAGAGAGAGAGACGGCGAGACTTCAGTAAAGAGCGCGGAGAGAGAGAGAGCGAGACTTCAGTAAAGAGTGCGGAGAGAGAGAGAGCGAGACTTCAGTAATGAGCACCGGCAGAGAGAGAGGGCGAGACTACAGTAAAGAGCGCGGAGAGAGAGGGCGAGACTTCAGTAAAGAGCGCGGAGAGAGAGAGAGCGAGAGTTCAGTAAAGAGCGCGGAGAGAGAGGGCGAGACTTCAGTAAAGAGAGCGGAGAGAGAGGGCGAGACTTCAGTAAAGAGCGCGGAGAGAGAGGGCGAGGCTTCAGTAAAGAGCGCGGAGAGAGAGAGAGCGAGACTTCAGTAAAGAGCGCGGAGAGAGAGAGCGAGAGTTCAGTAAAGTGCACGGAGAGAGAGAGCAAGACTTCACTAAAGAGCGCAGAGAGAGAGAGCGAGAGTTCAGTAAAGTGCACGGAGAGAGGGAGCAAGGCTTCACTAAAGAGCGCAGGTAGAGGGCGAGACTTCAGTAAAGAGCGCGGTGCGAGAGAGGGCGAGACTTCAGTACAGAGCACGGAGAGAGAGGGCAAGACTTCAGTAAAGAGCGTGGAGAGAGAGGGCGAGACTTCAGTACAGAGCGCGGAGAGAGCGGGCGAGACTTCATTAAAGAGCACGGAGAGAGAGAGCGAGAGTTCAGTCAAGTGCGCGGAGAGGGCGAGACTTCAGTAAAGAGCGCGTGAGAGAGCAAGAGTTCAATAAAGAGCGCGTAGAGAGAGGGCGAGACTTCAGTAAAGAACGCGTGAGAGAGCGAGAGTTCAATAAAGAGCACGGAGAGAGAGGGGGGGAACTTCAGTAAAGAGCGCGGAGAGAGAGCGAGACTTCAGTAAAGAGCGCGGAGAGAGAGAGGGCGAGACTACAGTAAAGTGCGCGGAGAGAGAGAGGAGGGCGAGACTTCAGTAAAGAGCGCGGAGAAAGAGAGCAAAATTTCAGTAAAGAGCGCAGAGAGAGAGGGCGGGACTTCAGTAAAAAGCGCGGAGAGAGAAGGCGAGACATCAGTAAAGAGCACGGGGAGAGAGGTTGGGACTTCAGTAAAGAGCGCAGAGAGAGGGCGAGACTTCAGTAAAGAGCGCGGAGAGAGAGGGCGAGACTTCAGTAAAGAGCACGGAGAGAGAGGGCGAGACTTCAGTAAAGAGCGCGGAGAGAGAGGGCGAGACTTCAGTAAAGAGCGCGAAGAGAGAGAGGGAGAGAGCAAGACTTCAGTAAAGAGCGCGGAGAGAGAGAGAGGGCGAGACTACAGTAAGGAGCGCGGAGAGAGAGAGAGACGGCGAGACTTCAGTAAAGAGCGCGGAGAGAGAGAGAGCGAGACTTCAGTAAAGAGTGCGGAGAGAGAGAGAGCGAGACTTCAGTAATGAGCACCGGCAGAGAGAGAGGGCGAGACTACAGTAAAGAGCGCGGAGAGAGAGGGCGAGACTTCAGTAAAGAGCGCGGAGAGAGAGAGAGCGAGAGTTCAGTAAAGAGCGCGGAGAGAGAGGGCGAGACTTCAGTAAAGAGCGCGGAGAGAGAGGGCGAGACTTCAGTAAAGAGCGCGGAGAGAGTGGGCGAGGCTTCAGTAAAGAGCGCGGAGAGAGAGAGAGCGAGACTTCAGTAAAGAGCGCGGAGAGAGAGAGAGCAAGACTTCAGTAAAGAGCGCGGAGAGAAAGAGGGCGAGACTTCAGTAAAGAGCGCAGAGAGAGAGAGGCGAGACTTCAGTAAAGAGCGCGGAGAGAGAGAGCGAGACTTCAGTAAAGAGCGCAGAGAGAGAGAGAGCGAGACGTCAGTAAAGAGCGCGGAGAGAAAGAGAGGGCGAGACTTCAGTAAAGAGCGTGGAGAGAGAGAGAGCGAGACTTCAGTAAAGAGCGCGGAGAGAGAGAGCGAGACTTCAGTAAAGAGCGCGGAGAGAGAGAGAGCGAGACTACAGTAAAGAGCGCGGAGAGAGAGAGAGCGAGACTTCAGTAAAGAGCGCGGAGAGAGAGAGAGAGCGAGACTTCAGTAAAGAGCACGGAGCGAGAGAGAGAGAGCGAGACTTCAGTAAAGAGCGCGGAGAGTGAGAGGGCGAGACTTCAGTAAAGAGTGCGGAGAGTGAGAGAGCGAGACTTGAGTAAAGAGCGCGGAGAGGGAGAGAGCGAGAGTTCAGTAAAGAGCGCGGAGAGAGAGAGAGGGCGAGACTTCAGTAAAGAGCGCGGAGAGAGAGAGAGGGCGAGACTTCAGTAAAGAGCGCGGAGAGAGAGAGAGCGAAATTTCAGTAAAGAGTGCGGAGAGTGAGAGGGCGAGACTTCAGTAAAGAGCGCGGAGAGAGAGAGAGGGCGAGACTGCAGTAAAGAGCGCGGAGAGAGAGAGAGGGCGAGACTTCAGTAAAGAGCGCTGTCGGGTAAGACAGCTGTTTGTTCAAAATTTTAAAAAACACGGTAAAGTGACGTCACACGAGACTGTGACCTGATTGGCTGAAAGGCAGACTGGGCTAAATTTGGATATCTGGAGTTACTGATTTAAATACTAGTTTTGATTACTATTTTTAAATTGATTTGAATTACTATTTTTTAATTTTTAAAATTTGACTTAAATAATTATTTTGGGTTGATAAATACTCAGTTTTTTAAAAATCTAATTAAGTAGTATACGGGATTGGATTTAATCTGACACAAAAACATCTTTCTAAAGTTTAATTTCAAAGTTTTAATTTAAAGGAATAATTCATGGCAGGATTGCTCCTCTTGCTCCATGGTGCAGGCTGGGGACAGTTCCAGTCCCCAGGGTCAGCATGTGTGCAGGAAGTGTCTCCAGTTACAGCTCCTGGAAGCTCGAGTTTCAGAGCTGGAGCGGCGGCTGGAGACACTGTGGAGCATCCACGAGTCGGAGAGCATCGTGGATAGCACGTATAGAGAGTTGGTCACACCGCAGGCGCAGGCTCCGCAGGCGCAGGCTCCGCAGGCAGGAAGGGAATGGGAGGTGGAACCTGTGCAAACTGGATGGGTTACACCTGGGCAGGACTGGAACTGATGTCCTAGGGGGCTATTTACTTGAGCAATTTGGGGAGGGTTTAAACTAAAATGCCAGGGGGATGGAAACCTAAGCAAGGAGTTAGAGATAGAGGAAGCAAGGACAAAAGCAAAAGGTAGAAAAGTGAAGAAGAAAAGTAATAGGTGGAGAAACCAAGGACAAAATTCAAACAGGGCAGAATTCATTACCACAGGAAGTAGTTGATGCTAAAACTTTGAATATATTCAAGAGGCGGTTGGATATAGCACTTGGGGAGAATGGGATCAAAATGGGAGAAAGCAGGATTAGGCTATTGAGTTGGATGATCAGCCATGATTGTGATGAATGGCAAAGCAGGCTCGAAGGGCCAAAAGGCCTCCTCCTGCTCTTATGTATCTATGTATCCGTACAGGGTATTTGTGAAGCTGCACGTAGCGTATTATGTACAATTTTGATCCCCTTACCTGCACTGGAAGCAAGGTTGAATCGGCTGATTTCTGGGATGAGGCAGCTTTATAAGGAAATGTTGAGCAGGTTGGGCGTGTAGGAAATGTGTTTAGAAGAATAAAAGATGATCTTATTGGAACACTTAAGATTCTGAGGGGACTTGTTGGGGTAGCTGGTGTGAGGATTTTTCCTCTGATGAGGGAATCTAGAACAAGGGGCCAAAGTCAAATATGTGGGGCTAGATTCTCCGTTTCTGACACTAAGTGTTGATGCCGGCGTGGAAACAGTGGTGTTTAATGACAAGAAAAACGGCGCAACAGCTGCACCGATTCAGCTACTTTAAATGGGCTAGCACCTTCGCCAAGTGGATCACAACCAATTCCATGCAAAACGGTGTCGGATTCGTCGGATCCGTGATTGTCGCACATGAGGCTCACACGCCACAGCCGCACTAAAACAGTCCTTCACACCCCTCCCCCCCCCCCCCCCCCCCCCCCCCAACACGTACCTTCCCAGCCAACAAGGTGGCAGAAGGAGAGGAACACAATGGTTCAGAGACGTTGAGTTGAACACCCTCATGGAGGCCGCGGAGGAGAGGCGGATGATCGTGTACCCCGACCTGGGAGGTAGGCCGCCAGACCCCGCCTTTCGCCTGAGTGCAGGTGGCAGAGGCGGTCAGCGCCGTGGGCAACATCGCCCGGACTGGCATGCAGTGCAGAATGAAATTCCATGACCTCCTCAGGATGGCCAGGGTGAGTCGGCAGCGCTGTGCCCTTGACACTAACCCCGCCACCCCACATACCCGTAGCCCCGGCCACTCACCCCCAAGAGACAGACGAACACCCACCCTGCCCCACATGCCAGCCGCCGTGGCCGGGTTCCCTGGCCACTGAGGCCACCATCACCCCAACCTCTGGGCTACATGGGTCAGACTGTCAAATGGTTTTGCTGTTTGTGTTTCCCCTCCAGGAGAAGGTCGCGCAGTAATGGGAGAAGACCGCAGGGGGACCACCAGAACTGCGGCCCCTCATCATGCCCGAGCAGAGGGCACTAGACATGGTCAGCAACCTGGACGATAGGGAGGTCGTAGGTGGGGTTCGGCAGCGGGCGAGCAAGTGAGACCCTGCTTAGTCCGGAATCCCAATGACATATGTGTGCCCCCCACACGTCCCCATCCCCGTCACCTCACACACCCCCATACCCCCACCCCCTCAGCTCACACACTCCCATACCCCCACCCCCTCACCCCTCCCCCCTCACCCCACACACCCCCCATCCCCCAA
This sequence comes from Scyliorhinus canicula, assembly GCF_902713615.1. Classification (NCBI taxonomy): domain Eukaryota; kingdom Metazoa; phylum Chordata; class Chondrichthyes; order Carcharhiniformes; family Scyliorhinidae; genus Scyliorhinus; species Scyliorhinus canicula. Next base: position 181,599,090 of record NC_052153.1, on the reverse strand, counting down.
CCCCTCTCACCCCACACACCCTCCGCAACCCGCACCCGCCTCATCCCTCACCTCCCTCAGCCTCTGAATCACCCACCACGCCCCCCCCGCACACCGCACCCCACCCCCCCCCATGCCCCCCGTCCTCTTGCCCAACCATACATGTCGTCTTGTGTCTTTTTAAAAATATTTTTTTATTCTCCTCCTTTTTCACATTTTCTCCCAAATTAACACCCAACAATAAACAATAATCAGTAATGAATGTAATGTCAATCCCCATATCAATAAAAACGATCCCATCCTCCCACCAAACCCCAGACATTGGCCCGCATGTTAACATAAACAAATGACAAAAAGGAATCACCCATAGTCACCATTAACAGTCCCCCTCCCCCCAACTCTCCCAGCCCCCAACCCCCCCCTAATGTTCAATGTGATCCAATTCTTAAAAGTGCATAATGAATAACGCCCATGAATTGTAGAACCCCTCCATCCTTCCCGTCAATTCAAATATGACCTTTTCAAGCGTTAAGAATACCAACAGGTCCCCTCGCCATGCCAGGGCACAGGGTGGAGAGGTTGGTCTCCACCCTAACAGGATCCGCCTTCGGGCAATCAACGAGACGGAGGCTACAACATCTGCCTCCGCGCCCGTTTCCAAGCCCGGCTGGTCTGACACCCCGAATATGGCCTCCCGAGGGCCTGGGTCCAGTTTCACGTGCACCACTTTAGAGATTACCCTAAACACATCCTTCGAGTAATCATCCAACTTTGGACAGGACCAAAACATATCAACGTGATTTGCGGGGCCTCCCCTGCAACGTTCACACACATCTTCTACCCCCTCAAAGAGCCGGCTCATCCTCGCCCTTGTGAGGTGTGCTCTATATACCACCTTCAGCTGTATCAGCCCTAACCTCGCACGCGGGGTGGAAGCGTTCACCCTCCGGAGCACCTCACACCATAACCCCTCCCCCATATCCTCTCCCAACTCTTCCTCCCACTTTGCCTTGATCCCTTCTAGTGTCGACTTCTCCTCCTCCAAAATAGCCCCGTAAACCGCTGATACTACCCCCTTTTCCAGTCCCCCTGTCGTCAGCACCTCCTCCAGCAATGTGGAAGCCGGCTCTACTGGGAAGCCCTGTATCTCCTTTCTGGCAAAGTCTTGAACCTGCATGTATCTAAATATTTCCCCCTGCTCCAGCCCATACTTCGCTCCCAGCTCCTTCAATCCCGCAAAATGACCCCCAAGAAATAAATCTTTTAGTGTTCTAATTCCTTTCTCCTCCCAGCTCCGAAAATTTCCATCCCACTGCCCTGGCTCAAATCTATGGTTCCCTCGAATCGGCATTTCCCTTGACCCTGCCCCCAACCCGAAGTGCTGTCGAAACTGCCTCCAAATTCTCAACGAAGCTATTACTACCGGACTCCCTGAGTATCTCCCCGGGGCCGTCGGGAGCGGCGCCGTCGCTAGCGCCTTCAATCCCAACCCCTTACCAAAACTCTCCTCTATTCTGACCCATTGGGAGTCACCCCTCTGACGCAGCTCCGTACCATCTCCACGTTCGCTGCCTAGTAATAATACATCAGGTTCGGAAGACCCAAACCCCCTGCCTGCCTTCCTCTCTGTAGAAGCACCTTTTTAATTCTGGTCACCTTCCCTCCCCATATGAATGAGGTGATCATCCCTTCAATCTCTCTAAAAAAATGCCTCTGACAGGAAAATCGGCAGGCATTTGAAAATAAAGAGAAATCGCGGCAACACGTTCATTTTAACCGCCTGTACCCGACCCGCCAATAACAGAGGGAGACCATCCCACCTTGCCAGATCAGCTTTCACTCTCCCTACCAAACTAGAAATGTTGTACCTACGGAGCCCCCCCACCCCCAATCTCGGGCAACCTGCACCTCGAGGTATCTAAAGTGAGTCCCTGCCCTACAGAATGGCAGCCCCCCACCCCTGCCCCCAACCCTGGCCGAGACACCACAAAATACTCACTCTTGTCTAGATTTAATTTGTACCCTGAGAAAGACCCAAACAGTCGAAGCTGCTCCAGTATTCCCCCTATTGACACACTTGATTCCGACACGTATAATAACAAGTCATCGGCATATAAGGACACCCTATGTTCTATCACCCCCCACACTATCCCTTTCCATACCCCCGAACTTCTTAATGCGATGGTCAACGGCTCAATCGTGAGTGCAAACACCAGGGGGTACATAGGACATCCTTGCCTAGTCCCACGGTGGAGACAAAGGTATTCTGAGCTGATGTTATTTGTGCGGATGCTGGCCCTCGGCTCCTTATATAACAGCTTTACCCAGTCCACAAATCTGGATCCAATTCCAAACCGCTCTAGAACTGCCATCAAGTACCCCCATTCTACCCGGTCAAACACTTTCTCGGCGTCCAATGCCACAACCACCTCTGTTTCCTTCCCCGCCTACGGTACCATAACCATGTTCAATACCCTCCTAATGTTAGAAAAGAGCTCCCTCCCTCTCACAAACCCCGTCTGATCTTCACCTATCACTTTCGGGAGGCACTCCTCTAGCCTACCTGCCAGTACCTTCGCCAATATCTTTGCATCCACATTTAAAAGTGATATGGGCCTACACAGCCCACACTCCGTCGGATCCTTCTCTTTCTTAAGTAACAGGGAAATCGATGCCTGCTCCAAGGTTTGTGGTAATACCCCCTTCCCTATCGCCTCCTCAAACATCTCCACCATCAGCGGTACCAGCTTATTTTTGAATAATTTTATAATATTTCACCGGAAACGCATCTGGCCCTGCGACCTTCCCCGACTGCAGCCTCCCAATTGCATCTTTTATCTCCTGCTCCATTATCGCTCCTTCTAATGTAGCCCTGTCCCCCTCCCCTAACCTCGGGTACTCCAGCTATCTAGAAATTCCTGCATCTCCTGGCCTCCCCCAGGTGGCTCTGACCTGTACAATCTCGCACAGAATTCCTTAAAGGCCTTGTTAATCTGATCTGGAGCTACCACCAACTCCCCTGCCCTGTCCCATACCTGGACGATTTCCCTTGCTGCAGCCTCTCTACAGAGCTGATCTGCCTTCTCTCCATGCTCATAAACTGCCCCCTTGCTCGCCTCAATTGACGTACCGCTTTCCTGGTAGATAGTCGGTCAAAGGTCGCCTGGAGTTCCTTCCTCTTTTCCAACTGTGCTGAGTTGGAAATCTTCTGCCTACCTCCTGTCTACCTCCAGCATCTCATCTATTACCCTCTGACATTCCAACCTCTTCTCTTTGTCTAGCCTAGCCTTGAACGAGATCACCTCACCCCTCACCTCCGCCTTTAAAGCCTCCCAGGCAACCGCTTTTGACACCTCACCCGTGCGGTTAAAACATACATATTCCTCGATTACTTTTTCAATTTTGGCACGAAACCCTCGGTACTCAAACAGTTCTGCATTTAACTTCCACCCTGGTCTCTGTACCATCTCCTTCTCCAGTACCATATCCACCCAATGTGGAGCATGATCTGACATTGCAATTGCCGAGTACTCCGACCTGTTTTCGAGACTCACGACCATACGGAGCTCAGGTCGGAGGAGGACATCGTCTTTCCGTCATTACTGTCTCCAACACCCTCCAGCATCCCAGAGACTATCACCTAGGTTGGGCACATTACTGAAAAGGCTGCTGGGACACTATCTCGGAGGCCCCGTGTCAGGCACACTAACGATATGCCTACTGTATTTTTACCCCACGCAGCGAGCGACGCATTATCACCATTTTTGGGGTGCTTTGGCGTCAGACCGGCGCCTTCCCTGATTTTGGCGTCGGAAGCTATTCTGCGCCCAATCGCGTTTTGCAATTTCGGCGTCGGCAAGCGGAGAATCCCACTCATGGTCTGCCATTTAAGACCGAGTTGAGTAGCAATTTCTTCTCTGCAGAGGTCTTTGGAATTCTCTTTCCCAAGGCACAGTGAACATATTCAAGGCTGAGTTAGATTTTTGACTGACAAGGAAGTTAAGGGACAGGCTGAAAAGTGGAGTCAAAGCCCCACAATCAGATCAGCCAGGACCGTCTCCAATGATGGAGCAGCCTTGATAGCTCAAAGGTCCTACATAATATGATCTGAAGACAGCTCGCCATCACCTTCTCAAGGGTAATTAGAGATGAATGATAAACGCTGGCCATCGACACTTATGGGTGGAAACAAATTCAGAAGAAGTGAGCGCTAGGAGAAATTAAGGAGTTTTCATTGCTCTTTGAGCAGTGGGTGTTTGGTGCAGTGGCAGTTAATGCCATGTGGATAAATAAGGGTAAACACCAGGTTAAGAAAGGACAATCTTCATACACCACAGACTAGAGATAAAGAGGAATTTCTTCAGCCAGAGGGTTAGGGTTAGATTTGATGAATCTGTGGAACTCTTTGCCGCAGAAGGCTGTGGAGGCCAAATCACTGAGTGTCTTTAAGACAGAGATAGATAGGTTCTTGATTAATAAGGGGATCAGGGGTTATGGGGAGAAGGCTGGAGAATGGGGATGAGAAAAATATCAGCCATGATTGAATGGCGGAGTAGACTCGATGGGCTGAGTGGCCTAATTCTGCTCCTGTGTCTTCTGGTCTTATGGTTTGGATTCTAGATAATCCGCTTATTCTGGCTTTAGATGAGCGTTTGCTGTAGACCTGAATGCTGACCAATTGAAATATTACAGTGGAACGGGTGCTCCAATTACAGCTGTTTGCTGGGCTGGACAAAGTACAATAAAATTAGAAGGGAACAGAAAATACTGCGGTTGCAGGAACTCTAAAAATAAAACAGAAAGCTGAAACATTCAGCAGGTCAGGTAGCACCTGTGGAAAGAGGGAAACAGAGTTATTGGGTGGAATCCAGTGATGCTCCAGGAAACAATGCAGGTGAGGCAATAAATTGTGTGGCAAGCGAAACTTCTTGATGATGGGATGAAAGTTGGGAAGTAAGTTGGCAATGGGTTAAAGGGGACTCTTAATACCCAACGGCAACACGCACACTTATTAAGTGTACCTTTGCGATTATGATGTCAGCAAATGACAAATATGTGCCTTCAGATTTATGACTGGTTAAAGATGGTGTGCGGCAGGTACAGTAGACTTCCTGGAGGATATGGAGTGATTGGGAGCTGCCTTTCTTGCACAGGGGAGAGGAGGCTGAGCTGGTGCATCGAGTTCAGGTGGCAGCTGGCCAGGGTGGTTGGGGCATGGAGCCCATGGAAGGGAGAATGGCGGCTGTCCAAGGGTTGAGTGGAGGGCGAGCCTAGGCAGCCATAAAAAGGGACATAGGAGATAGAGGAAGGGAGCTGGACAAGATTCCCCCCCATTGTGTCAATCGATAACCTTTTTGTCAGGGTTATACGTCAGAGATCTAGTGTTTATAAGCGGGTACAGAGCTGATAGAAAGGTGGCAAGGTGGAAGGGGAGGAAAGAACAAAGGGAAGGTTTGTGTTAGAGTGGTGGACACAAGTGATTTATCAAACTAGGAATTGACTCGGGTAATTCCTACCTGTACTGCGTCAGCTGTGGTCAGACATTGTGACACTGAGAATGCTACAATGAGCCTCAGTGTTCCAAGGTGAGAGAAGGGGATCAGCTACAGTTCCACATCAGCTTGGTGGCTCATATACATGAGTTGCTGTATAGTCACTACTGTTTATGTAAATATAGAGGCTGTTTTGCATACAGCTAGGATTTTGTAGTAAACATAGTAATGGAAACTTTACCTGCTAAATATGTATTTCACATTGGTGATAATCTGGTTGTGCATTCTTTTTGCAGATAACCTTGTTATGAAATAAATAAGATATGGCTTGAAAAGTGAGGACGGAATGCTTGGCACAGCAGAAAGAAGATTGGATAACTGTGTAATGCTCCTTTATCCACTAATTCTAAACATGGAAAATCAGGGCTGAGGCAATTTTTTTAAAAATGTATTTGTGGGCTGTGAACATCACTGACAAGGGCCGCCATTTTTGCACATCTCTCACTGCTGTCCATATGGTGCTATCAGGATGGAAATACTGGGTTTTTGACCCAGTGATGGTGAAGGAATGGTGATAAAGTAAGAAAAAGGCCAGAATTGTATGTGGCTTGGAGGAGAACTCGAAGGGGGCGGTGTTACTATACTTCTGCTGCCCTTGTCCTTCTGGGTGGTAGAAGGGAGAGGTTTGTAAGATGCTGTCAAAAGAGAGGTGGATTATTGAATCCACCTTGTAGATGCTGCCGTGGTGGTTGAAGGCATGTAAGCTTCAGGCGAAGGATGGGATGCAAATCAAGCAGGCTGCTTTTTCCTCAATGAAAACAAGCTTCATGAATGCATTCATTCAATCAAGTGCTGTGTATTCCATCACACTCCTGCCTTATAGATGGTGGACAGGCTTTGAGAGGTCAGGAGGTGAGTTATTCACTGCAGAATTCTCAGCCTCTGACTTGCTCTTGTAGCCGCAGTAGTTATATATCTGGTTGAGTTAAGTTTCTGGTCAATAGTAACCCCCAAGATGTTGATGGTGGGTGTAAAGCCTTTATATAGCAAGGAAAATCCATAGAATCCCTACAGTGCAGAAGGAGGCCATTCAGCCTATCGAGTCTGGGCTGACCCTCTGAAAGAACACCTGACCTTCTTCTCTAAAATTCCGTCCTTTTGCCCATGTTTGGAGCAATGTTAGATGTTTCCAAGACCCATTGTCTTTGCTTTATCCAGCGCCTTCAGTCATTTATTGATATCAAGTTTTAGATTTTGAGTCGTGTGAAACGAATTGATTTAAGACTGGCCTATATGATGCTGGGGACCTCAGGAGGAGCAGTGATAGATCACCCACTCACCAGCTTTGGTTGAAGATGGCTGAAAATGCTTAACATTTGTCTTTGGTGTGCCAGGCTTCCCCATCCTTTTTGTAAAAAATTTCCGATTAAGAGGCAATTTAGTGACGCCAATCCACCTATCCTGCACATCTTTGGACTGTGGGAGGTAACCAGAGCACCCGGAGGAAACCCACGCAGGCACAGGGATAAAGTGAAAACTCCAAACAGATGGTCACCCAAGGTCAGAATCGAACCCGGGTCCCTGGAGCTGTGAGGCAGCAGTGCCAGCTGTTGTGCCACCATGCCACCCAAGATCCTTCAACGCATCTTCAACATTTCTGTAGTAATTTGATACAACTGAGTGGCTATGTAGGACACCCAGAGGCAGTGAAGGGTCAAGCACATTGCCGGGAGTCTGGAGTCATGTGTAGATCAAGTAAGATCAGCAGATTTCCTACCCTGGAAGGCATTAGAGAATCAGATGTTTCTTTCACAACATTCCGATTGTTCATGCTAACCATTTCTGAGGGTAGTTTTTAATTTAAGATTTATTAAATAATTGAAGTTAAATTCCATCCATTGCCATGACATAAAAGCTTGTTTCCAGACCATTTACAAACATACAGCCATAATCCAGTAATATTACCACCATTCTGGTGGCGAATAGCCGTTCTCTTCACTCTCTCAGTGAAGTTGTAGGTCAGGTGAACTCCATGATTTACTTTGGAGTTTTCTAAATCCTGGCCCACAACACATTGCTATCTGTGAGAACTTGCTGTGTGCAAATTGCCTGTTGTGTTTCTACATAATAATCTTTATTATTGTCACAAGTAGGTGAAAATCCCCTAGTCGCCACATTCCGGTACCTGTTCAGGCACACAGAGGGAGAATTCAGAATGTCCAAATTACCTGAGTCATCCCACTCGCCCGTTCTTTCCCCATAGCCCTGCAAATTGTTCCTTTCCAAGTCTCAATCCAATTTCCTTATGGAAGTTACCATTGAATTTCCTTCTAACACCCTTTCAAGCAGTGCATTCCAGGTCATAATAGCTTGTTGTGTAAAAAAAAAATCCATGTTTGTTCTCTGTTTCTTTTACAAATTGTTTTAAGTCTTTGGCATCTGAGTATTGACCCTCCTCCAGTAGAAATGCTTTCTCCTTATCAAAACATTTCAGACTTTAAAATACTTCCATTAAGTCTCCTCTTTACCTTCTCGCTATTCATCACGAGAAATAAAAGCCATTGCAATCGAATATTAAAATGTGAACTTTAGCATCAAGAAAACCAATTCAACTATATAGATGGTTGGTTATGTAAGTACAACAATTGCAAGCCTATTTTATTTCTGTAACTGGTCTGTGACATGACCAAATCCATTTATTATTTAATGCTTTACAAATTCCTAATTATTTCCTTTTCTTATTTATTGATTTTTTTTTAGAAATTAATCAAGGTATACTTAATTCACTGCCTGTGAGAACATGTCTCATTAAAATAGTTTCAAAGAATTTCAGTAGTCACATGTCAAAGGATAAAAGATTTGCATTGATATAGTGCCTGGTATATTGTGTCCAATTCTAGGCTCCGCACCGTCGGAAGAATGTGAAGGTTTTGGAGGATGTGGAGTGCTCTTCTGGAGGGTCGGTGCAGAATCGATGGAATGAATGGCCTCCTTCTGCACTATATGGATTCCATGGAACCCTGGCTCAAAAGACATCAACTTTTATTTTTTCTTTATAAAGCGTGGAGGAACAGTCACAGGACTGCTTATTATTTCTGACAACAACAAAAAACTTTGATTAAACATGGATTATTATACAATACTCCTTTATTCGAGTATAAAAACTGGCAAGTCATGCTACAGTTGTATAGAACCTTGGTAAGGCCGCACTCGGAATAATGCGCACAATTCTGGTCACCCCACTACCAGAAGGATGTGGAGGCTTTGGAGAGGGTGCAGAGGAGGTTTACCAGGATGTTGCCTGGTCTGGAGGGTGTCAGCTATGCAGAGAGGCTGAATAGACTCGGACTGTTTTCATTAGAACAACGGAGGTTGAATTGCGACCTAATATAGGTCTACAAGATTATGAGGGGTATAGATAGAGTGGATGGGCAGAGTCTCTTTCCCAGTGTGGAGGGGCCAGTCACGAGGGGGCGTAGGTTTAAGGTCCATGGGGCAAAGTTTAGAGGAGATGTGCAAGGCAGGTTTTTTTAACATAGAGTGCCTGGAACATGTTGCCAGGGGAGGTTGTGGAAGCAGATACATTAACGGCGTTCAAAAGGCATCTCGATAAATACATGGGTAGGATGGGTATACTATAGAGGGATATGGCACTAAGAAGTGCTGAGGCTTTTGGCCAAGGATGGTATCATGACTGGTACAGGCTTGGAGGGCCGAAGGGCCTATTCCTGTGCTGTATTGTTCTTTGTTATTTCTTTATTTCCCCTTATCTTAACAAATAGACACAGATTTAAAGATTTTTTTCCAATTAAGGGGAAATTTAGACCGGCCAATCCAACTACCCCGTACAGCTTTGGTTTGTAGGGGTGACACCTGATGTGTTATCTGTGTTGGTCTAACATCGACTGCAACTGGATGCAGTAAAACGAGAAACAGGCTTCCGACACAGGAGATGGTCCAACACGGTTTTATTGAACCTGTTGATTGCTGTACATAATCTGCTGTGGGTTGACACTCTATTAACCTAACTGATAACCTCCTACTGGCTTGACCAGACTAGCTCTCTATCACATGGTGATGATGTTCATTGGCCGGTGCACTGCGACTATCTCCCTAGCCGTGTCCTGTGAGAGAGGGACAGCCTTAATGCCCTGTGGGCTTTATAGTGGTGGTGTCCTGTCTGGTGATTGGTTGCTCTGTGTCGTGTGTGTTCATTGGTTATCCTGTGTGTCAGTCACTGCCTGTCTGCATCTCATGATATACATCAGTAGATATTATGACATCTCCCCCTTTTAAAATAAATTTTGCAATGTGGCTGTATATGCATGCATAACTATGTACAAGTGGGGAATGAATGAACATATGTACATAGGAAGGTGTCTATCGTGCAGATACAGAGCAAACTGAACAAAATTTACAAGATTTAAATCTGTAGATTCAGTCTTTGTGGTGGGCGACGAATTCTCGTCAATCGCCGCAGAGGTGGAGGGGGGGACGCCGGCACTTGGACAGGCAGGATGGCTGCCATCTCGGTGGCCTTGTGGACAGGTGGGATCACTGCCAGATCGGTGGCCTCGTGGTGCAAGACATCCGGAGGAGGCATGATGACATGCGGAGAAGTGTGGTCGGGCGATGGGCAGGGAACTTTACGCAGCGCCCTCCTGTTGCGCCGTAAAATGGAGCCATCAGCCATTTGGACAACGAAAGACCTGGGAACAGCCTGTCTGATGACAACAGCTGGGGCTGACCAAACTCCCTCCGGCAGCTGAATGCGAACAACATCGTCTGGAGCCAGCGCAGGCAGATCCGTGGCATGAGCATCATACGTGATCTTTTGCTGGTCCCTCGATCGCTGCACCTTCTGCAGTACCGTGAGGTGGTCAAGGTCTGGAACATGGATGGCTGGAACAGTCGTTCTCAGGTTGCGGTTCATGACAACTGCGCCGGAGACAAACCAGTCGACAGAGGGGTTGCCCTGTATGCCAATGGCGCCAGGTTGAAATTCGAGGCTGAGTCTGCAGCCTTGCACAGCAACTGTTTGACAACATGGACCCCTTTCTCAGCCTTCCCGTTTGTTTGCGGGTAATGGGGACTGGATGTGATGTGACTAAAGTGGTAGGATCGTGCAAAGTCAGACCACTCTTGGCTGTAGAAACATGGACCATTGTCACTCATTACCGTGAGTGGTATCCCTTTCCTGGCAAACGTCTCTTTGCAGGCTTTGATGACGGACTTGGACGTGAGGTCCGATAGTTTCACCACTTCCGTGTAGCTGGAGAAGTAGTCGACCAGGAGCACGCAATCACGCCCACTGGCGCGAAAGAGGTCTATCTCCACCTTGGACCACGGAGAAGTCATGATCCCGTGCTGTTGCAGCGTTTCCTTGGGCTGAGCTGGTTGAAACTTCTGACATGTTGTGCAGTTGTGAACTGTGTTGGCAATGTCCTGGCTGATGCCAGGCCAGTAAACTGCCTGCCGAGCTCTGTGTCGACATTTCCCGACCCCCAGGTGACCCTCAAGGAGCTGTCTGAGCACCATGTTTTGCATGCTTTGGGGAATGACGATTCTATCTAGTTTAAGAAGGATCCCCTCAACAACCATCAGCTCGTCCTTAACGTTGAAGAACTGGGGGCACTGCCCCTTTTGCCAGCCATGGGCTAGGTGCTTCATCACGCGCTGCAGTAGGGGATCTTTGGCAGTTTCTTCGCGTATAGTATAACTCGTTCATCAGTGGCTGGGAATTTGCTGGCACACAGCTGCACCTGTGCTTCAATGTGGCGAATGTAGTCGCCCTGTTCACACGGCGTGGTGACGGATCGAAAAGGCATGCGGTTGTAGCAATACCTGCCGAACGGAGTGTTAAACGTGCACAGCTTCCGACTGGACTCATCCAGCTGTATCTGCCAGAACCCATGGGAGGCGTCCAGCTTGGTAAAGAATTTGGCATGAGCCATCTCACAGGTTAACTCTTCACGCTTTGGGATCGGGTCGTGCTCACGCATGATGTTGCGATTCAGGTCTTTGGGATCAATTCAAATGTGGAGTTCAGCAGAGGGCTTCTTGACGCAGACCATGGAGCTGACCCAGTCTGTTGGTTCCGTGACCTTTGAGATGATACCCTGGTCTTGAAGCTCTCGTAGCTGCGCTTTCTGACGATCCTTGAGAGGGGCCGGCACCCGGCGCAGTGCATGGATGATTAGGACGGCATTCGGTTTGAGCAATATCTTGTAACGATATGGGAGCATGCCCAATCCATCAAACACGTTGTGGTATTGCATGAGAATGTCGTCTATCTCAGCCTGCAGATTTACATTGGGCGAGGCAGTCACCGGTATCGAGGACATGGCATGGACGCGCTGGACCAGATTTAGGAGTTTGCATGCATGAGCACCGAGCAGGGATGCCTTGTCAGGCCAGACGATCTCAAATCGTAACGTCACTTTGATTGACTTGTGAGATACACCTAGCTGACACGATCCACTGGCAGCTATGGCATTGCCATTGTAGTCAAGGGGCTGGCAGGCTGGTGGAAGAATGCTAGGTTGGTCTCGGATGCTGCCGAGGTCCGACTGTGATATGAGGTTTGCAGATGCACCAGTGTCCAATTTAAATTGGATGCGAGACTGGTTAACCATGACGACAGCACACCACTCGTCATTAGGAGCCACAGTGAGGATTGAAAGGCGGTTTGCAGGAAAGGTGGAGGCCAGCTCGCGCGTGGTGATTATTATAGAATCCACAGTGCAGAAGGAGGCCACTCAGCCCATCGAGTCTGCACCGGCTCCTGGAAAGAGCACCCCACCCAAGGTCAACACCTCCACCCTATCCCCATAACCCAGTAACCCCACCCAACACTAAGGCCAATTTTGGACACTAAGGGCAATTTATCATGGCCAATCCACCTAACCTGCACATCTTTAGACTATGGGAGGAAACCGGAGCACCTGGAAGAAACCCACGCACACACGGGGAGGATGTGCAGACTCCGCACAGACAGTGACCCAAGCCGGAATCGAACCTGGGACCCTGGAGCTGTGAAGCAATTGTGCTATCCACAATGTTACCATGCTGCCCCAACATGCCCCATCATGCCCACCCGGTATGGCGAATCGATGGCAGTCAGCATCGGGGTCCGTTGGGCTGTCGGGATCCGAATCCTGTATGCCTTGTTTTACGCAATGGGCACGTCTGCGCTGCAGCTGGGATCGCTGGCTGTTGGTCGGTGGAGCGGACCTGCATAAGGCCGTGTAATGCCCAGGCTTTCCACACTGTAGACATCACTTCCTTTGGCTGGACATTGCCACTTTAAATGGGTGGAGCCACAATTTGGACACGTCATGACGCTGACATCAGCGTGTTCCGTGCGCCATCACGCAAGCGCAGAGCGGTCAGCCGACTTTCACACATGCGCATCGGAGTCTTCGGCCTCGTCGTCCACCCGGTCATGGCGCGCATGCATAGGGACCCGGGAAAAGCGCGCGAAACGGCCACTCTACTCGATGCTAATTTTTGCGATGGCCTGCACCCTTTGTGCCTCATGGGAGACAAGTTTTGCATTTTCTGCCGCCCTGATGTGGGAGTAACGATTCCTGGCATGCTCATGGACAACGCACGTTTCAATGGCGACGGAGAGGGTCAACTGTTTGATTTTGAGGAGCTGCTCCCGCAGGGAGTTGGACTGGACCCCGAAAACGATCTGATCCCGGATCATGGAATCAACCGTCGAGTCATAATTACATGACTGCGCTAGGCTGCGGAGATGGGTCAAGGACTGAAAAGGTTCATCCTTACCCTGAAGCCTCTGTTGGAAGATGTACTGTTCAAAGCTCTCATTCACCTCAATGTCGCAGTGGCTGTCGAATTTCAGCAGAACTGTCTTGAACTTAGTCTTGTCTTCGCCATCGGCAAACGTGAGTGAGTTAGAGATGTGGATGGCATGGTCCCCCGCAGTCGACAGGAACAGCGCGATCTTTCGGGCATCCGATGCTGCCTCGCGGTTGAAGGCCTCGATATACAGGAGGAACTTCTGTTTGAAGACTGTCCAGTTGGCGCAGAAGTTTCCGGAGATCCGGAGGAGGTTGGATCTTTTCCATGCCGCTGGATGGCTGCGTGCTGGTCATTGCAGATTCACTCAAGGTAGGTTAATAGCTCTCTGGTACCATGATGTGTTATCTGTGTTGGTCTAACATCGACTGCAACTGGATGCAGTAAAACGAGAAACAGGCTTCCGACACAGGAGATGGTCCAACACGGTTTTATTGAACCTGTTGATTGCTGTACATAATCTGCTGTGGGTTGACACTCTATTAACCTAACTGATAACCTCCTACTGGCTTGACCAGACTAACTCTCTATCACATGGTGATGATGTTCATTGGCCTGTGCACTGCGACTGTCTCCCTAGCCGTGTCCTGTGAGAGAGGGACAGCCTTAATGCCCTGTGGGCTTTATAGTGGTGGTGTCCTGTCTGGTGATCGGTTGTTCTGTGTCGTGTGTGTTCATTGGTTATCCTGTGTGTCAATCACTGCCTGTCTGCATCTCATGATATACATGAGTGGATATTATGACAACACCCATTCAGATACTGGGAGAATGTGCAAACTCCACACGGACAGTGACCCCGGGCCAGAATCGAACTTGGATTCTCGGCGCCATGAGTCAGCTGTGCTAACCATTGCACCACATGCCGCCCCAGATTTAAAGATTAACATGGATTGCAAAGTATATCTTCGGCTACAGTGGTCTCATTGACACAAAAGTCCCTTTTTAATATACAAGACGACTGTGGTCAAATAACTGTACTCCACTCTGAACCCAAGTTATTGTTTGTGGATTTCTACTCAGAATCCCCCCTTGATTGACAAGTGAGAGTTTCCAAACTAAAAACACACTTTAAAACCTTATCTTACAATATGCTTTCCCTTAGCATTTTGCATTCCGAAATCCGGACCAGGTTTTCCAGATGGCACTTCCTCTCCACTTTTAACAGTGAATCCAAGCCAGGATTTCACACCAACTCCTTTAGGATTTCTTTGTCTTGACTGCTGTGCAAACTGCTCACAATTGCTTTAACTCTCGATTCCCAGACTGTATTAAAATGGCATCTGACAATTCTTGCACCTGTGAAGACTGCTGTCCCACTTTATATCTAGTTGCTGCAATTGTCAATTAACTCAGAACACTTTGTTTACACTCCCTTGAATTCTTCTGAACAATATTTTAGTCTCTATTCACTTAACTCCAGACTTTGTGGAAACTTCACTTCATTCCTCCAGTTTCCTTAACTAGCTGGGCTTTTGATTTCCTGCATCTGTTTTCTTACCCATTACTCCATTGTGTGGCTTTTCTTCTAGAAAGGCTGAGAGAGATTTTCCCTCTTTAGTCTTTGAAAACCAACTGCTCCAGCAGAATTGTGAGAGCTGCCTTCTCTATCACTACTTATCTCAACTGCAATCAAATGAGCTAAACTCATATAACTTAAAAGCTTCTCTACATTACAAGGCCCCATTTACTAAGCAACCACTACTGGTATATTTATTCTTCCTGCCGTAGATCTCTCTAAGCACAATAGAAACACAGGTAGAACTTAGCGAACCCCCACACATACAAACATCGTTGTCCAGCATGAATCTAACTATAGGTTTTATCCCTCTAGGCACAGAAGTAAATACATTTAAAACTGTACCTTATTTCTAATTTGTACCAGTACAAATATAAATCCCTTAAAATGACTTTGTTTTCTCAACACTATCTTTTATCATCTTTGTGCCCTTTTGGTGAATATTCGTAAAATTCTATTAAAGTAATGGCTTTATAATTTGGTTGAGTCAGTGTAACTTTTTAATTCACATTAAATCTGGACTCATCAGTTCTGGATTCATAGTTCGGTACTGAGTGTGGAAGTGGGAGTGATTCCCGCTGAGAAGTGGAATGGTTGAACATGCATGATTATTACATATGCATCCATGAGGAGCTCGCCGGACTTTACAACAGAGGTGGGCAGAGTGTTGCCATTCCCATAATTTCCACATGGGGTCAAAGGTCCAGGCACCATATCTAAAGGACACCCGGACAGCCATGCAACCCAGTACGAGGAGCAGGCCACCTAGCTAGTTGGTGAGGAACAGCACCATGGCTGTACCAACGGTGAGATAGTATGCCCCCAGGAAGCCAGTGCGGAAGCCTCCAGCCTGCAGTTGTTAGCTGCACCCACAAAGTAACATATTGCTTTAATTAAGAGCCTGTTTCAGCATTCACTGAATCGTTCTTTTCTCTATTCCAGAAAGAAAAGGGGAGGGTTCACGATGCAGACGAACCATGGGAATAGCCTTACTTCTGAGGAGGATAACTCAGAAGCTTCAGAGAAAGCACCATTACAGAGTTCATCTGCAACTTCCACCAGTGCAGATACAGTCACCTCAGTGGGTTTGTGCTCTCGACTAATCTTGGGGACACAATCTGGTGAGCACATCACTAACACGGGTCCACAGTTTATGGAGGAATTGACAGCTGAGGTCTCTGACATCTAGAAGATATACCGGAGACCAGGCCCCTGCTCAGTCCAAGGCGGATGATGAGCCTTTGGACCCAGCCCACTGGCATCTTGCCTGATGTTCCACTGCCTGTCTCTACAGTCCAACATGTCTATGTTGGACTGTAGAGACAGGCAGTGGAACATCAGGCAAGATGCCAGTGGCCATGGGCAGACTGGACTGAAGGCTGGAGGTGCTCTTCCACATTCGTGGCTCTGGCATGTGCAAGCTTGCCTTTCTCCACGGAAAAGGTGCGTTGTTGCCTTGGACAGCCAGGTCGACAGTGGCTGCCAGATATGCTCCAGACCTTCGCTCCATTGCTATAGGCATTGGTGCAGTGCAGCAGTCGCTAAGCAAGAGTGGGACATGGCATACTGACCTCCCTTCAGGTGCCCCTTCTCCTCAAGGTGTCAAAGAGGTGCCATTGCATATCCACAGGGAGGAGATACGTCATTCAAGCACACTGGAGACTTCACCCAGGACACTCCAAGGGTGCCCTTATGCTTCAATCCCTCTCTGACAGGGAGCCCATTGTTTCCAGCAGGTCAGGCCAAGGAGGGTGAACTTGCACCTGAGCATGAAACCAGTAGCAGGCCACCAGAGGACACCCATCAAATTCATTACAGTCGACAAGCCATAGCAGTCAATGGGCTGCCTCCACCTCAGCTGCAGATGTCAGGGCTGCACCTGGATGTAGCAGTAGGCAAAGGAAAATTCAGAATTTTTGAAGGCATGTTGGTGGCACGGCTGTACAACCATTGTACGTAGCTTAGGCACTTGTTCATTTGTCTACATATGTTCACTTTCACTGTTTAGACGTTTCCTGGATTCCATCTTGCTGCTAGTTGTTTCAATAGTTGTGGGCATTTAAGAATGTGGAATTTGGGCTCCCTTCAAACTCTGATAATGAACTCCTGTAGATTCACATTATTGTTCACATTATCAACATAGCAATTACTCAATCATCACACATGCATGATTAAGCATTGGCCAAAATTTGTGAATGTGCAGCCTGAACACATATCATGCAAGCCATTACTTGCAGCTCACATTCTGACTTCTGAAAAAGTGTTCAGATTGGTCATTGCAGCTTCTGCTGCTGTTGCCCTGATGTGGGATGTGAATGGATGCCACTCGTACTCAAGACGGGTAAAACTGCCATGTGAGTGCCCCCTACGTAGTGCAAGTTTGTGCAGGGCGTAGCAAACAATGATGATCCAGGGCACTCTCTCTGGTGAGTATTGGAGAGGCCCACTTGAGCGACCCAAACATCTTTAGAGGGGTTTCACAGGACGGCGCAACATCGAGGGCCGAAGGGCCTGTACTGCGCTGTAATGTTCTATGTTCTATGTTCTATCTGAACATAATCTTTAGCAGGCCTATCATCTGCTCAATCACAGACATGGTGGAAGCATGTGCTGCATTGTATCTCTGCTCAGCTATCTACTGTGCAGACAGTGAACTGATGTCATCAGCCAGGTCTTCTGGGGATATCCCATGCTCCCAAGGGGCCATTCTTCCAATCACTGACATTCTTCAAATATCAGGCACCTGGGAGTGGGTCAGAATGTATGTGTCATGAGAGCTCCCTAGAAACTGAGCAAAACACGCAGGATTTGCCTTGTGTGATCACATATCAGCTGCATGTTCAAAGAGTGGAAACCTTTCCTAATGATGAATGTGACTAGCTGTTGCCAGGGAGCTCTCAAGGGCACATGTGTGCACTGAATAGCGCTTTGCACTTGAGGTAAACCTGAGATTGCTGCAAAGACCAACACTCGTGCAGATTGAATTGGAATTGGTCTCCTGAACAGGGCATCTGTTACCTCCTGGATGCACTGTGTGTGCCGCTGACTGGGAGATACCACACAGGTTCCCAATGTGGGCCTGGTAAAGAAGTGCAAAGTGGCGATGACCTTTAATGCCACCGGCACCCACAGGCCATCGTGGAGAAGCTGGCAAGTGTGCACGACCACTTTCCAGAACATTCTAAGGTGCCTTTTGTTCATCTGTTGATAGGTGCGCCGCCTGAGATATACCCATGGCCGGGCCATTGCTCACCGTTGCAGTGGACACAGGCATCCTGACCTTCTTGAGGCTCTGCTGCTCAAGCTGTTGCTCCTCCTCGCCTTGTGCCAACCTGCAATGGTTCCTCCTCATCCTCATTTGATTGAGAGCCAGTAGAAAAGTTGGGTTGCCTGGAGCGTGTATCATCTAGGCCACAGGGAATCTGTGAATGAATTGAAGCAATACATTTAGTGAGCATATTCTTTCCATGCTTACACCCCCCCCCCCCCCCACCCACCCCCCCCCCCCATCTCAGAGCCACTGATCCACTGACAAGCCCTGTGCTTGGCTTCTGTCTACATCTGGCAATGTCACCCCACACCATCCGGGTGAAGGACATCTAGTAGGACCAGAAATTAATGTTCTTCCTTCTAATACATGACTGCACATGGAGACATTCTCTTTGACCGGGGTGATAAGAGCACCCTCTAACACAATTCAGCTTGCCTCCACTACCCTCAAGATTTTATAGAGAGACCATTGTCTGGGTAGCTTAGTAAAACCAAACGCTCCAACCTCTGACAGGCATGACCATTCACCTCGGATGATGGGCGTTGGCTTCCACTAGCCGTGTTCCATTGAGGCATCCACCTCCCCCCTCCTCCCGTCATCTCTGCCTGTGACAGCAGCAGATGGCAAATTGCAGTGAGTGAATTGCAGCTCCAAACCTTGCTGCGATCTCATTGTTATGAGACCCTTAAACCAGGAAGAAACCTGCTGCTGTGTGGACTTCACCGTAGAGGGGAGATCACAACTGAGCATGATTGTCACCCAGTTGCCTTACGATTATTAGGACGTTGCTTTAGTCAACCAACTGTGAACTCCACCCACCCGAAAGGACCCTCCCCCACGCAGCCACAGGACCCCCAGACCCAGCAGGAAAAGACCTTCAGTCCATCCACGTCACAGCACCCTCAAATTCGCTCGCTGCCTCCCTCCCCACTTCGGACAGTCTCTTGCTTACCCCGATGCCTCCCTCCCTTCCATACTTCAGCAGCCTTTGCTCCACCCTACCACCCTATCCACCCTTCAATGCCTCCGTATCTAGCCTTCGGTTCACCCTTTATCTGCCTCCCAAGTCTAGCCGGCACCGGATCTGACTCAAGGTTTTTGAGCAATCCACAAGAAGGCCTGAGTAGCATCGACTCAGCCGAAAGTCATGGAAGAAGTCAATCTCACGAGGTGCGCACTACTTATATACACTTGTAATTGTGAACTTTCCAATTCTTCGTTCACGGGTAATGTCTCTTAGGGGCTGGTTTAGCACAGGTTAAATCGTTGGTTTTTAAAGCAGACTAAGGCAGGCCAGCAGCATGGTTCAATTCCCATACCAGCCTCCCCGAACAGGCGCTGGAATGTGGCGACTAGGGGCTTTTCACAGTAACTTTATTTGAAGCCTTGTGACAATAAGCGATTTTCATTTCATTTCATGTAATTTGGAGGTGGAATCTTAATTCCGGCAGGGTGGCCTTTTAATGAGTGCTAATTCTTGCAAAAGGGCTTCCCAGCATTGTTTGTCAGGAAGCTCGACCTGCTTTAACCCGCCTTTAAAGTCCCAGGTACTTAATTGCTAAAGTTCTTCCCACCGTCAGGAAATTGATTTTTGACCTTCCGCCAATATATGTGACCCCGGCAAGTCAAGCTTTCCACTGCTGAGGGGACAGAAAGATTCTGACCAAAGTATTCTGCAGTCTGCAGGACCCTCGTGCTTCTGGAGCTCCCAGGTATATTTTCCAGAATCTCACTAATTGCTTCATTCATTTTCTTACCGCCATTTGGTGCTGGGAAACGTTTATTA
This sequence comes from Scyliorhinus canicula, assembly GCF_902713615.1. Taxonomy (NCBI): domain Eukaryota; kingdom Metazoa; phylum Chordata; class Chondrichthyes; order Carcharhiniformes; family Scyliorhinidae; genus Scyliorhinus; species Scyliorhinus canicula. The sequence continues at coordinate 181,579,222 of NC_052153.1, read as the reverse complement.
TTCACAGGTCTGGAAATATGGGGCTGACTAATTTTGGACATTGCGAGGGTGCAGGGGTCAATCCCCGTGCCTGAATGTTCCCCCAACCCATCCACTCAACCAATATTGGACCTCACCGAACCACAGTGTACTACAATGCAGAAGAGGCCCTTCGGCCCATCGAGTCTGCATTGTCGCATGAAACGCCCTGACCTGCCCATCTAATCCCATTTGCCAGCACTTGGCCCATAGCCTTGAATGTTATGATGTGCCAAATGCTCATCCAAGTACTTTTTAAAAGGATGTGAGGCAACCCGCCTCTCCCACCCTCCCAGGCAGTGCTTTCCAGACTGTCACCACTTTCTGGTTAAAAAGGTTTTTCCTCAAATTCCCCCCCCCTAAACCTCTGACCCCTCACTTTGAATTTGTGTCCCCTCGTAACTGTCCCTTCAACTAAGGGGAACAGCTGCTCCCTATCAGGCAGCACGGTAGCATTGTGGATAGCACAATTGCTTCACAGCTCCAGGGTCCAAGGTTCGATTCCGGCTTGGGTCACTGTCTGTACTCCGTGCATTGAAGCAGATGCAATCCAGACTTCGAGGCCCACTGAGTTTGACATCCCCCAGCCTGCCCTTCCTCTTAGCCAGCTTGGACCTGGTACCATGTTCATCCCCAGTCTCTACACTTGCTGGCTTACTGTTCTGATTCCCACCCCCTTGCCACATTAGTTTAAACCCACCTGAACCATACTAGCAAACCTCCCAGCCAGGATATTGGTTCCCCTCCAGTTCAGGTGATACCCGACCTTCTTGTCCAGGCCCCACCTTCCCTGGAAGACATCCAAATGATCAAAAAAACTGAAGCCCTCCCTCCAGCACCAGTTCTTTAGCCATATGTTCAGCTGCACCATATCCCTGTTACTAGCCTCGCTAGCATGTGGCACGGGGTGTAATCCTGAGATTACTACCTGAGAGGTCCTGCTTTTTAATCTTCTACCTAACTCCCTAAATTGCCATTGCAGGACCTCGCTACTCTTTCTACCTCTGTCTGATTTCCCTCCTGTTTTAGGATGCTTTGTACTCGCTTTAACCTGTCCTTCTGCCTTCCGTGATCTATGGACAAACACCCCAAGGTCCCTTTGTTCTTTGGAACTTCTCAATGTCGGAGCTTTCATAGTATACTTCCTTATTAATTTATTCCTTCCAAAGTGTATCACCTCACACTTTTCAAGGTTTAATTCCATCTGCCACTTATCGCCCATTTGACCGTCCCGTCTTCGGAAGCACGGTAGCACGGTAGCACAAGGGGATAGCACTGTGGCTTCACAGCGCCAGGGTGCCAGGTTCAATTCCCGTTGGGTCACTGTCTGTGCAGAGTCTGCCCGTTCTCCCAGTGTCTGTGTGGGTTTCCTCCAGGTGCTCCGGTTTCCACCCACAGTTCAAAGACGTGCAGGTTAGGTGGATTGGCCATGATAAATTGCCCTTAGTGACTAAAAAGGTGAGGAGGGGTTATTGGGTTATGGGGATAGTGTGGAAGTGAGGGCTTAAGTGTGACGGTGCAGACTCAATGGGCCGAATGGCCTCCTTCTGCACTGTATGTTCTATGTTCAATATCTTTCTGTAACCCAAGACACTCAACCTCACTATTCACCACCCGACCAATCTTTGTGTCATCTACAAACTTACTGATCCTACCACCTCCCCCTCCCCCCCCCACTCCCCCCCACCCCCCGCCCCACCCCCCGCCCCCCCCACCCCACCCCCCGCCCCCCCCCCCACCCCCCGCCACCCGCGCCCACCAATCTACCTTGGCTGGTTTAGCACACTGGGATAAATCGCTGGATTTAAAGCAGACCAAGGCAGGCCAGCAGCACGGTTCAATTCCCGTACCAGCCTCCCTGAACAGGTGCCGGAATGTGGCGACTAGGGGCTTTTCACAGTAACTTCATTGAAGCCTACTTGTGACAATAAGTGATTTTCATTTAATTTCATTTAATTTCAGATCCTGCCTTATTTTGTTAACATCTACTCTCCCTCAATCCAAAACCGTTTTTTGCAACTTGTCTATTTCTTTGTCCACAACAAATTTAAATTATACCATGTTTTGGGCGCTAACACTAAAATTCTCCCCCACCAACACATCAACCACCTGTCCAGCTTCATTCCCCAGAATTAGGTCCAGCACCGCTTCATCCCTTGTTGAACCCCCTACATTGCAGCAGGGCAAGACCACTCTGAAGATTTTAAAGTTGCGAAGCAAGGAGAAATAGCAAAGAGCACCTCTTCCCGGCTCTGCTTCAGGTTTCCAAGTTTAAAGCTTAAACTCAATCTGCCTGTGGCCTCACTCCCACTGCTCGTGCACAAAACTCACTGGGAGTGCGCTTTGAAGCTCTTTACTTGAATAGAGTGGAGACGGTCGGAGATGAATCACTGGCCAGTTAATCTTCAAATTATATAGTCAACACCTCTTGCCTGCTAATCACGCTTCAGGAGATTGACAGAAAACTGCCACTTAAGTATTTGGGGGAGCTCCTTATTGACCCTTACTAATGTTTTAAATGGATAACTAAACTTATAGAAAATGAAAGTTATAGACCTGATTAATACTACAGTCCTGTATGCTTCACCCAATGCCGGTGTCTATGTATTTACATTGCGTACCTTGTGTTGCCCTATTATGTATTTTCTTTTCTTTTCATGTACTAAATGATCTGTTTGACTGGCTCGCAGAAAAATACTTTTCACTGTACCTCGGTACACGTGACAATAAACAAATACAATCCAAAATGAAAATGAATAGACTTACCAATTCGATCCCCACTCTGCTTCAAGTTCCCAAGTTTAAAGCTTAATACTCACTCTTCCTGTGGCCTCTTTCCCTCAGCTCGTGCGCAAAGCTCACTGTGAGTGCGCTTTGAAACTCTTTAATTAAATAGAGCGGAGGCTGTCTGAGATGACTCACACACCAGTTAATCTTCAAATTATGTAATCAACACTTCTTGCCTGCTAATCAGGCTTCAGGAGATTCACAGAAAACTGCCACTTAGGTATTTGGGGCAGCTCCTTATTAACCCTCATTAACCTTTTAACTGGATAACTAGACTTATAGAAAATGAAAATGAATAGACTTACCAATTGGATCACCGATCTGCTTCAAATTCCCAAGTTTAAAGCTTAAAACTCACTCTGCCTGTGGCCTCACTCTCTCCCACTGCTCGTGCGCAAAGCTCACTCAGGACTCGTTTCCATGGATCCGATAACTGTGCAGAGTGACGTTAGCACATTGTGACTGAAGATCAGGATGCTGCTGCTGTTGCAGAGACCCTCAGATCAGTGAGGGCGGGTTGGTGAATAGTAGCCAAAGATGGGAAATTAAGGGCTTGGGTTGGAGGTGGACGGTGGGAAAGAAGGTAGCGACTAGCACCAAATTTATGCCATGCCTGTTCAGCACTTGGCAAATGAAGACTGAAGTAATTGAAACTTGAAATCGGAAGCATAGGACCTCAATTTAAATAATTGATTCTGCCCTTTAAAATATTCCTAATATCAGTTTCTGCAACCAGTTTGTCTAATGTGGACAATATTTTTGGCCAAAAATTGTGAACACCTCCTGCCCTCAATATCGGCAGCTTAGTATCATAGAATGTTTAGAATCATAGAGTTTACAGTGCAGAAGCAGGCCATTCGGCCCACCGAGTCTGCACTGGCCCTTGGAAAGAGCGCCCTAGATTGGTTAACACCTAAATAATGGGCATGTTACAGTTGAATATCTAAGCCTAGTTTTTGTAATCACATTACATATGTATTCCAACCTTCTGTCCTGGCAATCAGCAATTAATAAGTGTTTTTTATTTATCGGCCCTTTTCACTCAATTCAACCATGACGGCTCTCATTCCTTCACTCTCAGCCTCAGCATTCCCAGTCCCCAAAAACTGACACTACTTTTCCTGCCTACTTTACATAGATACATAGAATTTACAGTGCAGAAGGAGACCATTCGGCCCATCGAGTCTGCACCGGCTCCTGGAAAGAGCACCCTACCCAAGGTTAACACCTCCACCCTATCCCCATAACCCAATAACCCCACCCAACACTAAGGGCAATTTTGGACACTAAGGACAATTTATCATGGCCAATCCACCTAACCTGCACATCTTTGGACTGTGAGAGGAAACCGGAGCACCCAGAGGAAACCCACGCACACACGTGGGGAGGATGTGCACACTCCGCACAGACAGTGACCCAAGACGGAATCGAACCTGGGACCCTGGAGCTGTGAAGCGATTGTGCTATCCACAATGCTACTGTGCTGCCCTTTTTAAAATGTGCTCGATTGAAATGAAATCGCTTATTGTCACGAGTAGGCTTCAATGAAGTTACTGCGAAAACCCCCTAGTCGCCACATTCCGGCACCTGCCCGGGGAGGCTGGTACAGGAATCGAACCGTGCTGCTGGCCTGCTTGAAAAGCCAGCGATTTAGCCTGGTGAGCTAAACCTGCCCCTAAATTGGAAAATTGCAGGGAGCGCCCTCAAGGAAAATAATCAAAAAGAAACAGAAGGCTCAAGAAAATGAAAAGCGCGCTTTGGAAATGCCCCACATTATGAAAAATGAAACCGTGCACAATCATCAGGAAACCAATTACAAAACTCGAAAATATACTGAAAGAATTATTTAACACTGGGAAATGAGCCTAAGGAAGTGGAACCAGGAGCAGTGAAATGAAAAGCTAATGGTGAGGCTGTTCCAGTAAAATCAAACTGATAGCTTCAAAACCTCCCATGGGTATGACGTGAACCACTGTGTCTATTCTTATAACCATGTGAAGCATCGGAACCTAGATACCTAAATACAATGACAAAAGCTGCAACACGCTGGCTAACTATGTCATTGAAAATTTGTCTGGAATTCTTACAAAGGTGTTCACCATAGCAGAATTTCAAATCTGTGTCATTGATTTCTACCCATCTAAAAGCATTTCATTTCACCAACTGGATTGAGCCCTTGAACTCGATCAAAAATGTAAGTTCATCCTCATCCAGATAGAATACAGGCTAAAGGAAGCAGAGGCTGAACAGAGGATACATATGTTAAGAAGAACTTGGCACCTTTTTAAAAATTCATTCATTGGCTGGGTCAGCGTTTATTGCCCATCCTGGGTCATTTCAGAGGGCATTTAAGAGTCAACTACACATTGCTGAGGATCTGGAATCACATGTAGGCCAAACCAGGTAAGGATGGCAGGTTTCCATCCCTAAACGACATGAGTGAAGTCGATGGGTTTTAAGTCCAAAGATGTGCAGGTTAGGTGGATTGGCCATGATAAATTGCCGTTAGTGTCCAAAATTGCCCTTAGTGTCCAAAATTGCCCTTAGTGTTGGGTGGGGTTACTGGGTTATGGGGATAGGGTGGAGGTGTTGACCTCGGGTAGGGTGCTCTTTCCAAGAGCCGGTGCAGACTCGATGGGCCGAGTGGCCTCCTTCTGCACTGTAAATTCTATGATAATCTATGTCCTCGTTCATGGTTTCACGGTCACCGTTAGAATTTTAATTCCAGATTGTTATTGAATTCAAATATCACCATCTGTCATGGTGGGATTTGAACCTGGGTCGTCAAGAGCATTCTGGGCCTCAGGGTGACTCATCTAGTGACACTACTGCTACGGCACTGCCCAATAGTGCTGCCAAATAAACCCAAACACTGAAGGTGATATTGGGACAGGTGACCAAACATCTGGTCATAGATGTAGCTTTTAAGAAGGGAAATGGAAGTGTGGAGAGGTATAGGAATGAAAGTGGTTAGCACTGCTGCCTCACAGTGCTGGGGCCTTTGGTTAGATTCTGGCCTTGGGTGACTGTCTGTGTGGAGTTTGCACTTTCCCCCTGTGTCTGCGTGCGTTTCCTCCCACAGTCCAAAGATGTGCAGGTTAGGTGGATTGGCCAAGCTAAATTATCCCTTAATGTCCAAAAGGTTAGGTGGGGTTACAGGGATGGGGCAGGGATGTGGTCCTAGGTAGGGTGCCCTTTCGGAGCATCGTATTCCATGAAATCTATAAAACTCCACAGTTTAGATCCTAGACAGCTGAAGGTGCAACCACCAAAGGCTTACCACAATAAGGGATGGAAAAACAAATGAAAAGTAGTTATTGGCCACTCTCACAGACCTCGCAATGATTAACAATATTGACGGAGCCTTGAAGAAGCTTATTCAGGGAATGGTGTGCAGCACAGGAAGACTAAACAGGCAAAAAAAAATAAAGAAATTGCAATTTTAAAAGGTAGTCCGATATTGTCTTTGTACACTGCACAGGAAGAATATTGGCATTTCTGATGGATTATTTCACAGTATGTTTAATGCTGATTTTAATGATGCTGTCTCCACATACACTGAACTGGCACTCTTCCACGTATCTTAGAGCACCTCACACAACAAAATAACGAATGAATGGAAGCAGAAAAACTTAATGGGTGTGGATTTTGTACCCAAACTAGCAATTAATATTCACCTATGACATTTGAAATGAAATGAAAATCGCTTATTGTCACGGGTAGGCTTCAATGAAGTTACTGTGAAAAGCCCCTAGTCGCCACATTCCGGCGCCTGTCCGGGGAGGCTGGTACGGGAATCGAACCGTGCTTCTGGCCTGCTTTAAAAGCCAGCGATTTAGCCCAGTGAGCTAAACCAGCACAAATCTAGTACTGAGCAATGTTGTTTAATCTTTTCTGCTGTGAAACAGCATCAATTGGTCTGAATGTCAGTCCAATTTTAAAAAATTTCCCGTCCATATGTTTCTGCACATTCCACAACCCCACCGAGTCCTGAAATCATCAGAGTCAAATTGCCACTCCGTTCCTACCTTCTTATCTGAAATTTCTTTCGATCCCATCTTGCCCGCCCTTCCAACTCAGGCTAGGCAAGATCTTTGCAGTGCAGCACGTTCATGGAGCCTGTACAGTTGGATGTAAGGAGCCCACATCCCTCTTTTTTGCAGCACCATCTGCCGTAAACGAAGTTAGTTAAACATCCAGCCAGGGTTTAAAGTATTTGACAGGTCAGGGAGGAGGTAAGTGTCTAAGGCAGGAGGGTAGATTTTAGGGGGTGGATTTGGAGGTGTGTGTGTCGGGTCGGGCCACGAGGGTGGGCAGTGGTGGAGAAGGTTGGGTCTTAAGGGTAGGAGGAAGGGGGTTGTGTTGTGTTGCGCCTCGGGTGGGGAAGGAGTCAAGTTGGGTATCGGGGGAGGGGCACGGGAATTGTGTCGGGCCTTTTGCCTTGTCGAGGGGAAAGAAGTCAGGTCTGTGTGGTCATGTATAATAGTTATCAAGATGTGAGAAGTCATTTGAATTCTTCTAACTTTTTCTGGATAAATCCATCCAAAGTTTCAAATTGCATTTCTGGGTGGTTCCAAGTGCAGGGCGATTGCCCGTGGGAAGTTTGCATTTCTCAGGCAATTGCTCTTCGAACCCTTACCTGTGAATTTCCAGGGTTGAGGGTGGTTCCTAATGGACCCTTTTAATGGTTATCTTCTCTCAATAAGAATTGGGAGTCCGGTAGGTAGAATCTTTTTTGAAAGTCTTTATTGTTGGTCACTTCACTAGTATACACTTGAATAGAACTGCAGAACCGAATACAACTTGGCACGTGGGCGAGTACAAACTGAATCAAAATTAGAAATTAAATATCAAACAATACATTAAAAAGTCAAGCACGTGGCAAAATCATAAGCACAAAAGAAATCACTAAACACAAACAAACCGGATGACTGATTCAAGAATTTATCAACAAAAACCTGAACCACAAAGTCCTATTTTTAAGGGAATTATTATCTCTGGTTTAACCCCACCTTTGCGCTCATTAGCTTCTTATTTGTAGCTGGGGTCTCCTGGTTTGTTCAAGGGAATGTCTGGTACTTAGAGGATAACTTGTTAATCAAACATTAGACATTACTTGAGATTGATTGGTGCCTATCAAAACTAGCTTAGTGTTTGCTAAGCCTCAGGAAAAGTACTGAGTTACTATAAATGTATTGCTCACGCTTTGCCATATGTCATAGCTTGTCGGAGATCTAACTAAAATTGATTAGTTGATTACACAAGGAACACTCTGTTCTCAGTATTGAATGCAATGGAATACAATGGTTAATTCATTATATGAGAAATAACTAAGTTCCCACATTCAGGACTATTTTAAATATTTTGTTTATTGGTTAAATGCATTCAACTAGCCCCTATATGAATAAAATTAGACTCTATCAGTCCCCCATTTTGATTCTTCTAAACCTCATGCAATGAATCATAATTAAAGTAAAGCAATAAGGAAAATAAAAGAAATAAAGGCTGAGAGGAACACATTTACAGTTCCTTTAATTGTCCCCTTGTTTAGGAACAGCCTTCAACACTGGAATGGGCAGGTCTTGAATGAGTTACAAGCACTTTGGGCTAATAGTAAGAAAAGCTCATAGCCGTGGAGGTATTTGTCGAAGAGAATACAGTCACCATTTTAGGGCTTTTGGCCATTCTCTTGCAGATACATTTGATCATCAGAAACAAAACATACACAATAAAAATGACTACAAAGAACGAGACCTAGCCTTGCACCACTGAGGTACTCAAGGACCTTAGCCACCCAGTAGTCCAACTCCAAATGGTGCTGGGCTGGGGTTGTTTGAGTTTTTCAACCTCCTTCTGGATGTGTTTTGCTAAATCAGTGATCTATTTGGAGCTATCTGGAATGTACGTACAACATTCTGACCCAATCAGGACACATGTCCCACCTCACTCGGCGAGAATGTAATCAAGAGCCATTCGATTTTGCAAGGCCACAGTACGGATAGTTAACATTTCGGCGGATATCTTGAACATGGCTGTGGATTGTCATTAACAACCTTTTGTATGATAACTGCCATTTTATTAAACTCTTCGGCTACCTTGGCAGCATCATAAAAAGGAATTTAAAAAGCGAACAACCTGTCACGTGCAGTAATGGCACGTTTACTTCTTCCCCTTGCTACCTCTACCAGAGAAGAGGAATGACAAATATCACATACCCCAGATAACATGATCCTGACCAAACACGTGGAAGCTAGGGATAGGCTCTGTGGTCACAAACAAAATAAGTACCATTGTAGGAAGTAAAGCGAGCATCATCTCTGAGTACAAGCAGTCTGAGAAATTCCCACCGTCAGTAGATTTGTATAGGCCTGGCAGTGGGGAACAACCAAGAGCGGCCTCTAGTTATGTTGGAGTACATCTGTAAGCCCTACTTACATTAAAATAGTGGGTGCAATTACTAAATCCCATCTCCAGTCCCTTAGGCCGTTGACTTGTTAAACATACGGTCAGACCCCTTCTGAATGAAGGTGGTTGGGAGGTTCATATAGGGAGGATTCTGGTCCCTGTAGTAGTTGGGCTGGTACCACCCTGAAAAGGTAGTCAGTGGGTAACCCGCAGCGCGGTAGCATGGTGGTTAGCATAAATGTTTCACAGCTCCAGGGTCCCAGGTTCGATTCCCGGCTGGGTCACTGTCTGTGCGGAGTCTGCACGTCCTCCCCGTGTGTGCGTGGGTTTCCTCCGGGTGCTCCGGTTTCCTCCCACAGTCCAAAGATGTGCGGGTTAGGTGGATTGGCTATGCTAAATTGCCCGTAGTGTCCTAAAAGTAAGGTTAAGGGGGGGTTGTTGGGTTACGGGTATAGTGTGGGTTTGAGTAGGGTGATCATGGCTCGGCACAACATCGAGGGCCGAAGGGCCTGTTCTGTGCTGTACTGTTCTATGTTCTATGTTCAACATTGGGTAAAGTGGATTCCATTGTCTGAGTCTATGCTGGTTGGTACTCCCCATCTGGGCATATAGTCTTTGCATAGAACCTTAGCCATGTGGCTAGCAGTAGCTCTCCTGGCCAGGGCGGCCTCTACCCATCTGGAACACTTGTCCACTATTACCAAGACATCAATGTACCTTTGACCTGGCAAAAGGGTAATGTAATCCACATATAAATGCTAGAATGGTCCTGCAAGGGCAGGAGCTCTTAACTGAGGCATGGATGTTGCAGGTCTTGAGTTGTTCTTCTGACAGGTGACGCAGCAGTCTGCCACCACCTGGACATGTTTCTTGAATCCTCAACCCCACCAGCTTTACTGGAATTGAGCCATCATCTGTTGGGAAGCCGGATGCCCCCATGAGTGGATCTGTTGGGCCAAAAAGGGCACCAGTGACTGTGGTGCAACTGATGTGCCAGTCTCTGCTTGACTCCAAATGCCATCCTCACAGAACTTGATACTTGCTTCCATCCAGAACAAAGAACAAAGAAAATTACAGCACAGGAAAGGCCTTTCGGCCCTCCAAGCCTGCACCAACCATGCTGCCCGTCTGAACTAAATGCCCTACCCTTCCGAGACCATATCCCTCTATTCTCAACCTAATCATGTATTTGCCAAGACACCCCTGAAAAGTCACTATGCTTCCACTACGTCCCCCGGTAGCGAGTTCCAGGCTCCCACCACCATCTATGTAAAAAACTTGCCTCGTGCATCTCCTTTAAACCTTGCCCCTCGCACCTTAAATCTATGAGCCCCAGAAATTGGCTCTTCCACCCTGGGAAAAAGCTTCTGACTATCCACTCTCTTCATGCCCTACATAACCTTGTAGACTTCTATCAGGTCGTCCCTTAACCTCCGTCATTCCAGTAAAAACAAACCATGTTTCTCCATCCTCTCCTCATACCTAATACTCTTCATACCAGGCAACATCCTAGTAATTTTTTTCTGTGCACTCTCCAAAGCCTCCACATCCTTCTGGTAGTGTGGCAACCAGAATTGAATACCATATTCTTAGTGCTTTAAAACTGCAACGTGACTTGCCAATTTTAAACTCAATGCCCCGGCCAATAAAAGCAAGCATCCTGTATGCCTTTTTGACTACCTTCTCCACCTGCTTTGCCATTTTAAGTGACCTGTGTACCTGTACACCCAGATCCTTCTGCCTATCATATACTCTTCAGGTTTCTGCCATTTATTGTATATTTTCCATCTGTATTAGAAATGCATTTGTCCGGATTAAACTTCCAAAATGCATTTATCCGGATTAAACTCCATCTGCTATCTCTCCGCCCAAGTCTCCAACTGACCTACATCTTGCTGTATCCTCTGACAGTCCTCATCACTATCTGCAATTCCACCAAGTCTTTGTGTCATTTGCAAACTTACTAATCAAACCAGTTACATTTTCCTCCAAACATTTATATATATTACAAACAGCAAAGGTCCCAGCACTGATCCCTGAGGAATGCCACTAGTCACAGCCCTCCATTCAGAAATGCACACTTCCACTGCTCCCCTCTGTCTTCTCTGACCGAGCCATATCTACTTTTCTTCTCGTGAACACACCTTGCATTTTACGTAGGTCATGTAACAGGCTGCGTACTTCCAGTCCATAGATTTGTTTTGGTCTCTCTGGAGAATTGCATTGTGAGGTGGCTTATTTCGCTGCCTGGTCTGCAAGTGTGTCTCCTTGCGCTTCTGTTGTGTCATTTTTAGCGTGCGCTTTACATTTCCGAATGGCCACTTCTTTTGGCAGTTTTTAAGGCTTCTCGTAGGTCCCATACCTCGTTTCCATTTCGAATTGGTGTTCCTGCGGTGGTGAGAAATCCTCTTTTCCTGCATAATTGACCAAAGTCATGAGCTACTCCAAAACCATATCTTCAGTCTGTATAGACATTAGCTGTCTGGTCTTTTGCCACACAACTTTCTTCGGCTGGGGCCCTTAACTCAGCTTGTTGGGCTGATGTCCTGGAGACAAACTTCCCTTTACCCTAACGGTGTACAGTCTTGTGGCTGCCCATCCTGCTTTCCAAATGTCAACAAAGGAGGACCCGTGGGTGCGTGCGGAGGAGGCCTCCTGCATGGGAACCTCCCTCCGGGCCCTCGCCACGGCAGCACTCCCATCCCCACCCAAAAAACACTCCAGCAGCCCAGTGGTGACAGCCACCCTCCAATCCTGGAACCAACTGCGGCAGCAACTTGGCCTGACCAAAATGTCGAACAGGGCTCCCATCTGCAACAACCATAGGTTCACACCAGCACTGACTGACGCCACCTTCAAAAGGTGGAGGCAGGACGGGGGGACACTGACAGTCAGGGACCTATACACGGACGACAGGATCGCAACACTGGACGAACTGACAGAGAAATTTCAGCTAGCTGGGGGGAACGAGCTACGGTACCTGCAGCTCAAAAACTTCCTACGAAAGGAGACAAGGACGTACCCACAACCGCCATGACAGACACTACTGGAAGACCTACTGGACGCAAGTATCCTAGAGAAAGGGAACTGTAGTGACATGTATGACCGACTGGTAGATAGGGACGACACCGTACTGGACGCAACAAGAAGGAAATGGGAGGACGACCTGGGGATGGAGATAGGGTGGGGACTCTGGAGCGAAGCACTGCATAGGGTCAACTCCACCTCCACGTGCGCAAGGCTCAGCCTGACGCAACTAAAAGTGGTACATAGAGCCCACTTAACAAGAACCCGTATGAGTAGGTTCTTCCCGGAGGTGGAAGACAGATGTGAACGGTGCCAAAGAGGCCCGGCCAACCACGCCCACATGTTCTGGTCTTGCCCCAGACTCGTGGAGTACTGGACAGCCTTCTTCGAGGTTATGTCCAAAGTGGTGGGAGTGAGGGTGGAGCCATGCCCGATAGTGGCGGTCTTCGGGGTTTCAGAACAGCCAGATCTATTCCTGGGGAGGAGGGCGGACGCCCTTGCCTTTGCCTCCCTGATCGCCCGCCGTAGAATCCTGTTTGGCTGGCGGTCAGCAGCACCGCCCAGAGCTGCGGACTGGCTGTCCGACCTCTCGGAATCTCTCCAAATGGAGAAAATCAAATTTGCCATCCGAGGGTCGGACGACGGCTTCCACAGAACGTGGGAGCCATTCATGCAACTGTTCCGGGACCTATTTGTGGCCAATGTACAAGAGGAAGAATAGTCGGGGGAAGGTAGCGGGAGGGGGGGGGGGGCTACAGGTTCGGTACGGGAGTTCGATGGCTAGCTAAGGCCCAAAACCAAACTAAATAAACATGTTGAGGGGGGGGGGGGGCGGGCGCAGTTACTACTACGAAGATGCTTACCTGTAAATATGTATGTTAATTTTTGCGTGTTTGTTTGTTTTTTTTGTTCTTTTTCTCTCCTAACAATTTGTAATTTGTTCAATATAAAATATGAAAACTGAATAAAAACATTTATAAAAAAAAAACAAAGGAGGACCCATCTGTAAATAAAACGAAGTCTGGGTTTTGTAATGAATGTGCTTCTATCAGGCGCACTCCTCCATTTCCTCTGTGATTTCAACACAGTTATGCTCTTCTCCTCCCCCCTCTTGCTCCTCGGCAGTGGGAGCATAGTTTTTTTTAAAATATAGAGTACCCAATTAATTTTTTCCAATGAGGGGCAATTTAGCGTGGCCAATCCACCTCGCCTGCACATCTTTTGGGTTGTGGGGGCGAGACCCACGCAAACACAGGGAGAATGTGCAAACTCCACACGGACAGAGACCCAGAGCCGGGATCGAACCTGGGACCTCAGTGCCGTGAGGCAGCAGGGCGAATCCACTGCACCACCATGCTGCCCATTTAGACGATGGGTTTACCGGGCTTTTTAGGGGCTTCCAAAACTGCTGTCCACCTGGTCCATCTGGTTGTGGTGACTTGTGCTACCCAATTCATTGAGAGTAATGCATGAACTGCATGAGGGCATTTAGTAGTCGGTTTTTGGTCCAGGACAATGCCTCTAGTAGCCATTAAGGCCTGACACATGGCCTCCATTGCTCTGAGGCAGCTTCCATAACCAAGGGCCACGTTGTCCAGTCTCAGTGAATAATAACTGATGGACCTTAACTGGTCCCCATATTCCTGGCCAGAACTGCTGTCATGTATCCTTCTTTCTCGTGGGCAAACAAGATGAATGTTTTCCCGTTGTTTGGAATTCCTAGAGCTGGTGCTGAGCACAAGGCCTGTTTCAGATTCACAAAGGCCTTTTGCTATTCTGTTGCAAGGACAACCTCCTCTTTTGATTTTCGATTTCCCTTCAAAAGGTCATTCAATGGTTGTGCCAACTGTATGTACAAATCAATCCAATTTTTGTTAAAGTTGCACAAACCCAAAAAGGATCTCAGTTCTTGGACACTGGTGGGCCCTTTGGCAGCCCAAATTGCCACTGTTCTATCCTGGGTAAGTTCTCTCTTACCCTTTGAAATCTTCTGGCCTAGATTGACAACCTCATGTTGGACAATTTGTGCTTTGGCCATGCTGGCTTTATGTCTTTTATGACTGAGATGGTCCAGAAGAACACGCAAGTCTCTCTCTTGACCCTCTTCTGTAATGGAGGCAAATAGAATGTCATCTACATACTGGATAAGGGTGGAGGGCAACTCAGGCAGTTCCGTCAAATGGTGAGGCCATGTGAAACACAGTAGGGCTGTTATGAATATCCTGTGGTAGTCTTGTCCAGGTCTATTGTTGCTGTTGGACAGTAAACGCAAACCATGGTTGCTACTCCTGTGCTAGTGGTACCGACCAAAAGCAATTGGCCACGTCTATAACTGAAAACCACTCTGGTTTTGGTGTTAGGGTATGAAAAATACTGGAAGGATCAGCTACCAAAGGAGCTTTCCTATCAATACACAGGTTTGCCTTCCTGTAGTCGACAGTCTGGCACCATGTGCCATTTTTTACAGGCGAAACTGGGCTATTTGATAAGCAGTGTGTTTTAATCAGTGCACCCCTTTCTTCCAGTTGCTTTCCTACAGGTAGTATTTACTCAATGGAGGGCGGGTTGATGGGATATTGTCTGGTGCATGGTGGGGCAACTCCAGTAAATTATGCCGGGTTCATGTTTAATAGGTCACAATCATTAGATGTTTGTCAAATTGATCCTTCTTTATGGTTCTAACTGACCATGTTACAGTTCCATTCTCAAAGTTTAGAGAAGAATTAAATTGGGCGAGAATATTGAGGCCGAGAAGGGTCCCCTGGGCCTAACCAGACATGTGCTGAGTTCTTTTGGTAATCAGTACATTGTCTCCTGCACCATGGGCTACAGTAAAGAAACTATTTTGCATATACAAGAGGAAGGTATGTTAGCTCCGCCCCGTATCAAAAAGACAGTCTATTTCTTTACCGGCCACCCTCAATGATATATGTTTATATGCATTCAGCTAACCCCTATATGAATAAAACTAGACTCCATCAGTTCTCCAGCGCATTTTTGGGGTAATCCCCAGATTATGATAGGAGATCATTCATCCTCATGCGGCACTGGATGGCCACCCTCCTCTGCAGGGAGCTGGTGGTTGCCCATTCAGTTTTGGTGATCCTATCCGAGGATCTTTTCCCCATTTGTGGATACAGGATGTGCCAACGTCCCTCCACGGCATCCTGCATTCTGCCAAGGGATGTCTCAGTGAATCTTAGGGCAGTCTCCTTAGCAGCCATTCTCATCGGTGGACCTTGAAGAAGTGCCTGAGGAAGTGCTGGATGGCCTTTAAGTGGAGCGCCCTGCTGATTGAAGCACTCAGTCAATGGCAAGGGTGGCAATTCAGAGTTTGTCCGCCACCGAGGTGGTGTGAAACTCATGCAAATTTTATTTTTCCTGAAGCACTAAAAAACACGGCACAAAAACTCGCCACCACTAGCAGCGGGCTAAACACTGCTTTTCCCACCCAAAAACACACTTAATCACAAAATGGGAAAACTGCATGGCACTTAAAAAAATAATTTAAAGGGGTTGCACACTTAACAAATCGGCCAGCAATCAAATAAAAATATTAGAGGATGAAAGTCAGCACTCCCCTGCTCCAACTAATCTTTTACTTTGCTGCTTTTCACGTTGCTGTGAGTTTTGCTACATAAGCTGTACTGAACAATCAACGAACAGAACGTAATGGTCCTAAATTTCCTTGAACGTCCCGCTTCTGTATCACTGTAACTTTGTCAAAAGTGGTGGGCCATCTCCTTGAAATACTATAGTATCTAAATTTAATCCTTATTTTTTTAAACTTTGTTTGCACCCTTGTGGCTTGCAAGGCCATTTCAGATGGCAATAAGAGTGGTTGGAGTAGAGTCCTGTGAAGCCGATACTTGCCTGAAAGTTTTTATTGACAATTACTTGGTAGTCCAGAAGAATAACTATTATATGTGTAGAGTTAGTCATGTAGGAGTTCAGCAGTAATGATGAGAGGGTGGATATCAACTGAGGATAAGATCAGGATAATGTGTCGGGACTGCTCCTAGAACTGCATTCAATCTGAATTTTACAACTTCAGAAGAGGAGGCAGGAGAATTGGAAAGAATTTAATTTCGCAAAGTTGAAATAAAAACACAAAATTACTGCGGATGCTGGAATCTGAAGCAAAACCAGAAGATACTGGACATTCTCAAGAGGACGGAGAGAGAGAACGTTTCGAGCCTGGATGACTCTTTGTCAGTGTGGTAATGAATCATCCAGACTGGAAACATTAGCTTCGTTCTCTCTCCACAGATGCTATCAGATCTGCTGAGATTCTCCAGTATTTTCTGTTTTTGTTTAAATACAAACACTTACATTTATAACTCACCTTCACAACTTCAAAATGTAAAAAAGCAATTTACAACCAATGAAGTGCTTTTGAAGTGTTGCAATGTAAGAAAATCAGCACCCAATTTGCACACAGTTCCCATAAACAGCAATGTAATGACCAGGTCATTTCTTTTAGATGTCGGTTGAGCGATAATTGTTGGCTAGGACACCAGATTGTGAAAAGCTCCCAAGCGATTTGTTGTTGAGTCTCATAAGGAGGTTTTAGGTCCTATTAACAAAGAACTAGTCAAAGAGGCAAAAAGAGGAGAGGGGGTTACAGAGACAAAGAACAAAGAAAAGTACACCACAGGAACAGGCCCTTCGGCCCTCCAAGCCTGTGCCGACCATGCTGCCCATCTAAACTAAATTCTTCTACACTTCCTGGGTCCGTATCCCTCTATTCCCATCCTATTCATGTATTTGTCAAGATGCCCCTTAAATGTCACTATCGTCCCTGCTTCCACCACCTCCTCTGGCAGCGAGTTCCAGGCACCCACTACCCTCTGTGTAAAAAAATTTGCCTCGTGCATCTCCTCTAAACCTTGCCCCTCACACCTTAAACCTATGCCCCCTAGTAATTGACCCCTCTACCCTGGGAAAAAGCCTCTGACTATCCACTCTCTCTATGCCCCTCATAATTTTGTAGACAGGGGGATTTAGGGAGAGTATTCCAGTGTTTAAGGCTCGGGTAGCTGAAAGCACAGCTTTCAATGGAGGACCAAAAAAAATCAGGAATGCACTAGGAGTCAGAATTGGATAAATTCTTCTTGGAGGATTACAGGTAACACTCCTGCTCAGCGCACACCAATCTGGAATGTGCCATGAAAGGGACAAACACCACACACACAAGTATTCCCTTTTAATGGCGTGCATGCATGACTGTGCCACAACACGAAAGGGACGTCAAAGAGCAAAGGGAAGTTAGAGAGAACACTGATTGTAGGGCCAGAAGAGGTCACA
This sequence comes from Scyliorhinus canicula, assembly GCF_902713615.1. Lineage (NCBI taxonomy): Eukaryota > Metazoa > Chordata > Chondrichthyes > Carcharhiniformes > Scyliorhinidae > Scyliorhinus > Scyliorhinus canicula. The sequence continues at coordinate 181,561,678 of NC_052153.1, read as the reverse complement.
GCGATAAGGAGGACTAAGGCCCTAAGGCCATGGAAGAATCTGAACACAGGGATGAGAATTTTTAAATTTGAAGCAATGCAGTCCTGTCCTTTCAAAGTTAGGTATCTATGTTCATTGACGTGTATCTGAGCTCAAATGTAAGTTGACAGGATGGTGAAGAAACAAAGAAAAATAACAAATTATTATTCAAAGTTAACATCAGGGGAAAAAAATCCATTTTAAATACTGAATGATCCTAAGACGTAACGCGGATTAAAAATGAAAGGACAATACCAGTTAAAAATGGAGTGAAGTAAAATGAGAAAACAGAAGCTAGGTTTTTTGACCGTTTTAATTTGCAATGGTTTAGATTCGGAACAAGGTCAAAGCACTTTTGAAATATAACCATTGTTGAAATACAGGAAATGCAACAGTCAATTTACTCTCAGCAAACTCGCTAAAACAGCAATACGATAATGGCCTATTTAATAATACAATAATGACCTATAATGTATCTATTCAGTAATACATAGGCAAAATGCTAGATATTTGAAGTATATTTAGGAAATGCTGGAAATATTCAGCAAGCTGAGCCACATTTAGAGAGAGAGAGAGAGTTAACATTTTAGGCTGGTGACCTATCATGAGAACTGGAAAGTGTGATAAATATAACAGGCTATAAACAAGTCCAGAAACAAGTGAGGAGTGATTAAATGAACAACAGAACTTGTTAAGTGCTGTTGGCTGATGGATAAATATTGGCCAGGATACCATAAGACCATAAGATATAGGAGCAGAATTAGGCCATCCGGCCTATCCAGTCTGCTCCGTCATTCAATCATGGCTGAATTGTTCCTCATCCCCATTCTCCTGCCTTCTCCCCATAACCCCTGATCCCCTTATTATTCAAGAAATCCCCTGATAACACCAGATTTAAAAACATTTTTGAATAAACAAAAAAGTACAGCACGGTAGCACAAGTGGATAGCACTGTGCCTTCACAGCGCCAGGGTCCCAGGTTCTATTCCCCATTGGATCACTGTCTGTGCGGAGTCTTCACATTCTCCCCATGTCTGTGTGGGTATCCCCTGGGTGCTCTGGTTTCCTCCCACAGTCCAAAGACGTGTAGGTTAGGTGGATAGGCCACGCAAAATTGCCCTTAGTGACCAAAAAGGTTAGATGGGGTTATTGGGTTACAGGGATAGGGTGGAAATGAGGGTTAAGTGGGTTGGTGCAGACTCAATGGGCTGAATGGCTTCCTTCTGCACTGTATGTTCTATGTTCTATTTAAGGCATTTTCCCATTCATACACAGAATATCAGAAGAACACATCAACTCAATGAACAACCACAACCTTCCTGCCTCCCTGATACCAACAATCCCGCCTTCCATTATTTGACTCCCTTACCCTCTCATCCCCTTCCCTCCCCTTGCTGAAATCTCAATCCTCCTTAAAGAAAGCGATGAACGGTTCCCAGCTCCGGGTGAAACCCTCTACCATCCTCGCAGAGCGAACTTGACCTTCGTCAGCCTCAGGAATTCTGCCAGGTCACTCACCATGTCCTTGACACCGGCGACCACCTCGACCGATGTGAATTTCCAGGCCGAGATAGACGACATCCTCACGCAATACCACAACATGTTTGATGGAGTGGGCACGCTCCCATATCGCTACAAAATTCTGCTAAAGCCGAACGCCACCCCAGTGATCCATGCAACATGCCAGGTGCCGACTCCTCTCAAGGATCACCTAAAAAAGTAGCTGCAAGACATCCAAGACCAGGGCATCATCACAAGGGTCACGGAACCAACAGACTAGGTTAGCTCTATGGTATGCATCAAAAAACCCTCTGGTGAACTCCGCATTTGCATTGATCCCAAAGACCTGAACCACAATATCATGCGGGAGCACTACCCAATCCCGTAGCGTGAAGAGTTGACCAGTGAGATGGCTCATGCCAGATTCTTCACCAAGCTGGACTCCTCTCGGGGTTTCTGGCAAATACAGCTGGACGCGTCCAGTCGGAAGCTGTGCACGTTCAACACCCCATTTGGCCGCTTCCGAAGTATTTCATCGCATCATGGAGCAAATGATGGAGGGCATTGAGGGGGTGCGAATATATGTGGACGACGTCATCGTCTGGTCCACAACCCCCGAGGATCACATTGCCTGCCTCCGACAGGTCTTTCAGCGGATTCATGAAAATGGCCTCCAGCTCAACAGGGCCAAATGCTCGTTTGGTCAATCCGCTATCAAGTTCCTGGGTGACAACATTTCACAACACGGGGTGCAACCTGATGCCGACAAGGTGTTGGCGATCAATGCCATGAAGACCCCGGAGGACAAGAAGGCGGTCCTCCGCTTCCTCGGGATGGTGCATTTTCTCGGGAAATTCATTCCCAATTTGGCAGCCCACACCATGGCCCTCTGGCATCTCGTAAAGAAGTCAACAGTGTTCCAGTGGCTGCCCGCACATGAAAAGGAGTGGCTCGAGCTAAAGGCGAAGCTCACCACAGCCCAAGTACTGGCGTTCTTTGACCCAATCAGGGATACCAAGATATCTACTGATGCTAGCCAGGATGGCATTGGGGCAGTGCTCCTCCAGCAAGATGACTCCTCGTCCTGGGCTCCAGTGGCATACGCCTCCAGGGCCATGATGCCGATCGAGCAACGTTATGCCCAGATCAAGATGGAGTGCTTGGGTCTCCTGACAGGACTAGCCAAGTTTCATGACTACGTATATGGCCTGCTGAAGTTCATGGTGGAACAGACGATAGGCCTTTAGTCCACATAATCCAGAAGGATCTGAATGACATGACGCCTCGGCTACAGCGCATTCTTCTTTGTCTCCGCCGTTATGACTTCGAACTCATCTACTCACCGGGCAAGAAGCTGATCATCGCAGATTCCCTATCCAGGTCCATCACCACGCCGTGTGAACAGAGGGACTTCATCTGCCACGTAGAGGCACAGGTGCAGTTGTGTGCTAGCAACTTACCAGCCACTGATGAACGTGAGGTCCAAATACGTGAAGAAACTGCCAAGGATCCTCTACTGCAGCGCGTGATGCAGCACCTCGCCCATGGTTGGCAAAAGAGGCAGTGTCCTCAGTTCTTTAAAGTAAAGGACGAGTTAACGGTCATTGAGGGAGTCCTTCTCAAACTGGGCAGGATCGTCATTCCTCAAAGCATGCGAGCTATGGTGCTCGGGCAGATCCATGAGGGTCACCTTGGGGTTGAACAGTGCCGACGCAGAGCTTGGGAGGCAGTTTTTTGGCCGGGTATCGACCAGGACATTGCTAACACGGTCCTCAACTGCCCGAACTGCCAGAAGTTTCAACCGGCTCGGCCCAAAGAAACACTGCAACAGCACGAGCTTGTGACCTCTCCGTGGTCTAAAGTGGGGGTAGACCTCTTTCACGCCAATGGGCATGATTACATGCTCCTGGTCGACTACTTCTCCAGCTACCCGGAAGTGGTGAAATTGGCGGACCTCACGTCTAGGCCCGTCATCAAAGCCTGCAAAGAGACGTTTGCCAGACACGGGATATCACTCACAGTAATGAGTGACAACCGTCCGTGTTTTTGCAGCCAGGAGTGGTCTGATTTTGCACGATCCAACAACTTCAGACACATCACTTCCAGTCCCCATTACCTGCAATCAAACGGGAAGGCCGAAAAAGGGGTCCATATCGTCAAGCGGTTGTTGTGCAAGGCTGCAGACTCAGCATCCGATTTCAACTTGGCGCTGCTGGCCTCGCCCCTCTGCCGACTGGTTTGTCTCCGGCACAGATGCTCATGCACCGCAACTTGAGGACGACTGTTCCAGCCATTCACATTCCAGACCTTGACCACCTCACGGTGCTGCAAAAAGTGCATTGGTCCAGGGACCAGCAGAAGATCGCGTATGATGCTCATGCCATGGATCTGCCTGCGCTGGCTCCAGCAGATGTTGTTCGCGTCCAGTTGCCTGAGGGAGGTTGGTCGGCCCCAGCTGTTGTTATCAGAAAGGCCGCCCCAAGGTCTTTCATTGTCCAATTGGCCGATGGCTCCGTTCTCCGATGCAACAGGAGGGCGCTGCGGAGAGTTCCCTGCCCACCGCCTAACCGCATGGTTTCGTCAGCTATCGTGCCTCCTGCGGACGTTTCCTGCCACGAGGACACCAATCTGCCATTGATCCCGCCTGTCCACGACACCGCCGCAATGCCAGCAACCCCAGCAATCCCGCCTGTCCAAGTGCTGGCATCTCCTGCTCCACCTCTGCAGCGATCGACCAGAATTCGGCGCCCGCCTCAAAGACTGAATCTATAGACTTTATTTTTTAAATTTTCATTCAGTTCGTTCTGTATCTGCACGATAGACACCTTCCCATGTATATATGTTCGTTAACTCACCATTTGTACATAGTCAGGCATGTATATACCTTCACGTTTCATAACTTATTTTAAAATAAGGGGGGGGGTTGTCATAATATCCACTCATGTATATAATGAGATGCACACAGGCAGTGATTGACACATAGGATGACCAATGAACACACAACACAAAACAACCAATCACCAGACAAGACACCACTATAAAGCTCACAGGGCATTACGACTCCCGTTCTCTTCAGGACCCAGACACTGAGACAGTCAGAGTGCACAAGTCAGTGGACATTATTGCCATGTGGTAGCTTGTAAGTCTGGTCAAACCAGTAAGAGGTCGTCAGTGGGATTAGTAGAGTGTCAACCCACAGCTGAACATGTACAGCCGTTCGTAGTTTAGATAATACTGTGTGTGATCATCTCCGGTGTTAGACATTTGTTTCTAGCTTCCCTGAATCCAGTTGCAGTCAACGTCAAACCAACCCACCAAACACATCACCCCCGCGATGAACAGTCGCTCAAACACGGTCAGAAACATCCTCCACCTTTCCTCAAACCCCCTGAAGAGCCCTTTAACTCATACTTTATCTTCTCGAATTGCAGGATGTCGTACAGGTCACCCAATCAAGCCGCTACCAAGGCATCAGCCTTCCTCCCCTCCATGAGCTCCGGTTTCTCTGAAACCCCAAATATCGCTGCCAAAGGGTCCGGTTCCATGTCCTCCTCCACTATCCTAGCTAAGGATCATCCCTGCACAAGAGGAGGTCCCATTTACCCTACGCAGTGCCTTACTCCATACTCCCCAATTGATCTCCCATCCCAACTCCACCCCATTTCTCCTTGATCTTCACCACCCGCTCGCCTCTCTGCTCCCCCAGCCACTTATATACATCCCCAATTCTTTCCTCCCCTTCCACATCCGGAAGCAGCAGTCACTCCAGCAGGGTGTATCCCGGCAACCGAGGGAATCCCCTCCAGACCTTTTGCGCCAAGTCCCGAACCTGCAGATACCTGAACTCACTCCCCCTCGGCAACTCTATCCTCTCCCTTAGCTCCTCCAGACTGGTGAACACTTCTTCCAAATACAGATCCCTCACCTTAACCAGCCCCCCTGCTTCCCCCCACCTTCTGTATACACTATCCATCACCCCCCCCCCCCCCCCCCAAAGCCGGCTCAAACCCATGATTCTCGCACAGCAGCATTAGCACTGACATCCCTTCCACCCTAAAATGCCTCCTCAACTGATTCCATATCTTCACTGTGGATTGCACCACCGGGCTCCTTGAGTACCTACTCAGAGCCTTTGGCAATGCTGCTGTCACCATAGCCCTCAAACTAGACCCCTTGCTAGATTCCTCCTCCATCCTAACCCACTCTACCCCTTAGTAGTCCCTCAGTACTAGTGACAGTCCAGATGTTGTGCTCAAGTCGCAGAGTGAACTAATATGACACAAAAGTGCTGCAGGTAAGCCTCGGCTGACACCTTTTATTAAGATACTATTCTCACAATTATAAAACTCCTGTAGAACTTCAGAACATAGGAACAGGAGTAGGTCATTTGGCTCCTTGAGCATGCTCGCCAATCAATTAGATCATGACTGATCTATCTCAACTCCATTTTCCTGCACTATCCCCATACTCCTTGATACCTTTACAATCTAGAAATCTATCAATCTCTGCCTTGAACATGCTCAATGTTTGAGCCTCTACAGTCCTCTGGGGTAGAGAATTCCAAAGATTCACCACCCTCTGAGTGAAGAAATTCCTCTTCATCTTGGTTCCAAATGAGCTGCCCCTTATTCTGAGACTGCGTCCGACCCTGGTTCTAGATTGCCCAGGCAGGAGAAACATCCTTCCTGCATATTCTCTGTCGAGCCTTGTAAGAATGTTGTATGCTTCAATAAGATAACCTCTCCTGCTTCTGAACACTAGAGAATACAGGCCTAGTCTACTCAAAGTCTCCTCATGGGACAATCCCGCCATCCCAGAATCAGTCTGGTGAACTTATGTTGCATAGCCTCTACAGCAAGTATATTCTTCTAATATAAAAACAGGAAATGCTGAAAAAACTTAGCAGGCTTGACAGCATCTGAGGAGAGAGAGAGACAGAGTTAATGTTTCAAGTCCATACTCTTCTGGTATATTCTTCCTTAGGTAAAGAGACCAAGGCTGTACGCAATACTCCAGGTGGGATCTCACCAAGACTCTATACAATTGCAGGGAGACCTCTTTACTGCTGTGGGGCTGGTTTAGCACAGTGGGCTAAACAGTTGGCTGGTAATGCAGAACAAGGCCAACAGCGCGGGTTCAATTCCTGTACCGGCCTCCCTGAACAGGTGCCGGAATGTGACGACTAGGGGCTTTTCACAGTAACTTCATTGAAGCCAACTTGTGACAATAAGCGATTATTATTGTTACTCAAATGCTCTTGCAATAAAGGCCAACATGCTATTAGCCTTCCTAATTCCTTGTTGCACCTGGCTTTCAGTGACTTATAAACAAGGACATCCTGGTCCCTTTCCACATTAACAATTCCGCATTTCTCAGAGTTTCAGAAATACTCTGTATTTCTGACATCAGAATACGATTACACATTGGCTACACAGCTGGTTTGTGATGCAGAGCAAGGTCAGCGTGGGTCCAATTTATTATTCATGAAGGCCCCGCCTTTTCAACCATGCTCCTCACCTGAGGTGTGGTGATCCTCAGGCTAAATCACCACCAGTCAGCTCTCCCTCTCAAAGGAGAAAGCAGCCTATGGTCATCTAGGACTATGGAGACTTTACCTTACTACATTAATATTGGAGCATCAAAACTTACGATCTAAAATCTTTTTTAAATTACTGTTCCATGGAACAAAGGATTCCCAGGAGCCGTGTTGGCAGTCTAAGGGTTAAAACTATATCGAGTGGGAGCTTTTGTGATCTTGTTTGTTCCAGGTACAGACTGGAATGGCTTCAAACCACACATTCCAGCATACAATCGGTTTGCTTTTCAACCAAATCTCAGCACGATGAAATGCATTATTTCAGATTGAAAAGTAACTAGTGTCATACTACACTGCCTACACATTGAAGTCTTTATGCTGGCAGTGCTCCCATTTCCTGATTTACAATATTGATGCCAGTATGAAACTGCAGCACAAGCAGGTCCAAGAGGGGTGAGCTTTTATAACTAGTTTTGCACCATTAATCAGGTGGATTTAGACATGGCGACCTGACAATGTTTTTTAAAAGGCTTGCATTTGTTGATTTACCCGCATTGTTTTCCTAGTGTACAGTATATAAAAAAGTGACTGTACATTTGAGGATAGCTTGCAAACGACTGCAGAAATGGCTTTTGCTAAGACATTGATGCACAATGAGCCTAAAGACTTCTTGCATGTCGTAGAATCACAGAAGGATCTTTTATGGCCCATTGTCCCTTTACTGGTTCCATTAAAGAGTCGTATCGTTAATCTTACTCCCCAACTCTTTCCCCAACAGATTTCCTTTTAAAGTATAGCCAACTGCCTGTTGAAAGTCACTACTGAATATGTTTCCACCACTTCCAATACATTCCAGAGATGGTAGCATGGTGGTAATGTCACTTGGCTACTCATCCAAGGACCCAGGTTAATGCCCTGGGGACATGGGTTCAATTCATACCATAACAGGTGCAGTTTAAAATCCCACATTAATAAATCTGGAATTGAAAGTTTGTTTTATAATAGTGCCAGGAATTGATCACTGATTGTCAGGAAAAGTACCTGGCTTAGCCAACTGAATCTACAACAACATATTATATTTAAATAGCACTTTGAACATAATGAAATGTCCTAAAGCACTTTGCAGGGGCACTGTAAAATAAAGTATTGACACCAAGCCAGGTAAGGAAATATTAGGTCAGATGACCAAAAAGGATTTGCTCAAAAGAGTATTGTTTAATCGGTGCTTAAAAGGAGAAAAGCAAGGCAGCGATCGATTGGAATTGAATTCCAGAGCTTGAGGCTCAGGCAGCTGAAGGAACGGGCACCACTGATGCAACGATTATAACTGGAAATCACAATGGAGGGCATAGTGGTAACGTCACTGGACCAATAATTCAGAGGCCTGGGCTAATGTTCTGGGAGCAAGGGTTCATATCCCACTATAGAAGGTAGTGGAACTTAAATTCAATTAATATCAAGCCTGTCTCAGTAATGGTGACAATTACAACTATCGTGAATAGTTATAAAAAACCAACTGCTTAACTAAAGTCATTTCGGAAAGGAAATCTGTCATCCTTACCTGGTCTGGCCTACATGTGACTCCAGTTACCACAGCCATATGCTTGAGTCTTAACTGCCCTATAAAATGGCCAAGCAAGGCGTTAGGTTCAAGGGCAATTAGAGGTGGGGAACAAATGCTGGCCTCGCCAGTGATGCCAGCATTCCATGAAAGAATATTTGTTTAAAAAGGAGTGCAGTAATCTGAGGGTTGTGGGACTGGAGGAGATTACAGAGACAGGGTAAGACAAGGCTCTGGAGGAATACAACAAGGGTGAGAACTTTAAAATCGAGACATTTTTGGACCAGGAGCACTAGGGTGATAGAGGAACAGGACTTGTGTTAAACACAGGCAGCAGAATTTTGGATGACCTCAAGTTTGTGAATGTGGGAGTCTAGGATTTGATGGTCGCATTGAACATAAGGCAGTCAGGCAGAGTAATTGAGCAAGGTATCTATGCAACAGTTGATTTTTGTAGTGGGTGTGGTATTATTCCTGCCTCTGTGCCAGAACGTGCAGGGTTCAAAGCCTGCTCCAGACAATCTTGAGGAGAGAAAACTTGCGCTCTGATTCTGAATTAACATTCATTAGGGTTCCTTGTGTTTTGCAGCTACCCACCTCCCAGGACGATATTGCAGGAAGACATAGCACAGAATATTGGCTCACATGGGAGCCCAAAAATAGCCTCTCCCTGCTGAAAGACGATCCCACCTTATTGACCACCATAGAGATGGAAGGGCCGTTCATGTCGTGGCCTGTCAGGCAGTGGATGGAGATCCTCCCTCCAGTGCACACCCTCCCTCCAAGGGAAGAGGGGCAAGGACTCAAGAGCAGCACCCCCTGAACCTGTTGACAGTGGGACGCCGCAGAAATTGAAAGTTGCCGCACAGGTGGACTGACAGATGGTGTTTATATCTTCAAATACATGGGAACATGGTGGCTGCACAGTGGTTAGCACTGCTGCTTCACCGCACCAGGGACCCAGGTTCAACTCTGGCCTTGGGTGACTGTTTGGCATTGGCACTTTCTCCGTGTCTGCTTGGGTTTCCTCCCGCGGTCCAAAGATGTGCGGGTTAGGTGGATTGGCCATGCTAAGTGTCTTAGTGTCCAAAAAGGTTAGGGGGGTTATTGGGTTTGGGTTCTGGACATCCCGTCATTGGGAACATTGGGGCAGCACAGTAGCATTGTGGATAGCACAATTGCTTCACAGCTCCAGGGTCGCAGGTTCGATTCCCGGCTTGGGTCACTGTCTGTGCGGAGTCTGCACATTCTCCCCATGTGTGCGTGGGTTTCCTCCGGGTGCTCCGGTTTCCTCCCACAGTCCAAAGATGTGCGGCCATGATGTGGAGATGCCGGCGTTGGACTGGGGTGAGCACAGTAAGAAGTCTTACAACACCAGGTTAAAGTGCAACAGGTTTGTTTCAAACACGAGCTTTCGGAGCACTGAGGAAGGAGCAGTGCTCCGAACGCTCGTGTTTGAAATAAACCTGTTGGACTTTAACCTGGTGTTGTAAGACTTCTTACAAAGATGTGCGGGTTAGGTGGATTGGCCATGCTAAATTGCCCAAAGTTTCCAAAATTGTCCTTAGTGTTGGGTGGGGTTATGGGGATAGGGTGGAGGTGTGGACCTTGGGCAGGGTGCTCTTTCAAAGGGTCAGTGCAGACTCGGTGAGCCGAATGGCCTCCTTCTGCAGTGGAGAGATCCAATGAAAATAGAAACAGGAGGAGGCCGTTCGGCCCGTCGATCCTGCTCCGCCGTCCATTGTGACGATGGCTGACGAATTAAATGGGGGGGATTGTGGCGTAGGGGGGCTTCCACACGAACTGAATCACGTCATGTGGAAGGGTGAGTGAGGGGCGCAACCGACAGAGGGAAGGGAGAAGAAAGGGAAAGAGGAAGGAAGGAAGGGAGAGAAGGGGGCGGTGCACATGTTGCTGGAGAGCTGGAGGGGGCAGCAGCGTGTGAAAGCTGCTCAATGTAGGAAGGTGATCAAAACCGAAAGAGGAGAGAGAGAGAGAGAGAACGAGAACAGCCAGGGGAAAGAAGAAGTAGAAGAGCCTTTTTTTAAATATAGAAAACAAAATTATTTTTGTTTTGTAAATATCTCCCATCGGAAACCACACGTGATTTTTTTTCTCCCCCACTCTGTTTCTCTGTGGAAAAATCATTAGCCCCCACTCCCTCCGGGTGAATGAGCGGGGAGAGAGGGCGCCGGTAAAGTTGAAGTGGCCTGGCCTGGACGGGAGGGGAGGGAGGCAGCCGGCCAGCCAGCCATGAGGGTGAAAGTGGGCTTCCTCCTGCGGAGTTTGCTGATCGTCGGCACTTTCCTGGCGCTGATGGGGCTCTGGTCCAAGCTCCTCTCCTCGCAGGGCGGCGACGACGACAGCAACCCCTTCGAGCGGCAGTTGGTGAGTGAGGGTCCGGCCGGGGTGGGGAGGAGGAGGAGGAGGAGGAGGGCCGTGACCGGCGGGGTTGCCATGGAGACGGGGGGGTCTCCCCTCCGCACCAGTCTGTGTGTTTATCATCCCGCTCAACCCACAACAAATCGGCTCATAGGTTTGTGTGTGTGTGTTTTGGTTTTTTTTGTTTCCCCCCCCTTTCTAATTTTATTTTCCATTGGGGGGGGGGGGGGGCAAAACTAACGGTTAAAATTAGGCCAGACTGAAGCTGAGGCCTGACTCCAGGCCCCAAGATGTGGCTCTGACTTGAGGTACGAGTTTCCAGAGCCTGCCTCTCCTCCATCAGGTGCACGGGAGGATGTGAAACCTCCCCTGTGGGGGGGCTCTCTGGCATTATACACCGATGCAAGCTCTGAGTTCATTTTTTTCTTGAACCTCCCTATCGCGCTCTCTCTTCCCCCCCCCCCCCATCGCGCTCACTCTTCCCCCCCCCCCCATCGCGCTCACTCTTCCCCCCCCCCCCATCGCGCTCACTCTTCCCCCCCCCCATCGCGCTCACTCTTTCCCCCCCCCATCGCGCTCACATCTTTCCCCCCCCATCGCGCTCACTCTTCCCCCCCCCATCGCGCTCACTCTTCCCCCCCCATCGCGCTCACTCTTCCCCCCCCCCATCGCGCTCACGATCTTCCCCCCCCCCCCATCGCGCTCACTCTTCCCCCCCCCATCGCGCTCACTCTTCCCCCCCCATCGCGCTCACATCTTCCCCCCCCCATCGCGCTCACCATCTTCCCCCCCCCATCGCGCGCACACATTCTTCCCCCCCTGATCGTCGCTCACTCTTCCCCCTCCCCCCCTATCGCGCATCACTCTTCCCCCCTCCCTATCGCGCGCCGTCACCTCTTCCCCCCCCCTCCCTATCGCGCTCAACTCTTCCCCCCCCCCTATCGCGCTCACCCTCTCCCCCCCCCCCCTCCCGAATCGGCGCTCACTTCTTTCCCCCCCCTCCCTATCGCGCGTCGAACGCTTCCCCCCCCCCTATCGCGCTCAACGTCTGCCCCCTCCCCCCTATCGCGCGCACTCTTCCCCCCTCCCTATTCGCGCTCACTCTTCCCCCCCCCTCCCCTATCGCGCTCACTCTCCCCCCCCCCCTATCGCGCTCACTCTCCCCCCCCCTCCCTATCGCGCTCACTCTTCCCCCCCCCTCCCTATCGCGCTCACTCTTCCCCCCCCCTCCCTATCGCGCTCACTCTTCCCCCCCCTCCTATCGCGCTCACAGCTTCCCCCCCCTCCCTATCGCGCTCACTCTTCCCCCCCCCTCCCTATCGCGCTCCCTCTTCCCCCCCCCTCCCTATCGCGCTCACTCTTCCCCCCCCCTATCGCGCTCACTCTTCCCCCCCCTCCCTATCGCGCTCACTCTTCCCCCCCTCCCTATCGCGCTCACTCTTCCCCCCCTCCCTATCGCGCTCACATCTTCCCCCCTCCCTATCGCGCTCACTCTTCCCCCCCCCTCCCTATCGCGCTCCACTCTTCTCCCCCCCTCCCTATCGCGCTCACTCTTCTCCCCCCTCCCTATCGCGCTCACTCTTCCCCCCCTCCCTGTCCCGCTCGTCCCCCCCCCTCCCTATACCCCCCTTCCCCCCCCTCCCTATACCCCCCTTCCCCCCTCCCTATACCCCCCTTCCCCCCCTCCCTATACCCCCCTTCCCCCCCTCCCTATACCCCCCTTCCCCCCCTCCCTATACCCCCTTCCCCCCTCCCTATACCCTCACGGTGGGCCTCACGGTAGCATGGTGGTTAGCATCAATGCTTTACAGCTCCAGGGTCCCAGGTTCGATTCCCGACTGGGTCACTGTCTGTGTGGAGTCTGCACGTCCTCCCCGTGTGTGCGTGGGTTTCCTCCGGGTGCTCCGGTTTCCTCCCACAGTCCAAAGATGTACGGGTTAGGTGGATTGGCCATGCTAAATTGCCCGTAGTGTAAGGTTAATGGGGGGATTGTTGGGTTACGGGTATACGGGTTACGTGGGTTTAAGTAGGGTGATCATTGCTCGGCACAACATCGAGGGCCGAAGGGCCTGTTCTGTGCTGTACTGTTCTATGTTCTATACCCCCTTTCCCCCTCCCTATACCCCCCTTCCCCCCTCCCTATACCCCCTTCCCCCCTCCCTATACCCCCTTCCCCCCTCCCTGTACCCCCTTCCCCCCTCCCTATACCCCCTTTCCCCCTCCCTATACCCCCTTCCCCCTCCCTATACCCCTTTCCCCCCTCCCTATACCCCCCTTTCCCCCCTCCCTATACCCCCCTTCCCCCTCCCTATACCCCCTTCCCCCTCCCTATACCCCCTTCCCCCTCCCTATACCCCCTTCCCCCCTCCCTATACCCCCCTTCCCCCCTCCCTATACCCCCCTTCCCCCCTCCCTATACCCCCCTTCCCCCCCTCCCTATACCCCCTTCCCCCCTCCCTATACCCCCTTCCCCCCTCCCTATACCCCCTTCCCCCCTCCCTATACCCCCTTCCCCCCTCCCTATACCCCCTTCCCCCCTCCCTATACCCCCTTTCCCCCTCCCTATACCCCCTTCCCCCTCCCTATACCCCCTTCCCCCCCTCCCTATACCCCTCTTCACCCCTCCCTATCCCGCTCTCTCTCCCCCCCCTCTCTCTCTCTCTCCCTCTCTCCCTATTTTGCTCCTTGCCACTTTCCATTTACTGCCCCTGCCGCTGCTGTGTGGTGCAAGCAGTAGGGTCCCTCCCCATTTAAAAATTTTTTTAAATCGAAATGGTTTGATTGAAAATATTTTCAATCTTCACTCCTCCCCCACCCAACCTTCTGCGTTTCTATAATCTGTTTTCTTTTTTAAAAACAAAAAAAATTCTTTCAAAACATGCACCAAACCAGCAGCGCGGTGCCTCACTTTGTAGAAGTCAAGTTAAATGGCTTTTATTTCCCGACAAGTATTGTTTCGAACTCTTTGCGCAGATTAACTATAAACCTGTTCTCTTTGCTAGCCTTTCCCCAATTCCTTGATCTGCTGCTTACTCCAGTTAACTTTAATCCTCTTGGGAATGTGCTTTGCCCCTTTCAGACACAAGTTTGTTTCTTCCCTATCACACCCCCTATCAGAGGGCAGTCACGCTGCCACTTATATTTAGCTATTTGATTCTTTCGGAGGACTTCACTGTGATAGACAGTGGAAGGCACTGCAATCTGTTGCATTCAATTAGATTATAACTTTGGTTTATGCAGTCGGTTTTCTAACCCACTACTTTGTGGTTGACCGTACTTCTAAGTAAACCTGTGTGTGCTGTTTTTGTCTCGTTTATTCTTTTTCACCTACGAATTGACCTTGGGTCATCAAGTCACTTTTAGGCGTATCAAATATAATTTGGGGATATCTAATGCCATCAAGATCAAGATTTCATGATTGCCAGGTGAAGAAGCCCTTTGTTGGTGTACGTGTTTTATGGTATGAATTGTAGCAGAAAATAACTTGAAACATTGACTTTTTAATCATTTTCAGATGTGAACAACATTTCAGACTACCTCTTGTGGGGTGTGTGTGAGATTTTTAAACACATCTATTGAATTATTTTGAAGTCAGTTTGCATATTGTAAAATTTATAGCACTATCATGTATTAATACAAAATGTGATCTCTGAAAAAAGGACAAAACTTTGGATTATAGCATCTTAACAAACCAGATCTTGAATCTTCCTACCTGCATCCCCATTCCATGTTTCAAATATTTTTTTAAAAGGCAATTGATTTGGCATGGTGGCACATCCTGCAACAAATACCATGATTTTCGCCACAAGGCATTATGTCTGCATGTGCGGCATTGCTTGAAGCCCCAGTTGTCAACAATTTATTGAGCACAGTCCAGGACTTCCGGTGGCGGCAATGAGGAGCTAAGCCGCACATTCGGCAGCTCCTGCTGAAAACGGAATTTAGGGCTCTTTTCAGGGCCCCCAACGGAGCTGTGTCGGCAAATCCCGACGTGGGAAGAGGACAGGAGTCGACCCCAACGGTCCTATGGTCCGGACCAGGAGTGGGGTAAGGAGAAAACCGGAGAAAGCACCCCTGAAAAAGTGGGGGAAGGAAGGCAAAATGGCGGCCGGCGGAGGCCTTGAGGAGCTGAGGCAGTGGGCTCAGGAGCAGCAGGCGACTCTGCTGCGCTGCTTCCAGGAGCTTAAGTTGGAGTTGCTGGAGGTAACCAACAGGGAGCTGATGGAGACCCAGACAGCACAGGGGGCTGCGATCCGGGAGCTGCAGCAGCAGGCCTCCGAAAGGGAGGATGAGGTCGTGGCTGTGGCGGGGAAGGTGGAGATGCACGAGGCGCTCCATAAAAGATGGCAGGAGCGGTTCGAGGAGCTGGACAACCGGTCGAGGAGGAAGAATTTACGGATCCTGGGCCTCACGGAGGGGCTGGAGGGGTCGGACCTAGCGGCCTATGTGGCGGCTATGTTAAACTCGCTGATGGGGGCTGGGTCCTTCCAGGGGCCCCTGGAGTTAGAGGAGGCCCAAGCCGAACGAGCCGCCGCGGGCGGTGTTGGTGCGGTTTCATCGGTTCATGGATCATGGGTGTGTGCTCCGGCGGGCCAAGAAGGAGCGGAGTAGCAAGTGGGAGAACACGGAGGTGCGGATCTTCCAGGACTGGAGTGCGGAGGTGGCGAGGCGGAGAGCCGGGTTTAACCGGACGAAGGCGGTGCTCCATAGACGAAGTGTGAAGTTCGGCATGTTGCAGCCGGCGCATCTGTGGGTCACCTATAAGGATCGGCACCATTATTTTGAGTCCCCGGAGGAGGCGTGGGCCTTTGTGCAGGCCGAGAAATTGGACTCAAACTGAGGGTCTAAGATGGGGGATGCTGTATAATACTGTATTTGTATTTGCTTAGTTTAATGTAAGATGTGGGTTGGCCTTCGGGTGGGTGGGGTGATGTCGATTTGTCTTTTCTATATGGGTTTTTCTGTAGGGGTCTGGTGGACGGATTTGGGCAGGGGGGTAAACGGGGAGTTCGGGGAGCTGGTGGGGGGGACTGACAATGGGAGTAGCCCTGGAGGAGGCGAGGCCGGGTAGGGCGATAGTGCGGGCTTTCTGCGGGTTTCCCGCGCTGGGAGATGGTGGGGGCGGGATCAGGGCTGAGAAGCGTGGGTCGTTGCTGGCTGTTTTCTTTTCCCGCGCAAGAGGGCGGGGTGTGGAGAGAGGGGACCCGTTGACGGGCACAATGGAGGAGGGGTAGTCCCACGTGGGGAGGAGTCGGAGGTAGGGCGGGAGTCGCCGGGGTCAGCAGAAGTTACCTGGCTCACGGGAGTGTTATGGAGGGGGTGCGCGGCTAGGAGGGGTCCTAGCTGGGGGGGGGGGGTAACTGGGTTGCTGCTGAAACGGTCAGGAAGGAGCTGGAGGACGCAGGGGGGGGGGGGGGGAAGAGTTGCCGCCGTGGGAAACTGGCAGAGCGGGGGACACTGGCCGGTGGTGGGCAAGGGATGGGGTATGGCTAATCGGCAGGGGAGGGGGGCAGGGAGCCCTCTGATCCGGCTGATAACCTGGAATGTGAGGGGGCTGAATGGGCCGGTCAAACAGGCCTGGGTATTTGCGCAACTGAAGGGGCTGAAGGCGGATGTGGCCATGCTCCAGGAGACACACCTGAGAGTGGTGGACCAGGTTCAGCTGAGGAAGGGATGGGTGGGCCAAGTATTTCACTCGGGGCTGGATGAGAAGAGTAGGGGGGTGGCGATCCTGGTGGGGAAGAAGGTGCCGTTTGAGGCGTTAAATGTGGTGGCTGACAGTGGCGGGAGATATGTGATGGTGAGTGGTAAGCTGCAGGGGGAGCGGGTGGTGTTGGTGAATGTTTACGCCCCAAATTGGGACGATGCGGGGTTTATGCGGTGTATGTTGGGCCGCATTCCGGACCTGGAGATGGGGGGCCTGATCATGGGGGGGGGGGGGGGGGGGGGGGCTTCAACACGGTACTGGATCCCCCATTGGAGCGATCCAAGTCCCGGATGGGTAGGAGGCCGGCAGCGGCTAAGGTGTGGAGGGGATTTATCGACCAGATGGGGGGGGGTGGATCCCTGGAGGTTTGCGAGGCCAAGGGCCAGGGAATACTCGTTTTTCTCCCACGTACATAAGGCCTACTCGAGGATTGATTTTTTTTTTTTGTCCTGAGCAGGGGGTTGGTTTCGAGGGTGGAGGATGTGGAATACTCCGCCATTGCCATTTCAGATCATGCCCCGCACTGGGTGGACCTCGGGCTGGGGGAGGAGAGGGCCCAACGTCCGCTCTGGCGCATGGAGGTGGGGCTGTTGGCAGATGGGGAGGTGGCCAAGAGGGTTCGGGGGTGTATCGGGAGGTACCTTGAGGCCAATGACAATGGGGAGGTCCGAGTGGGGACGGACTGGGAGGCATTGAAGGTGGTGATGAGGGGAGAATTGATCTCCATCCGAACCCATAGGGAGAGGGGGGGAGCAGAGGGAGAGGGAGAGACTGATAGGGGAGATGGTGCGGGTGGATAGGAGATATGCGGAGGCTCCAGAGGAGGGATTGCTGGGGGAGAGGCGTAGCCTTCAGGCCAGATTCAACCTATTGACTACCAGAAAGGCGGAAGCTCAGTGGAGGAAAGCACAGGGGGCGGTGTATGAATATGGGGAGAAGGCGAGCAGGATGCTGGCACACCGCTCCGAAAGCAGGACGCGGCCAGGGAGATTGGAGGAGTGACGGATAAGGCTGGAAAGGTGGTGCGGAGGGGAGTAGATGTTAATGGGGCCTTCAGAGACTTCTATGGGGAACTGTACCGGTCGGAACCCCCGGTGGAGGGGGGTGGAATGGGGCGCTTCTTGGACAAGCTGCGATTCCCGAGGGTGGAGGAGGAGCAGGTGGAGGGACTGGGGGCGCCGATCAGGCTGGAGGAGGTGGTCAAAGGGATAGGGAGCATGCAGTCGGGGAAGGCGCCGGGGCCGGATAGGTTTCCGGCGGAATTTTATAAAAGGTATTTGGACCTGGCGGGTGTTATCTCTTTCCCTTTTGTTGTTGGGTATTCTTTTGTTTTTTTCTTTTGTTTGTAGTTGCTTTTGAAGTTGGGTGGGTATTGTTCTTGGGGTGTTACCGCGGTTGTTTTGTTAATAGAGTTGAGATGTTTATATTTTGTAAAAATTTCAATAAAAATTATTTTTTAAAAAATAAAAATTTATTGAGCACAGTGATGACTGTTCTAACCCTCAAGGAGGTCACTGCATCAGATTCTCTGTGACCTCCACTGAATACGAACTCCCCCGGTAAGTAACGAGAGGGCTTCCCTTTAACAGGGGGTTAGATCATTAGTATAAAAACCCCGGCCTGGACACATGTTGGGGAGGGAGACCCTTCGGGGAGTGGAGAACTTGTATGTAGTAAATAAAATCTAACCTTTGTTTCTCATGCTGCTTTCAGCGGATTCTACACTGGAGATGAGGGTAGAATATGATATGTCTGCACTGTACTTCGAATAATACTTTTCACTGTACCTAGGTACAGGTGATAAATCAAATCCGATCCAGTATGAACCCATATGTGCACATGTGTGCAATGTACGACAGCTTGAGCCACCATCGACCCATTGTGACTATCTTTCGGCACGCATGGGGTACCTGGGGTGCTGGTCTCGGACAATGGGACAGCGTAGCATTCGTGAGTGTAGAGTTTGAGGTCATGACCTCAAATATACCACCTGGCGTGGAATGGGTTAGCGGAGCGTGCAGTTCAGACGTTCAAAAAGGGAATGAGTCAGGAAAACAGATCTCGGGGTCCTGGGAGACTCGGCTACCCCAATTCTTTTTTTGCTACTGGACAATGTTGCATGCCACAACGGGGGTCGCTCCGGCTGAATTGCTGATGGGCCGTGGCCTTTGTACGCATTTAAGTTTGGTTTCCCCGGACAATGGCGGGGAAACTGCCGGCGCCAGGACGAGCTGAAGCTGGTGCAGGTCATCATACGCCTTTGTGCACCTTCGCTGTAGGAAACGCAGAGTACATCTGCTTTTTGGGGTGGTGCTACATGGATCCCGGACATAATGTTAGCCCAGGCAGGACCGATCTTTCATCATGTGAGGGATATCTTATCTAATGGGCATGTGGATTACCTCTGAGGTATCCCTTAGATGGCAGATCAAATTGCGGATGTTTCAGACCAAAACTGCCGCCAGCTTGAGTTAACACCTAAGCCCCAACTACACCTGTTGTAGCGAAGTGGGTTTTGGACATGGAGGATGGCGAGATACTGGATGAAGTTCCACTAAATTCCGAGTCTGATATCATGCATTGCCACCACTGGACCCTGTTATGTCAGCTCCCCCAGCCACTTCTGTTCCAACGACTCCACCAAGGGGCTCCACGTAGAAATGCTGCTCCACGGTTCAGTACATGCCTCTGGATGCCACATGGCCAGCCCCCGACAACCGTTCCCAGGCTAAGATGACTAGGGGTTCCTTGGACCCGTCCATGGACATGGACCTATCTCTGGACTTTGGGGGGTCGTAATCCTCATGGAGGTCACTGCATCAGGGCTCTTAGATTTCCTGTGACCTCAATGAATAGGAACTCCCCCAGTAACTAGGGGGTGGAGCTTCCCCTCAACAGGGGATTAGATCACATGTATTAAAAACCCAAGCCAGGGTGCAGGTAGGGGAGGGGGACCCTTCAGGGAGTGGAGAGTTAGTATATTGTAAATAAAATCTAGCCTTTGTTTCCTAACTGCTTGGTCAATGTGTGCTGCTTTCGTGGATTCTACATTGGCCTGAGTAGGTGGACTGAGCAGGGTTGCAGAAAAACCGACGTGAATATGCATGATGGTAACAAAAGGACAGAGAGCTATTAGACTGAGACCCACCTGAGTGATACTGCAATTGCCTCCATGATATTGGCATTTATTTTATTGCAACAAACCATTTATCCTCATTATAATAACTCCACATACAGGGAACTATTTCAAGGCTGTAATGAAATTTTGGGCTTCAGTTGATGGATGTAAGTGAACTGGCTCTGCTGTAGTATATCATCTGCACCCGTTAGATGACAGTTTTATTCTTACGTGCAAGTACTTGGTGCCAGTAATTTTCCATGTTTGTTTTTGATACTGTCTTCCTGCTTGTTGCAAAGAAATCCAATGTAGTTCTGTTTTTCCTTCCATTTGTCGGTGTACGTGGGTTTCTGTATTCCGTTATGTAAACCTTTCCTGCAGTTCAAGCAATGGATTCAGACTGCTAGTTTTAATCATTGCACCTTGAGTGGAAATTGTTTTCTTCCTATTCTCATAGTCTGAATTCATTTTCAAAAAGGAAGTCAGATTGATATTGTTTCTTCTATTACTGGTTGGAAGCCCGATGATACCTTTTGTAATTTAAAAAAGATGATATTGTACCAGATCGGAAGAGTAGATGCACGCATGAGTAAAATGTAGAGACTAATATTTATGCCGTAAAAAATAAATTAAATTGACTTAAGTGAAATCGAAGGGGATTAAAAAAAAATTGCTGTTTGCTACTTGTGGGAAAGATTTCTTTAAAGTATTCATTCTCTGGTTATGAGCATCACTTGCATGATTGGCATTTGTTTCCTTGAGAATATGTTGATGGTCAGTCTTCATGAACTATTGTCCCTGCAAATGTTTTTAACGGTTTGATACAGCTGAGGTGAGAAGAAATTTCTTTCTGAAGGTTGTGTAACTTTGGATCCCTGTACCTCAGAAGGTGGTGGAAGCGGGGGCATTGAATATTTTTTAATAGCGATGTAGGTAGACTCTTATTAGGCAAGGGAATTCTAGATTATCTGGGTAGATGGGGAATGTGGAACTCAGAACAGATCAGCCATGATCTTATTGAATGACAGCGCAGGCTCAAGGGGCCGAATGGCCGAGTTCTGCTCCAATTTCATATTAGAATTAGAACAGGCCCTTCGGCCCTCAATGTTGTGCCGAGCAATGATCACCCTACTCAAGCCCACGTATCCACCCTATACCAGTAACCCAACAACCCCCATTAACATTATTTTTTAGGACACTAAGGGCAATTTAACCTGGCCAATCCACCTAACCCACACATCTTTGGACTGTGGGAGGAAACCGGAGCACCCGGAGGAAACCCGCGCACACACTGGGAGGACGTGCAGACTCCGCACAGACAGTGCCCCAGCCGGGAATCGAACCTGGGACCCTGGAGCTGTGAAGCATTGATGCTAACCAGCATGCTACCGTGCTGCCCACTAATATGGAACTAGGTAGTTTTGTGGGCCACCTCAGAGGGAAGTCAACCATATTGGTATGAGTCTGGACTTTGGAGTCGTAGACAGGCCAGACTGGTTTCTTTCATTAATTTACATAGAACATACAGTGCAGAAGGAGGCCATTCGGCCTCTCGAGTCAGCACCGACCCACTTTAGCCCTCATTTCCACCATATCCCTGGAACGCAATAACCCCTCCTAATTTTTTTGGACACTAAGGGCAATTTAGCATGACCAATCCACCTAACCTGCACGTCTTTGCACTGGGAGGAAACCGGAGCACCCGGAGAAAACCCACGTAGACACGGGGAGAACGTGCAGACTCCGCACAGACAGTGACCCAGCGGGGAATCGAACCTGGGGCCCTGCCGCTATGAAGCCACAGTGCGAATCACTGTGCTACCGTGCTGCCCTAGGGACACGTGAACCATTTGAAGTTTTACCACAATCTGACCACTTCATGGTTACTGTCACTCATGTTAGCTTTTTTCTGATATTACGTGAGAATGTGAGTTTGGTTTTTGAATAATTAGTCCAATGATTATTATGCTACTGTATTCATTCTGATCTATAGAACACAGACTAAATTATGCTGCTACCTTATAACCAATCTCAGTTCGCAATCTAACGTTTTATTTTACATTGCTGTTGTAATTTTGCGTGCATAGGTTGGAAGGCTTGTTGTAAATTATTTTTAGGAAGCTTTGTGCTGTAATGACATGAATATCTGGCACATTCCATCGGCTGTGAAACAGAGAGGGGCTGTCTTGATTCTTTACCCGTCTAGATATTTAAAATGGAAATCCTGAGCAAAGTACAAATAACAATCTGTTCCTAAAGTTAATATTACCCTGCAAAATGTTTCAGTAGTGTTTTACACTTGCTTAACAGCTGTAAATCATTCCTCTTTTTAGATATTTTAGAGAAATAAATAATACTTTTACTGATTCACTGAAAAGAAGTTCAGGACGGATTCCATCAAATCAATGTGCAAAACTGGTTCAAATATTCTTTTTTCTTTTTCATAAATTTAGAGTACCCAATTCATTTTCCAATTAAGAGGCAATTTAGTGTGGCCAATCTACCTAGCCTTCACATCTTTGGGTTGTGTGGGCGAAACCCACTCAAACACGGAGAGAATGTGCAAACTCCAAAGAGACAGTGATCCAGAGTCAGGATCAAACTGGGACCTCGGTGCCGTGAGGCTGCAGGGCGAACCCACTGCGCCACCATGCTGCCCTCGTTCAAATATTCTTTAAGTTTGGTGGCCTTCATCTTGATTTCTGATTCAGTACAGAGCTTCACAATGTTTTGTGGCCAATGAATCACTCTTGAAGTGCGATCACTGTTTTGTAGGCAAATTGCATACAGCAGGGCCATATAAGCATTGAAATAAGCAACCAGTTAATTTATTTTTGGCTGTGGTTGAAGGATAAATGTTGACTGAGACACCAGGGGAATTGCTCTGTTTTTCAAATAGTGACATAGGTTATTTTATCTCAGTTAACTTCTTAATTTGAAAGATGGCATCACCCAATATTGCAGCAGTCCCTCAGTGACTTATAGCTTTTGATTGTACATTCTATGTGCATGAGATAATTTCACGGTGGAAGAGGGTGAGTTACCTGGAATCCTCGTGTTGCATGACAAAGCAGCAAAATTTACAGATAATGCTCAGGCTGGGATCAAAAATTAAATATTTTTTTTAGTATTTTTCACAAGTTGAGTTGTGTGGCTAAAATTTCTAAAATGTTTTCCATGGCTACTTATGTGTGTTGCTGAGGCGGCAAAAGGACTGATTGTTCCATGTATAATTGTAACTTGTAAAATTGTTTGATTCTTCATTTGTATCATTGTCTCTCATTGTCAATCTGACTGAATCATGACTGAACTTAACCCTATCACCTTCCAGTATTGACAAGTATTTGCCAAAAAAGACCCGTGAAGGAGTTGCACAGTGGTTGGCGCTGAGGACCCGGGTTCTAATTCTGGCCCCGGGTCACTGTCGGTGTGGAGTTTGTAAATTCTCCCCTTGCTTGTGTGGGTTTCACCCCCACAACCCAAAGATGTGCAGGATAAGTGGATTGGCCACACTAAATTGCCCCTTAATTGGAAAAAAAATAATAGGGTACTCTAAATTTATAGAAAATGACTTCTGTTCAGGTCAGCATAGAAAGTGGGCCTTCCTTATTCGTGTTACTTGTGCCATATCATCCACCGAGCTGAGAAATTGTGTTTTACTCGAGGGCTGGGAGAGGGGGTGGGGAGAGCTAGCTAGCTGTGAGAATTTCAGCGGAAAGCAAGAGGAGTCATTTGATACACATGGCTGAAAGAAGAAACAGCTATAACAGCATTTCAGACAAGATATCAGACAGACAAACCTCTCATTACAGCTGCAATATTAGGTGAGCACAGGGTATCTCTGGCACAAATGTCAGAAACTTAAGACCGATACAATAAAGAAACAGTAAACCTGAAAATCTAGTTTGCAGTTGTCCTTTAAAATGGGAGAACAATTTATTGATGTTGTATGAATATGTAATAATTAGTATTGGGTTCATGGAAAACTTGCAACTTAAGTGAAACTTAATGTCGTTTGATATATTCTAAATTGAATGATTAACAATCTGACAGCTTCGTGGTCACTGTTAGTAATGATTTACAGGCTAGATAATAAGAAAATAAAGGTGCGTAGTGCTAGGATGAAGCAATGGTCAATATGGTATGTATCAATGATTAGCATTCTACTTGTAATACCATTGTCAAAGTGTATCATAAGGTAAGGAAGCTCCAAGTTGAGAGTAATGTAAGCAACTGTTTCTATCAGTTGCGCAATAAGCTGCTTTCTAGTAGAAACTGTGACAGATCAAAGACTATCTCTTTAATATTTTGAAATTAATCTTTAATCTATATGGTGCCTTGTTTTTCTAAAATTTTTCTGAAGCAGTTGGCTGGGATCAGTCTGCTTCTGTAAGAGATAGAAAAGAATTCAGCACTTTAGCTAGTAGGTATATTTGCTTCAAAGGTACCCGCTGATTGTTTTCCAACAAGTGCTAAACTAAATTCTACTTGTGGTACGTAAAAACAAAAAATAATTGAACACCAGGTTCATGATAACTTTATCCATTTGCCCATACCATTTTCAGTTGCCTCTTGGGGGAATCCATCGACAAGATAGTGCAACCAAAATGGTGACAATCTTAAGTTGAACCAGACTGTTTGTCTGTGATGGATGAACGCCACCAGCTCCGAATACTTTCGGCTGCACAGGGGAATGAGGTATGGTGCCCGTTATCCCCGCTCCTGTTCGCACTGGCAATCAAACCACTGGCCTCAAATCGGCAGAGTGGTGGTCAGGTATTCAGAGAGGGGGCAGAGAGCACAGAGTCTCACACTCTATGTGGATGACTGGCTCCTCTACGTGTCGACCCCCTGGGCAGCATGAGAAGATAACCGGACTCCTTGGGGGGGGGGGGGGGGGGGGTTCAGTGTCTTCTCGGCTTACAAACTCAAGCTGGAAAAGAGCGAAATCTTCCCGGTAAATCCTCAGAGGGAGGAGCAGAACTGAAAGAACCACCATTCAAAGTGACCCAAACCAAGTTCAGGTATCTGGAAATCCAAGTGATCCACACCTGAACGAGGCTCCACAAATGGAACCTCTCCAGCCTGTGGAGGAGGTGAAGAGGGACCTGCATTCGTAAGTGGGAAGGGTACATTTGGTCAAAAATGAATGTGCTGCCCAGGTTCCTCTTCATATTCAGATCACTCCTATCTTCATCCTCAAATCCTTCTTCGGGGTCAATGAGTTCATTGTAGCCTTTGTCTGGTGGGGGAAAAGAGTCTCCAGGATACGCAAGACCATCTTTCAGCGAGGGCAACAAGTGGGAGGCCTGGCCCTACCTAACCTCCTATTCTACCACTGGACGGCAAATATGGAGAGGGTGAGGGGGTGGCTAAGAGAACCGGAAGTGGACTGGGTCCAAATGGAGGAAGCCTCCTGCACGGGGATGTCTCTCCTGAGTATTGGCCATCGCATCACTCCTGGCCCCTCCACACATATACCCCAGGAGCCCAGTGGTAGTAGCCACCCTAAGGACATGGAACCAGTTCAGGCGCCATTTCAAGCTTGGTGAGATTTCCATATAGGCCCCCATCTGCAATAACCATAGGTTCACACCGGTGAGGATAGACACCGCATTTGCAATGTGGAGGGGAGGACACTGAGGCATTGAGAAGGACATTACGTGAACGATATACTGGCACCCCCTGGGGGAACTCTGAGATGCTCCAAATCCAGAAAGGGACTCTCTCTGCAAAAAAACGTTCCCCAGACACCAGGACAGACATTTCTGTACACGAATGTAGGGCTGAACTGGGTAGGGGAAATCAAATGTGGAAACATCTACAGCCGATTCATCAAAAAGGTCACAAACCCACTGGACAAAACCAGATTGAAATGGAAGGAGCTGGGTATGGAGATAGGGGGAGAATTCTTAATCAAAGCGCTGCAGTGGATCAACTCCATCTCCTCTTGCAGTGGGCTAAGCTGGTGCTGTTCAAGTTGGAACACAGAGCACACCTTACTAAGACACGTATGAGTGGGCTCTTTCCCGAGGTGGAGAATAGGTGTGAGTGATGTCAGGGGGACCCAGCCAACCACACACACGGGGGGGGGCTAGGAAGAGGGGGGGCGGAGAAGGGGTGGGGAGGAAGGCCATTTGCAAGAGAGGACACGGATTCCTTCCACACATGTCAAACCGGGAAAACGGACCATCCTAACTTCCCTCAAACTCTTCTCTTCCCCCCCCCCCAATCGATACAATGTAAAGAGTCCGAGCAGTAATTGTAGACACGTGTATAAAGTTGCGTATAATTCTTATTAAAGGTTAAAAATCCCAATAAGAATACTTTTTTAAAAACTTATATGATACACACTATTGTAAATAATGTAGGGAAATGATAGTACTAAAACTACTGTCCCAGGTGTGCTAGCAGGGTGTGATATTTGTATTGTTATTGTTATTGTTTGGTTATTATTATTGTTCCTATATAATTCTGCAAAGTTTTGATTCCAACATAGTGGGCCGAAGGCCTGTACTGTGCTGTACTCTTCTGTGTTGTATGAAGTATTATTTGACAAACCAGCCACTTTTAACTTCAGCAATATCAGATGTAGCACATTATGTAAAAGTGAACTGCTGTACAGGGTAGATCATTTCTTGCTCCATGCTGATATGTTTCTTTTTACTGCTTATCAGGGTTGCCCTTGGTCTGATGAAAGTTCAGAATCATAGAATTTACAGTGCAGAAGGAGGCCATTCAGCCCATCTAGTCTGCAACGGCTCTTGGAAAGAGCACCCTACCCACAACTCCACCCTATCCCCATAACCCAGTAACCCCACCCAACACTAAGGGCAATTTTGGACACTAAGGGCAATTTTGGACACTAACGGCAATTTATCATGGCCAATCCACCTAACCTGCACATCTTTGGACTGTGGGAGGAAACCGGAGCACCCGGAGGAAACCCACGCACACACTGGGAGGATGTGCAGACTCCGCACAGACAGTGACCCAAGCCGGAATCGAACCTGGGACCTTGGAGCTGTGAAGCGATTGTGCTATCCACAATGCCACTGTGCTGCCCTGTGCAGCGACCTGAAACATTAACCCTTTCTCTCTCCTCCGATGCTGCCTGGCCTGCTGAGCATTTCCAGCAATTTACTGTTTTTATTTCAGACTCCCAGTAGCCGTAGTATTTTCTGTTGCTCGCATTCTGTCACTAATGGTGCTAGAATTCTGTAATTAAATGAACCAAGTGCTGAGCACGTTTTTTATTTTAAAAACTATGCAGCCAAGGGGAAGGGAAAACAGCATTTCAGTGCAACTCTCTTTGTTGATTTGATTCTGCGTTTTGTGTGCCTGGCTCACCTGAATGTATTAAAGAGTTCCTTCTCCATGGTTTTCCTTATCAAAATCCCTACTCCTTGCTCCACAGTTGATATATTTCTTGGATTGCTCAGTAAAGTAGGGATAACGTGTCTTCAGGTGAAATCCAGGATTTATTGCATTTATTAAACACGCTGTAAAGCCGAAGCTAGGTAGTGGATTCATTACAACCAGTTTTTGTACAAAGTAGGACACTAGAGCGTCAATTTTATAGGATCTCCATCAGCTCACTTTACAAAGATTGAGGTGTTTATTTTGCTGTTTCCAAATTGGTTTGCTCTCAAATCTTCCAGTTGGCAAATTCACATAATTGGGGCATCTGTTATGAGCAGTTAATTTCACTGCATTTAGCTGCTCAGGCATCTACAGTAAATAGTTTTCATTGCATTTTGTTTGAGTTATACATCTTGTGTCAAGAAGTGGATGATCCTGTACGTGCTTTAAACTGCACAATGTCAACACCTATTGTTGAAACCCATCCTTTCTGGTTTTGATTTGGAGAAAGGAGGATCATTGACTCTCTCCCTCGCTTCTGTACTCCCTATCCCATCTCTTATGAGCCTCCTCCCAACCATTAATAAAGTAATGGATGAATTCATTAATAGTGCTAGCAAGCAACAACTACTTGCCAGTAATTGGTTCACTGATGCTGCTAACAGAACAATTCGGCTCTAGCAGACATGTATACGAGAGCTGAATGCTAGAAATAATGTATCTTCCATTGGCATCATGGCAAAGTCTACTATATGTGGCACTAAGGAACACTAATCATAGAATTATTTCAGTGCAGAAGGAGACCATTTGGTGCATTAAGTCTGCACAAACCCTCTGAAAGAGCACCCTATCCAGGCCCATACTCCCACCCTATCCCCATAACCCTCCCTAACCATTTGGACACTATGGGGCAGTTCTTTTTAGCATGGCCAATCCACCGAACCTGCGCATCTTTGGACTATGGGAGAAAACCAGAGTATCCGGAGGAAACCTGCACAGACACTGGGAGAATGTATAAACTCCACAAGGTCAGAATCGAACCCGGGCCCTTGGCTGTGAGGCAGCAATACTAACCACTGTGCCACCATGCCGCACTAATACTGAACAATGAAAGCTGAAATAGACTGGTAATTCAGAGGCCTAGGTTAAGGCCTCAGGCCATGGGTGTAAATTACACCATGGCAACAGATAGAATTGAAATTCAATTAATAAAGCTGGAATATAAACCTAATCTTGCTAACCGTGATAACTATTGTTGATGTAAAAATCCATCTGGTTCAATTCAGGGAAGGAAATCTACTCTGCCGTCCTTGCTTAGTCTGGTTTACATGTCTGGCTTAAGGGGCTGGCTTAAGGGGCTGGTATAGCTCACTCGGCTAAATCGCTGGCTTTTAAAACAGACCAAGCAGTCCAGCAGCAAGGTTCGATTCCCGTACCAGCCTCCCCGGACAGGCGCCGGAATGTGGCAACTAGGGGCTTTTCACAGTAACTTCATTGAAGCCTACTCGTGACAATAAGCGATTTTCATTTCATTTTTCATGTAACTTCAGATCCACAGCAATGTGCTTGACTCTTAACTGCCCTCTGAAATGGCCGAGCAAACCCGAAATAAGGGAAATTTGGGGTGGGCATCAAATTCTGGCCTTGCCAGTGACACTCGCATGTTTATGGCCAGGTTTATGGCCAAGTTTTTATGCAAACGTCTTTGATTTAACCTTCAACGCCAACAAAGCCCTCAACATTTTGTGCTCTTGTTTGCAGCATCATTTGAACACCTTCACCTTTTCTGCATTTTGTAATGTACAAGCTGAGCAAACCAACAGCATGCAGCAAATAAAAATAGATAAATTTGCAAAATATATCTTTTAACGTTTGCACTGTCTTCAGCACAGATATTTGGCAGTCATTTCAATGAAAATTGCAAAAAAAAGTTTGTGAGGTTATGGAAATCCGCTATTTAAGATATTGAGGTTCTTATCCAGAAAACTGGCTTCCTTGGGAGATTTATTATTACACAGTGGAGATGATCATTTTTAGTTCTGCATTCACTCTGTTCAGATACTTAAGTCTTTGTAAGCTTTCTCTCAATTGCTGGAAAATGTTTACAGATTTTCAGCTTTTTAACTAACTGCTAATTTTATTGGATCCTGTTATTTTTTTAAAATCAACAAACGTACTGAAAATTGTAAGCAACTTGAAAAACTAGGAAACTTTTAATATCTAGTTCCTCTTTTGTAAATGTCAACAGCAACATTTGCAGTGACGGCACAATAGCACAGTGGTTAGCGCTGCTACCTACGGTGCTGTCTGTGTGGAGTTTGCATTTTCCCCGTGCCTACGTGTGTTTCACCCCACAACCCAAAGATGTGCAGATTAGGTGGATTGGCCACACTGAATTGCCCCTTAATTGAGGGAAAAGTAATTGGGTACTCTAAATTTATAAAAAATGTTTGCAATGATATAACACTTAATATAGTAGGCATGAAAGGAAGATCCGTGGTCCAGAGCTCAATCATTGAATCCATCATGCTTATGATTTTGCACCATTTTAGCTGATTGTTCCACACCGTCTCAGGCTTGTGTTCAAGTCCTTCCACACTCTTGCCATCCCCATCTGTAACGTCCTCCAGTCCTACAACACTCAGATTTCTGTGCTGTGCCTTCAACCACGGGTGTTGCAAGAGTATTTACTGCCTAGCTTAACCTTCAGCCTGGCACTCACCCACCCAACAATTAACTTTCAAAAACAAGTTTCATTAATTCATGGTTGTAGGCATCGCAGATTAGACCAATGTTTATTGCCGTTGAGAAGGTGCTAGTAAGCCCCCTTCTTTGAACTGCTGCAGTTCATGTGGTGCAGGTACCCCCCACAGTGCTGTTAGGGCGGGAGTTCCAAGAATTTGACCCAGCGACAGTGAAGGAACAGTGATATGTTTCTAAGTAGGGATGGTGTGTGGCTTGGAGGGGAACGTGATGGAGTGTCCCCAGGCATCTGTTGCCCTTGCCCTTCCAGATGGTAGGAGCATTGGGTTTGGAAGGTGCCTTGAGCAGTTCCTGCAGGGCATCTTGTAGATGGTGCACATTGCTGCCACTGTGCATTGGTGGTCGAGGGAGTGAATGTTCATGTGCGAAGTGTCTATCAAGCTGGCTGCTTTGTCCTGAATGGTGTCAAGCTCCTTGTGTGCTGCTGGAGCTGCGTTCATCCAGGCATGTGGAGAGCATTCCATCGCACTCCTGACCTGAACACTGCAAAATTGTCCCACTCTCTGGCAGCCACAAAATATTGCCAAACGAATGGGTAGTTATCATGATTCACTTACTGCAATCCCACACCTTGTGAGATCTCAGCCCGCATCACCCTGGATTGAAAACTGTTAGGTAGCTGGAATTTTTAACCGGTAGCACCACTCATTCCTGACAAAGGATGCCATATAATAGAAATTAACCTTTGTGGATATGAATAAAAGTGGAAGTATTCTTCCACCAAAACCTGCTCTTCCCCCAAGGTCCGTCCATATATCCTGAATGTGCTGCCTTCTCTGACCCCGCACAGGAGGGTGTCCTCTCCAATAAAGTAAACAGTGGCACCACCAGAAATGTCAGAAATGTCCAACGAGCAAAGTCCCCTACCTGAATGTATTTCCCCCCCCCCCCACCCCCCGCACCAAAGTCTTGCTTTCTCCCTCAACTCCTCCGAGCTGGGAAACCGCCCCTCCAGAAAAATTCCCTCGCCCTCTCCAGCCCCCTATCCACCCCCCAAAGTGGCATCCAATTTCTCCAACTCAAACAAATGATTCCGTCAAATAGAGGCCCATCTTGACACCCCCCTCAACTTAAAATGCTGACAGAGTTGCCGCCACATTTTCACACCGGGTTCAAAGAATATTTTGTTTGTGCACAACTCCGACTCCATCTGCACCCGGGTAACTTCCTGGTCTCCATACCACCCCAACAGCTTCTCTGCATTGGCTGCCCAATCATAAAACAACAAATCTGGCAGTGCCAACCCCGTGCCTGCCTATCCCTCTGTAGAATCTAAGGAGTTCTCCCCACCCATATGAAGCCTGTCATGAGCCATACCATCCCCCGAAAAAACTACTTTTGTCGAAAAACTGGGAGGCATTGAAATACAAACACAAATCACGGCAAGCTATTTATCTTAATGGATTGAACCCAGCCTGTCAAAGACGATGGAAGGCTGTTCCACCTCTGTAGATCCGCCCCCACCCTGCTTGCCAGGTAATTCAATTTGCGAAGGCGTGATGAATCCTGTACCACCTAGACTCCCAGATACTAGAACCTAGTCCCTGCCAGACGGAACGACAATTGCCCCCAACACAGCTCCCCACCACCCCACACAGTCCCCCCCCCCCCCCTTCCTCAACGGCAGTCCTCCCAACCCAGCTTTCCCGCCCATCCCCACTCTCGAAGGGCTAACCACAAAACACTAGCCCTTCCCAACGTTTAGTTTCTAACCCTGAAATGGAGCTGAACCTCTTCAGTACACCAGCACAGGGCTAAATCGCTGGCTTTGAAAGCAGGCCAGCAGCACGGTTCAATTCCGTACCAGCTTCCCCGAACAGGCGCTGGAATGTGGCGACTAGGGGCTTTTCACAGTAACTTAATTTGAAGCCTACTTGTGACAAGTGATTTTCATTTCATTTCATTTCACATCCCCCATAGCTAGCCTCCGATCCCTTGTGTACAGCAAAATCGTCTGATTATACGACACCGTGTTCTACTCCACCTCTCACAATTTTGCTCCACTTACCCGAGGCCCTCAAAGTGAAAGCCAATAGCTCAATCGCCAATGCAAACAAAAGAGGAGACAAAAACCCCTGCCTCATCCCCCTATGCAGCCCAAACGACCCCAAACTCATGGTGTTAGTGCACATAGTCGCAAACAAAACTTTGTATCGCAGCTGCACCCATGACACAAATCCAGGACCCAGCCTACATTTCTCCAGTACCATGAAAAGATAGCTTCATTCAACCAATTAAATGCCTTTTCTGTGTCCAGATCCAGCCCACCACCAGCGTAAGAACCACATCGAGTAACCACCTCACATTGGGCGACAATTTTCTGCCTGCCACAAAGCCTGTCTGAGTTTCCCCCATTACCTCTGAGAGACAGAGCTCCACCCTCGACGCTAAGAACTTAACTAAAAACTTTGCATCCACATTGAATTTTCCATCCACTTCGAATGTCATGCTGCACTGTTGCTAAATGTTACAGGTAAAATTGCACCTGCGCAAAAATTCAGTAGCAACGCCTGCTTCAATTTTTCACCTTTGGTATTAAGAATCAAATTGCAAGGGTGACTGACACAGAGTGATCTCAGTAAAAGCTCTAATATTTACAGCTCTGTACCAGGTTGCAACTATTTTCATACTCCATTTCCATAGCAGCGAATTGCCTAAAATACATGAGCAAAATATAATTAATTACACCAATACCCCAAGGATTGTATTATGATCTGCTCCCAAGTCAAACTCCCTAGCAGTTACACAATAAAAGTTAAAAAGGCAAAAAAAAAATGATTGTTTTGTTTAGAATGCTGGCAGTATTTTGTTTCATGTTTCTCAACGGAAACACCTATATGGAAAGGAACACACGTAATTTAACTATTGAGCACTTTGTTCTCTTAAACACTTTACCAAAATCTGTAGCTACACGCTGATTGAAAATCGCAACCAAGTTCTTCAATTTCCAAATTGGTGCTTTTCAATAGGGTGCAGAGCGTTGGAAGGGTCTGAAAGAACTTGAGAATATCCAAAGATGCAAAAGTATGATGCAAGGTTTGAAGACCAGCAATTCACCAGTGATTCAAGAAGAGACTTCAATCATAATTTTGCAGTCATGTGCCAATCCGAAACAAGGGCTGGTCTGACAACCCCATGGAAGTTGGCAGCACGGTCATCCTGAGAGATAAATGGCACATGGAAACTGATCAGAATCTCCATGAAAATTAAATGTCAAGAACTACTATTAGTCCCGACTTATCACTGTCCCATACAGCATTTGACACTGAGGAAGGTTGAACAAAAGTTTTTTTTCCACCTAAGCCACATTACATAAAAATTAAGGGCAAAGCCAAGAGTTTCACAGATAATATGAACAGAACTAGTTAAAAGTAAAGCCTCCATAGTCCCAGATGACCATAGACTGCTTTCCCCTTTGAAGGAGAGAGCTGACTGGTGGAAATATAATTTGAGGATCGCCACACCTCAGGTGAGGGGCAAGGTTGACAAGACGGGGCCTTTATGAATAACCTCAGCCAGTACGGGAATTGATCCCAAGCTGATGGCCTCGCTCTGCATCACGAACCAGCTGTCTAGCCAAATGAGCTAAACCGGCCCCAAACGCAACTAAACTGAAGGTGAAGACTAATCACTCCAATAGAAACTGCCAAACTCCCTTCATAGTTCTCATTCTGTGTTTCATTTCACAATTTATAGATCAAAACCACACATCTCAAATAACTGAACAAAGCACGTCTCGGACCCCTACGTTCAATTCGATTCTCTAAGTCAAGTGTAACATGGAGTATATGTACATCTACTGAAACTCTCTCTCTCACTCTATTTTTCTCTTCCTCTCTATTTTTCTCCCTCCCTCTCTCTTCCTCTCCCTATTGCCTAGGCCGTTCCTGGGGAGGCAGTGGCAAAGTGGTATTGTCACTGGACTAGTAAACTATGAGGCCCAGGGTAATGCTCTGGGTACCTGGGTTCGAATCCCACCATGGCAGATGGTGAAATATGAATTCAAAAATCTGAAATTAAAGGTCTAATGATGGCCATGAAACCATTGCTGATTGTCATAAAAACTCATCTGGTTCATTAATGTCCTTTAGGGAAGGAAATCTGCCATCCTTACCTGGTCTGGCCTACAAGTGACTCCAGACCCACAGCAATGTGTTTGGTAACTGTCTCCTCAACGGCAATAAATGCTGGCCCAGCCAACGACACCCAAATGTGTTGAGTAAGTGAGGGAAATTAGTCATTCCTTGTTCATTATTCATTGATTCCTGCTGGAACTGTACCTCATGCAGGTGCCATGTCTCTCTGGTCAAATAAATTCCTCATCCTAAACTCATACATGAAACATGACTGCTGAGGTAAGCCCATGCCCCAGAATTTCGCTCCTTTGAGGACAGAAGCCAGAAAATCGCTTTCATTATGGAGATGAGCAGCTTATTGATTAATTGATTGATTGATCTATTGTCACTCGTACCGAAATACAGTGAAAAGTATTTTCCTACGGCCAAGGGAAAGTACACAGTAGGTACGCAGTAGACAAAAAGAATAACCGACATAGTACATTGGTTACAGTGCGGAACAAGGGCATAACAAAGAAATAACATGAGCAAGGGCAGCATAGGGCGTCGTCGCGAATAGTGTTCTTACAGGGAACAGATCAGTCCGAGGGAGAGTGGTTGAACGTCACTGAGAATTTCACACTGGAACATAAAACATTGGAAAACTGGGAATTTATGCACATGCCATAATCTAGTGCAATCATTAGAACTAAGTGTAGGATTGAGAGTTGCTGGGTGCATCTACCATCCACTACTTTCTAGGCATCTGTTGGCTTTGTGCTGCTCTTTTTTTCTCTCTCTCCCATCTCAACCCGTCTTCTAAGATGCTGTTTCATATTCAAATAATTGTATCTCACTCAGTACCTCACTCCTGTAAGTAATCTTGTGAGAATTGTGACAGTGGATATCAGTGTGGTATTCCGTTGTTAATTTTTCACACGTGACCTGTCCCTGTTCAACATGCATAATTGTTGTGGCACAGAAAGAGGCCATTCGGCCCACCGGTTCTCGGTGGAACTATCCAATCAGTCCCACTACCCGGGTTTATCTTGTAGCCCTAAAAAATTTATTTCCTTCAAGTTCCCATCCAATTTCCTTCTAAAATCATGTTTGTCTCCGTTGCCACCATCCTCGTAGGCAGCGTTCCAGTCATTTCCACTTGCTGCATTTGGATTTGGATTTATTGTCACGTGTACCAAGGTAGACCGAAAAGTATTGTTCTGCGTACAGTCCAGGCAGATAGTTCCATACATGAAAAACATAATGCATACAAAAAATACACAATGTAAATATATAATGTGGAGATGCCGGCGTTGGACTGGGGTGAGCACAGTAAGAAGTCTTACAACAACAGGTTAAAGCCCAACATGTTTTTTTCAAATCACTAGCTTTCGGAGCACTGCTCCTGCCTCAGGTGTGAGGCAGGAGCAGTGCTCCGAAAGCTTGTGTTTGAAACAAACCTGTTGGACTTTAACCTGGTGTTGTAAGACTTCTTACTGTAAATACATAGGCACAGACATCGGGTGAAGCATGCAGAGTGTAGTGCTATTCAGTAGAGAAGATGCATGGAGAGATCAGTTCAGTCCATAAGAGAGTCCTTCAGGAATCTGGTAACAGTGGGAAAGAATCTGTGCGTGTTCTCAGACTTTTGTATCTGCTGCCTGATGAAAGAGAATAACCTGGGTGGGAAGGGTCTTTGATTATGCTGCCCACTTTTCCAAGGCAATGGGAGGTACAGAGAGGCAATGGATCGGATCCGGGTTCGCGTGATGGGCTGGGCTGTGTTCACGACACTCTGTCGTTTCTTACGGTTTTGGGATGAGCGGTTGCCATACCAGGCAGTGATGCATCCAGATAGGCTGCTTTCTGTAGGGCATCTATAAAAATTGGTAAGAGAAATTTCTTCAGTTTCTTAAACAATCGGTGCTGTTGTGCTTTCTTGGCTGTAGTGTCGAAGTGGATGGACCAGGGCAGATTTAAAATTAAAATAATTCTTGCTCTCATCCTCCCTACATCTTCTGCTCCAAACCTTTATCTCTGTTCCCTAGTATTTGTACCATCAGCTTTTGGGAACAGTTTTGCTTTGTCTGCCTTATCCAAATCTGTCATAATGTTGCACACCTCTATCAAATCTCCCCCTAACCTATGTTTGATCCAAGGAGAAAGGCCTCTCCCACATTACCTTTGTAGCTAAAGATCCTCATCCTGAAACCATTATGGAGAACCTCTGCACCCTCTCCAGGATTGTTGTGACAAGCGTGGTGACCAGAAACGAATGAAATATTGGGTTGGGGCCTAAGCTGAGGTTTTTACAGGTTCAACATAACTTCCCAGCTTTTGAACTCTATTTCTTATTTACGAAACCCAAGATTCTATATGCTTTGCTAACCTCTCTCTCAATACGCCCTGCCACAATCAAAGATCCAAGCACATGAACCCTCAGGTCCTTCTATTCATGCACACTTTTTGGAATTGTCCGACTAAGTCTATATTGTCACTCCCTATCCCAAAATATATCACCTAGCACTTCTGTGTTAAATTCCATCTGTCACTTGTCTGTCCATTGTGCTCACCTATCTGTCCTATTGCAGTGCTTGGCATCATCCTCCGTCTTTTTTTTAAATCAAAGCTAACACAGAATCTCTTATTTCATGAGTTAAAAATTTGGTAACCAATCTTTTGTGTGGTACCTTGTCAAGCACTTTCTTCATGGACAACATCCATTAATCAAGCACAATCTGCTTCTTCCAAATTCATGCCGGCACTCTTTAATTACTCAAACCTCTCCAAGTGTCTGTTGATGTTTGTTTTTCTCTGATTATACATTCTAAAACTTCACCAACCTCTGATGTTAAACTGATAAGCCTGTAGTTGCTAGGAATGATCTTGCACTTTTTTTGAATAAGGGTGTTTTATTTGCCACTTTCCATTCTTCTGGCACCTTCACCATATCCAAGGGAGATTGGAAGATTGTGGTACGGCCTTTTTATTATCTCCCTTTTCACTTTCTTAACAACCTGGAATGCAAACCATCTGCACTATCCACTTATCCACTATTAGCACAGGCTAGATGTACTGGAAAGACTAGCTACCAATTTTCACTCACTAAGAGAGAATAAAACAGAATGGCAGTCAACATTAACGAAAACCCCAAAATGTTCTACTGGAAAAGGAAAAAGTAAGAGTTAGGGTTGGTCCTACTAGGTTGGTACCATCGTCACTTCTACCAATTTATTTGGTCAGCATCCTCTTCCTTTGTAAATATTTCCTGTGCCTCTAAGCAAATGTCACCCTTTTAGTCCCCAGTAGGACCAACCCTAACTCTTACTGTTTCCTTTCTGGTGGAACATTTTTGGGTTTCCGTTCATGTTGACTGCCATTCTGTTTTATTCGCTCTTTGTGAGTCTAATTGTCCTCTTAACTTTCCCTCAAAGTTTATTGTATTTGGCCTGGTTCTTGCTCAAGGAATTCACCTGACATACATCACACACAATGAAACAATTTTCTTCATCAGAGGCCAGATTTGGTTCCCCTGTCTTTCCCTGTCATTGGAATGTATCCAACCAAGATCTAAAACATCTCCTTAAAGATCACTCATTGTTCTGTTAGAGATTTTCCTGTCAGTCTTTGGTTGAACTTTACCCTAGCTAGACCCTCTCTCAATACAGCACAGGAACAGGCCTTTTGGCCCCCCATTAAAATTAGTCCTCTTCCAATTTACATACAAATGTATGAATTGGGAGCAGGAGTAGGCATTTGACATTCTTGTCTATCCCCAATAACCTCTCAACCCCTCTTGTTTATCAAGAATGTATCTACTTCTGCTTTAAAGATATGAAAGACCCTGCCTCAACCACCTTTGAGGAAGAGAATTCCAAAGTCTCGTAAACCCTCAGATATAATTTATTTCTCTCATGTCTGTCTTAAATGGGTGACCCCTTATTTTTAAACAGTGGCCCTTAATTCTAGATTCTCCCACATGAGGAAATATCCTTTCCACATCCACCCTGTCCCCTGAGGATTTTATTTGTTTCAGTCAAGTCATCTCTTACTCTTCTAAATTCCAGTAGGTATAAGCCTAGCCTATTCAGCCTTTCCCCAAAAGACAGCCTGCCCATTCCAGGCATTAATTTTAAAGCCAAAATTCTACTTTTATATTGTTCCTTGCTCTTCTCAATTGATAACCCAAATTTTATCACTCTTACCCAAGTGTTTCACTGGATCATTTAGATAGTGTGGTTACAAAAGAAAGCCAGAGGCTGGGTATTCTGTAGTAGGTAACTCATCTCCTGACTCCCCAAGCCTCTTCAGCAACTACCAGTCAAGAATGTGATACCCTCTTGCCTATATGAGTGCAGTTCCAACAACACAAAAGGTCAACAGCATCCAGGGCAAAGGGGCTTGCTTAATTTGGCTGCCCATTTACCAGCTTAAGCGTTCTCTCCCTCCACCACTGACTCAGTGGCAGTGGTGGAGAGAGTGCGCATCATTTGTATAACTCCCCAAGCCTCCTTCAACAGCACCTTCCAAGCCTGCAACCTCGAGAACCCAGGACAAGAGCAGCAGCTACGTAGGAATAAAGTATAAGGGGCCTTGACAGGAAACGCACTGCCAAGGCTGCACATAGCCCATTTTGTACAGTGGGGAGCACCACCCACCAGATCTCCCCAGTGTAGTGAGAGATCATCTCCCAAGACCCCTGAGTGATCCCTGACTGCCAATCTAGCACCCCAGCAGTGCCCATGCTAGCTGCCAAAGCTACCTTAACACTGCAAGCAGGCAGTGCCAGGGCATCACCCTGCTAAAAGGGCATGCAGCTGAGGGCATCTGATATCCTGGGAGACCCCCACCAGTGCAGTTCCATCTGGTCTCTTTTTTTTTCTTCAAAAAATATACTTTATTCATAAAATTTGTCATAAACTTTGCAGAACATTTCAAATTGTCTTGACTGTACATTTCCATCTGAGTTACATTCATTTGTCTTTCTTCAATTCAATTGGGATAACGTTACACACGTATCCTACTTTAAGTTACAGTTCCTTCTTAACTATTTACATTGCTTTGTTTCTTTCATACATTGTGGTATTGAAGACCCGGACCGAGGAGCTTTACACTGTTACCAACCCCTCGGTGTTCATTTTCTGGTAAGACCTTACACAGTGGTCTTTCCCCATTGCGCCTTGGTGGCAGCTGCCCCAAGCTTGAGTGCGTCCCTCAGCGCGTAGTCCTGGACCTTGGAATGTGCCAGTCTGCAACACTCGGTCGAGGACAATTCTTTGCACTGGAAGATCAGCAAGTTTTGGGCAGACCAAAGAGCGTCTTTCACCGAGTTGATGACCTTCCAGCAGCAGTTGATATTTGTCTCAGTGTGTGTCCCTGGAAACAGTCCGTAGAGCACAGAGTCCTGTGTTACTCTGTGGGGACCAGTGCTGAATGGCGCTTGCCCAAGGCCTCGGAGGTGAAGGGGATGAATTCCAAAGCCTCTGGTACCTCGGGAATCTGCACATTAAAGTGAGACTAGCTGTCAGAACAATAGCCCTGGCTGAGTTTCATTTATTTTTCCTTACTTGGAAGCCTGTCAACTGGAATCTGGAGTGGTCTGAAGTACACTTCTGTAAAAATGAATACAGTGCAAGTTCTCCAGTGAGCAACCCACCCAAAGAATCAAAATAGCTACTTTTAAACAGCGACTCAAAATGTTAGACTCCCATTAGAACACAAATATATCACTAACAGAACAAAACTTTGTATAAAATAAGTACAGAGGAAGAAATGATTTTATACGGAGAACATTTCGCTTTTTTTAAACATAGTTCAGAGGGTGGAACCTTAACTAAATTCTGATCTCGTATCCGAGGCTTCTTAATGAATTTCCGATGAGTCTCTTGTGACTTCTTAAGAAGAAAACTGTAATAACTATCAAGTGAGTTTATTACAATATTATGGAAACATTTGGGTCTATTTCTTACTCTTTATTTTCTGCAGTGCTGTTCAGAATTGCATTATGCAGTTGATTTCAGCATTTTACTTCAACTTTCATTTGTATAGCTCACTTCGCATTAAACAGCCTAAAGCAATTCACAGAGATAGAAATTGATCTTGAATGGGAACAGAAGAGTATAGCATTCAATTCTTGTTGTCACACTTTAGGAAAGATGTGAGTGTCCTTGGGAGGATGCAGAAAACATTTACCAGCATGGATGGGGGGACTTTAGCTACAAGGTTAGATTGTCGAGGCTGGGATTGTCTTTGAAGGAAAGCATATTGAAGCAAGGTCTGATAGAGGTGTACAAGATTATGACACGCTTGGATCATGTAGACAAAGGAAACCTTCCCGTCAGCTGATGGTATAAGGACTAGGGGACACGGATTTGAAGTCTTGGGTGGGCATGTTGGGGGTGGGTGATGTGAAGAAGAACTTTTGATTCATTAAATGTTAATGACTCTGAACTTGCTGCCCACAAGGGCAGTGGAAGCCAAGATGGTCAATGATTTTAAAAAGGGGAAATTGGATGGGCAGTTGCAAGAAATAAACTGCAGAGCTGCAGGGATAGAATGGGGAAAGAAACTGGATAGTTTGTTCTATAGAGAGCCAGCATGGGCACGATGAGCTGAATGGCCACTTTCTATGCCTTTATGATTCAGTGACTGCAAAAGATGAGCGAAAGTATGATTTTTAAAACAATAAGCTTGAGCAAGCTTTTAGAGATGAAGAGACAGATACAAGTATATCAATAGGAAGAGGATTACCAGGGAAAGCGTAGGACCCATTCACGTGTTAAACAAATACTTCACATCTGTCTTCACTCGGGAGAGGGAGGATATTGGTACAGAATTCAGACAGAGGGACTGAGACTCTTGAGCAGTTTGACACAGGGAGTGAGGAGATACTTGAGATTTTGAGAGACTTAAAAGTGGACAAATCCCCAGGTCCAGACAAATCCCCAGTATCCCAGGCTGTGGTGGGACGCAAGGGAGGAAATTACAAGGGCTCCTGACCCCCAAATCTTTAATTCCTCTCTAGCCACAGGAAGGTACTGAGGGCAGCTAATGTGGTTCCACTTTTCAATCTCCACTTGGAGAGGCAAGGTTTGATCAGAGACGGTCAGAATGACTTTGTAACAGGGAGGTCATGCCTAACAAACTTGATTGAATTTTTTGAGGAGGTGACCAGGTGTGCAGATGTGGGCAGTGCAGTTGATATAGTATATATGGATTTCAGCAAAGCCTTTGATAAGGTCCCACATGGGAGACTGGTGAAGAAGGTAAAAAGCACACGAGATCCATGGTAACTTGGCAAGTTGGATCCAAAATTGTTTTTGTGATAGGAGACAGAGGATGGTGGTAGAAAGCTGGTTGTGTGACTGGAGGCCGATGTCCAGTGGTGTACTAGGGATCAGTACTGGGTCCATTATTGTTTGTGATAGTTAGGTCGCCATAGTCCCAGATGACCATTGGCTGCTTTTCCCTTTTGAGTGGAAGAACTGACTGGTGGTGATTTAACCTGAGGATCACCATGCCTCCGGCGAGGAGCAAGGTTGAGAAGGTGGGCCTGATGAGTAACTTCAGCCGGTTTGGGAACTGAACCTACATTGCTGGCCTCACTCTGCATCACGAACCAGCTATCTAGCCAGTTAAGCTAAACCAGCATGAGAGGCTTGGTGAGCTTGTGTTTTCTTTGGAGCAGAGAAGGCTGAGAAGAGACCGAATTGAAATGTACAAGATTATGAGGGACATAGACAGGGCGGATGTGGAGTTTGCACATACATCCGTGTATGCGTGGGTCTCACCTCCACAACCCAAAGATGTGCAGGGTAGGTGAATTGGCCACTCTAAATTGCCCCTTAATTGGAAAAAAATGAATTGGGTAGTCTAAATTTATAATTTTTTTTAAAAAGTGAGAAATGCATTCTAGATAGCGTATTGAAATCAGTGACCCGCTGTTCTGTAGCGTATTGAAATCACTGACCCGCTTTTCTGAAGTGGCATACCGGATTTGCCTCCCCCACTGCCTACCAAATCCGCTGTTAAACCAAAAGCAGGCATGTTTGCCGCAGGTTAGAATCATGTTTACAACCCCCACTCCCTCCCCCCTCCCCTCACTCTCATGTTGTCATTGTAGGGTGAGGGAGAGATGATTAAAACGCGCTAATGTTTATAACACTAGATACAAAATGTTGCAAGTATATCATGATCCTCTTATCAGAGCCAGAAACAGGGTGTCCATCAGATGCACTCATCTGCCTTTTACCTTTACAGGTAATATAAACATTTTGACTTTTTTTAAATTTCCAAGTCAAATGTCATCTCTCGCCCATTGTAATGTCAAAAGCAGAATGGTAAATCAAAGTACTGTGCAGCATCAGTGTTTCGGATTAGGTAGCCATACAAGCCAGGTACCAGAGCATCTACCTACTGGGTGTGTCAAAATGCAAGAGAGTTGTGCTACCTCACTTGTTTTTCTTGTTCTGTGTGGAGAGGCAATTGCACTTGTGTACTGTATATCTGGATTTGTCAGCTCTGCCCAGTCTATTGTGGAAATATTTTCTTTCTTTTAGGCTTTCTTTCCCAACCTCCCAGAAATTGTGGTTTGGTGACCTTGCACATGTAATTTGGAACTACCTAAAGCTGTCATAGTTTTAATTTTTCAATGTAATTGAGAAATAGTTACTGAGCGCAGCAACCATTGACCCCAAAACTGGTGTGCACAGAGAATTCTTTAAGCATTTTTTTTTACCACCCGTTGCACTGTGTCAACACATTAAAGCAAACATGTTTCAAATGAAGCATACCTAGCAAATTAGCACACTGAGGACAGAGTTCACAGAAGCAGCAGACCCCTGACTTCACTTCCTGTGGATGAATTTTTACAAACTTTTTTTACAAAACATTGCAGTTTTGGTGAGGGGGGAACTGAATTTTATTCCAGACTGGAAGAAAGTTTTGCAGTTTGGTGTAAAGTGGTGCACTTTGTTCAAGTCTTCAGCCCCCTCTTACCTTGAAGGTGACTTTTGTCAGGATGCAGTATCAAAGACGAACTCGAGAGAGAGAGGAATCAGAGCCGGATCCAGTACCTTCCTCGCCCAAATTCTCCACATGCACAGGCTCAACACTGAGAAAACGAGGATCGCAAGTATATGGGGCTGGTTTAGCATAGTAGGCTAAATAGCTGGCTTGTAATGCAGAACGATGCCAGCAGCACGGGTTCAATTCCTGTACTGGCCTCCCCGAGCAGGTGCCAGAATGTGGCGACTAGGGGCTTTTCACAGTAACTTCATTGAAGCTTACTTGTGACAATAAGCTATTATTATTATTATTATTATTATTATTATTATTATTATTATAAACAGTTGAAACTGCAACCCCGGACTGCAGCTGTTTGATGGGTAGTAAGTGTTTACAACTACTTAATCATCCAGGCCAAGCAGCTTTGTAATTTTATGAATGGGATGAAAAAATAATGTATGTAATGTTACTGCATTGCAAGTTGATAGTTAATTCAGTTCCAAAGGGGCAGCATGGTGGCGCAGTGGTTAGCACTGGGACTGCGGCGCTGAGGACCCAGGTTGGAATCCCGGCCCTGGGTTACTGTCCGTGTGGAGTATGCACATTCTCCCCGTGTCTGCGTGAGTTTCATCCCCAAAACCCAAATGATGTGCAGGTGAGGTGGATTGGCCATGCTAAATTGCCCCTTAATTGGAAAAAAAATATTATTGGGTACTCTAAATTTAAAAAAGGATTCTGCTCTTCAACTTTCCACGATGTGGAGATGCCAGCGTTGGACTGGGGTGAGCACAGTAAGAAGTCTTACATCAGGTTAAAGTACAACATGTTGAAACAAACATGTTGGACTTTAACCTGGTGTTGGAAGACTTCTTACTTAATTTTCCACAATTTTAAAGATATTTTGTTCTTTCATAAGATGTGGGCATCACTGGCAAGAACAGCATTTGTTGCCCAACTCCAGTTGCCCTTGAGAAGGTGGGTAGCGGGATGCCTTCCTGAACCCCTGTGGTCCATCTGGTAATTCTGATGTATCTAATGGTGCCTTTCCCTGTATTGTATATTGTTTAAGATTGCTTTCTGTTAAACAGTCATTTAATAGATGATAGTGCTAATACTCAATACTGCAATCGTGAGCAAGAAAATCAAGATGGAAACCTAAAAAATGTACAATTGTGGACAAATC
The DNA here is from genome assembly GCF_902713615.1 of Scyliorhinus canicula. Classification (NCBI taxonomy): domain Eukaryota; kingdom Metazoa; phylum Chordata; class Chondrichthyes; order Carcharhiniformes; family Scyliorhinidae; genus Scyliorhinus; species Scyliorhinus canicula. The sequence goes on along the minus strand of NC_052153.1, from coordinate 181,517,487 downwards.
CATGGGGGAGTTAGAGAGAATATTTAAAATAATGCAGAGACTTCTTGCCGCAGCTGAAGGAGACTAAGTAGGCAGTTGGAGGCAATTATATTTTGATTTTGATTACAATGTTTCTGCCGAAAGCTTGGCACTGTCACTTTTGCCAGTGATTCAAAAATTTGTGCAGCAAAGTTCAGTCCTTATCTGCCCAACTGAAGGCTGATCATTATCGTAAATGGAATGGGGACACTGGAGTATGTATGTGCACTACAACACTTGAGAGACTAACTGCCAGGCCTGTTGTCCCAGTTGTGTTCAACCATAGATGAAGCCTGGTGAACTACTTATTTCAGAGGCCGGGAGTGCGGAGGCAGCTTACGTTTTTAAAAATAAAATTACCTCTGTTTGAAAACAGATGACTTATAACATATATGCCAATCTGGAGAGGCAGCAAAAGCTACCCAACAAGTTTGAAAAAAACCCACAAATGGCTGACGGCATAGCTAATTCCCAGACACAAAGAGCCAAATTGCTGCCTTGTCTGCAGTAAATGGGATATGGGCATATCATGATGAGCTGCAGGGGGAAGCAAACTGAAGTATAAAACAAAATGCCATATGTCGTTGTTGCAGATTTAGAACTTACTGAAGGATGTATGAAAGTGCTGAAAAAGATTTATTTTCCATGACTGTCTCCGGAGAGTACAGCAAGGATTTATACTTGTATAGTTCCTTTTGTGACTATAGAATGTTACAAAGCATTTTGCAGCCAATTAAATACTTTGTTACAGAAAGGGCACTGTTGGAAGGATTGTGTCAAGCAAACACTGCACAGTAAGCTCTAACAATCAACTGTTAATCTGTTTTAGTCATGTTAGTTGAGGGACAGATGTTGGCTCAGGCACTGGGAGATCATCTTTTAAGTAATGCCATGGGAGCTTCCACATTCATTGGCAGCTCAAACTGGATTTTGATTCAACATCTTAGATGATGCCTCGTGACTGTGCAGCACTCCCTCAGTACTGCAAGCCTGTAGTATATGACATGTCTCTGGAGTGGTACATGAACCGACAACCTTCTGACTTGCGCTTGAGAGTCATACCGTACCTGCCCACACAACCCTACAAATTCTTACATTTTTACACTCTTGTGCATTTTTCAGCATGAGGCGTTTTAATATAATTTCATATTTCAAACTAAAAGTAATTTTGCCTGGAAGGATTACAGAACATAGAACAGTACAGCACAGAACAGGCCCTTCGGCCCTCAATGTTGTGCCGAGCCATGATCACCCTACTCAAACCCACGTATCCACCATATACCCGTAACCCAACAACCCCCCCTTAACCTTACTTTTATTAGGACACTACGGGCAATTTAGCATGGCCAATCCACCTAACCCGCACATCTTTGGACTGTGGGAGGAAACCGGAGCACCCGGAGGAAACCCACGCACACAGGGGGAGGACGTGCAGACTCCACACAGACAGTGACCCAGCCGGGAATCGAACCTGGGACCCTGGAGCTGTGAAGCATTTATGCTAACCACCATGCTACCCTACCATATTCATGATTGATTCCTAAAAGTTGATTTGATGCAGCTTTACATGGTAAAATAGCAGAATATCCTCTGTTATAATAGCAGATCAAACATTTATACAAAAGCCTTGATAATTACCAAGACTATTTTCCACCTTCTCAGAAATGTTTTCCTGCATTGGAAATAACAATTTTAAGGAAAGAAAACATAGAAAAATGTGGTCTGTGAAACAGCCTGGGAAAGCTTGAATTGGTACTGTTAGGTGGATGGTGCGGGGCTTTGTAAACTCTTGTACCCTTGGTAATTATTAATGCACTTATCACAATTCCCTGTGCATGTTGAGCACTCTAATATGGACATTCTGAGCATTTGCCCCAGTTTCTACACAGTAGCAAAGAAACCTCAACCATGCATGTAAAGCACCTGAAAACAAATTTCTAAATTACAGGACCTAACTGGCATTGCAATTCCCCTTTCACCAGAAAGCTGATGGTCCACTTCAAATGCCACAATGGGACCTGAAGTAAAATGGTAAAACTAGAATGTGACTTCTTTTTCAGTTAAGTAAAACTCGAGAGCTGGAATCTTCCCAAAATTTGGCTGCGTTTCATTTTTTGCCGTGAAAACTGGAATGAATCGTGGAATCATAGCATCCCATCAGTGTGATCCAGAACTGTTAGACACTTTTCTGGTCGAGCATGGATGCTCACATTTGGGTTGGGAGTGGGTGTGGGGGGGATGGGGAATCCAATGGGACCTCTAATACAGGAGCAGGGGACCCTGGGGAGAAGTGAAATCCCTGGGCCCTTGTTTCTGTACCCTCTTATTGAGAGCTGAGATTCAGTCTTGGATGTAGTGCTGTGGGGAGCTGATGCTGCCAAAGGTCAACTCCTGAGGGGGTCAATCAGTGTCGCAAGCTTAAATCTTCGCATGCTAACTGGGCCTTATTGGTTCCTCCCTCAGTGTTAGGCTATGCTAAGGCATCCTGGTAACTCGAGCGGCAGCCTTCAGAGAGCTCATTGCTGTCGTCCTCCATATTAAAAATCACTGGATAGTAAATTCTCAGCTGCAGCTCCCAAGATGAACTCCAACAAGCATTTTCATGTGGTCATCCACTCATCAACCCAGCTGAGCAGGCTGCATGGCACAGAAGAAGGATCCACCCCTGAACACACACCTCTCTCTCTCATAAGACATTCCTTAAAATCTTTGACCAACCTTTTGGTCACCTGTCTGTAATATCTCTATGGAATCCTTACAGCGCAGAAGGTCGTCATTCAGCCAATCTAGACTGCACTAACCCTCGGAAAGGGTACCCTACCTCATCCTGCTCCCCACCCTATCCTGCTCCCCACCTAAGGGGCAATTTGGCTTGGCCAATCCACCTATCTTGCACATCTTTGGACTGTGGGAGGAAACCAGAGCACCCAGAGGAAACCCACCCAGAAACTGGCTGGGTTTCCCATGCAGCACAGTAGCACAAGTGGATAGCACTGTGGCTTCACAGCGCCAGGGTCCCAGGTTCAATTCCCCACTGGGTCACTGTCTGTGCGGAGTCTGCACGTTCTCCTCGTGTCTGCGTGGGTTCCCTCCGGGTGCTCCGGTTTCCTCCCACAGACCAAAGATGTGCAGGTTAGGTGGATTGGCCATGCTAAATTGCCCTTCGTGTCCAAAAAGGTTAGGTGGGGTTGTTGGGTTACTGGGATAGGGTGGAAGTGAGGGCTTAAGTGGGTCGGTGCAGACTTGATGGGCCGAATGGCCTCCTGCACTCTATGTTCTATGTTCTGGGTGAATGTGTAAACTCCACACAGTCACCCAAGAGCAGAATCGAACCTGGGTCCCTGGCATTGTGAGACAGCAATGCTAACCACTGTGTCTCCTTACCGACCTATGTAGTTCTTATGTTTTTTAAATCATTCATGGAATGTGGGTGTCACTGGAAAGGCCAGCATTTATTGCCCATCCCTGGTTGCCTTTGAACTAATTGGCTTGGTAGGCCACTTCAGGAGACAGTTAAGAGTCATCCAAATTGATGTGGATCTGGAGTCACACGTAGGCCACACCAGGTAAGACATTAGTGAACCAGATGGGAATTTTACAATAATTGACAATGGTTTCATGGTCATCATTTGACATTTAATTCCAGATTTTTTTATTGAATTCAAATACCCATCTGCCACAGTGGGATTTAAACTCTGATCGCCACCCTTGATTACGACAGGGCAGCACGTAGCATTGTGGATAGCACAGTTCCTTCACAGCTCCAGGATCCCAGGTTCGTTACCCGGCTTGGGTCACTGTCTGTGCGGAGTCTGTACGTTCTCCCCGTGTTTGAGTGGGTTTCCTCCGGGTGCTCCGGTTTCCTCCCACAGTCCAAAGATGTGCAGTTAGGTGGATTGGCTATGCTAAATTGCCCTTGGTGTCCAAAAATAGTCAGGTGGAGGTATGGGGATAGGGATGGAGGTGTTCACTTAGGTAGGGTGCTCTTTCCAAGGGCCGGTGCAGACACGATGGGCTGAATGGCCTCCTTCTGCACTGTAAATCAGATTCTATGACTAGTCTGGTGAAAATACCTCTGCGCCACCACCTGTTGGTACTGTAAAAATTATCTTTGTCAAAGAAAAACATGCAGCGTGTTCTAGAGAAAATAAACTTTTACATAAGACAACGGTTAAGCATGCATCGCTAAAGAAGTTTGGGATTCCACGGGGGCAGACCTTTCGGTATGCGAAAGTGCAGGTCTTTGGCAAGGAAGGTTTTCCCAACGTTTCCAGTGACACCGCCGTCCTTGTTGGAGGGGATGTTGTTGGTGATGGGGTTGGAAGAGAGGGTCATCTCGGTGATTCATGGGATGATTGTGGAGGAGGATACGGCATCATTGGAGGGGATTAAGGCCAACTAGAAAGAAGAGTGGCATTGGAGGAAGGGTTGTGATCTAAGGTGTTGCGGAGCATGAATGTCTCTATTGTGTGTGCGAGACTGGGGTCAATACAGTTAAAGATGGTGCACCGGGCGCACCTGATGAGGTCAAGGATGAGCCGGTTGTTTGAGGGGACGGTGGACACTTGCGAGCGGAGTGGGAGAGGTCCAACCAACTATGTACATGTGCTCTGGTCCTGCCTGAAGTGAGAGAAATTTTGGAGGTCTTTTTTGAGCATCATGTATTCAAGTCTCTGGAATGGGATATGAACCCTAACTCTGTTAAACTCGCTAATAATCTTTCATAGTATCACAAGTGGGCTTTCGTTAACACTGCAATGAAGTTACTGTGAAAATCCCTGAGTCGCCACACTCCGGCACCTGTTCGTGTGTACTGAGGGAGAATTCAATGTCCAATTCATCTAACAAGCACGTCTTTCAGGACTTGTGGGAGGAAACCGCAGTACCTGGAGGAAACTTGGGTCACTGTCTGTGCGGAGTCTGCACGTTCTCCCCATGGATTTCCTCCGGGTGCTCCTCCCATAGTCCAAACATGTGCAGATTAAATGGATTAGCCATGCTAAATTGCCCTTCGTATCCAAAAAAAAAGGTGGGGTGGGGTTACTGGGTTACGTGGACAGGGTGGAGGTGTCGGCTTAGGTAAGGGTGATCTTTCCATGGGCCGGTACTTGATGGGCGGAATGGCCTCGTTCTGCACTGTAAATTGTATGATTCAATAATCATGATTTATGCTTAATGAAACCCATGCAGACACTGGGAGAGCTTGCAGTGTCCGCACAGACAGTGACCCAAGCCAGGAAATGATCCTGGTCCCTGGCGCTGTGAAGCAACAGTGCTAACCACTACTGCCATGCTGCCCATATTTGGGGCGTCGGAGCTCTGCAGGCGGGGCAGGTGTTATAGCCTTCGCCTCCCAGGCGGGTGCTGTTGAGGTGGAGGTCAGATTCTCCATTCTATGGCTCTGTGTGGCTTGGGAACCTGATGGAGTTCCTGTATCTTGAAAAAGTGAAGTTTACCTTGAGGGGCTCCATAAGAGATGGGGTCCACTACACTTTAAAGAGTTGGTTACCATCAACTGCCAAGGGGGGTGGGGATTCAGCAGAATGTGTGGGGTTATTCTTCGAGGGGGGGTTATGTGGGGTTGGTTGGTGGTGGAGGGTTCTTTTGTTTTTTTCATTGGGGGCTGTTTTGTTTTATGTGTAAAATGTTAAAAAACAAATTTTAAAAATAGATTTTTTTAAACAGCATGCATCGCTAAATTTTCTTCTGTTGAGGAAATGAGGAATTTTAAAGATTTGTGTTTCATCAGTTTATTGATCATATGTAACTACTGTGGGGGTAAATATTTGAAAAGAGTGGCCCAAATGTTTTGCTAGATTGTGCTTTTTCTTCAGCTCAAGTCGCCTGAAATTGAACATCCACTGCCAAAGGAATTTCAAGTGTAAATTATGTCCAGAATGCATAAGAGTTTTTCCCATGATCTTTTCAAATGGTTAATACAACATCGCATTGGGAGCTGATCAAACCCACAAATCTGGACACATCACTTACTGTATAGCAGTGAATTTCCGCTAATGGCACCCGATTGTGGGCCTTTTGAGGAGGCTATTAAAATGATGGACTTTTGGGTGCAAGGACACTAATATTAATATTATAAAAGCTTTTAAAGATTAAAAATATATGATTAACTCTACTGTGCTGCAATGAAACTGGCAAATGGTTCTGTTCAGTAAGGTATTTTCAATTATTGCAATGTGGTTGCTCAGATGGATAATTAGACTCTGATTAAAAATGCTTAACTTTTCTAAAAGATCCATTTTCAACTACAATAATAAAACTTAATTCTTAATGTAATAAGGATCATCTCCGACTCAATTTTTTTAAAGTTTAGTTTTAGAGTTTAGTTTTCAAATGCTGACTGTATTGATTCGCAGTAGATTTGGTGTTTTTCATAGAATTTACAGTGCAGAAGGAGACCATTTGGTCCATCGAGTCAGCACTGGCCCTTGGAAAGAGCACCCCACCCAAGCCCACACTTCCAACCTATCTCCTGTTGGTACTTCTATTATCGAACCACAAGCAGTGTTTCTTGTATTGACCAAATGACCACGCAACCAGTATGTTAGTTCAAAAGACTTTATTATTAAACACAGATTTATCTCTCTCTGTGCAATGATACATGTGGCTACGTATTAAACTACACCGATCAACTAAGATGACCGTTACTTAATTTCTGGATGACCGGCTCTGTGCAGGTAGATGAGGCCTTTATCTGAGTTCCCATGTATATTGGCAGGAAATCATCAGGTTCGTCTCGGCTACAGCTCGTCTCTCTCAGGTGGCGATCGCAGTCTTGAACTTGGCTGATCATTATGCTGCGATTGGTGTGGGTACAGGCCGGTCCCAAAAGAGATTGATCCCTAGTGCGCAGGGCCTCTTATCCTTCTTCACTTTCACGCCCTTTTGGGTGGGGTTAACTTGGGATCCAATGGATCGATAGGGGTCTCGATCACTCTGATTGATACTGCCCAATTAGGGGTGGGTACCTTGATGGCTGGGAGAGTTCAAGTCATTATTGTTGCAAGTGCTTAGGCCTTTCCAAATAAGTGGAGATGGCGGCGGGGAGTCTGCTACTGTTGCTATTCCTTCATTTGAATCTATTGTCCTGGGGAAATCGTTGACCTTTAACAGGTGCAAGTTTCGATTCGGTCTGGTTTTCGTTTGCTCAATATGCAGAGGCTATGTACTGTCTATGTCCCGACTTGACCAAAATTCCCTTTATCCTTTGCGGGCGGCCATTTTAGATGGCCACACACTGCAACCCCACCCAAACTTTTTGGACAAATCCACCTAACCTGCACATCTTTGGACTGTGGGAGGAAACCAGAGCACCCAGAGGAAACCCATGCAGACACTGGGAGAACGTGCAGACTCCGCACAGACAGTGACCTAAGCCGGGAATTGAACCCGGGACCCTGGAACTGTGAAGCAACTGTGCTAACCACTGTGCTACTGTGCTGCCCGAGTTTTGAAATACATAAATGAGTTTGAGCTGAAAAGTGAACTGAAAACTGTGCAATTCGTTTTCTGATCGCAGCCAGAACAGCAACAGCAACTTTCAATTACATAACACCTTTTAACATAATGAAACAACCCAAGGCATTTTACTAAAGCATTCTAAATGGCAGGTCATGCCTCAGAAGTCTCATTGAATTATTTGAGGATGTGACGAGACACATTGATGAAGGTCAGGCAGCGGATGTGGTATATATGGATTTCAGTAAGGCATTTGATAAGGTTCCCCATGGTAGGCTCATTCAGAACGTTCGGGGGCATGGGATACAGGGAAATTTGGCTATCTGGTTACAGAATTGACTGACCGAAAGAAGAACAGTGCGTGGTAGTGGATGGAAAGTATTCTGCCTGGAGGTCGGTGACCAGTGGTGTCCCACAAGGATCTGTTCTGGGACCTCTGCTCTTTGTGGTTTTTATAAATGACTTGGATGAGGAAGTGGAAGGGTGAGTTAGTAAATTGAAAATGAATGAAATTAAAATTAAAATCGCTTATTGTCACGAGTAGGCTTCAATGAAGTTACTGTGAAAAGCCCTTAGTCGCCACATTCCGGCGCCTGTCCGGGGTGGCTGGTACGGGAATCGAACCGTGCTGCTAGGGTTGTTAAGAAGACTTATGGTGTGTTGGCTTTCATTAACGGGGGATTGAGTTTAAGAGCCATGAGGTTTTGCTGCAGCTTTATAAAACTCTAGTTAGACCACACTTGGAATATTGTGTCCAGTTCTGGTCGCCTCATTATTGGAAGGATGTGGATGCTTTGGAAAGGGTACAGAGGAGATTTACCAGGATGCTGCCTGGACTGGACGGCATGTCTTATGAAGAAAGGTTGAGGGAGCGAGGGCTTTTCTCACTGGAGCGAAGAAGGCAGAGAGGGTGCAGAGAGATGACTTGATAGAGGTGTACAAGGTGATGAGAGGTGTGGATAGCCTCAGACATTTCCAATGGCTCTCACGAGGGGACATAATTTTAACGTGATTGGAGGAAGGTGTAGGGGAGATGTCAGAGCTTGGTTCTATACACAGAGTGGTGGGTGCGTGAAATGCACTGCGAACAGAGGTGGGGGAGTCTGAGTCATTAGGGACATTTAAGCAACTCTTTGACAGGCACATGGACAGCAGTAAATTGAAGAGGTGTAGGCTACGCTGATCTTAGATTAGGATAAATGGTCGGCACAACATCATGGGCTGAAAGGCCTGTACTGTGCTGTACTGTTCTATGTTCGAAAACAAAATGACACTGAGCCACATAAGGACATTAAGACAAAATTCCAAAAACCTGGTCAAAGAGAGGTAACAAGAGTATCTTAAAGGAGGAAAGTGAGTTAAAGAGAGGTGGTGTAGTTTAGCAAGGGAATTAGGACCCAAGCAATTGAAGGCATACCCACCAATAGTGGAGCGATTTAAAATCCGGGAGAATGGAGAGGCCAAAATTAAATGGAGAACAGGCAGTATGGTGGAGTTGAGGCCAGGATGGAATCAGCCATGATCACATTGAAAGTGTTTCGGCTCAGCAGGCTAAATTGCCTACTCCTGCTCCTAGTTTGTGTGTTCTAGGAAGGAGATGCTCTGGCTAATTTCGCCATCCAGATCTTGGTCTGTAGCATTGTAGGTAACAGATGAGGAACATATCGGCCATGATCGAATAGCAGAGCAGACCCGATTTGCCGAATGGCCTAATTCTGCTCCTATATCCTGTGAACTAATTTGGTGCGAGTTAGGACACGGCAGCAGAGTTTTGGATTACCTAAAGTTTACGGAGAGTCAAATGTGGGAGACTGGCTAGGAGTGTGTTGGAGTGGTCCCAGGTCTGGAGGTAACAAAGTCATGGATGTGGAATTCTGCAGCAGATTAGCTGAGGTATGGGCAGTCAGGCAGTGTTACAAAGATGGAAAAAGGCGGACTTAGTGATGGTGTGGATATGTGGTTGATCTTGGGATCAATTATGACAACAAGATTGCAAAGACCATAAGACGTACGAGCAGAATTAGGCCACTCGGCCCATCGAGTCTGCTCCGCCAGATCATGGCTGATTTTTTTCTCATCCCCATTCTCCTGCATTCTTTCCATAACCCCTGATCCCATTATTGATCAGAAATCTATCTATCTCTGTCTTAAAGACACTCAGTGAAACCAAAGAATCTGGTTCACCCTTGAGACAGTTTCTAGGGAGAGGCACAAAATCACTGGTGAATGAACAGAGATTGTGGCGGGAACCAAAATCAATGGCTTCAGTCTTCCCAGTATTTAATAGTGAGAAATTGGAACCATTCAAGTGCAGTGCACACAGCTGGATTACAATAGCAAAGTGTTGGAGGAGAAAGGTGTGATCAACACTGTCACATACTGCAGGAAGATCGAAAAGAATAAAGACGGATAGTTTGTCTGTGTCATTTAAAGATCTATTTGGGTATTGCCTACCACATATATATCAACTATTATAGAATCTGTTTGTTTCAATATGGCAAAATTGCTTTTTATTTATTCTTGTTGGAATTTTGGGTCCAACTTGTAATGCGGTCCTGGTAGTCGAGAACCAGAGCTGATGAAAAGAAAAACTTACACGACAATGAAGGGCAGAGGAGCAAAACCAGTTGGGTAGCTCTTTCAATGCTCCAACATGTGATGAGCTGCATACCCTCCTTCTGTATACTGTAGTAGAACGGTTGAAAAACTTTGAGGTAAATTGAGAGAACAGAATTCTTCCAACTTGCTTTACGAGCAATGAAATCATATTGAAATGACACACCCTGTAAACCTTTATTTAAAGCTGTATCTGCCTGTTATCCTTCAATCATGAAAAGCTTCTTTTTACATTGTTTTCATATCTTGATAGCATACGTTCCCCCCCTTCCCATATGGTGGGAATTGTGTTCTTTCTGATCTTTCCCCAACTCCTGCTTTGTACATAGTGGGTACGATTCTCCGGCCGCGTTGCGCTCAAGGGAGAGCACAACACGGCCGGAGAATCTCGGGGAAAGACCTCCGGCCAGCCTCCACGCCTCACGAGATTCACCAGAGTCCCAAGGGACATCGGAGTCAGCATCCCGCCCCAAATGGACGGACCGAATGCCGCTCACGAAGGTAGGTCATAAACCTACCTGCCCAGGATCCAACAGCCTCCTTCACCCGCCTCCCAGGGAGGCTGAGGCCAGGCACTGATCAGTGCTGGACCACACAAAAGTGGACCAGGCAGAACGGCACCCAGGAGGTCTCCCGGGCCATTGGAGACCCCTTGGTGATACGTGTAAGTGCACAGTGGTCCCTGGCCCTCCCCCTGGAACGTGGGTACCTTGGCACTGCCAGGCTGGATGGTACTGCCTGGGTGCCAGAGTGGCAGTGCAAGGGTGCCTGTGCCAGGGTGGCACTGCCACGGGTCAGTGGGCGAGGGAGGCCATGCCCATGAAATGAGGGTGGAGGTGGGGTTTGAAGGGTGGGGGAGTGCAGGGTGGATAAGTAGGGGCTTCTGGGAGTTTGGAGGGGTGAAGGGTGGGGGTCCTAGAAAGGAGGGGATGCTGTAAGGGGGGGGGGGGGGGGGGACTTCCAAGGACCCCATAGTGGGGTGTCCTCCTGGAGACTCCATCAATTTTGTAAGAGACTTTGCAATTCTCTCTGCAGCAGAGACTTTCGAGCATTTTGTCTTTGTGGACTACGTTGGTGCATATCATGGATCCATGTAGGCCACATGTAGTATAAATCAGTGTTCCCAAATTACATGCTGGTGTTCTGACTTATCATTGTAATCTCACTGATGACAAATAGCCTTTCCCAAGAATTCAGACTCAAAATTAAACGGAAAACTGGAAAATGAGCTTAAGTACAAAATCAGCTGACTCTTGAACATTAGTAGTTCGTTAACTGAGGTTCAGAAACCATGAGGGCACAGCCTGAGTTTTCAACAATCCCATGTCCTATACTATCTCTTATTCTGTGTATAGTAGCTTTTTGGAAGCATATGTTATTAATATTCTTGTTATCTGTTTAACCTTCAGCCCGGAAGAGATATCAACAACCATCTGCCAAATGTTGGAGATAATGGACATGCTGTGAATAAATTTCAGCCTGTTGTCCCTTGGCCTCAGGTTGAAGGAGTAGAAGTGGACTTAGAATCTATTCGACTGAAAAATAAAAATGCAGCACAACAAGGTGTTGCTGAAAATAACCAACAAAATGCAATACAGAAACAGTATGTTACTTTCAAACCGCAGAAACATGTTTACTCGGATCCAGTATTGAGTAGTGGTGTTTTGGGGAACTTTGAGTCCAAAGAACCAGAACCGCATGGCGTTGTCAATGGTCCTGGCGAAGGAGCAAAACCTTTTATATTGGGTCCTGAATATAAAGATGCCGTGCAAGCAAGTATCAAGGAGTTTGGTTTCAACATGGTGGCCAGTGATCTGATCTCTCTGGATCGAACGATCAATGATCTGAGACATGAAGAGTAAGTGTATGAATGTGTGATTATGTTACTCTGTTTATGCTGATAATTGTGAGTTTTTCTCCGCTTTTATCTTTCTGTTGCATTTTCTCCACCGTATTCTCTGTACTGGATTATGGTTCCACGGGCGGGGGGGGGGGGCAACAGTTCTCTATAGAACCTTGCTCTAGTGGCAATTCCTTGATGTGTTTGACTGTTGAGAACGTTACTGCTGATCATCACCTTCCCTTGCACAGTTCCCACTCTTAACTGTCCAGTGGCTGTTGATTGGGAGTGAGGATCCAGGCACCCTTTCTAGCCACCTTGGGGCATCAAAAGCAACTGGTCTGCTTCTGTCACTGTCCTGCTCAGCTAATTTGGTATTCATGAGGTATTATGGAATTTTGTCCTTCGTTGCTAAAGGGATGGAGTTTAAGACGAGGGAGGTTATGCTGCAATTGTATAAGATGTTAGTGAGGCCACACCTGGAGTATTGTGTTCTGTTTTGGTCTCCTTACTGAGAAAGGGCATACTGGCGCTGGAGGGTGTGTAGAGGAGATTCACTAGGTTAATTCCAGAGTTGAAGGGGTTGGATTACGAGGAGAGGTTGAGTAGACTGGGACTGTACTCGTTGGAATTTAGAAGGATGAGGGGGGATCTTATAGAAACATATAAAATTATGAAGGGAATAGATAGGATAGATGCGGGCAGGTTGTTTCCACTGGCGGGTGAAAGCAGAACTAGGGGGCATAGCCTCAAAATAAGGGAAAGTAGATTTAGGACTGAGTTTAGGAGGAACTTCTTCACTCAAAGGATTGTGAATCTATGGAATTCCTTGCCCAGTGAAGCAGTTGAGGCTCCTTCATTAAATGTTTTTAAGATAAAGATAGATAGTTTTTTGAAGAATAAAGGGATTAAGGGTTATGGTGTTCGGACCGGAAAATGGAGCTGAGTCCACAAAAGATAAGACATGATCTCATTGAATGGTGGAGCAGGCTCAATGGGCCTTATGGCCTACTACTCCTTGTTCTTATGTTCCCTCAATCAACACCGCCATGGCTGATCATCCACATCAATGGCTTATCTCCCCCCCCCCCCCCCCCCCCCTCCAACGTGTGTGTGTATATTCCATTTTGTGTGACATGCATCTTGTTGCTGTGATTCTTTGAAAAGCATTTGTGTCTATAAGTGTATTGCTATATACATGTACTGGAGCTCTATTGTTACTGCAGACAGTACAGGTATTTTTTTTGTATGTGTAAATGCTAAAGCTTTCTACAGATCAGTAGTCTTCAGTTGTATATTATGGTTTTGGGATGGAATCTAATAATAACTTGATGTGTGAAACACTCAATATTCTTAAGATTGTGAATCCAATGGCTGAGTATTCATACCTTCAAAAGAAAAGGGACATTTTCTGAGAAAAAAGAATAGTAGGGATCATTTTTGCTACGCAGTTTCAAAGTAAGTTTGATTCCTGCTCTATTGAACCCTTCCCAGGGCACCTCATTGATCTGCTCCAACAAGCTATCCTTCAGCTCTTTTAGGGGGTGGGGGGGGGGGGGTGCTGGGATACTCAGCAAGCTTTTCCCTGAACTAATTTAAGAGCCTGGTATATGGTTTCAGCCCTTGTCAATCAGCTTGTTTATAATTCAGTTTTGAGAGAAAATACTTTTTTTTTAAAAACAAGTAGAGTTGCAAGAAGTCAATTACAAACTGTCATTGCTGTAAATGCTGAAAGCAACAGCAAGATTTTTTTCCATTCTGGAGGCCACCAAAGAATTTGAGAGCTTTGAGGATGCAGCCAAAGTTGGCACTGAGTTGAACTGCAAATAGTTGACACATTAGAATGCTTCCTCCAAAATTGATCCTGTGCCATTGTAATGAAGGCCTAGACCAATGGTGGATAATCTGTACTCCGGGGGGCCCTTGCGGCCCTTTTGGGTTCTGAATGTGACCCACGGAACATTTTGTTGACTGTTGCCCACTAATTTCCGTCCGAGTAGTTTTTTTTTCCTACCGGTATTACCAAAGTGATAGGCACATAAAGCAAGGGCAAGTGATGTGAGGTGCATGCTAACACACTCAATGCTGTGTGCAGAGAACCGTACGTTCCCTCTGTGTCCAAAGTTATTTTGTTTTTAACCATTTGAAGATGGTAGTTCTATATATATATATATAAATGATGAACCATTTTCTATAACTCGCTCTGAAATATTTGGTGTGTGCAAAATGTTTTTAATCTTATTCATAGAAACATTAAAGTCACCATAGTCCCAGATGACCATAGGCTGCTTTCCTCTTTTGAGAGGGAGAGCTGACTGGTGGTGATTTAACCTGAGGATCACCACACCTCAGAGGAGGGGCATAGAAACATACATAGAAAATAGAAGCAGGAGGACCCTTCGCTTCTGCTCCGCCATTCGTTATGATCATGGCTGATCATCCGGTTCAATACCCTGATCCCGCCTTCCCCCTCTATATCCCTTGTTCCCTTTAGCAATATCTAATTCCTTCTTGAAATTACACTGTTAGGCCACACTTGCAGTATAGTGTTCAATTCTGGTCGCCACACTACCAGAAGGATGTAAAGGCTTTAGAGAGGGTGCAGAAGAGATTTACCAGGATGTTGCCTGGTATGGAGGGCATTAGCTATGAGGAGTGGTTGAATAAACTCGGTTTGTTCTCACTGGAACGACGGAGGTTGAGGGGCGACCTGATAGAGGTCTGCAAAATTATGAGGTGCATAGACAGAATGGATAGTCAGAGGCTTTTCCCCAGGGTAGAGGGGTCAATTACTAGGGGGCATAGGTTTAAGGTGCGAGGGGCAGGGTTTAGAGGAGATGTATGAGGCAAGTTTTTTTACACAGAGGGCAGTGGGTGCCTGGAACTCGCTGCCGGAGGAGGTGGTGGAAGCAGGGACGATAGTGACATTTAAGGGGCAACTTGACAAATACATGACTAGAGGGATACGGACCCAGGAAGTGTAGAAGATTTTAGTTTAGTCGGACAGCATGGTCGGCACAGGCTTGGAGGGCCGAAGGACCTGTTCTTGTGGTGTACTTTTCTTTGTTTTTGCCTCAACTACTTTTTGTGGTAGTGAATTCCAAATTCACCACTCTGGGTGAAGAAATTCCTCCTCGCCTTAGTTCTAAAAGGTTTACCCCTTATCCTCAAACTATACCCCTAGTTCTGGACTCTCCCACCATCGGGAATATTTTTTCTGAATCTACCTAGTCTAATCAAGTTAGAATTTTATAGGTTTCTATGAGGTGCCCTCTCACTCTTCTAATGAATATAATCCTAACCGAATTAGTCTCTCCTCATATGACAGTCCCAGGAATCAGCTGGCAAACCTTTTTTAATAATATAATAATATAGGGTGGAATTCTCCTCTCCCGTGAAAAATCGGGAAGGCCGTCGTGAACTCGGCCGAG
Organism: Scyliorhinus canicula; assembly: GCF_902713615.1. Taxonomy (NCBI): domain Eukaryota; kingdom Metazoa; phylum Chordata; class Chondrichthyes; order Carcharhiniformes; family Scyliorhinidae; genus Scyliorhinus; species Scyliorhinus canicula. The sequence continues at coordinate 181,502,106 of NC_052153.1, read as the reverse complement.
TTTCACGACGGCCTCGGAGGCCGCTCCTCTCCCCTTATTCACCCCCACCCGGGGGGCTAGGAGCAGCCCTCCGTAACGCTCGGCCGCCGGGACTTGGGGCGCGCCGAGAATGATGCAGCCGGCGCGCCTAAGTGACGTCAGCCGCGCACGCGCAGGGTGGCCGGCTCCAACCCGCGCATGCGCGGCTGACGTCACAACAGCTGACGGCTCAAACCCGCGCTAGCACGGTTGCCGTCTTCCCCTCCGCTGCCCCGCAAGACGTGGGGGCTTGATCTTGCGGGGCGGCGGAGGGGAAAGAGTGCGTCCCTTTGAGACGCCGGCCCGACGATTGGTGGGCACCGATCGCAGGCCAGTCCCCTCCCTAGCACGGCCGTGGTGCTCACTCCCCTCTCCGCCCCCCACAAACTTCAAACCAGCTTTTGCCGCCATGTTCATGACTGCAGCGACCAGGTATGGTTGCCGCCGTCGTGAACCGGTCGCGAACAGCAGGCCGCTCGGCCCATCCAGGTCGGTGAATCGCCGGTCGCCGTGAAAAACGGCGAGCGCCGATTCTTCCGATTGGGGGGGGGGGGCACCAGGGGGGGCGTGTCGTGAGTCGCCCGGCCCTCCCGCGATTCTCCCACCCGGCGTGGGGAGCGGAGAATCGCGCCCATAATCTTTATTAGTGTCACAAATAGGCTTACATTAACAATGAGTTACTGTGAAAATTCCCTAGTCACCGCACTCCTTCTCCTCTTCGTGTACACTGAGGGAGAATCCAGAATGTCCAATTCGGGACTTGTTGGAGGAAACAGGAGCACCAGGAGGAAACCCACAAGACACTGGGAGAACGTGCAGACTCCGTACTGACAGTGAACCAAGCTGGGAATCAAACCTGTGTCCCTGGCGCTGTGAAGTAACAATGCTAACCACTGTGCTACCGTGCCCCCCCCCCCCCCTTCCCTTCTTCGCTGCACTCCTTCCATAGCAAGAGCATCCTTCCCTAGATAAGGACACCAAAACTGCACACAATGGTCTGCACTCCAGGTGATGCCTCACCAATGCTCGATACAATTGTAATAAAACATCCCTGTTCCTATACTGAAATCCTCTCACTATGAAGCCAATAAACCATTTGCCTTCTTTACTGCCTGCTGTACCTGCACGGTTACTTTCAGCGACTGATGTACAAGGACACCAATAACAGGCTGAGCATCCACCTCTCTCAATTTACACCCATTCGTATTTGGCATAGTGGCACAATGATTAGCATTGTTGCTTCATGGCGTCGAGGACCTGGGTTCGATCCTGGCCCCAGACCATTGTCCGTGTGGAGTTTGCACATTTTCCCCTTGTCTGCGTAGGTCTCACCTCCACAACCCAAAGATGTACAGAGTAGATGGAATTGCCATGCTAAATAAATTGCCCCCTTAATTGGAATTTTTCTTAATTTACACCCATTCAAATAATAATCTGCCTTCCTATTTTTGCTACCAATGTAGATAACCTCACATTTATCTACATTATACTGCATCTTCCGTTTATATGCCCACTCACTCAGCCTGGCCAAATCCGACTGAAGCATCTCTGCATTCTCCTCACAGCTCATCCTCCCACCCAACTTTCTTTCATCTGCAAATCTGGAGATACTACATTTAGTTCCCTCGTCCAAATCATTAATATATAATGTGAACTGTTGGGCTCCTACTACAGATCCCTGCAGTACCCCACTAGTTACTGTCTGCCAATTGAAAAAAGACCCATTTATTCCAATTCATGGGGTCATGGCTAATGAACAGGCATGATTTCAATCTTGCAGCCCATTGAGATGAAGGAGGGCCACTCATGCGGCCCACTCACTAGTCGAGGTTGCCCAGCACTGTCCGAAGCAGACTTAAAGGACACAATGGGCGGCACGGTAGCACAATGGTTAGCACTGCTGCTTCACAGCGCCAGGGTCCCAGGTTCGATTCCCGGTTTGCGTCACTGTCTGTGCGGAGTCTGCACGTTCTCCCTGTATCTGTGGGCTTCCTCTGGGTGCTTCTGTTTCCTCCCACAAGTCCCGAAAGATGAGCTTGTCAGGTTAATTAGAGACATTCTGAATTCTCCCTCTGTGTACCCGAACAGGCGCCGGCGTGTGCTGACTAGGGGCTTTTCACATTAACTCCATTGCAGTGTTTATGTCAGCCTACTTGTGACAATAAAGATTATTATTAAAACAAATAATAGAATCATACTACAAAGAAGATCATTCAGCTCATCCTGTCCTTTCCAGCTTTTTGAAATAGTTACCCAATTTGTCCCACTACCCATCTTTCTGCACAGCTCTGCAAACTTGTCCTCCTCAAACATATATCCAAATCCCTTTCAAAAGTTACTATACACCACTTGTTCAGGCAGAGCATTCCAGAAACAAAATTCTCCTCATTTTGCCCGTCCCTTTTGCCAGTTATCTTAAATCTGTGACCTCTGGTGTAAGCTTTCGGGGGCATTTAACCTCCAAATCCACTTACTCAATATTCATTTGTTCTTTTGGTTCTTGAACCATTCAGGCAATTGGAGGCAATCTAGTGATGTAACTCAGGAAAATTTATTTAGCAACAAAAGTAACACTTAGTAAAGTAGGCAGCAATCTTACTCGCTTAATGCAGCTCCTGCAGACGGATTCAGCCTAACGTGCTAGATGACAAAAGGTCCTTTCTCTCTCTTTCTCTTTCTCTATGTCTCTGTCTCTCGAATTCTGTGCTCTTCTGCTCCCAGCTGGGAAGCTGTCTTCAGTTCAGTTAGTGCTTTTTAAATCTTTCCAAATGACATCCCATGTGCAAGATTAGTGCTATTTTTGGGTTCAGCCAGTGCATGATCAATCTATGGTTTAGGTGGTGCCTGATCGTCTATTGAATTCATTACTCGTCGACCATCTCTCACAACGGAGCCTTTCCTGTTTTGTTAAATGTTGTGACTTCCCACTGAGGTAACAGGCCTTAATGTAGTTTTGGTATCTGCTTTTAGTTTCAGAATATGCTTATTCTCAGTAAGAGAATAGTGGAAGAGGGGGGAGGACATGCTATCCCGGTGGCTGTCAAGGTTACGGTTGCCCTCAACTTCCAGTCGACACGGTTGTTCCAGGCACCGAGCGGGGACCTGTCCAGTATCTCCCAGGCATCAGTGCACCGCTGCATCCGAGCAGTCACCGACGCCCTGTATGCCATCGCCAACTGGTACATCCAGGTTCCAGAGGACCGCGCACACCAGGATGGGCGGGCAGCGGGATTTGCCTCCGTGGCGAGGATACCAATGGTCCAGGGGGTGACTGATGGGGTGCACGTCATCATGCGTCCACCATCGGAGAACAGGAACGTGTTCATGAACAGAAAGGGGGCCTACTCCATGAACATTCAGATGGTCTGCGACTACCGCATGAAGATCATCCACGTGTGCGCCCAGTACCCCTGACAGTGTGCATGATGCCTTTATACTGGCGCAATCTTTCATCCCTGCCATGTTCAAGGGACACCCCCGCCTCCTGGCTGAGGGGCTGGTTGTTGGGCGACAGGGGTTATCTGTTGTGGTTGTGGCTGATCACGCATATACGGAGGCCACAGACCAACGCGGAGACCCGTTACAATGAGGGGCCCACCAGTACCATTCAGAGAGGGTCGGCCCATAGTCGTTGTCTGCTGCGTCCCGCACAACATAGCAGAGGGGCGATGTCCTGGAGGAGGAGGCACAAGGGGAACCCGATGAGGGCAACGCATCTGTACATGAGGAGGAGGATGGGGAGGGGGACGGGCACAGACGTGACATGGGGACAGGATATGGCCGGAGGGCTGCACGACGCCACCGGCTTGGCGAGCGAGCAAGCGAGGCGTTGATCGCCGCACGTTCCCCAAATAGGGGGAGGGCATCGTCGAGCAAGGCACTTGCACCACCGTTCCGCTCAAACGCACCCCCCCCCCCCCCCCCCCCCCCCACACCTCCCGGACCATCCGACAACCCTAGTGCCCACACTTCCTTCACAGCACCAGTGCCGGGCATGCCCAGAACATATGGGCATGGTTTGCTGGACTCCCCGAACACCTGACACACCTGTCTTTGCCCCCAAAGAACTTACTCATCCTAGACCCGGACATGTGGGCCCGGTGCAGCACCTTGAATTGGATGAGGCTAAGCCGCGCACATGGGGAGGAAGAGTTAACCCTCTTCAGGGCATCAGCCCATGTCCCATCTTCGATCTGTTCCCCCAGTTCGCCCTCCCACTTAGCTTTCAGCTCCTCTACTGACGCCTCCTCCACCTCCTGCATTACCTTGTAGATATCAGATATCTTCCCCTCCCCGACCCAGACCCCCGAAAGCACCGTCACTCACCCCCCCTTGCGGGAAGCGATGGGAATCCCTCCACCTGCCGCCTAGCAAACGCCTTTACCTGCAGATACCTGAACATGTTCCCTGGGGGAGCCCAAATTTTTCCTCCAACTCCCCCAGGCTCGCAAACCTCCCATCAATGAACAGGTCCCTCAGCTGTCTGATGCCCGCTCTGTGCCAACACTGGAACCCCCCATCAATGTTCCCCGGGACGAACCGATGGTTCCCCCTTAACATCCATCGAGCCCCCCACTTCCCCCCTGTGTAGCCTCCACTGCCCCCAAATCTTGAGGGTAGCCGCCACCGCCGGACTCGTGGTATACCTCGTAGGAGGGAGCGGCCACGGTGCCGTTACCAGGGCCCCCAGGCTTGTATCTCCACAGGACGCCCTCTCCATCTGTTTCCATGCTGCCCCCTCCCCCTCCATCACCCACCTGCGCACCATCGACACATTGGCCGCCCAATAATACCCTGAGAGATTGGGTAACGCCAGCCCCCCACCATCTCTACCCTGCTCCAAGAAGACCCTCTTCACCCTCGGGGTCCCATGCGCCCAAACAAAGCTCATGATGCTGCTAGTCACCCTCCTAAAAAAGGCCCTAGGGATAAAGATGGGCAAACACTGAAAGAGGAACAAGAACCTCGGGAGAACCGTCATTTTGACGGACTGCACTCTACCCGCCAGCGATAGCGGTACCATGTCCCACCTTTTGAATTCCTCCTCCATCTGCTCCACAAGCCTGGTAAAATTAAGCTTATGGAGAGTCCCCCAACTCCTGGCCACCTGCACCCCCAGGTATCTGAAACTCTTCACTGCCCTCTTAAACGGGAGCCTCCCAATTCCCCCCTCCTGATCACCCGGGTGTACTACAAACACCTCACTCTTGCCTAGATTTAACTTATAGCCCGAGAAGCTCCCAAACTCAGTCAACAGCTCCATCACCCCCGGCATTCCCCCCTCTGGGTCCGCCACATACAACAGCAGGTCGTCCGCATACAGCGATACCCTATGTTCTTCCCCACCCCGCACCAGGCCCCTCCACCTCCCTGACTCCCTCAGCGCCAAAGCCAAAGGTTCTATCGCCAGTGCAAAAAGCAAGGGGGACAGGGGGCACCCCTGCCTGGTCCCACGGTAGAGGCTGAAGTACTCTGATCTCCTTCCATTGGTAACTACACTCGCCATCGGGGCCTCATAGAGCAACCTCACCCATTTGATGAACCCCTCCCCGAATCCGAACCGCTCCAGCACCTCCCACAGGTACCCCCACTCAACTCTATCAAACGCCTTCTCTGCATCCAGCGCCACCACTATCTCCGCCTCCCCCTCCACCGCCGGCATCATAATAACATTTAACAATCTCCACACATTCGTGTTGAGCTGCCTTCGCTTGACAAAACCTGTCTGATCCTCGTGTATCACCCCTGGCACACAGTCCTCTATCCTGGTGGCCAGGATCTTCGCCAACAACTTAGCGTCAACATTAAGGAGCGAGATTGGCCTGTATGATCCACACTGCAAGGGGTCCTTATCCCGCTTCAGGATCAGAGAGATCAGCGCCCGTGACATCGTCGGGGGCAAAGCCCCCCCCCCCCCCCTCCCATGCCTCATTGAAGGCTGTGGTATCTCACTTTCAAGTGTAGATTTGACTTTTAACAAGGGCTTAGTCATGTGAAGTACTAGTGTCTTGTGTCGATTAAAATTCAGCGGAGTATCATGTTTGGTCAATTGATTAAAAAATGATTCACTAACTTGACCGTTATTCATACTAAACTGCGAACTAATTATTAAACCTACGCTGGTAACTTATGCTCCTGCCAGTAAAGAGAGTTTTCCCCTATTCACTCTGTCAAAATATCTGATTTCTAATGGCTCAATTAACAAGCTCGCCTCTGAGCCACAAGGTTCTGGGTTTACGTCCCACTCCAGGCCTTGAACACAAAAATTAAAGTTGTCACATCGGTGTGTTGCATTGTCAGAGATGCTGATTATTCACATGAGAAGTCAAACCCCACCTACCTGCTAAGGGGGGTGTGAAGGATCCCATCGCACTGATTGAGAGTAGAGCAGGAGAGTTATGTCTGGTGTCCTGGCAAGTGTTTTATCCCTCAAACACCATCCAGAAAACAGATTATCTGCTTTGCTCATTATCACCTTCCTGTTTGTGGGAGTTCTCTATGTTCATCCTGGCCTCCACGTTTCCTACATTACGACTGTGGCTGGACTTCAAAAAGTCCTTCATTGGCTGTAAAGCGTTTTGAGATGTCTGATGATCATAGAGAGCACGAATGCATTTCATTCAGGTATATTGACCGTTGCTATAGATTTTGTTTCTAACTTTCAAAATGCTGAATCATGAGGAAATGTATAAATGCCGGAGTGATCTTCTGGACGCAAGCCTGTTCTCTCCATCATTTTTTATTTAACCATTCATGAGATGTGAGCATCACTGACTGGGCCAGCATTTATTGCCCACCCCTAATAGTTGATGGTGAGCCTTCTTGAACCACTGCAGTCCTGTGATGTATGTACATCCAAGGTCCTGTTAGAGGAGTTTGGAATTTTGACCCAGCAACAATGAAGGAAAGTTGATTCCAAGGCAGGATGGCTTGTAGCTTGGAGGAGAATTTGCAGGGATGGCGTTCCCATGCGTGGCGAGTCATGGGTTTGAAAGGTGCTATCAAAGGATGCACTTGATGCCACTTTGTGCACCAGTGTTGGAGGGAGTGATTATTTAAGGGGTACAGATCAAGCAAGCTGCTTTGTCCTGGATTGTGCCGAGCTTCTTTGAGGGCTGTTAAAGTTTCACTTATCCAAGCAAGTGGACAGTATTCCGTCACACTGCTGACTTGTGCTTTGCAGATGGTGGACAGCCTTTGGGGCCTTAGGAACTGAGCTATTCAATTGTTCCTGTAGCCACCATGTTTATATGGTTGGTCCAATTAAGTTTCTAGTCGATGGTAACTTCCAGGACATTGTTGGTGGGAGATTCGATGATAGTAATGCCTTTGACTGTCATGGGGCGAGGGTTAGACTTTCTCTTGTCAGAGAAGATAATTGCTTGGCTCTTGTCAGCCCAAGCCTGAATGTTGTCTATGTGAACAGAGACTGCTTCAGTATCTGAGGGTATTTTCGGCATGAAGATAGGACTTGGTCTCCCCAAGTGCTGTGCAGCTTGGTCAGTCAATGGTGCTACAAGCCACTCTGGGGCACTGAAGTGCCCCTCCCAGAGTACATCCTGCGCCCTTGCTACCCTCCGCGCTTCTTCTAGGTGGTGTCTATTCGTCACCTGAGGGAGAGAGGGAGGTGGTAAAGAGAGGTCCTTGCCCATGTTTGATTTAATGCTATGAGATTTCTCCTGTAAAACAGTTTTAGGTTCCACATATATTGCAGGTTTCCAAAAGCAAAAACGGAGAACTCCTCGTCAGTATGTGTACTTCTGGGCTACTTGTACTGCAAAAAAGACTGAATCACTGACATTTTTGAGAGTACCCGGCGCAGCCCACAGTGGGTGTCATAACTAAGTATCACGCAGGGGCAATCTTTTTCTCAGGGATATGAGTAAAGGATATGAAGAAAGGAAGCTGAGAAATGTGTGTTAAGCATGAGTAACCATGGGAAGCTTTTTAAAGTATTGCAAGATGACTTAAGTGGGATGATGCAAATATATTAACATTACTTAAAGGGGAATCTCTTGCTGTGCTCATTTAACCATTTTGCAGCACTGCCACCAGATCCACTGATTTTCATCATTTGCTACCAACTATCAGGAACTGAAGCACTTTGCTACTTGCTCAACTGCTAGAGATTATGATTGCTAAAGTCTTGCTCTTCCCTTACATTCCTCTTTTATCAGCAAAAACAATAATGTTACAGATCTTTAAAGCCCATAAATGGTGGAGTGGCCTCCCACGTGGGTAAATACCTAAATGATAGATATTGTAACCCATAAAATAAAATTCAGAAGAAGTAAGTTTGTTTTTAAAGAAGTCCCGTTCTCTCATTTACCCGGGTCTTTCAGCTTCTTAAAAGAACAGAGAACCTTGTCTGTACTAGTTAGGAGGAATTTTGATGTATCCTTATAATAATCTTTATCATTGTCACAAGTAGGCTTACATTAACACTGCAATGAAGTTACTGTGAAAATCCCCCAATCGCCACACCCTGGCGCCTGTTCGGGTACACAGAGAGAGAATTCAGAATGTCCAATTCACCTAACAAGCATGTCTTTCGGGACTTGTGGGAGGAAACCAGAGCATCCAGAGGAAACCCACTAAGGCACGGGGAGAACGAGAAAACTACGCTCAGATGGTGACCCAAGTGAGAATCGAACCTGGGACCCTGGCGTTGTGAACCAACAGAACTAACCACTGTGCTAACGTGCCGCTCTGGGGTATTTTGCAGTCTGTACTATGTAAAAAAAAACATCCAAGGATCTGCCATGCGCTCAATTATTCCTACTTCACCCACTAATCATATTGAACCTGGAAATATGGATGGGTTCAACGCCCTTATGATATCTGTACCGATTTCTAACCACCAAGAAGTGAATCCACACAAGTGTATAGAAATTCAGAAAAGTTTTGGGTGATCTATGAATCTTATAAACTGGAATAAGCCGGTGGTTTGCGCACCAAAAGTACCCTTTGAAGCTTGCAGAGTGTTGTGAAACTATTGTCATACTCAGCCCGCTGTTATGATACTGACCTTTGACTTATGGTTCCCCACCCAGTATCCATTGCATTTTTGCTATTGCATAACTTGAGTAATTTGAAATGATAAACTACCTTCATACCTAATGTGGTGGTGATGCAAGTAGAGCAGTACCTTTTTTTAAAAATGTGTGCATTGCTGTGTAGGTTGAGTTTCTTCTGCCGACAAAAAAAGCAACAAAAGCTCCAAAGTAAAATGTAATGAATTGGAGACTGCCGATGAAATATACAGCTGTTCAATGGGAAGCGATGCAGACAAGTTATTTGGCTTCTTACCTCACTGGTGCTGTAACTCAATTTGGCAAGGCATTAATCTGCAGACAGTATACATTTCTTGCATGGAAATGAAGGTTCATAATTCCCGTCTACCACACAAGCATCGTCAGGTGGAGTGGTTTCCGATGCAACAGGTTTGTGTTTTCCAGAAAACTGAAGTTCCTGCTGTTAGTAGTGAGGTGGGGTTAAAGGGAAATGGAGAATTCCATTTTTGCTCTTAAGCTCACAATTTTCTACAAGTATTATGGGAACTTCATCAGTTGCAAAATGAACCCCGGGTTTGTTTTAAGGCTAGTGTTAATGGGTTTTATGGTGCAATCAGAGAGAATCTTTTGTCTGGCCTATATGGGAAGTGAAGACATAACTATATATGACTGCTAACCCAGGAGTGTGTCCCCATCAGCTGCATGCATGTCGTTGATGGGGTGAAAATTTGAGCGTAACTGGCCCACAGCTGTGTTAACTATCCATCAGCAGATCTTGCCAAACCACATTCAGCATTGTAAGTTTTAATTGTCCCCAGCCAAAAGCATTCACTGCTTCAGGGTTATCTGGGAGAGCAAAGATAATGCCAGACTTTGTTTCTGAACAGACAATCATCACTTTAAACCGCCTGCCCCTTCCCCTACCCCTAACAACAACAACAACATGTGAGCAGCTCATGGACTACTAAATCCATTCAGCTGTCTGTTACCTTGTCTAATCAGCCAAACCCCTGGGCTAACATTGAACCCGAATCCTTCTCGAGTTTCACAAGAACACGAGAAATAAGAGTGGTCAGCTCAGTGGGCTAGACATCTGGTTTGTAATGCAGAACAAGGCCAGCAGTGTGGGTTCAATTCCTGTACCGGCTTACCCGGCCAGGCGCCGGAATGTGGCGACTAGGGGCTTTTCACAGTAACTTCATACTGATGGGGCTGTTAGCACAGGGCTAAATTGCTGGCTTTGAAAGCAGACCAAGGCAGGCCAGCAGCACGGTTCAATTCCCGTACCAGCCTCCCCAAACAGGTGCCGGAATGTGGTGACTAGGGGCTTTTCACAGTAACTTCATTTGAAGTCTACTTGTGACAATAAGCGATTTTCATTTCATTTCATTCATATAGCCTGTCTTGCCTGCTCTGCCATTCAATATGACTGCTAGAGATTATGATTGCTAAAGTCTTGCTCTTGCCTTACATTCCTCTTTTATCAGAAAAACAATAATGTTACAGATCTTTAAAGCCCATAAATGGTGGAGTGGCCTCCCACTAATGGGTAAATACCTAAATGATAGATATTGTAACCCATAAAATTAAATTCAGAAGTTCAGCCCGAAACGGCTACAAATCACAAACCCACTCAAGTCGACCTACAACACAGACTACGCTGAGAGACTCTGCCGTCGCACCTCTCTCACACTCGTCAACCACTTTGTACGCCAGCTCTACAGCAGACGACGCAACCTGGAAACCAAGATAGAGGTCATATTCTCAACTTGCGCTCAGAACGCAGCAGACCAGTTGCGGAACACGGCCAAACAGATGAGACAACGATACTATGCCACCTATATGCACACCAAGAACAGGAAGCTTGAGAAACTCGGCATAACCACCAGCAGCAACCAAGCCTCCCCCGGTACCACAGTAGAGAACAATACAGGGAAATCTATTGTCAACTTGTCAGACTACACCCTTCAACCAGATGAAATCGAAGTCCTCAGCAGAGGGCTTAATTTCTGCACCACCACCAAAATGGACCCCATCAGTCTCGCGGCAGACACGGAGGAATTCATCAGGCGAATGTGGCTCCGGGAATTCTTCCACAGACTCCAAGAGGCCGAAAGCGAACAAAGGAGAATACCAATGAACCAGAACAGCAGACCGAGAGATCTGCGGTGCGGCAACCGAAGAGGAAAGAGTCGAATTGGACCTCTCCGGAAGGTCGCTGCCCGAAACTCGACATGTATGCTCAAGCCACCAGGAGTCACGTCAATGCCAGATTCATCAGTCGCATTCACAAGACAGCCCCGAATGTCACCCAAGGACAACGCAATGCCACCCGCGCTCTCGAGACCAACCGCAACATCGTCAGCAAACTAGCAGACAAAGGAGGGGTCACCGTCATACTGAACAAAGCGGACTACTGCAAAGAAGTATACCGACAACTCAACAACCAGGAACACTACAGACAGTTACCCACAGATCCGACCAAGGAACACATCCGCATACTCAACAGACTGATCAAGACCTTGGGTCCAGACCTTCAGAGCACCCTACGTGCTCTCATCCCACGTGCTCCCCGCATTGGAGATCTCTACTGCCTTCCGAAAATACACAATGCCAAGACACCAGACCATCCTATCGTTTCAGGCAATGGGACCCTGTGTGAGAACCTCTCTGGCTACATCGAGGGCATCTTGAAACCCATCGTAAAAGGTACGCCCAGCTTCTGTCGCGACACGACGGACTTCCTACAGAAACTCAGCACCCGTGGACCAGTTGAACCAGGAACATTCCTCGTCACAATGGATGTCTCGGCACTCTACACCAGCATCCCCCATGACGACGGCATTGCTGCACCAGCCTCAGTACTCAACACCGGCAACTGCCAATCTCCAGACGCAATTCTGCAACTCATCCGCTTGATTCTGGATCACAACGTCTTCACCTTCGACAACAAGTTCTTCATCCAGACGCACGGAACAGCCATGGGGACCAAATTCGCACCGCAATACGCCAACATCTTCATGCACAAGTTTGAACAAGACCTCCTCACCGCACAGGACCTTCAACCGACGTTATACACCAGATACATCAAAAGTTCCATCCCATCATCAGACTCACCATGGACTACTCTCCAAAATCAGTTGCATTCTTGGACACACTCTTCTCCATCAAAGACGGTCACCTCAGCACTTTGCTTTACTGCAAGCCCACGGATAACCTCACGATGCTCCACTTCTCCAGCTTCCACCCGAAACCCATTAAAGAAGCCATCCCCTATGGATATGCCCTCTGTATACACAGGATCTGCTCAGACGAGGAGGAGCGTAACAGACATCTACAAACGCTGAAAGATGCCCTCGTACGAATGGGATATGGCGCTCGACTCATCGATCGACAATTCCAACGCGCCACAGCAAAAAACCACACCGACCTCCTCAGAAGACAAACACGGGACACAACTGACAGAGTACCCTTCGTCGTCCAGTACTTACCCGGAGCGGAGAAACTACGACATCTTCTTCGCAGTCTTCAACACGTCATCGATGAAGACTAATATCTTGCCACTGTCATCCCCATACCCCCACTACTTGCCTTCAAACAACTGCACAACCTCAAACAAACCATTGTTTGCAGCAAACTACCCAGCCTTCAGAACAGCGACCACAACACCACACACCCCTGCCAGGGCAATCTCTGCAAGACGTGCCAGATCATCGACATGGGTACCACCATTACACATGATAACACCACTCACCACGTACGCGGTACATACTTGTGTGACTCGGCCAACGTTGTCTACCTCATAGGCTGCAGGAAAGGATGTCCCGAACCATGGTACATTGGCGAGACCATGTAGACGCTGCGACAATGATTGAACGGACATCGCGCGACAATCACCAGGCAGGAATGTTCCCTTCCAGTTGGGGAACACTTCAGCAGGCAAGGGCATTCAGCCTCTGACCTTTGGGTAAGCGTTCTCCAAGGCGGCCTTCAGGATGCACGACAATGCTGAATTGTCGAGCAGAAACTTATAGCCAAGTTCCGCACACATGAGTACAGCCTCAACTGGGACCTGGGATTCATGTCGCATTACATTCATCCCCCACCATCTGGCCTGGGCTTGCAAAATCCTATCAACTGTCCTGGTTTGAGACAATTCACACCTCTTTAACCTAGGGTTACCCCTATCTCTGGATCTGTAAAGACTGAATTACCTGCAAATGGTCGCATTCTAAGCATTGTCTGGCATCTTTGAATTTGTCTATATATATATGTTTCTGGAACATACCTCTTCACTCATCTGAGGAAGGAGAAGCTAGTGTTTGAAACAAACATGTTGGACTTTAACCTGGTGTTGTAAGACTTCTTACTGTGCTCACCCCAGTCCAACGCCGGCATCTCCACATCATTCAAGAAGATGATGTCTGATCTTGGGGCTTCAACTCTATTTCCCGCCAGCCCTCCCAATATGCCTTAATTCCCTGAGAGACCAAAAATCTGTCCATCCCAGCCTTAAATGCATTCAACAGTGGAGGTAGAGAATTCCAGAGATTCTGAGCCCTTTCAGTGAGGAGATTTCTCCTCATACAATGATCGGCCTCTTATCCTCAGACTGTGTTTTAGATTCCTCAACCAGCAGAAACAATGGGCGCGAATCTCCGAGCCCCGGGCCGGAGAATCGGCGCAACCGCGCTACGATGCCCTGACACCGGCGCGCGATTCTCCTCGGCCCATTTGCACCGGCGCATTTGGCGCGGCGCCGGCCATGGGCCGCTGGAATTGGCAGGGACGCAGATTCCCTGGCCCGGATGGGCCAAGCGGCTGCGCCAATACGACAGCCCCACTGGCGCCGTTCATCCCTTGTCGCTGCCTGCGGGAACTCCGCGGGAATGGTCGGGGGGCGGCCTGCGGGGGGTGCTCCGATGGGGTCTGGCCCGTGATCGAGGCCCACCGATTGGCCGGTCGCCCCCCCCCCCGGACCTACTTTATGGCGCGGCCGCCCCCTGAACACCGACGCCAGTCGGGGCTGGCACGCCAAAGAAGTCCCCCGTGCATGTGCAGGTTGGCACGGTGCCCATTTAGCGCCACGAAAGGAGGCTGGAACTGCTCCAGTGCCGTGCCGTGGGCCAGAATCGGTTGTGCCAGGGCCTGGTTCGCGCCATCGTGAAACGCGACGGCGTTCACGACGGCGCGAACACTTGGGCTCCATATTGTAGAATCGCCCCCATTCTCTCAGCATCCTCCCGACTCTCATTCCCCTTCAGAATCTTGTAGGTATCAATGAAATCATGTCTCTTCTTCAAAATGTTAGAGCATATGAGCCCAATTATATGACAACTCCCTCATCCCAGGGACCAATTTAGCGAACCGACGCTGTACCGCCTCCAAGCACATGTATGTCCTTTTCTTAAACGTGGAGAGCAAAACTGCATACATGTCCCAGATGCGGTCCCGCCAAACTCTTGTACAATTGTAGCAAGATTTCTTTATTCTTGTACACCAAATCCCTTGCAAAAAAGGCCAACATGCTTCTCACTGTCCTACATTTTGCTGCACCTAAAAATAAAATATTTTTGTCACAAGTAGGCTTACATTAACACTGCAATGAAGTCGCTGTGAAAAGCCCCTGGTCGCCACATTTTGGCGCCTGTTTGGGTACATGGAGGGAGAATTCAGAATGTCCAAATTACCTAACAGCACATCTTTCAGGACTTGTGGGAGGAAACGGCAGCAACCGGAGGAAACCCACGCAGACACAGGGAGAACGTGCAGACTGCACAGACAGTGACCCAAGCCAGGAATCGAACTTGGGGCCCTGGCGCTGTGCTGCATGCTATAGTTGAAAGATCTTAAACAGCGACCTTTCCACATTGTGGCTCTGTGACGGCTGCCCCCAGCTTTAGTCCATCCCTCAGCACGTAAAACTGGTCTTTGTAATGTACCAGTCTGCAATACTCAGTACAACCCTTTGTACTGGAAGATCAACAGGTTTCGGGCAGACCAAAGAGCTTCTTTCACCGAGTTGATGATCCTCCAGCAACAACTGATGTTTGTCTCGGGGTGTGTCCCCAGGAACAGCCTGTAAAGCACAGAGTCCTGCATCACGGAGCTGCTCTGGATGAACCTCGAAAAACCACATCTCTCTCCAGATCTTCTTTGCAAAGCACATGCCACAAAAGATGTGGACAACCTTCTCTTCCCCGCCAAAGTTACCTAAAGGACAACATGTAGATGGGGTGAGACTCTAGTCATATAGGAAGGATCTGATGGGGAGGGCCTTTCACACTACTAGATCTTGGTGCTTGTTTGAAAGTTCTGGTTATTAGGCATTCTGCCAAATGATCTTGACAGTCTGCTCAGGGAACCATCCGACAGAATCCAATAACGCCTTTTCCTGAAGGGCCTCTAGGACATTACGTGCAGACCACTGCCCGATCGACTTGTGGTCTCTCTGCATACGTTTCTTCACGTTGGACAGGAGGTATGGCACAGTCCAACTTTTGGAGCGTTCCGCTGCAGCGTGTCCAGACTCATCGTTTACAACACCAGGGACAGGTAGAACTTCTGCATGTAGTGACACTTGGTGTTTGCATATCGCGGACCAACACACAGCTTGATGCAGCCATACACAAAAAAGGTGGCAATTGGGTGACACGGTGATGTAGTGGTTAGCACTGCTGCCTCACAGTGCCGCGAACCCGGGTTCGATCCCGGCCCAGGATCACTGTCCGTGTGGAGTTTGCACATTCTCCCTGTGTCTGTGTGGGTCACACCCCCACAGCCCAAAGATGTGCAGAGTAGGTGAATTGGCCACGCTAAATTGGAAATTTCCTTAATTGGAAAAAATGTTTAAAAAATGAAGCGAGATTGAGCAGTTTAGGCTTATACTATTTAGAGTTTAGAAGAATGAGGGGAGATCAAATTGAGTTATATAAGATGATAAAAGGTATGGATAAAGTAGATGTGGACAGGATGCTTCGTCTTCTGGGGCACTCTAGAACAAGAGATCAGAGTCTCAGGATAAGGGCAGCACGGTGACGTAGTGGGTTAGCCCTGTAACCTCACGGTGCCGGGGTCTCGGGTTTGATCCCGGCTCTGGGTCACTGTCCACGAGCGGAGTGTGCACATTCTCCCTGTGTTTGTCCCCACAATCCAAAAGATGTGCAGGCTAGGTGGATTTGCCATGCTAAATTGCCCCTTAATTGAAAAAAATTAATTGGGTACTCTAAATTTATTTTTAAAAAAGGATAAGCAGTAGAAAATTTAAAACAGATGAGGGGAAACTACTCGGGCAGCACGGTAGCACAGTGGTTGGCACTGTGGCTTCACAGTGAAAATTTAAGGAGGAGTTCGAATTAGTAATGGGTTGCAGGGTTATGGGCAGGACGGTGGAGCTGAAGCCATGATGAGATCAGCCGTGATCGTATTGAACGGTGGAGCAGGCTCGAGAGGCTAAATTGCCTGCTCCTGCTCCCAGCTTTTGGTCTTTAGCACCTCAAGCACAAATCTGCTGTTCTTGATTAATATGGGGATTTCTTGATTAATAAGGGGATCAGCGAGAAGGTAGGAGAATGGAGATGAGGAGCATATCACCCATGATCGAATGGCAGAGCAGAGCCAATGGGCCAAATGGCCTAATTCTACTCCTATACCGTATGGTCAGAGTTACCTTTTCGAGTCCAATATGACTTTCTTTTTTGGCGTTCTGGGTTCCCAAGAAAAGTCATATTGGACTTGAAATGTTTCCCCCTCTCCAAATGCTACCGAACCAGCTGAGTTTTACCAGAACTTCTCTGTTTTAATTTAGGGCCTTGTACTTGGCCAATGCTCAAGCAAAAGTGCTAATACCACGGGTTGCTGAGTCACAGTCAGATGTAGTTATATTTTTTGCCTTCCATAAATGGGGTACTGAGGCCACTTGTACTACGTGAACCTCACTGAGCCCTTGCAGCTCTGTGAAATGTTTTGCAGAATGTGCGTGCCGTATTTCATGTCTACACCCTCACAAAAGTCCAACGACAGTGTGACGACTTCATAACCCAACCCATTCCCATGGGCGGAGGATTGTGTTAGTAAGCTAGGAAATCCTGCTACTCTATTTGAGCAATGATGCCCTATTGTTGCAAACTGTAATTAACATAATAGTGCAAGCCCATTATGAGACATTTAGCAATGCTTTCTTTCCTCATCTCCAATTTAGCCACATTCCATCTAATTCTAAGGTCTAATTCAAGGTAATTTGAGCCGAAACCTCAAAATCTGTTCAGTAAATGTGTTTTGGAAGAGGCTATTATTCTGTAATTTTTATGTATTTCACAGTAAAATGCCTTCTATTCATGAATGGGCATATTGGAAGGTCCCCTCCAAGCCACACATCATTCAGACTTGGAACTATATCACTGTTCCTTCACTGTCACCAAGTCAAAATCCTGAAACTCCCTTCTTGACAGCACGTGTGGGTGTACCTACACCACATGGACTGCAGCGGTTCAAGGAGAGGTTCATCACCACCTTCTCCAGGACAATTAGAGGTAGGCAGTAAATGCTGGCCTTCCCGGCAACTCTCACATTTTATGAATTAATAAAAAACTGGTTTTATCCTTCTGATGTCCTTTTTGCTGAACAGTAAGAAGTCTTACAACACCAGGTTAAAGTCCAGCAGGTTTGTTTCAAACACGAGCTTTCGGAGCACTGCTCCTTCCTCATTCACCTGACTTTAACCTGGTGTTGTAAGACTTCTTACTGTGCTCACCCCAGTCCAATGCCGGCATCTCCACATCATGGCTTTTTGCTGAAGTTAGCAACAGAAGGACTCTCATCCTTTTATTCTTTAAATACTTTTTTGGAAATGTTGGTCCCCTCCAGACCTTCCTATGGATAGATTTTGAATTTGGCCTGTTTTCTGGCCAAGATTCGACGTTGCATGACCAGCTTGCACCATTCCAGGGGGCCTGAGGAGCTGTAATTTGGCCCTTGAGCAAGCCAGTGTGAGTTTGGCTGGTAGCCTCAGAATGACCCAGGATGGAGTGGGATAGAAGAATGTGTTTGAACCCATGAAGCTCCCATTAATCATTCATGTTAATTTGTGGTAGCAGGGTACGTTTTTTTAAATGTTTTTGTGACTTGCCTTACATTGGCCACTACAGGCACATCATCCGTCCCATATCCCCTTTCAACTTTGGAAAAGGATCCTTTAAACTTGCATTAGTACCTTACTTTACATATTTGAGGGGCCGAATGCTTATTTTGGGTTTCTGCCTGGGCAGTCTTTTTTTTAAATTAAAGGGCTACCTAACACCTACATGGATTGCGCACACACCAACTTGACATGCTTATCACTACACATACCAGTTTCCAGCCCTGGTATCTGATCCAGAGCTCAATAAGCTGCTGGGCACTTGTTTACTGCTGCCCTCTTTTGGTATTTGGTGGGATTTCAGGAGCCATTTAGCAATGTGTGGTTAGCATTGCTTCATGTTAAAAAGCAAAGCTTAAAGGGTGCCTTGTTATATTTGCAAATGTTTAGTACAAATTGTCTTTATTGCATTTGTTACTTCCCTTCCAGCATTGTGGGTGCATCTACCCCACACAAACTGCAGCAGTTTCAAGAGGGTGGCTTGCTGCCACCTGCTCAAGGGCAATTAGAGGTGGGTAATAAATGTTGGCCTTGCCACTGACGCTCACATCCCAAGAACAAATGAAAGGAAATAATGTGTTCAGTTTTGCGACAAAAGTAGCAATCTTTGCTAAGTTTTTTTATTTACTCTTTTGCAGGATGTAGGCGTTGCTGGCTAGACCTGCTTTTATTGCCCATCCCTAATTGCCTTGCAGCAACAGGCAGTCAGCCGCCACCGCCTTGAAATGTTTTAGTCTATGTAGCGTAGGTGCAGCCACAGTACTGTTCGGAAGGAGTTCCAGGGTTTTGAACCAGCAACAGTGATGGAATAGCATTGTATGTCCAAGTCAAGATGACTTGTAGCTTGGAGGGGATCTTGCAGGTGGTGTTCCGTGCATCTGCTGCCTTTGTCCTAGGTGATAGCTGTCACAGGGTTAAAAGGTGCTGTTGAGTGAGACTTGGTGAATTGCTGATGGGTGAACACTGCTGCCCATTGTGTGTTGGTAGTGGAAGGTGTGAATGTTTAAGATGATAAATGGGATGTAAATTAAATGGGCTGTTTTGTCCTTCAGTCTCCTTTATTCTTTCACGGAATGTGGTTGTCACCAGCAAAGCTAGTATTTGCTGGTCATCCATAATTGCCCTTTAACGGAACATTTTCAGCAACACATTGCTGCAGGTATGTAGTCACATGGAGGTTAGACTTTGTTTCAAGCGCCTGGTCAGCCCTCAACTATGGCTAAGATACTGAACCAAACTTGTAACGTTGTAAGTTTTAAGCTGTGCAGGAGGAGTGATTCGTTCCAGGAGTAATAATGTAAGAAATAGGGCTTGGTTATTTTGTAAACAAAAACTTAATAAAAAAAACAATGGGCACAATTCACCCAAATGCAAACAGAATCCCATAGCATGTGATTAGCCGGGTGATTCCCCACGCCCGTAGCGATGGCGAGAACCATCACGCTCTAAAACAGCCATCTGGGTAGATCGAGGATCTCAAAGGAGAATGCGAGGCCAAGGCTGCAGTTAGTCCCTTCTGCTTACCGGAACTCCTCAGTGCAGAGAGACCAGGACTCCATTTTTAAATGGTGTCCCAATCTCTCAGCCCCCAAGCCCCAAGTTGCCTAGGAGGGGGAGAGGGGGTTGACCCGTGGGGTGGAGGGGGGGTGCCTGGGCAGGGCAACCCTGGGTCTGATCCACGTCATGTGAAAAATGCCAGCTTGGCACCACGGCAGTGCCAGTCTGGTGGTGCCCAGGTGCCACCAGCAGTGCCAGGCTGCCACCCTGCCCAATGGGCAAGCACCTCCGATCCCCTGGGAGACCCCCGCGAGTGCCATTCCGTCTGTTCCCCATTTGTGGAGACCAGCAGTGACTGGCGCTCACCTGAGGACGCCAAGTCGAGAGGGTTCTCACAAAATCGCGTTAGAACGCACGAGGCTTGGGAGCCGGGTAGATCCCAGAAGAGGCCTGGCATCTATCGGCTGCGCCATACTGCTTTACGGACGCAACACAGCTGGTAGGTCTCGCCCAATATTTAACTTTTACTTCACAGTTCTTTTTTTTCATTTAAATGATTTTTTTTCAATTAAGGGGCAATTTAGCGTGGCCAATCCACCTACCATGCACATCTTAGGGTTGCACATCCCCCCGCCAAACACAAAGATGTGCAGAGTTGGTGAATTGGCCACGTTAAATTGCCCCTTAATTGGAAAAAAAGCATTGGGCACTTTTTAAAAAAAAATTTAAATCACATAGTTTTGATATGGTACATTTTTTTTTAAACAAGCAAACATCACTTGAATATTGTCAATTATAGTCTTTTCCCAAGTCAATGACAGTATGAATAAACAATTTCCTTCCCTAAAAGACATTAGTTAACTAGATGAGTTTTTCCCCGATCTATGATCATTTCATGGTCACCATTATTGAGTCAGGCTATTCTGGATATTCCAGATTTTTAAACCTAATTTAAGTTCCACAGCTCCCATGGTGGACTTTGAACCCATGTTCCCAGAACATTCGCCTGGGTCTCTAGATTACTCATCTGGTGATATTACCACCTTTTTCCCCTTCTAAAATGCTGTTGGAGCTGCACTCATTCAGGCAAGTGGATGTTATTCCACCACATTCCTGACTTGTGCCTTGGAGATGGTGGATAGGTTTTGGAGAGCCTGGAGATGAGTTACTCACTGCAGAATCCCCAGCCTCTTTGACTTTTTAAAATTAATCTATGGAATGTGGGCATTGCTGGCTAGGCCAACATTTTATGCCCATCCCTAGTTACCCATGAGAAGGTGGTGGTGAGCTGCCTTCTTGAACCGCTGCAATCCCTGAGATTTAGATACACCCACTGTGCCGTTAAGGAAGGAGTTCCAGAATTTTGACCCAGCGACAGTGAAGGAACGGCGATATATTTCCAAATCGGGTGGTGAGTGGTTTGGAGGGGAACCTCCAGGTGGTGGGGTTCCCAGGTATATGCTGCTCTTGCCCTTCTAGTGGTCGTGGGCTTGGAAGGTCAAAGCGAACCTCGGTGAGTTCCTGCAGTGTATCTTGTAGAAAGCACACACGGCTGCCACTGTTTGTCAGTGGTGGGATTGAATGTTTGTAGAAGGAATGGCAATCAAGCGGGCTGCTTTGTCCTGGATGGTGCCGAGCTTCTTGAGTGTTGTTGGAGCTGCACTCATCCAGGCAAGTGGAGAGTATTCCATCACACTCATGACTTGTGCCTTGTAGATGGCGGACAGGCTTTGGGGGGGATTAGGAGGTGAGTTATTCGCTGTAGGATTTCTAGCCTTTGACCTACTCTGGTAGCTATAGTATTAATATGGCTAGTTTGGTATGTGGCCTCCTTTGTATGGCTGATTGTTCAGTTTCTGGTCTGCGGTACACAGGATATTATATTGTGCACAATAACCTTTACGCAATTTTAATTCTATTGCCTTTTAAGGGTTGAGGAGGAAATTGAGCAATTTATGATTGAAGAGCAATGTCACAGCTATATTCAATGCTCGTCCTTTGAAAGAAAGCAGTGATGGGCTTGCCTTTAGTTGCCCAAGCTCTGGGATGCCCTCCCTACACCAGCCTGCCTTATCAGTCTTTTTGTCTTCAAGATACTCTGGAAAGCCTACTTCTCTAACTTAGCTTTTGGTCTTCTATCCTAATATCTGTTTATCTGGCTCATTGTCAAATTGTGTTTGGTAATGTTGCTCTGCTGTTTTCGATATAATTGCAAGTTGTTCTGGTTGACATCTCTTGCTTTCCTTTCCAGAAGTGAATAGGCCTGCTGTGTATTTCCAGCATTTCTATTTTTATTTAACCATTGAGGTTTGGGAGGAGGCCATTCCACCTGTCGGGCCTGTGCCATCACTTGCTGGAGCAGTCCAAATCTTGATTTTTACTTGTGACCCTTCGACCACAATTCATTTGATGGGTTATGTTTATATGGAGCTGATTGATTTTAGTATTAAGCTTTCAATATGAGAAGTTCATGACTTTACGTTTAAGAGCTTCCATCCAATTCTTCAGGACCAATTTTAATGCTGAGTGATTTAAAACAGGAAAGAGAGCCCATGCAGTGGAAAATGCAACACTGTTCAATTTTTGCCCCTGCCTTGTTTTCTGGCATTTCTGCCTCCTGGTTCTGTGGATAAAAATAGGTAGTTTCGAACTGAACGGCCCCATCCCAACCCGTCTCTACCACCCTCCCAGTTAGTGCATTCCAGACCATCACCACCCTCTAGGTAAAATGTTTTTTTCTCAAAATCCCCCCCCCCCCACTAAACATTCTGCCACTTACCTTGAACTTGTGGCCCCTGTAACTGATCCTTCAACTAAGGGGAATAGATGCTCCCTATCCATGCCCCTCATAATCTTGTACACCTCGATCAGGTCGCCCCTCAGTCTTCTCTCAATGAAAACGACCCTAACCTATCCAACCTCTTAAACTTAAATGTTCCATCCCAAGCAACATCCTGGTGAATCGCCTCTGCACCCCCTCCAGTGCAATCCCATCCTTCCTATAATGTTGTTGATATACCTACCAGCAGCTCGAATCGTAATTGAGAGCTCTCTAACTGGCCAAAGGAGGTGGAGAATGGACCTTGGACTAAGTCACAACTGTTGTGACTCTTGTAGGAAGCTGGGTGAGAGCACTGGGTGAAGGGGACATTGGGTTTGGACCAATATGTCTACCCGCCTCACAATTAAATGTAGTTCTTTTTCAGTGTCGTCCCAGACAGTGGCAGGGGTATTTAATGTGGCGCTCATTTGTCACAGCTTTTTTTTTTGCACTGACTCAGTGGTCAGAGTATACACAAGGCAGTGTAAACAAGACTGGAATCGACCCTCGACACCCCAGGCAACAGATTGGGCGACGTCTGAAAACAATTTGCTGCTTACATTTGAGGTCCTCCAATTTGAAATTCGAAACTACCCTGTGTTCAGACTCCTCTACACTTTCACCCTTTTGTAACCTCCTGCAAACCTACAGTTCTTTGAGAGTTCCACACTCCAATTCTGGCCTTTTGCCCATCCCCAATTTTCATTGCCTCACTATTTGGAGATATGCCTTCAGTTGTCTGGGCACTAAGTTCTGGAACTCACTCCCAAATCCTCTGTACCTCTCCCCCCTTTTAAAACACCCCTTCAGTCGACCAAGCTTTGAGTCACCCGTCTTGGTATCTTCTTTTAGAACTGGGTGTCAGATTTTGTTTGATTCCGTACTCGTGAAGCACCTTGGGGAGGATTTGCTTTGTTAAAGGCTGCTGTTCTTCAGAATAGAACAAAAGAAAAGTTGAAATGCACCAGGTAGCAGTTTGAAAATTCAGAAGCTTTAACAGTCTGGTTTCAATATGTATTCGATTGATGCATACCTATTTGGCACTGCCTGCCCAAAATGGCACCACACCAATTTTGGAAGTTCAGATTAATAACACCATCACTAATAATGGAAGTCTTCTCCTTGCTGGAAGCATTTGTTACTGAGCCACAAAGAAATGCATAAATCTAAGCGTATGACGAGCTCTAAGCCCCCACGGTGTTGCATATTGAGAAAGTATTTGCATAGTCATGTGCAAGTTCTTATATGGTCAATTATAAGGGCCTCTGATCCGTTAATTGTGTTGGAATCCCACATTTGTTGACAGGGAGGAGTTTAGAGCAATGTACTCTGGATGCAGACTAGGAGGATGAAAGCATTTCATTCTGTGCAATTTCTTGTCCAGTAATGCAGGACAAATGCATCAAATATATTCTTAACATCTAACTTCATGAATTCTGAAATGCACTTCCCTCTTTCAAAGCAATTTGATCAAAGTATTCGGTTCTACAGGAATTTCCTCACCCCTCTGAAAATAGATCAAATTTCAGGAAGTGTTTTTTTAAATTTCAATTGGATAAGGATTGTAATAGTTACAAAGACCTTTTCACCCATACCAAAGCTTTGTATGAAAAGCGAGTATAATAGTGTGCCTCAAAAGATTGGAGACTGGGTAAACACTTCATTTGAAATGAACAGTGCAGGTTCAGTGATGAAATGCACCCTTCCAGTAAAACACAGGGGGACTTTTCAGTCGTTTAGCTGTACGTAGTCCAACCTCTTCTCTGCGGCTTTCAAAAAGTGACTGTTGTGACGAATCTTCATTCAAATGCTCCTTTCTGTGCTATTCAGCTTTGAATGAATTCCCATCCTCAGGAGACTGATCCAGGGCCCCTATTTATGTCAGAGAGGCTCAGCAGGCTGTGGGGGAGGGGTTGGGGCAGGCTGGGGATAGAGAGTGGACTTTCTTGGATGCAAGCCAGCTCACCGAATGGAGAGTTTTGCGTGATAGCAGAAGAATTTGCACTCTTGGAGGGCTCTGTTTTCATATTTCAGTGTAGGATAGGGCTGCCAAGTCTCCAAGAGTTAAACATGAATTCCAAGGGCACTGCTGAGAGCAGCCAGAGAGCAAAGTCATCAAGGATCACAGAGAATCACAGAATTAAACAGTGAAGAAGAGGCCCTTCGGCCTATCGGATTTGCACCAACCCATGAGAGACATCTGACCTGTCTACTTAAACCCATTTGTCAGCACTTGGCCCATAGCCTTGAATGTTATGACGTGCAAAGTACTCATCCAGGTACTCTTTGAAGGATGTTAGGCAACCCGCCTTTACCACCATCCCAGGCAGTGCATTCCAGACCGTCACCACCCTTTGGGTAAAATGTTTTTTCCTCAAATCATCCCCCTAAACATTCTGCCACTTACTTTGAACTTGTGTCCACTCGTAACTTGACCCTTCAACGAAGGGGAACAGATGCTCGCTGTCCACCCTATCCATGCCCCTCATAATCTTGTACACCTCGATCAGGTCTCTCCTCCGCCTTCTCTAGCCCAACGAAAACAACCCAAGTCTATCCAACCTCTTAAACTTAAATGTTCCATCCCGGGCAACAACTTGGTGAATCGCCTCTCCACCCCTCCAGTACAATCACATCCTTCCAATAATGTGGCCACCAGAATTGCACACAGTACGCTGTTGCACGTTTTACTATGGGCGTAAAACGTGCTTATTGGAGTGTATTAACACGCCTCCGAGTTCGACGTGTGCTTAACACTACTAGGCTCTGTTCTATGTAATTATTTAGCTCTGGAGCCGCCAGTTGCCGTATAGGCAAGGTCAAGTTCAAAGTAATAAAGACGATACACCGATTAGTAAAGTTCAAACGATCAATATTTATTATACAGTTATAATAAATACTCATGCACACTAAGAGACTAAGCTATAACTAAACTTTAAGTGAACAGAATACTTATCTAACAGGAACAGGCAAGGTCAGAGAACGAGGCCTTCGTCCTGGTCTTGTACTGCAGCCTTCAGCAAGCGTCCTGGTACTTGGGAGTCTAGTGGGCTTGGATCGCGTAGCGAGCGTTGAACTTACGGTTTCGGCGGCTGGTGCTCAACGGCTGGAGTCAGGATGCAAGATGTCAGTCAGAGCCGGAGCACGAGTTTTAACAGACCGGGCTCTGTGGGGAATTTGCTTTTATACCCCTCTCTAATGTCCTTGCCCCCTTCTAGGCGGGCTCTACCTTTCGGTACCGATTGGAACGTTTCCAAACGGCTACCTTCGAAATCCTCCAATGCGGGGGCTTCCCTCGATGTTGGGGGGTGGTTTCGATATTCTTTACTCTGGTGCCATCCTGTCTGCTCCACCAATTAAGTGCTACATTGAGATGGAAATGTTGCCATTGTGTGTGCCTGGATCTGGGCTGCCTCATCAGAATGTTAAGCGCTTTGCCATTAACACCTTTGGCTTGGAGATCTGCACCTGGCCAGAAAACTGGTTTGCTGCTTGCAAAATGCTAATTAGTTGAGAGCAGGCTGTCTGTTCTCACTAAACAGGCTTTCCCTGCTGTCTTCCATTTTAGTTTGGCTCAGTGTCCATTTTGCGTGGCCAGCATGGCTACATTCCCTCCTTGTGATCCTCACAATCATACTATTGTGAAGGATCACCTATGTACTTTGCCTTCCTTGTGTTCTGACCTCTTGCCAGTTCCTGTTCTACTCTATTCTTAAACTATGGGAAGAAGAAAAATTTTTAACTAACATCTCTACTTGGCCCTATGTCAAAGGGACATGCATTACTACAACTGGGAACCTCTACCTATCACTATTAACCTTAACCTTAACTTAACATTTCATCACTCTAAAATCTTAACCATTCACACCACAACATCACACTTCCCAACTCGGCAGTCGAGTATGGAACAATATAATACATGGCTGAATTTTTATTTACAGAGTGTTGTAATCAGTGAGGGGTTGAGGGGTTTGGTGGAATCCGAAGATGGGGGATTGAACTCTATAGATGGGTGAGGTGCTGGAACGAGAGGCTCTCCTCTTCCATTTCCTCAACCTGAGGGTCTGCACTAGTATGATGAGGATCGCGATCACCAACAGTGATTCGATTATATAGGACATGGAGTACCACGTCATGAATTTAGTACACCAGGTCTGAACCTCGCTGATCAGAGCTGAGCACTGGGGGTTTGCTGTAATTGAAACATTTACGGTGGGGGTTGTGGGGGAAACGTGTCTTGTTTCCACACATATACATATAACATTAAACAGTAATAAGTGGGCTTCCATCATTTTGCTGTTCTTCTTCTTTCTCTTCCTTCTCCCTCCGGTATTGACAATCCTGGCTTCGACCTCTGTCTCGTCCTTTGAAACCTTTGGGATCAAGCACAGTATCTGTCAATACACAGTTTAAGACCTTTACTTGTTAGTGCATCTGTCTTTCAAAACCCAATTGACACTTTAAAATGACTGGCTAAGTCACACCCTGTGACTCCCCTCATTTTTTTTTTTCAAAAAGCGAATTTAAAGACCAGCATACACCTAACAATCCTTCCTTCTGCGAGCCGTCTCGCAGGCTTTGCTGATTTACCATCCGAATGTTCCCGGATGTAAATAGCATGTGGGATGGCGGCCGAAGGGCTACCTAACGTAAAATGAAAACAAACTTTGAAACAAACATCCGAATGAGTTGCGTATGGGCCGCGACGGGTACGAGTTGGATGGGATCCCCGGGTAGGGCGTGCTGTGCCATACCCGAGCTTGGCTGACCAAGGGTTGGTTCTCAGACAGGGCGGGTCCTCAGTGCCGTTTGTCCACTGCCCGAGTAACCTGGAAAGAAACGGGTACGAATGTGTTGACCATGACTTGCAGCCTCTATTTCGCCGAATAGAGGGGCACCTAAAAAAAAACCAAGGGAGCCAAGATGCTCCAACTGAGGACATCACTGAAGTTCTCAGAGATATCTGCAGATAAACTATTTGGGGTGTGGCCTTACAACTTTGGAAAAGATCTCCAATCAAACCGAAGTTCTCAAAGGTATCTGCGGACAAGCTAACGTGTATGTGAGGTGGTCACAATCTTTTCAGCTGAAAAGAAGATGTCCATCCTCCAGCTGATCAATGTACAATCCTGAGACAAACAAACAGAAAACGAAGACAAACATACGTGCAGGTTCCATCAGAAAGGACATCGTTTCCCTCAAACGATTCCTATCTTACATCATCTGGACACCTCACTTTGATTCTGCCTCTGTGAACAGGGTCACAAAGGGGTTGCCGTGTCGGGAGTCAGACACCGTGTCGTCCTGCTCTCCCGGATCCCACACCCTTGTGTGGATCAGGCATGAAACTTTGGAATTGTGTGACCGGGGGTCACTTTCATCATTGCGGACAAGCCTGTAGGAATTGTCCCTGTGCCATTGTGTAGTGTCGAGTGTGTTGTCGGGGTAGTCGGGGTCGGGTGGTGGTTCTGGATATTTGAGGTAGGTGACTTCCATGGGGTCACTGGAGTCGGGGTCGTAGTTGGTGCAGTGTGGGCTGTATGGCTGTGTGCTGTCGCTGTCTTCAGAGTCAGTGTCAGTCCTGCTGTCTCTGCTGTGGCAGCTTGTGGGCGTGTCGGGGCGTGGTCTGTAGTGGTCTGTGGGCGGAGTCGTGGGCGAGTCCGTGGATGAACTGGTCTGTGAGGGGGATGGTGGAAAAGTGTTTCTGGTGGGCGGGGTGAAGTGTTCTGCTGCATCCAGCAGGACATGGTGAGCATGGTTGGCCTGTGTTCCATATGCCTTTAACTGGTTTATATGGAACCACGCGGTCTTCCCATTAGGATACTTTATCCTGTAAACGGAGGGGCTAATTTTGTCCGAAATTGAGTAGGGACCGGAATATTTTGGAGCCAAAAAACTGCTGGGGTTATAAACAGATAACATTACCTGTTGCCCAACCTGGAATTCTGTGGTGTGTACGGTCTTATTGAAACAGGCAGTGCGTTGCTGTCGGCGTTTCCCTAGCTGGACTGCGGCTGCGAGCTGTGCAGACCTCACAGTCTCAACTAGATCTTTAACTGCCTTTTCATGTGTGAGGGCCGTCACTTCGGGGCTGGTCATGTCCAGTCCTAAAAGGAATTCTGTACCTTTCATAGGGCGTCCGGTCATGAGTGTATGTGGTGTGTATCCTGTAGATGTGGAGACAGTGTTCCTTATGAACATAAGTGCAAAGGGGAGCACTGAATCCCATGTGGAATTGTTCTGTTGAACCATTTTCCTGAGGGTCGTTTTTAGGTGTCCGATTCATGCGCTCCACAATCCCGCTGGACTGTGGATGATACGCAATATGAAAATTTTGCTTTATACCGAATATTGTCAGGACGTTCCTCATGACCCGTCCTGTAAAGTGAGATCCCTGGTCCGAATCGATACTTCGGGGTAAACCCCATCTCGTGAAGATGTGGTGGGTCAGGATCTTTGCAGCTGTCTTTGCTGTGTTTGTTCGTGAGGGAAATGCCTCTACCCATTTGGTAAAGGTGTCGATGACCACCAGAACGTATTTATAGCCATTCCTACAAGGGGGCAATGGACCTATAAAGTCGATCTGGAGGTTTGTCCAAGGGCCGTTAACTGGGCGAGTATGCCGAAGTTGTGCTTTCTTAGAATACCTCTCCGGGTTATTCTGAGCACAAATCAGGCAATTCTCAATGTAGTGTGTGACATCAGTCCTGAGATTAGGCCACCAACAGAGTTGCCTGAGGTGCCTCGTTGTTGCATCAATTCCCTGATGCCCGTGTCCGTCATGGAACAAGGCAATCATCTGATTCCTGTCCTGCTTCGGGACCACATAAAGTTGGTCCTTAATGATCACACCCTCATGTGTGGTCAGTGTGTGTTTAAAGTGCTCGTACGCAGGCACAAAGTTTCCCTTGAAAACCTCCCTGAGGTCTCCGTCCTGTTTCTGTGCTGCCACGAGATCTTTAACCTCTGTTTGTGAGACTTGTACTGCGCTCACAGGGGCGCTAGCTGGTGCGCTAGCTGGGGGGGTCCATAAGTGTCCTCTCCTGGAACCTGCCTTAGCCAATGCGTCGGCTTTTACATTCCCAGGGGGTGATGACCTATGGTGGCTGCGAACTTTTATAATGCCGAAGGTCCTGTCCTTCGCTTTCTCTAGGATATGCTGGAGTAAGGGGGCTGATGGAAGGGGTTTTCCGTCTGCGGAGACAAAACCTCGTGTCCTCCACAGGGGCAGAAAATCTGTTAGGCTATTGCAGACATATAAGCTGTCTGAATATATGTCTGCTGGGCTGGGGAAAGAATCGGGGTGGTCCACTATGTACGCTATGGCTGCTAGCTCTGCTGCCTGCGCGCCTAAGTGACCTGGTAACTTAAGAGCTATCTCTTCGAGAGCGCGCCCCTGCGCGTCCTCTACATAGATGCCGCATCCTGTGATACGCTCACCATTTAAAACTGTGGAGGAACCGTCTACATAAATCCTCAAGGGTCCACACGTGTCTGTGGGCTGGGGGCTTTGTTTTGGGTTCCCTATCTTCCTGGGGGGTGTTTTGGCTAAAAAGGGTCCTGTGTTATGCAGGGGAGCTACAATTTCACAGTCATGGGGCTGTCCGGGGTATTGGAGGTTGTCTGCTAAATATGTGTGTGTGCGTGTCCGTTTTACTGTAATGTCCCGTCCTTGTAAAAGTAGGGTCCACCTAGCTGCCCTAATCTGGCTAACTGAACCGTCCTTCAGTCGACCGTCTAGTAGTAGCTGTGTGGGTGTGTGTTCGGTTAGAATGGTGATGGGGTTTAGTCCGGTTATGTATGAAAAATACTGTACTGCCCAGAAGACAGCAAGGAGGTGCCTCTCACAGGCTGAAAATCCTTGTTCTACCGGGTCCAACAGTCGGGAGGCATAAGCCACTGGTCTTAGCTGCTCGTGCCGTTCCTGAAGCAACACGGCCGAGAGGGTCAGATCTGTGCTAGCTACCTCGATTGCGTACGGGGAAAGTTGGTCGGGGACTAGCAGCGCGGGTGCTGCACTAAGGGCTCGTTTCAACTCTTCCACAGCGCCTGTATGCTGCGGAAGCCATTCCCAGGGGGCTCCTTTCTTAAGGAGGTCTGAAAGTGGGGCGGCTTTTGTCGCGAATCCGTCTATGTGGTTCCGACAATAGCCAACCAGTCCTAAAAACGACCGGAGGGCTGATACATTCTGGGGAAGGGGCAATTTGACAATCGAATCAATTCTTTTGAATTCGATCTCGCGTTTGCCGTGCGTGATGACTGATCCCAAATACATCACTTTACTTTCCAATATTTGGGCCTTTTTCGGGTTAACTTTACAGCCAATTTCAGTCAAGAGTTCCAGGAGTTCGGCCAGAAGCGTAATGTGCTCTGCCTTTGTGTCTGTCTGCAGTAGTAGGTCGTCTACATACTGTACCAGACATTCGGGTCGGGAAAATTTCTCTAATCCACTTGCCAGCTGTCGGTGGAAAATGGAGGGTGAATTGTGGAATCCTTGTGGGAGGCATGTCCACGTGTACTGCTGAGTTTTAAAAGTGAATGCGAATTTGTATTGGCACGCTTTTGCCAATGGTATGGACCAGAATCCGTTACTGATGTCCAATACCGTGAAGTACTTGGCGTTGAGACCCTGCTTGAGCATGGTCTCGGGACTAGTAGCTACCGTTGGGGCTACTGCGGGGGTTACTTTGTTGAGTTCCCGATAATCGATGGTCAGACGCCATGATCCATCGGGCTTCCTCACTGGCCAAATAGGGGCATTGTTGGTGGAGGCTACCGTTCTCAGTACACCTTGGTCCAACAAGCTACCTATAACCTTTTCTATTTCCACCTCTGCCTCGAGGGGAAATCTATATTGCTTTTGCGGTCGGGGGTCCTGTCCGGTAACATGAACTTGTCCAGTCATTCTGCCACAGTCATGACGGTGACTTGCAAATGCTGTCCTGTGTTTGTTTAGTAGGGCCTTAATTTGTCGGTCGGTGTGGAGTGTAGTCAGGTCGAATGAGTACTCTCCCACTGCGCTAATCCGATTAGCGTAGTCTCCTACTGTGAGGGTGGCTGGTGCTCTGTCTGCTCTAGCCATTCGCCAGACACACTGGTTCACTGGGTCGAACGACAAGCTGTGTGTGTTCATAAAATCTATCCCCAGGATGTGTTCTGCTGTCCTGGGAAGATTTACTAAAACTACGGGGTGCCTTGTGCTAATGTTCCCTAGCTGAATTGCTATGGGTGCTGTAATGTGCCCCTGCTGCGAGTGTCCGGTGAACCCGCTAAGTGTGATGGTGGAGGTGGTCGGCCACGTGTCTGCGTGTGCCGTGGTTGTGGAGTTAATGGTGGTGCGGGATCCTCCTGTGTCCCACAGTAACTCTATGGGCTTCCCTTTGACTTTCGCCGTGACTACGGGCCTCCCTGATGAGTCCCATAGTGTGTCACAGACCCAAGTGGGGGAGCCCGAACACCGTCAGTTCGTCTCGTCCACATTGGTGGGTCCTGACTGTACTGCTACATTGTGGATGGGTTTTGCTTTGTTGCGGTTCAGAGTGCCTGTCTGCTGGCCTCTCTGAGATCGCTGGGGTGCATTACACTCTTTTGCCCAATGCCCTAACTGTCCACAGTTATAGCATTCCTGTCCTTTCTGTTGAGGGCTGCTCTTGCCTTCATTTACCCATGCGGGCTTCTGGTGCTCTCTGACTGCTTGGATATCTGCAGCAGCCTGAGCCTCTTCTGGGGATCTAACTTTTCCTTTTGCCTGAAGCGATTGCTCCCAAGCGCGGGACAATCTTTTCAGGACCCATTTTTCGTTATGGGCCTCTTCTGAGGGGTCATAGCTATTGCAAGCGCTCTGTCCTGCTTCTGTTGCGTGTGAGATAATTGTGCGCGTCCACTTAACCATGTTTTCACGGGTTAAATGCGCTCTATCTAACTGTCCGAAAACTGCGCTGAAATGAATCCACAGCCTTCCTGCGAATGCTGTGGGGTGTTCGGATCTTTTCTGCCTGCACTTATTCAATCCTTCTACGGGGTCACCTCTATTGTACCCGATGGCATCTAAAATGGCGGTGTGCATCTCCTCTAGGCTGCCTCCTGCCACGTTCTGTGGGTCGGGGAGGGCTGCTACTACACTTTGGTCTAAACTCAGCACGGTGAGCTTAACCTGCTCTCTCTCATCCAGGCCGTACATGGTAGCCTGCTGTTTTACTTTAGCGAAAAACTGGTGGGGGTCTGCGGTGGGGAGGAACGGAGTGATCTTTTCACAAGCGTCCCTTAGCTGGGTTACTGTTAAAGGGGTGGTGTAAGTTATGTCTGGGGCGCCTTCTGATTCGGCTTTTCTCTGCGTGGTTACGGGATTCATGGGTGCGGTTATGGTCTGAGCTGTGGGGGGTTGGGGTGCCTGTCGTTTCTGCTGAGCTGCGGGCGCACATGTTCCCTGAACATAACGCTGCGCTGTCTCGCTTAATTCCTGCCAATCTGGGGCATTTTCCCCATCTAACTGTGCTCCAAAGGTGCTTTGGAAGCCATTCTGCACCGAAAGCAGAGATTGCAATTCTGCAATCTGTTTCCTGCATTTCGCGTGGTCAACTGTGCTTTGTCTTTGTTCGGGTCGTTGCAGCATGGAGTGCTCTCAAAGCTGCTTTGAGATCAGAACATTGCCTCTGCAATGCCTCCACCTGCTTTTCCGATTCCTGTCTTATCAGAACGGCACGTTGCACGTCCTGATAGGCTTTCTCATACTGGGTCTGGGAACTGCTCAGATGAGCTAGACAAGACTGGTGAGCCCTCTTGGCATCATCCACCTCTCTATCCTTCTCTGCCAACTTCCCTTTGAGATCCAGGTTCTCCTTCTCGATGTCCCTGACATCGACCTTACTCATCCTATTCCTCTCTTCTAAATCTGTCCGGAGCGTCCTGATGACCTCCTCTGCGCCTCGCAACTGTGCCAAGCAGGACACAATCGCCATCGGCTTGCGTGCTTTACCTAGGTTCTTTTTGTGTATTTGAGAGAGGTTCTCCCACCAAGTATGACCTATACTCCCGGGACCTGTCTCCTCATTTGCACAAAACTCTTTCCAAAGGGGCCATCCCTTTCCCTGCAAATATTTGCGGAGTTCCAGCTCCCACGTGGGACACTGGCCTACTCTGCTACTGCTGCTGGTCGCTGCGACCACAAACTTTGCTGGATCCATCAGACGTTCCATTGCCTGCATGGCCATTTCCTCTGACTCTCTTTGTATAATTTGGAACAGGGGGTTGCTGGGGTGGTGTTTCGAGAAACGGGTACGGCTTACGCTATGTTCCGTTAACAAAACTACCGAAAGTTTGTCGCAACAAAAAGCTTTCAGTTTTACCTTACAGCCCTGTTAGTACGCATGCACTAAACACACTTCCGAATTACGCTTATTATTTTGAACACCTTGAATACTTGTGATTTCTTTCTTTCTCTGCAATTTGGAGTTCTAATTCAAATTTCAGGGTCCTGGACACTGTGGTGTTTCCACTTACAACAGGGTCCCGGCGGATGTCGCCACTAAATGTTGCACGTTTTACTATGGGCGTAAAACGTGCTTATTGGAGTGTATTAACACGCCTCCGAGTTCGACGTGTGCTTAACACTACTAGGCTCTGTTCTATGTAATTATTTAGCTCTGGAGTCGCCAGTTGCCGTATAGGCAACGTCACAAGTATTCCAAGGTCAAGTTCAAAGTAATAAAGACGATACACCGATTAGTAAAGTTCAAACGATCAATATTTATTATACAGTTATAATAAATACTCATGCACACTAAGAGACTAAGCTATAACTAAACTTTAAGTGAACAGAATACTTATCTAACAGGAACAGGCAAGGTCAGAGAACGAGGCCTTCGTCCTGGTCTTGTACTGCAGCCTTCAGCAAGCGTTCTGGTACTTGGGAGTCTAGTGGGCTTGGATCGCGTAGCGAGCGTTGAACTTACGGTTTCGGCGGCTGGTGCTCAACGGCTGGAGTCAGGATGCAAGATGTCAGTCAGAGCCGGAGCACGAGTTTTAACAGACCGGGCTCTGTGGGGAATTTGCTTTTATACCCCTCTCTAATGTCCTTGCCCCCTTCTAGGCGGGCTCTACCTTTCGGTACCGATTGGAACGTTTCCAAACGGCTACCTTCGAAATCCTCCAATGCGGGGGCTTCCCTCGATGTTGGGGGGTGGTTTCGATATTCTTTACTCTGGTGCCATCCTGTCTGCTCCACCAATTAAGTGCTACATTGAGATGGAAATGTTGCCATTGTGTGTGCCTGGATCTGGGCTGCCTCATCAGAATGTTAAGCGCTTTGCCATTAACACCTTTGGCTTGGAGATCTGCACCTGGCCAGAAAACTGGTTTGCTGCTTGCAAAATGCTAATTAGTTGAGAGCAGGCTGTCTGTTCTCACTAAACAGGCTTTCCCTGCTGTCTTCCATTTTAGTTTGGCTCAGTGTCCATTTTGCGTGGCCAGCATGGCTACAACGCCAGCTGTGGCCCCACCAAAATTCTATATAACTCCAACATGACCTCCCTGCTTTTGTAATCTATGCCCCGATTGATGAAAGCAAGTGTCCCATATGCCTTTTCACCACCCTGTTAACCTGCCCTTCTGCCTTCAGAGATCTCTGGACAAACGTGCCACACGTGCCACGGTCCCTTTGTTCCTTGGAACTTTCCAGTGTCAAGCCATTCATTGAGTACTTCCTTGTCAAATTACTCCTTCCAAAGTGTATCACCTCTCACTTTTCAGGGTTAAATTCCATCTGCCGCATTTCTACCCATTTGACCATCCCGTCTATATCTTCCTGTAACCCAAGACTCTCAACCTCACTGTTAACCACCGGCCAGTCTTTGTGTCATCCGCAAACATACTGATCCTACCCCCACATGCTCATCTGTGCCAGTCATTTATATAAATGACAAATGACAGGAGACACAATGGTACGCCACTGGACACTGGCTTCCAGCCACTAAAGCAGCAGTCTCTCATCACCTTCTGTCTCCCTCACCAAAGCCAATTTTCAATCCACCTCATCAAGTTATCCATGTGCAGGGAGGGAGAGTTTTTTTTTAATGCGGCTTTCCATATTCACTTTGAACTGTTCTGTTTCATAATTATAAGAATATTTAGAAATAGGGTTGGGGGTGCATAAAAGGCTTTTTGGATGATTCCTAACTCCCTCGGTGCAGGATTGATGTGTCACTCAGCCAACAGTGTGAAGTTGGAAGCAGGAGTTCACGTAATGAAATCTCCAGGGACACATCAGTTATTGTTAGTAATCCAAGTGTAATTTTCTTATTGCAAATCTGATGCTCCTGTGTATTTAAGAACATAAGAACTAGGAGCAGGAGTAGGTCATCTGGCCCCTCGAGCCTGCTCTGCCATTCAATGAGATCATGGCTGATCTTTTGTGAACTCAGCTCCACTTTCCCACCTGAACACCATAACCTTTATTCCATTATTCTTCAAAAAACTATCTATCTTTATCTTGTTTGAATCAACAACAACAGCAACCAAAGGAAGCATCAGTGCAGTTTCTTCCTGTGTGGAAATACAACTGCTGTTTTGGAGTCGGAATTTTGACTGACATTTCCACTTTTTTCCATTGTCCAGCTCTCATTCTCAGTTCCTGGACAGTGAAGGTGATTTCACCCCCTTGCTCCTACTACCCTGGCTGAGATTTGCTAATATAACACAAAGAGTGCAAGGTGAATCTTTATTCATTTACGGGATGTGCGTAGTCGCTGGTTAGGCCAGCACTTATGCCCATCCCTAGTTGCCCTTCAGAAGGTGGTAGTGGGCTGCCTTCTTGAACCGCTTCAGTACTTGAACCGCTTCAGTACTTGAGGTGTAGGTACACCCACTGTGCTATTAGGGAGGGAGTTCCAGGATGTTGCCCCTGCAGCAGTGAAGGAACGCTGCAGGAGGGGAACCTCTAGGTGGTGGGGTCCCCAGGTATCTGCTGCTCTTGTCCTTCTAGATGGTAGCGGTCGTAGGTTTGGAAATTGCTGTCTAAGGAACCTTGATGAGTACTGCAGTGCATCTTGCAGACAGTACACACAGCTGCCACTGTTCGTCCGGGTTGGAGGGTTTGAATGTTTGTGGAAGAGGTAACAATCCAGTCGGCTGCTTTAACCTGGATGGTGTCAAGTTTCTTGTGTATTGTCGGAGTTGCACTCATTCAGGCAAGTGGAGCGTATTCCATTACACTCCTGACTTGTGTCTTCTAGATGGTGGGCAGGCTTTGGGAAGTCAGGAGGTGAGTTACGCGCTATAGGATTCCTAGCCTTTGACCTGGTAGGCACAGTATTAATATGGCTAGTCCAGTTCAGTTTCTGATCAATGCTAACCACCAGGATGTTGATTATGGGGGGTTCAGCGAATGGAGGCAAGGGGCAGGGTTAGATCCTTGCTTGTAGGAGATGGTCATTGACTGGCACATGCGAGCCTGGCCCGCCATCAATACGATGTGAGCATGGGTGATCTTGGATTTTAACTTCACTTTCCTGCCTGCTCCCCATATTTCTTGATTTCCTTGAGAGACCAGAAATACTGTCCATCCCAGCCTTAAATGTATCTGACAATGGAGCATCAACAACCCTCTGGGTAGTGAATTCCAGAGATTAACATGAAATGAAAATCGCTTATTGTCACGAGTAGGCTTCAATGAAGTTACTGTGAAAAGTCCCTCGTCGCAATGTTCCGGCGCCTGTTCGGGGAGGCTGGTACGGGAATTGAACCGTGCTGCTGGCCTGCCTTGGTCTGCTTCATCCCTTTGAGTGAAGCAGTGTCTCCTCATTTCAGTCCTAAATGATCGACTCATAAGGAGACTGTGCTCCTGTGTTTTAGTTTCCCTGACTAGTGGAAATTGCCTCGCAATCTCCACCCACCCTATCGAACCCCTTCAGAATTTTGTATCCATAAGACCATAAGACCATAAGACATAGGAGCGGAAGTAAGGCCATTCGGCCCATCGAGTCCACTCCACCATTCAATCATGGTTGATTTCAACTCCATTTACCCGCTCTCTCCCCATAGCCCTTAATTCCTCGAGAAATCAAGAATTTATCAATTTCTGTCTTAAAGACACTCAACGTCCCGGCCTCCACCGCCCTCTGTGGCAATGAATTCCACAGACCTACCACTCTCTGGCTGAAGAAATTTCTCCTCATCTCTGTTCTAAAGTGACTCCCTTTTATTCTAAGGTTGTGCCCCCACGTCCTAGTCTCCCCTGCTAATGGAAACAACTTCCCTACGTCCATCCTATCCAAGCCATTCATTATCTTGTACGTTTCTATTAGATCTCCCCTCAACCTCTTAAACTCCAATGAATATAATCCCACGATCCTCAGACGTTCATCGTATGTTAGGCCTACCATTCCTGGGATCATCCGTGTGAATCTCCGCTGGACCCGCTCCAGTGCCAGTACAGTAGTCCCCCTTTATAACGCGGGTGTTGGGGTCCAAGACCCCAACCCGCGTTGTAACCGAGCCGCGGATATCCATGATGGGGGTTTTAAATTTATTTAAAAATCTATGCTAGCGCTTCCCATTGTGAGTCTACGGGGGGCGGGGGGAGAGGTCAGACCCCCGTAGACTCACAATGGGAAGCGCTAGCATAGATTTTTAAATAAATTTAAAACCCCCATCGTGGATCCAATTAAAATTTCAGCGGCCGGCTCACTTTGATCCGGAGAGGGAAGCTGCTCTCAGTGAAATAATCAGCCGGCCGCTGAAATTGACACTGCTCGCTGCTCTCTCCCTCCAATCCAACTTTTAAGTTTTAATGTTTCTGATTGGAGGGAGAGAGCAGCCGGCAATGTCAATTTCTTTTTTTTTCCTCCGGCTCGCCCCCTCTCCCCCCACATCCTCCAACTAGACCCCTCTCCCCCCACACCCTCCGGCTCGCCCCCTCTCCCCCCCCAACACCCTCCGGCTCGCCCCCTCTCCCCCCACACCCTCCAACTAGACCCCTCTCCCCCCACACCCTCCGGCTCGCCCCCTCTCCCCCCCCCAACACCCTCCGGCTTGCCCCCTCTCCCCCCACATCCTCCGGCTCGCCCCCTCTCCCCCCACATCCTCCGGCTCGCCCCCTCTCCCCCCACATCCTCCAACTAGACCCCTCTCCCCCCACAACCTCCGGCTCGCCCCCTCTCCCCCCACACCCTCCGGTTCGCCCCCTCTCCCCCCACATCCTCCAACTAGACCCCTCTCTCCCCCCCCCCCCCCCCCCCACACCCTCCGGCTCGCCCCCTCTCCCCCAACACCCACTGGGCTCTGTCTCCTCCTCTCCCCCAACACCCACTGGGCTCTGTCTCCTCCTCTCCCCTCCCCCCCCACCCCACCCACCTCACACCCTCCGGCTAGCCCCCTCTCCCCCCACAATCTCCAACTAGCCCCCTCTCCCCCCACACCCTCCTGCTCGCAACCTCTCCCCCCCCCCCCCCCCCCCCCCCCCCACACCCTCCGGCTCGCCCCCTCTCCCCCACACCCTCCTGCTCTCCCCCACAGCGTCCAGCTCGCCCCCTCTCCCCCCACACCCTCCGGCTCGCCCCCTCCCTCCCCCCCCCCTCCTCCCCCGTCCCCCAACACCCGCAGGGCCCTCCTCTCTCCCCCAACACCCGCAGGGGGGTCTCCCCCACACCCGCAGGGGGGTCTCCCCCACACCCGCAGGGGGGTCTCCCCCACACCCGCAGGGGGGTCTCCCCCACACCCGCAGGGGGGTCTCCCCCACACCCGCAGGGGGGTCTCCCCCCACACCCGCAGGGGGTCTCCCCCCACACCCGCAGGGGGGTCCCCCCAACACCCGCCCCCCCTCCTCTCCCCCCTCCTCTCCCCCCTCCTCTCCCCCCCCAACACCCGCCCCCCCGCCTCTCCCCCCCAACACCCGCCCCCCCGCCTCTCCCCCCCCAACACCCGCCCCCCCTCTTCTCCCCCCCAACACCCGCCCCCCAAACACCCGCCCCCCCCTTCTCCCCCCCCCTTCTCCCCCCCTCTTCTCCCCCCCTCTTCTCCCCCCCTCTTCTCCCCCCCTTCTCCCCCCCTTCTCCCCCTCTTCTCCCCCCCTTCTCCCCCTCTTCTCCCCCTCTTCTCCCCCCCTCTTCTCCCCCCCCTCTTCTCCCCCCTCTTCTCCCCCCTCTTCTCCCCCCCCTTCTCCCCCCCCTTCTCCCCCCCCTTCTCCCCCCCCTTCTCCCCCTCTTCTCCCCCTCTTCTCCCCCCCTTCTCCCCCCCTTCTCCCCCCAAACACCCGCCCCCCCCTCTTCTCCCCCTGCCCCCCCCCTCTTCTCCCCCCGCCCCCCCTCTTCTCCCCCCGCCCCCCCCTCTTCTCCCCCGCCCCCCTCTTCTCCCCCCGCCCCCCCTCTTCTCCCCCCGCCCCCCCCTCTTCTCCCCCCGCCCCCCCTCTTCTCCCCCCGCCCCCCTCTTCTCCCCCCCGCCCCCCTCTTCTCCCCCCGCCCCCCTCTTCTCCCCCCGCCCCCCTCTTCTCCCCCCGCCCCCCTTCTTCTCCCCCCGCCCCCCCCTCTTCTCCCCCCGCCCCCCCTCTTCCTCCCCCCGCCCCCCCTCTTCTCCCCCCGCCCCCCCTCTTCTCCCCCCGCCCCCCCCTCTTCTCCCCCCGCCCCCCCTCTTCTCCCCCGCCCCCCCTCTTCTCCCCCCGCCCCCCCTCTTCTCCCCCCGCCCCCCCTCTTCTCCCCCCCAAACACCCGCCCCCCTCTTCTCCCCCCCAAACACCTGCTCCCCCTCTTCTCCCCCCCCCAAACACCCGCCCCCCTTCTCCCACCCTTCTCTCCCCCCTTCTCCCCCCCTTTTCCCCCCCCCTTTTCCCCCCCCTTCTCCCCCCCCTTCTCCCCCTCCTTCTCCCCCCTCCTTCTCCCCCCTCCTTCTCCCCCTTCTCTCCCCCCCTTCTCCCCCCCCCCTTCTCCCCCCCCAAACACCCGCCCCCCCCTCTTCTCCCCCCCCCCCCCACACAACCCCGCCCCCCCTCGGCAGTGTCAATTTCAGCGGCCAGCTGATTGTTTCAGTGAGAGAGCAGCTTCCCTCTCTGGATCAAAGTGAGCCGGCCGCTGAAATTGACACTGCCCGCTGCTCTCTCCCTCCAATCCAACTTTTAAGTTTTAATGTTTCTGATTGGAGGGAGAGAGCAGCGGGCAGTGTCAATTTCAGCGGACGGCTCACTTTGATCCAGAGAGGGAAGCTGCTCTCTCACTGAAACATCAGCTGGCCGCTGAAATTGACACTGCCGGCTGCTCTCTCCCTCCAATCAGAAACATTAAAACTTAAAAGTTGGATTGGAGGGAGAGAGCAGCCGGCAGTGTCAATTTCAGCGGCCGGCTGATTATTTCAGTGAGAGCAGCTTCCCTCTCCGGATCAAAGTGAACCGGCCGCTGAAATTGACACAACTGACAGTTGGGGTCCATCAGCCCCCCTGCGGTATATCGCGAACCGCGGTATTGCGGAGCGCGGTATAACGGGGGACTACTGTATGTCCTTCCTGAGGTGTGGGGCCCAAAATTGCTCACAGTATTCTAAATGGGGCCGAACTAGTGCTTTATAAAGCCTCAGAAGTACATCCCTGCTTTTATATTCCAAGCCTCTTGAGATAAATGACAACATTACATTTGCTTTCTTAATTACGGACTCAACCTGCAAGTTTACCTTTAGAGAATCCTGGACTAGGACTCCCAAGTCCCTTTGCACTTTAGCATTATGAATTTTGTCACCGTTTAGAAAATAGTCCATGCCTCTATTCTTTTTTCCAAAGTGCAAGACCTCGCACTTGCCCACGTTGAATTTCATCAGCCACTTCTTGGACCATTCTCCTAAACTGTCTAAATCTTTCTGCAGCCTCCCCACCTCCTCAATACTACCTGCCCCTCCACCTATCTTTGTATCATCGGCAAACTTGGCCAGAATGCCCCCAGTCCCGTCATCTAGATCGTTAATATATAAAGAGAACAGCTGTGGCCCCATCACTGAACCCTGCGGGACACCACTTGTCACCGGTTGCCATTCCGAAAAAGAACCTTTTATCCCAACTCTCTGCCTTCTGTCTGACAGCCAATCGTCAATCCATGTTAGTACCTTGCCTCGAATACCGTGGGCCCTTATTTTACTCAGCAGTCTCCCGTGAGGCACCTTGTCAAAGGCCTTTTGGAAGTCAAGATAGATAACATCCATTGGCTCTCCTTGGTCTAACCTATTTGTTATCTCTTCAAAGAACTCTTAACAGGTTTGTCAGGCACGACCTCCCCTTACTAAATTCATGCTGACTTGTCCTAATCCGACCCTGCACTTCCAAGAATTTAGAAATCTCATCCTTAACGATAGATTCTAGAATTTTGCCAACAACCGAGGTTAGGCTAATTGGCCTATAATTTTCCATCTTTTTTCTTGTTCCCTTCTTGAACAGGGGGGTTACAACAGCGATTTTCCAATCCTCTGGGACTTTCCCTGATTCCAGTGACTTTTGAAAGATCATAACTAACGCCTCCACTATTTCTTCAGCTATCTCCTTTAGAACTCTAGGATGTAGCCCATCTGGGCCCGGAGATTTATCAATTTTCAGACCTTTTAGTTTCTCTGGCACTTTCTCCTTTGTGATGGCAACCATATTCAACTCTGCCCCCTGACTTTCCTGAATTGTTGGGATATTACTCATGTCTTCTACTGTGAAGACTGACGCAAAGTACTTATTAAGTTCCTCAGCTATTTCCTTGTCTCCCATCACTAGATTACCAGCGTCATTTTGAAGCGGCCCAATGTCTACTTTTGCCTCCCGTTTGCTTTTAATGTATTTAAAGAAACTTTTACTATCATTCCTAATGTTACTGGCTAGCCTACCTTCATATTTGATCCTCTCCTTCCTTATTTCTCTCTTTGTTATCCTCTGTTTGTTTTTGTAGCCTTCCCAATCTTCTGACTTCCCACTACTCTTTGCCACATTATAGGCTCTCTCTTTTGCCTTGATGCATTCCCTGACTTCCTTTGTCAGCCATGGCTGCCTAATCCTCCCTCTGATAACCTTTCTTTTCTTTGGGATGAACATCTGCACTGTGTCTTCAATTACTCCCAGAAACTCCTGCCATTGCTGTTCTACTGTCTTTCCCACTAGGCTCTGCTTCCATTCGATTTTCGTCAGTTCCTCCCTCATGCGCCTGTAATTACCTTTATTTAATTGTAAAACCTTTACATCTGATTCTACCTTCCTTCTTTCAAATTGCAGACTGAATTCTACCATATTATGATCACTGCTTCCTAAGTGTTCCCTTACTTTAAGATCTTTTATCAATTCTGGCTCATTACATAACACTAAGTCCAGAATAGCCTGTTCCCTCGTGGGCTCCATCACAAGCTGTTCCAAAAAGCCATCCTGTAAACATTCAATGAATTCCCTTTCTTTGGGTCCACTGGCAACATTATTTACCCA
Source organism: Scyliorhinus canicula (assembly GCF_902713615.1). Taxonomy (NCBI): domain Eukaryota; kingdom Metazoa; phylum Chordata; class Chondrichthyes; order Carcharhiniformes; family Scyliorhinidae; genus Scyliorhinus; species Scyliorhinus canicula. The sequence goes on along the minus strand of NC_052153.1, from coordinate 181,459,201 downwards.
GTCCACTTGCATATTGAAGTCCCCCATGATCACTGTGACCTTGCCTTTCTATTTCGTGGTGCATTTTGTGCTCCTGGTCCTGACCACTGTCAGGAGGCCTGTACATAACTCCCATTATGGTTTTTTTTGCCTTTGTGGTTCCTCAACTCTACCCACACAGACTCCACATCGTCTGACCCTATGTTTTTAGTGCTATTGATTTAATTTCATTTCTAATTAACAAGGCAACCCCGCCCCCTCTACCCACCTCTCTGTCTTTTCGATAGGTTGTAAATCCCTGGATGTTTAACTGCCAGTCCTGAACCCCCTGCAACCACGTCTCTGTGATGCCTACCACATCATACCTGCCAGTCACAATCTGGGCCACAAGCACATCTACCTTGTTCCGTACACTGCGGGCATTTAAATATAGCACCTTTAATTCCCTATTGACTGTCCCTTTTTGTTTTCTTAGTGTGGTGGACCTTGGTTTACTGAGCCTTTCCATACACTGTGTCATATTTTGTGAGATGGGGACTATCGTAACCTCTCCTGAGCTCTGTCTTTTCGTGATTTTTTGTAATCCTAAGCAGCTACGCTTCCCACTGATTCCTTCACCTCTTGGTTCCCTGACTTTCCCTCCCCCCCCCCCCCCCCCAATCTCTAGTTTAAAGTCCTATTGACCACCCTATTTACTCTTTTCGCCAGAACACTGGTCCCAGCTCGGTTCAGGTGGAGACCATCCCAACGGTCATCAATGAGATCACCTCACATTCTTCTAAACTCAAGAGTATAGACCCAGTTTACTTAGCCTCTCATCACAGGACAATCCCCTCATTCCAGTGACCAATTTAATGAACATTTGCGAGCCCCAATCCAGTGTGGCATGTTGTAAACCAGTGTTCTTCAAACCTTTTTTCCCTGGACCTACTTTTGCCAACAGGCTGACCTTCACAACCCGTGCCAGCAGAACTTTACGACACAAGCCACATTTGCTTTCCTTTAATGTGAAAGGGGAGCCTGCTTGGTCCTCATGATCTTATTCCAATCAGGGCAGTACTCATAATAAGTACAGAGTTCAGAGGGAAAACATTTTTACCCAGCGAGTGGTGACGTTCTGGAATGTACTGCCTGGGAGGGTGGTAGAAGCGGGAGGCCTCACATCCATAACATTCAAGGCTATGGGCCAAGTGCTGGCAAGTGGGATTAGGTGGGCAGGTCAAGGTCTTTCATGCGTCGCTGCTGACTCGATGGGCGTAAGGCCCTCTTCTGCACTAGTATTCTGTGATTCATTTCCCTTGTGCCGTCTTCATCTTTGTGAGAATGGAAGATCCAACCTCACACATGTTTAGGGCAGCACGGTAGCACAAGTGGATAGCAATGTGGCTTCACAGCGCCAGGGTCCCAGGTTCGATTCCCCGCTGGGTCACTGTCTGTGCGGTGTCTGCACGTTCTCCCTGTGTCTGCGTGGGTTTCCTCCGGGTGCTCCAGTTTCCTCCCACAGTCCAAAGGCGTGCAGGTTAGGTGGATTGGCCATGATAAATTGCCCGTAGTGACCAAAAAGGTTAGGAGGGGTCATTGGGTAACGGGGATAGGGTGGAAGTGAGGGCTTAAGTGGGTCGGTGCAGACTCGATGGGCCGAATGGCCTCCTTCCGCACTGTATGTTCTAGTTATGTCGGTCTTTGTGAATAGCAATAGCAACAAAATGCTTGTTTTATTCAGGACTGGATACTCCTGGGAGATGCTACTCCAGAATGCTGATAGCCTCATGGGCATGTTTTTATTGTGCTGTCACAGGTCAGGTACAGCAGCTTCGTCTTTTCATTTGGAATCAGCTGTAAGTTCATAACTGAATCTGGGGTCTCAAACTCAAAATAAATTTTTCACCCACCACTTATTCAAAATCTGAGGGGGTGGGGGGGTCCATAATTTGATCCATTGTGCACTTTCTTGGCCTGAGCTCACTACTTTGCCCTAAATAGGCCCCTTAATTTAATGCAGTTGACCTCGAGCAGTGGGCAGCCAACCACCCCTGAGACAGCCTCTTTCAAAATGGGTCAGGATGATGGCAGAAAACTGAGGTGCGCGGCAGCTTAACTCGACTCCAAATCTTGACCTGTTTCTGAAACTTCAGCTTCTGGTACAAACAAGCTGCAGGGTGGCACTTTTTAAACAAAATTTGTTCATGCAATGTGGGCCAGGCCAGCATTTATTGCCGTTCAGAAGAAGGTGGTGAGCTGCCTTCCTGAACCCACAAATACATCCACAGTGCTGTTGGGTGAGAGTTACAAGATTTAGAATCAGCAACAGTGAAGGATTTCCAAGTCAGGACGGTGTGTGACTTGGAGGAGAACCTCCAGCTGGTATTGTTCCCAAGTATCTGCTGCTGCCCTTGTCATTCCAGGTTCTGCAGGTTGTGAATTTGGAAGGTGCGGCAGTGCATCTTGTGGAATGGCACATACTGTTGCTGCTGAGGGTCGGTAGTGGAGGGAGTGACATTATTCTGAGGAACTCTGAGGAAACGAAGGAGCTGGTCATTGACTTCAGGAAGCGGAATATCTAACATACCCCTTTCTACATCAATGGTGCCAAGGTGGGGATGGTTGACAGCTTCAAATTCCGAGGTGTGCACATCACCAACAATCTGTCCTGGTTCACTCACATTGATGCCATGACCAGTAAAGTACAACAGTGCCTATACGTCTTCAGGAAACTAAGGAAATTCGATGTGTCCACATTGACTCTTAACAGTTTTTACAAATGTACCATAGAAAATATCCTATCTGGATGCATCACAGCCTGATCTGGCAACTGCTCGGCCAAAGACCGTAAGAAACTTCAGAGAGCTGTTAACACAGCCCAGTCCATCACACGAGCCCGCTCTCCATCCATTAACTCTGTCTACAACTCCTGCTGCCTTGGGAAAGTGGGCAACATAATCGAAGACCCCCCTCCCACCCAGATTATTATCTCTTCCAACTTCTTCCATCGGACAGGGGACACAAAGGTCTGAGAACACGCACTAACAGATTCGGAAACAGTTCCTTCCCCGCTGTTACCAGACTCCTGAATTACCCTCTTATGGACTGCGCGGATCTCTGCACACGTCTTCTTTACTAAGCAGTACTACAATCCATATGCTTCATCCGATGTCTGTGTCTATGTATTTACATTGTGTATTTATGTATATCCTTTTTTTTTCATGTATGGAATGATCTGCTGCACTGTACTCTGAGCAATACTTTTCACTGTATCTCGGTATACGTGACAAATCAAATCCAAATTCTGCAGCGAGTTAACTTAATTTCCAACAATTACAACCACCTTCCTGTATGCTGGCTTTAACTCTGTAACCAGTGGTTTCCATTGATTTCAATTTTGCAAGGACTTTCAACAGGAAGAGGCTCTTCAGCCCATTGTGTCTATACCGGCCATCAACACCTTTCCTAATCCCATTTACCAGCACATGATCCGAAGCGTTGTATGCTCTGGTGCTTCAAGTGCTCATCTAAATGTTTCTTAAATGTTGCGAACGTCCCTGCCTCAACTATCCTTTCAAGCAGTGAGTACCAGATTCTCACTGACCTGTGGGTGAAAATGTTTATCCTCAAATACCCTCTACATTTCCTACTCCTTGACTTAATTCTTAACCCCCTGGCTATTGACTCTTCTAATAAGAGGAACATTTTATTCCTATCAATGTGCCTCATAATTTTGTACACCCACCCCAATGAGATACCCCCTCAGCCTTCTCTGCTCTAAGGAAAACAGCCCCAGCCTACCAGCCTCTCTTCATAGCTGAAATGCTCCAGCCCAGGCAACATCCTGGTGAATCTCCTCTGCATCCTTTCTAGTGCAATCACATCCTTAATGCCACATCCAGTCAAATGCTGCCTTGATGTCAAAGGCAGTCACACTCATCTAACCTCTTGAATTCAGCTTTGTCCATGTTTAACCAAGGCTGTAATGAGATCAGGTGGCCCTGGCAAAGCCCAAACTGAGCGTCCGTGAGCAGGTTATTGCTGAGTAAGTGCCGCTTGATAGCACTGTTTTTGACCCCTTCCATCACTTTACTGTACAATGTACTGATGGAGTGGTAATTGGCCGGGTTAGATTGGTCCTGCTTTTTGTTACAGACATGCCAAACAACTTTTCACATTGCCGGGTAGATGCCAGTGTTGTTTGAACAGCTTGGCTGGGACGCAGCAAGTTCTGGAGCTCAAGTCTGCAATCCAAATGCTGGAATATTGTCAGGGCCCATAGCTTTTGCAGTTTTCAGCATCTGTGAATGGGAAAGTGAATCAGCAGTAACCAGTCAAATTTCATGTAAAAATGTTGCAATGTGCCTTCATCAAGTATGTCAGAAAAAGAATAGGAAGGCGTGCATTTACGTAGCAGCTATCATGATTTCAAGATGTCCCAGAGCCCTTTCCAGCCACTGAAACACTTTTTTAAAAATGTAGTCACTAGTAGTATGAGAATCTCAGGATATTTTCTAATGTTAAATGGCAATATGCAAATGCAAGATAGTGTTGTAGTACAAAGAACAACACAGCACAGGAACAGGCCCTTGGGCCCTCCAAGCCTGTACCGGTCATGATACCAACCTTTGCCAAAACCCTCCGCACCTCCATGTGCCGTATCCCTCTATACCCATCCTATCCAAGATGCCTTTTGAACGCCATTAATGTATCTGCTCCCACAACCTCCCCTGCCAACGTGTTCCAGGCACTCAGGCCCTCTGTCTTTTTTTAAAAAAGCCTGCCTCGCACATCTCCTCTACACTTTGCCCCATGGACCTTAAACCTATGCCCTCTGGTGAATGACCCCTCCACCCTAGGAAAGAGTACCTGCCCATCCATTCTATACATGCCCATCCACTCTATACATGCCCATCATAATCTTGTAGACGTTTATCGGGTCACCCCTGAACTTCCGTCTTTCTAATGAAAACAGTCTGAGTCTATTCAGCCTCTCCACACAGCTAACACCCTCCAGACCAGGCAACATTGTGGTAAACCTCCTCTGCACTCTCTCCAAAGCCTCCACATCCTTCTGGTAGTGTGGCAACCAGAATTGTGTGCAATATTCCAAGTGCAGCCTTACCAAGGTTCTCTACAACTGTAGCATGACTTGTCAGTTTTTATACTCGATGCCCCGTCCAATAAAGGCAAGCATTCCATATGCTTTCTTGACTACCTTGTCAACTTGTGTTGCCACCTTCAAAGATCTGTGGACCTGCATGCCCAGATCTCTCTGACTTTCTATATTCCTAAGAGTTTTGCCATTAATGGTATATTTCCCCTCTATGTTAGACCTACCTATGTTAAACCTACCTCACATTTGTCCGGATTAAACTCCATTTGCCATTTCTCTGCCCAAGTCTCCAACCTATCTGTGTCCTGCTGTATCCTCTGACAGTCCTCATCACTATCTGCCATTCCACCAACCTTGGTGTCATCCGCGAACTTGCTAATCAGACCAGCTACATTTTCCTCCAAATCATCTATGTACACTACAAACAACAGAGGCCCAAGCACCAGATTCCTGTGGAACACCACTAGTCCCAACCTTCCATTCAGCAAAGCACTGCTACCCTTTGCCTTCCGTGACCGAGCCAGTTCTGTATCCAAGTTACCGCCTCACCTCTGATCCCGTGTGACTTCACCTTTTGTACCAGTCTGTCATGATGGACCTTGTCAAAGGCTTTACTGAAGTCCATGTAAACAACATCCACCGCCCTCCCCATATCAATCATCTTTGTCACCTCCTCAAAAAACAAGATCAGGTTCATGGGGCATGACCTCCCCTTCACAAAACCATGCTGTCTATTGCTAATGGGTCCATTTGTTTCCAAATGGGTATAAATCTTGTCCCTGAGAATTCTCTCCAATAATTGACGTGAGGCTTACCGGTCTATAGTTTCAAGGATTATCCCGGTTACCTTTCTTAAACAGTGGTACCACATTAGCTATTCTCCAGTCTTCTGGGATCTCACCTGTAGCCAATGAGGATACAACAATGTCAGTCAAGGCCCCAGAAATTTCCTCCCTTGCTTCCCTCAGTATTCTGGGGTAAATCCCATCCGGCCCAGGAGATTTATCAACCTTACTATCTTTTAAAAGACCCAATACCTCCTCCTTTCCAATGTTAACATGATCCAGACTGTCCACACACCCTACCCAAGAATTATCTTCCACAAAGTCCCTTTCTTTAGTGAACATTGATGCGAAGTACTCATTTAGTACCCCAACATTTCCCCTGGCTCAACACTTAGATTCCCCCCACTGTCCTTAAGTGGTCCAATCTTTCCCTGGCCACCCTCTTGCTTTTACATATGAATAAAAAGCTTTGGAATTCACCTTAATCCTACTTGCCAAGAACTTTTCATGACCCTTCCTCGCCCTCCTAATTTCCCGCTTCAGTACCTTCCTACTTTCTTTATACTCCTCAAGGGTTCGACTGTCACCCACCTTTCCAGACTGTACAAAAGTCTCCTTTTTCTTTTTGACGAGGTTCACAATATCCCTCGTTATCCAAGCCTCCCTAAACTTCCTATACTTAATCTTTCGTGTTCTCAGGAACGTGACTTTCCTGAATCCTAATCAACTGTCGCTTGAAAGACTCCCACATGTCCAATGTTGATTTACTATCCAACAGTCGCACCCAATCCAAATTCTTCAATTCCTGTTCAATGTTATCGTAACTTGCCTTTCCCCAGTTTAGCACCTTAACGCGGGTGTTACCCTCATCCCTATCCAAACGTACCCTAAAATGTGCGGAATTGTGGTCACTACACCCAAAATATTCCCCTACTGAAACCTCAATCACCTGTCCAGGCTCATTCCGCAATATCAGATCCAGCACTGCCCCTTCCCTATTTGGACTATCTACATATTGCATCAAGATACACCTGGAAAAGGGCAGCACGGTGGCCTAGTGGTTAGCACTGTTGCCTCACAGCGCTGAGGTCCCAGGTTCGATCCCGGCTCTGGGTCACTGTCTGTGTGGAGTTTGCACATTCTCCCTGTGTCTGCGTGGGTTTTGCCCCCACAACCCAAAGATGTGCCACGCTAAATTGCCCCTTAATTGGAAAAAATAATTGGGTACTCTAAATTTAAAAAAAAAAAGATACACCTGGAAGCACCTTCCAAACTCTGCCCCATCCAAACCCCTAGCACTAAGCGAGTCCAGTCAATATAGGGGAAAATAAAATCCCCTACCACAACAACCCTGTTACTTTTTCACCTATCTAAAACTCTCTATCTATCTGCTCCTCTATCTCTTGTTGGCAGTTGGGGGGCATGTAATAAACCCCCAACATTGTGATTGACCCCTTCCTGTTCCTGAGCTCTAACTAGATTGCCTCATTGTATGAGCCCTCCGAAGTGTCCTTCTGCAGTACGGCTATAATATTCTCCTTAACCAGTAATGCTACTTCCCCACCCCTTTTACATCCCCCAATCTCTCCTGAAGCATCTATATCCTCCAATGTTCAGCTGCCAATCCTGCCCTTTAACCAGGTTTCTGTGATAGCCACAACATCATAATTCCAAGTACTAATAAAAGCTCTGAGTTCATCTGCCTTGCCGGGTATACTTCTGGTGTTGAAACAAAGACACTTCAAACCACTGCGTTTGAGCAGACAGGGTGATGTTGTTCTCTTATCTTTGTTCTCTATTTCCTCTGGTTCCCACCCCGCTGCCACACTATTTAAACCCTCCCGAGTGACTCTAGAAAACCACCCAGCCAGGATATTGGTTGCCCCTCGAGTTTAGTATCTCGTGGTTTGGGATATGTCAAGATTGTATTCTGAGAACTCTACATAACTCAAATAATTGGAAGGGAGGAGGATTCCAGTGATCTCAAACACGGCAAATAATTTTAAAATATATCTACCGATATAATTTCTTAAATAAAGAAGAAAAATTCTTGCATCACAGCTATGATTTTAGAATTGTTGTGCGATGTCCTGCATGAAAATTGCAGTTTAATGGTGTCTCGCTGCACACTCTGAGCCTTGAGCTGCAACATGGGCAAGATGGTGCTCAAAGCTGCAGTAGTTCAGAAATCATAAAGGAGATTTATTGGCAGTGAAACACGAGTATAATCCAATCCAATATTTTTATGAATCCTAAAATGGATTCCTCGAAGCAATATAAAGTTGGCTTAACTTGTAGTCAATAAAATTGTTTCAGTTTAATGTCATTGTTACAAGACGTCTGTTTTGTGATTAATCTGTATCCCCTACTTAGGCGAGTATAGACTTTCAATAAGTTTGTGTTCTTGTGTTTGAAATGTAATCACAAACGAAAAGAGAAGTGCATGATCTAATGCTACAGGTGGGCCAAATCCAGCTGTGGAAATTTTGTCTCTGCTGTAATCTACTAAATATATAATGTTTCCCGTGAAGGCCAGAACTATCTTAACTTCATAAAAGTCGACTTCGATCATCTTGAGTTGTCGTGTCCTATGGGTTAATAGACTGGATTTTGAAATACTGGCGATGGAGCCAACGTTTGTTTTACATTACTGCTCTTTCTTCAGCCTTTATAAAAGAGTTGAGGTAATTCAAGGCAGGACAGCTACAATGTGGCATGATTTTTTGGAATTGCTTTATGATCAATAGAAGGGGGCTTATACGTAATACAATTTTACTTAAAAGGTAACGGTCAGACTCCAAAGAAGAGGCTAATTAATTCAAATGCATGTTTTTTTTTTGTCATCAATGTACCACTTTTCCCTATGTTGCAGCCGCAACTACACTTTAAAGGTACCTCATCGGCTCTAAAGCTATTTGGGTTGTCTTAAAGCCAGAAAAGGTGCTATAGAAATGCAAGATTTTCTTTTACACGGATGGTAAGCCACTCAATCATGTTGTCAGCAAGCAGCGCCCTGGAGGAACTTCACAGGGAAAAGCCTGAGAAGCACAAATCATTGGAAGTCATGCGACCAGCTGCGAGTGTAGTCTTTTCCGTTTAGCTGAAGTTGTGGCCCCGCCTGTTCGTTGTAAAGTTGCTTTGGAATGCTTCCCATTGGCGATTTGACTGTACTGAGCTGACTCAAGTATCCACTCCAGTCAGAATTGAATTGACTGTTTGTAAATTGATTCAAGGATTTCTTTTGCAGGCACCGACTCTGTAAAGGTTTGATTAATCGCAGCATCGGAAATATCCCAACAAAGAGTCCACGCTGAAACTTTGTCCCAGATTGTCTCCAGACTTGTTACGTATTCCCAGCATTTTTCCATTTCTTTTGCTTCGCTGGCTAGGCCAGCATTTAATGCCCATATGTAGTTTCCCTCCAGAAGGCGGTGGAGAGCTGACTTCTTCAATCGCTGCAGTTTGCATCCTAAGGAACCTTGGTGAGTTCCTCATCTTATAGATGATACACATGGCTGCCACTGTTAGCCGGTGGCGGAGGGAGTGAATGTTTATGGAAGGGGTGCCAATCAATCTCCGATTTTATTTCCTTGCATTGGTTGGAAGGTACTTTCTGAACAATATTCAACCTTCAAGCATCCCTTCCCTAAATTTTTATTTTAATTTTTCAACCTCTTTTTCAGAACAAAAATTATTTTTTTCCGACGATTCAATATGTAATGAAACAGAGCATTTCAAACATTAAGCAAATTGGACTTTGTAAGATGTAATTCATCTTTGGGACTGCTTTTACTTTCTTAGATGTTCTGGAAGAAACTTAAAAAGACTGAATGCAGCTGCAATGAAATTCATTCATATTGTGGTCTTTTCTCAAAAAAATACTTTTTTTCTATGAATTATGTATGAGCACTTTTTTTAAAAGCTATTCCAGTGACAACCAGCAGATGGTAGTGCCATTTTTGAAAATGTACATCTCACATGCTTCCTACAAAGGTTTCTACACACCGGCTAATCGGTGTTCTCACTTTCTCAGCAAATTGGGAAGCTGTATGGATGTTTTTAGTTCAATCTGTTGTAAGTGACGTTAAACTTTTGTATTGTTTCAGATCAGGTCTTGTGTTTTCTCATTCTGGAGAAAAATGACTTGTGCAGATCCAAAATCATGTCATGCACATAAACATTTCTGCAAGTTGCTTCAGTTTCACTGTGTATGCGACAAAGGTTGCACTGTATTAACACCATGCCATGATCTCATTGTGATGATGTTCAAAAGTGAAGAAATATTCTCTTGTTGTCAGCCCATGACAAGACCACCACCTGTAAGTGGCCCTGCAGCATATTTGCTTTGCACCAATAGTAATGTAACTACCGTGAAAATTCAATCTGCCTTTCATTTAGTGTATTTAAAAATCCAGTTTGCCTCTTGTGCTACCCCTTTTTTCTCTTAACGACTGGAAATCTGCTGGCATTCATTTTCAAAAATATACTTTTATTTATTAAAAATTTGTAAAGGTGCATCACAGCACCATTCATCAACAGTTCATTCAGTGCAGTGCAGACTGGTTAAATACTTACATTGTATGAAAGGGTGCTTCACTTGAGTTGCAATACAGATTGCATCCACATTACATTAAATGGGTTCCAACCCATTGGTGTACTCTGGCGGAAGGGCCCTAAATGTAAGAAAAAGTATGTAGATCAGGCTCTCGAGCCTATTCCACTATTCAATAAGGTCATGGCTTTCTGATTGTGGTCTCAACGCTACCTTCCTGTTTTCCACCCCCCCCCCCCCCCCCCCCCCCCCCCCCCCCCCCCATAAGCCTGACTAACTTACAGTGCAAAACATTTGTCTAACTCAACCCTGATATATATTCAAGGGCAGCACGCTGGTGCAGTTCTTAGCACTGTTGCCTCACGGTCTGAGGACGTGGATTCGATCCCAGCCTCGGTTCACTGTCTGTGTGGAGTTTGCACATTCTCCCCGTGTCTTTGTGGGTCTCACCCACACAATCCAAAGATGTGCAAGGTAGGTGAATTGGCCATGTTAAATTGCCCCTTAATTGGAGAAAAAGAATTGGGTCCTCTACATTTATTTTTTTTTAAACCTTGATATATATTCAATGTCACAGGCTTATATGTTCTCTGGAGTAGAGAATTCCAAGGATTAACAATCTTCTGAGAGAAAATAAATTCCTCCTCATCTCCTTCTTAAATGGGAGACCTTCATTGTGAAATTGTGTCCTCAGTTCTACTTTCTCCTCTGAGGATTGTGGCCTCTCCCCATTTAGTCTCTGTGATAGCTAGCCCAAGCTTTAGTGCATCCCTCAGCACGTAATCTCTGAGCTTTGGAATATGAAATGAAATAATAAATGAAAATCGCTTATTGTTACGAGTAGGCTTCAATGAAGTTACTGTGAAAAGCCCCTAGTCACCACATTCCGGTGCCTGTCGGGGAAGCTGATAACGGGAATCGAACCGTGCTGCTGGCCTGCTTGGTCTGCTTTAAAAGCCAGCGATTTATGCAGCAGTCCAGTTGTGAACCACTCTCTACACTGGAAATAAGATTCACATGGACCAAAGATTGTATTTTGCCAAATTGATGGCCTCCCAGCAGAAGGGGACATTTGTCTCGGGTGTATCCCTGGAAAATGTCAATAGAGCACAGAACCCTGTGTTACAGAGCTGCTCAGGATGAACCTTGACAAAATACAGTGAGACTAATCCAGTGAGAAGATTTCCAGACATACTTTACAAACTCGCATTCCAGAAGGAGACGGGTGATGGTCTCTACCCCATTGCAGGTGCGTCAAGGGCAGTGGGCAATTGTAAAATTCATTCACAGTATATCAATGTCGCTGACTAGGCCAGCATTTGGTGTCCATCCCTGGTTGCCCTAGAGAAAGTGGTGGTGAGCCGCCTTCTAGAGCTGCTGCAGGCAATGTGGTGTATGAACACCCACAATGCTGTTCGGGAGGGAGTGCCAGGATTTTGACCCAGCGACAGTGAAGGAATGGCCCATATATTTCTGAGTCAGGTGTGTGGCTTGGAGAGCAACTTGCCGGTGTCAGTGGTCCCACGCGCCTGCTGTTCTTATCCTAGGTGGTAGATGTCACGGGTTTGGAAGGTGCTGCCAAGGGAGCCTTAGTGAGTTTCTGCAGTGCATCTTGTAGATGGTACACACTGCTGCCACTGTATGTCGGTGGTGGAGGGAATAAATGTTGAAGGTGGTGGATGGAGTGCCAATCAGGCGGGCTGCTTTGTCCTCTCGCTACTGATGCACTGGGCTCACTTGTTTCCTAACCCACCCTCTTGTCGATCCTTTCTCTCACCAAACCTCCTGCTTCCTGACTTTCCCAGTTGCTACTTCCCTCTCCTGAACTCTCGCTGTCAGTTGAGGGTCTGGCAGTGTACAGCAAGAGGCTGGTGAAGCAACATTGACTTACAGGAAGTAAGTTCTCTTCAAGTGTGTTTGTGATCAGCTCCACGCTTTATTGATCAGAAATCTCCCTTTCCATCTTTGCCTGGGTTTCAAAACTCCAGGAGCACTACCCCACTGATTTTACTGTGCCGGGGACTACGACGGAGAGCAGTCATGTCCGGGACATTGTTGAGTAAATGGTCTTATTGGTAGGATCTGAGATATGTTACGAGAAGATTTTTGATCGAAAAGGAATGAAGCTGATCATAAACAGATCGGGTTATGCGGTCCTACATCAGAATAGCGGGAAAAAATGTTAAAATAAATTTTGCAATGCTAAACAAGAATACCGGTGTCCATTAACTGATTGATATTAAAGTGAAACACAAACCTTAAAACAGGGCAATGTTCAATGGAAACTTGGTGTATCGGAAACACAGCAACCAATTTGCACACAGCGATCTCCCACAACCAGCAATGTGATAATGACCAGATCATCTATTTTATGCTTGTTTGAGAGATCGATATAGGCTGGGGGAGCATCTCTACTCTTTCTTTGAAATAGTGCCCGCCTAAGCAAGCAGATGGGGCCTGGATACAATGCCTCACCCATAAGCCAACACCTGCAGCAATGCAGCAGGGCCAAGGAGAGAAATTGTGGGCCCTGTTGCTTCACCTGTTTCTGGGCCCCTTATATCTCAACTCCCTCCCCTCAATTTAACCCTCCCCCACAATTGTGCATGATAGTTTTTCTCTTTTCATGATTCACCAATCAATTCGACAAACAATCACAAAGGTGAGAGTAAAATGATAAAGCCCATTGTTGGCATCTATTACAAATAGCATCCTATATATGTGTGTGGATGTGTATGTATATATCACACAGTGGATCACTAATATAAAGAACAACAATGATATAATGCAGTTTAAGTTTCTGTGCACACTGTAGGTGATCCCACCAGAAATATTAAACACACTAGAAAGTACAAATTTTACTTAAACAACATTGTGCAATGCTGTTAATTTGACAGGAAAATATACCATTAGTTCATTTATAACAAAGTGAAAGTTGCCATCGTCCCATAGGTTGCTCTCCCATTTTGAGAGAGAGCTGACTGGTCGTGATTTAACCTGAGGGTTACCACACCTCGGGCAAGGGACAAGGCTGAGACGGTAGGGCCTTCATGGATAACCTCAGCCGGTATGGTAATTGAGCCCACGCTGGAGGCATTGCTCCACATCACAAACCAGCCATCCAGCCAGCTGTACTAACTGACCCCGAGTTATTTGTAACACCGTGCGGATAATAACACTGGCCAATACATTGGTCACTAGCCAAATCAATTCAAACCGAGCCCCAACCCATCTCTCTCACTGGTGCCGACCAGTCAGCAACTCCAGTTTAATCCCGCACAACCTTCTGGATTCTTCTGCTTGAATCAACCATATAGGCTACGTGCCTTAAAGACACATGCCCATTAATCATTCATGGATCAAAAATGTAACAACAAAAATAAAAGGGAATAAATAGGAAGTATCCTTATAACTTGCAACCCAGATAAATTGCACAAGATCTTTTCCATTCTGTAAAAGTAAAAGATGACTTTTTTCTGCCTGGATACATGATATTCAATATAATTATTTCATACAAGATAGGTAATTGTATTCTATTTTATCTGTAATCTCATCTAATAGAAAGGTTAAATGATTCCGAGGCAACGAAGTGGAATGTTGAACATCAGTTTTACTGTCAGTAAGAAGCATTGGAGCCCTTGGGTGTCACTGTACAATGCAACTTTAAGAGGCCTGAGAACTAAGAATGAATAGTTCAAATTGGCGAATCACGTAACTAGGGCTGTAGATAGGGCTTTAAACGAAATAGTGGGGTGGGGGGGGGAGAGTTCACTTGCATGGAAATTAGAAAATCAAGGTTAAAGGAGAGGTAGGAGTGCAGGTTAATGATGAGGGCTTTAAACTAGTTAAAGGGGCCGAGGACTTGGGAAACATTTTCCAGAACAAGTAATAGAACAGAGTATAGAAAGTGACAGGAATCTATCTTCAGGCACAGCAGAGAGCAGTCAGCACAGGGCTGAGTGTGTTGTACCTAAATGCACACCGTATATGAAACAAGGAAAATGAACTTGTAGCACACATTGAAATTGGTGGGAACGATGTTGTGGGCATCACAGAATCGTGGCTGCAAGGGGATCAGGGCTGGGATCCAGATATCCAAGAAGATGTGTCTTATTGAAAGACCAGCAGATGTGCAGACGGAGTGGGGTTACCTTGTAGTAAGAAATTCAATTAAATCAATTATCGGAATAATCTATGTGGGTAGAGTTGAGCAATCGCAAAGGAAAAAAGACCCTGATGGGAGTTATGTACAGGCCCCCTAGCAGTAGTCAGGATATGGGGCAGAAAATAAATCCGGAGATAGAAAAGGCATATAAGAAAGACGATATTACAATAATCATGGGGGACTTCAATATGCAGGTGTCTGGGAAAATCAGGTTGGTAGTGGATCCCAAGAAAAGGAATTGAATTTGTGGAATGTCTAAGAGGTGGGTCGGGATTCTCCGCAGCCCCACGCCGAAATCGCGCTTGGCGTGGGGCGGAGAATCTGTTTATGCGGGAATGGTAACCACTGCTGCTCCCGCGATTCTCCGGTCACCAGAGAATCGCTCGCGCGCTGATTACGTGACGCGGCTGGGGGGCCATTGGCGAAGGTCCCCCCAGCGATTCTCCGGGCAAAACTGGCTGAGTTCACGATGGCATGGTTCTAACCACTTCTGGCCGGTCGGGAATCTCGGGTGCCGGCTGCGCACTCAGTCCGCGGCAACTCTGGCGGAGGGTGGGTGGATTCTGCAGGTAGGTGAATAGCTGCTAATACTTTAAAGGAATCTCCAGTGTAAAACTCCAGCGTTTTTACGCAGGCGTGGAGACATAGCCCCATTTTTGGAGAATCCAGCCCATGGTTTTTTGGAGCAGCTTGTGACGGAGCCGACTAGGGAATAGGCAATTCTGGAGTTGATGTGTAATGAGGCAGACTTGATTAGAGAAAGTAAGGTGAAGGAACCATTAGGGGGTAGCGCCCACGATATGATAGATTTCACCCTGCATTTTGAAAGGGAGAAGCTGGAATCGGATGGAACGGTATTACCATCAAATAAAGGTTACGACAAAGGCATGACCGAGGAGCTTGCCAGAGTTGCAGAGTTGATTAGCAAGGAAGACAATAGAACAGCAGTGGCAAATGTTTTGGGGGGGTTATTCAGAAGGCACAACAGAAATTCATCCCAAGGAATAGGAAACCATGGCTGACAAGGGAAGTCAGGGACAGTATAAAACAAAAGGGAAAAAGTGCCCCCCCCCCCCCAAATGCCATTTAAACTCTCTCCAGAACATCCCAATAGCTACCCTCTCATGTTAACCCCCCCCGGCATGCTGCAACCAGCCACATGCACCCCATCTCATTGGTTCTAAAATTACCGGGGGTATGGCTCTGCTTCCAAGGTTCGGGCAGCTTCGTGATTTTCTGCCCCAGGCTTTTTTTCAAAATTCAGAATCACTAAGCTGCCAGAAACAGCGCAGCAACTTGGTGAAATTTACCTCAAGTTTGGCACCATCCTCTCCTGGGCCCTGTAGTGCAGCACCCCTTCAATATCGCACTGGCGTAACAGCTTGTATTATGTATTCAAGTCTCTGGAATGGGATATGAACCAACAGCCATTTAACTCAGATAAACATGCTAATAATCTTTATTATTGTCCCAAGTAGGCTTACATTAACACTACAATGAAGTTACTGTGAAAAGCCCCTAGTCTTCACATTTCGGCGCCTGTTCGGGTAAACTGAGGGAGAATTCAGAATATCCAATTCACCTAGCAGCATGTATTTCGGGACTTGAGAGGAAACCGGAGCACCCGGAGGAAACCCACGTGGACACGGGGAGAATATGCAGACTCCGTACAGGCAGTGACCCAAGCTGGGAATCAAACCCAGATCCCTGGCGCAGGAAATGGCTTTTCATCAAAATCCAGTCACTAATTATGGATCTTTTATTTATCACTGCCAATTCAAATTCTCTCCTGAACGTTAAGGATTTTTAGAAAGGAGTGTTTTGCAGACTTGAGCTACCAAAGGGAAGCATCCGTTTACTTGCTGGTTTTAAGTAGCAGTGTAGCTCAGTCAGACGAGCTCCCGGCAACGCTTCGTTATAACACCTAGCCCCTAGATTTAAAATTAATCTATTATGGATTCTTCTGGTTAAAAAAACAGCTGTTAAGACTGTTTCATCATTGTCTGGCTTTTTGCTAATACAAAGCCTGCTGCAGACTAAGCATTAGGTACTGCCATGACCAAAGTCAATTGTGGCTACCAAAATGCCAAGCTGGGAGATCGCTAATATGATTCAGTACAGAAACATTTCTTCACTTCAAAGCCAGGTTGAGTATGAGCAAGATCTTCCCTTGAAGAAAAGGCAGTTGAGCCAGATACTGTGCGTGCTTGCATTGCTATTAAAATGGCAAGGAGGCACTCTCCAGGCTTCACATATTCCAGCTTCCGATACTAGCCTCAAAATGCAGTCAACTCTTCAGCTTGGTGTCAATGCAGTGTTCATAGTGTCTTTGCAGTTGTCAAAGCAGATGCCCTAGATTTGAAACTGGTATCAGCGAGTTTGATTCTAACCATCAGTCGCCTGTCTTAGAAATAACCAATTGTTCCTGGGGACATTACTGTAGAGGCTTCTGAACTGTCAGCCCTATGATTTGGCTCTCGGGAACAGGCTGCTGTCCTGAACAGGATGGACCCAGCAACGCAGCTACTTAATTGGCTGCCACCTATAAAGTTGAGGAGAATGTCCTGCCATCCCCCTGTGCATGCCGGCCAATGTCGGGGCGTCTGCCCAATCGTCAAAATTCAGCCCATTTTGTTGGTGTAATCAACTTTCCTCCAATTATGTTCCCGACTAATGTACTAGCTAATAGACAAAACCCTCCTCTCCTTAAATGCATGAAAATATTGGAACATCATCTTTTTATACCACTTACCGAAATGAAATTATATTGATTCTGTCACAACTATTTTTCATTATTTTGAAGCAGAGACTGTTTAAGGATCAATTTAATGATTAATTATGAGGGCTTTTAATTTTGATGGAGCTTAATCCGGACAAATGCGAGGTAATGCATTTTGGCAGGTAGGGAATATACAGTGATGTTAGAACCTTCAAGAGTATTGACAGTCAGAGCGATCTTGATGTACAGGTCCATAGGTCACTGAAAGGGGCAACGCAGGTGGAGAAGGTAGTCGAGAAGGCATATGGCATGCTTGCCTTCATTGGCTGGGCATTGAGTATAAAAATTGGCAAGTCATGTTGCAGCTGTATAGAACCTTAGTTAGGCCAGAACCTTAGTTAGGCCACATTTGGATTGTAGTGGTAATTTCTGGTCGCCACACTACCAGAAGGATGTGGAGGCTTTAGAGAGGGTGCAGAAGAGATTTACCAGGATGTTGCCTGGTATGGAGGGCATTAGCTATGAGGAGAGGTTGAATAAACTCGGTTTATTCTCACTGGATCAACGGAGGTTGAGGGGCGACCTGATAGAGATCTACAAAATTATGAGGGGCATAGACAGAGTGGATAGTCGCAGGCTTTTTTCCCAGGGTAGAGGGATCAATTACTAGGGGACATTGGTTTAAGGTGCGAGGAGCAAGGTTTAGAGAAGATGTACGAGGTAAGTTTTTTTTTTTTACAGAGGGTAGTGGGTGCCTGGAACTCGCTGCAGGAGGAGGTGGTGGAAGCAGGGACAATAGTGACGTTTAAGGGGCATCTTGACAAATACATGAATAGATGGGATGAGAGGCAAACGGACCCCGGATGTGCAGCAGATTTTAGTTTAGACGGGCAGCATGGTCGTCGCAGGCTTGGAGAGCCGAAGGCCTGCTCCTGTGCTGTACTTTTCTTTGCTCTTTGTTCTTCGAATTCAAATTCCAACAGCTTTCCTGGTGGGATTCGAGCCCAGGTCCCCAGAGCATTACCCTGGGCCTCTGGATTATTAGTCCAGTGACAATGCCAGTACACCACTGCCTCCCCTATTTCCCGTGCTATGGCTCAGATTATGATTATTGCATCGTATTTCAATCAAACTTTGAAGCCTTAACACTTTGCCTGACCTCGAGAAGCGTCAGAATCATAGAGGCAGCAGCCAAAAATCAGACACACCAGAGCTGGGCTTCAGCACTGGGGATATCCTCGCCACCAAAGGGTGAGTGTGTGGATCAGGGGAGAGCACCTGAGCACGGTCTTCCTAATGTCCCTGGCAGGGGACTAGGGATTCCTGCTATGGCCAGAGCTAGGTATTCCAGCACAACTGGCTTGTTGAATGGCACTCTTGAGAGAAGGCAGGATACGTAACGGTGGGGGAGGCTTGGGGGATTTGAGGGTCCTAGGGTGGAAGGCCTAACTGATTGTCGATCTATTTTGTTCTCCAATTCCTTACAGACACCAAAATGGATGGTGTTGTCGGTCCCGCAGAGGTTGCCCTTGTGGTGCTGCTGGCAGCCCAGCTGGGGAAGGGAGCAGTGTCGACACTGGCTGAATGTGGCGACTAGGGGCTTTTCACAGTAACTTCATTTGAAGCCTACTTGTGACAATAAGCGATTTTCATTTCATTTCATGGGCAGGGGACACTGCACACCTTGAAAACCTGGCTGCTTATCAGGCCGAGAAGCAACCCAGAGGGTGACGCCAGCAACGGCCCACGGTGTATGGGATCGTTAGTCTTTTGAGGAGATGAATGACAGCATGTGCCGTAGCAGACTCCGTCTCAACAAAGAGACAGTGCGGTACCTGTGCCACATCTGGCAGACTTGACACCTCGTGGAGGAGGAGGACATCCGCTCCAAGTGACATGAAGGTCACTGCAGCCCTGAATGCCTATGCCACAGGTTTATTCCAGGGCTCGAGTGTAGTCCGGCATATCACAAACTACAGCACACAAGTTCATCCCTGAGGCCATGGTTGCCCTGTGTGCCCGGTAGCAGACCATATCAAATATGAGTTGGACCAAATACACCAAGATATCTGAGATGCAGGATTCTGCACCATCGCCGGGGTACCCCATGTCCAGGGGTTCATTGATGGCACACATGACGCCTTGTGAGCACCACGGCATCAAGGAGTGTCCTTCATTAACAGGAAGGGATTCCACTCCCTGAATGTTCAATGCATGTCCCTTTGGAGGGCCCCGGCCAACTTAATGGTGTCATTGGCTTCACCGTGCCACCCTGTGCTGCACCCTGCCTTTGAGATAAGCTAGTGCCAGGAGGGCAGTATTTGAAAGAACTGGAGATCACCGTCATCTCCTTGGTGACAGGCCGCAGGTTGGCTTCTAGTGCTTCCTCCACCCTGATGGAGGGACAGCTGCAATGAGCTCCAGAGGCCTCTACGTAAAATAGCTCTGCCTGTCCTGGCGCTCCCCATTGTCTGCACCCTGGTGTCGTCGCCCTCATAGGTGGTCCTTAGTGACTGGACCATGTTCTGGAGTGTCTCGGCAATGTCCACCTGCTTTTGGGACATGTCCCTTATTGACTGGGACATGATGTTGAGGCCTTCCGCCATGGTCATCACAGGCTGAGCCATGCCTTGGACACACCACCACTCAAGACGCTGGCCACATGCTGCAGGCTTTCCAGTACGGTCACCTCCCTAGCAATGTTGGCCTCGGTGCTACGCATTACCGTAGCCTTTGGGACTCTCCAAGCGGCTATGCGCTTGCTGGAATGTCACTGACATCCCTTCCTGAATCTCACGGCCGTGTCCTAGTATCAGTTCTGGAATAACCTGGTCTAGAGGCTCGGCATCTGACCAGGACACAGCACGAGCCCTGGGATCCGGTAGACCTCCGACTGCTAACACCCTTGATGTTCCTGCCTCCGCTTGATGTGCATCAGCAACTGTGTGGTACTCACCAGATTGTGCCCCAGAGCCTGTCCACTAATGTCACCCACCGAGGCATGTGTCTCTACGCTGGTGGAAGGTGGGGGTGATGGCTGTGACGCCTCGATGGTGGTCTTCTCTGAGCTCTCCTCTGTAGTGCTGTTAAATACAGGCCGCGATCTTGCCACCGCGACCATTGAGAAACATTCCGCTAATCGCTTCCAAAATGGCGTTTCCATTAAATCGTGCCCTATATGTGGGGCTGGATTCTCTGTTCCTGAGGCTAACTGCCAGCGTGAACGGAGAACCCACAGGAGTTTCACGACAGGAAAATCAGCGTGAACCCCTCACCAATTCCAATACCGGCGAGGGGCTAGCACTGGCGCCTGCGGAACACGCCTAAAACGGCCGGAGAATGGCCGGGCCGCCTAAAATAGATGGAGAATGGCCGGGACGCGCATGCGCAGGGCTAACGAACTGCCCTGGTCGTGCCGTAAGACATAGCGCCAGCCGTGCTCAAAACGTAACCCGCCAACCGCGAGTGCACAGCCCACTCCCTCGCCAACCCCAACCAGGCCCCCCCAGCCCTAGCAGAAGCTCCCACCCCCCCCCCCCCCCCCCCCCCCGGATAGCACGGAGCCCGGACGAGTATGGCGGCACTGGACACTGTCCGCAGCCGGCACACCGGGTTCCCGACTGCTGGGAACACACGTGGCCTGCTCTGTTGGGAACTCAACCCATCGAGGGCAGAGCATCGCGGGTTGCCCGGCCGATGACGCGGCAACGGTGTTGCAATGCCGCGCGGCATGATAACGCTGGTTTGGAGGAGGCGGAGCATGGCTGACCAGCGTTAAACTAGCGCCGGCTCAATTCCGCCATCGGAATTCATTCTCCGCCCGATCGCCGATCACTATTTGTCATTGGGCTCTGGAGAATCCAGCCTGTGGTCTTTGTGCGTTGTCAAGTATGCTGAGCACAAAGAGAAACAAAATGTATAAAAGGTTTGTCAGATTTCATTTTGAGAGAGGTTGTGCAGTTGGCTCTATGCCGAGTAGGGTCTTTAGACATGTGCTCCGTTGTCAGTTTCTGAGCGGTGGTTAAAAACTTTGATTAGTGGCAGGCTCCCACTGAGAAAAAATTTAATAAAAAGATAAATTATTCATAGATACTTTGCATTAAAAGAAACAATGTTAATCTGTTGTGAGTACAGAGAAAATTCAGAAATTTGCTACAGGAACATAGCAGGAGTAGGCCACTCAGCCCTTCAAGCTTGCTCCACCAAAAAAATAAAACCATGGCTATTCTGGTTATGGTTTCAACTCTACTTTCCTGACTGCTATAACCCTTATCTCCCCTGTCTTATTGAGGTTCTGTTTACCATTTTATTTTATCTGCATAACTCAAAAAATGCGAGTGTAATTTGTGCACTTGACATAAATTTATTTTTGCTGCAATTTCTTCCTCTGCTTCAAGACAACTCATGTAATCAAACCATTTTATAATGTAGGTTAAAGAATGAATAGGTAATCTATACACTCTCAATAAGTAACATCTGTCCTTCACGTTATTGGATAAGGCTTTCCAAAACTCCATTCCAACAGCTGAACATGTCATTGATTCATTTGATTAACTGGGACTGTGATCTCATCCAATAGGGGTACCCGCCACATGTCTTTTAAAAGCTAGACTCTGTAAGACTCTGTGATTACACATTTTAGTTTCCTGCTGTCTGCCTTGTGTGTTTAAACTGTAAGAGTGGGGCAGGGCCAGGGGCAAGGAAATTGTTGGATGTCACCTTGTGGAAAGGTGAAGCTGGTCTGCATACCACAAACTTAGAGCTATTGTGAGAACAAGTTCCATTTAATCCTGAAATTCTGTACATGAACCACCCTTTTGAACCAAATAACATAGGATTGATTTTCCCACGGGCAAGTGAAATTTAGGCCATAGGTTCGGCTGTGAAATTAGGCATAAGCCGCCCAGAGATCGTTGTTTCATATATTATTAGTGCATCGTTCGATTTTTGTGCCATGATCCATGTTTCGTCTTTGAACAGGCATTTGAAATAGTATCCATTTAGGTATTGCCATTTTCTTTTAGAGAAGTTACTGCTTTCCCACAAAACATTTTTACAGCATTGCATAATGTGTATTCATTGCACTGTGTACATTGAAAGACTTTATTAGTACATTGCAGCTTTCAGAATATTTATTTGCGGCCATTTGGCGTGAACCAGAGTTTTAGAAACCAGCACGCTATCAGCTGTCAAATGCTCAAAGGAAAGTGGAAATTTTTGGGAGCATAACCAAGAAACAAAACCATTAGTAATTGTAATTCCAATAGCTTTCACACTCCTGTGTTCTGTCAGGGCTTTGTTTCCCCCGAGGTTTGCTCTCAATAAGTAAAAGTTGGCATTGGGTATTCAGCAGCAGGAAGCAGAGAAGGTTGGGGGAAACGGGACCTTTAATTACCATTGTTGACCAGAGAGGCAGCAGAACTACAGCTGTAGTTCAGCATTTTTTTTTAAATGGGAAAATCAACCAGGAGCACAGAGGCTGAAATCTTGCTCCTGAGGGGCATAAATGAGAAAACAAAGCATTCAAGTAACAAATGGGAATTAGGGTGTAGCAAGAATCCATTAGTGTCAAAAAATGAACTTAAGTTCTTTGCACACAAAAAGACACGTGGACGCTACCATTTTATTAAGGAGCTCTAGAGATTTTATCTTGCGAAAACCATTCAATTGAAAACCTGGTAATAAAATTCATTGTTTCAAATAACCTTGCATGTGAAGTCAGGGAAAATTGCAGACTTGTCTGAGTTCCCATGATATTCTTGGGTCACTGTATATATGCACAGTGGTGTCCCATAAATGTCGGTGCTAATGCATAATGAGTGAAGGGAAGAGATCACATATTCCCCAGCTGTTAACCTGACCACCTCTGTTAAATTACTTGGATTTTCGCTATTTCTGTTCATGGAAAATGGCTGTTACTGAATAATTTTGGAGATGAAACATTAGGGAAAATGAGTGAGACTTAGAAGATCAAGAAAGGCAAGACGAGTTCCAAACCCATTAAAAACCTAGCCCTGTGTCATGGTGGTCAGGGGGCGAGGCAGGGGTGGGGAGACAGTTAGGGAAGATAATTGGACCTCGGGGCAGGTAAAGTGGGAGATGTTGGGCCCCGGTAAAGTGGGAGATGTAGGGGATAAGAGTAGCTTGAGGAGAGAATTCCAGGACTTTAGGGCTGAACGGTAAAGGCATGTCTGCCAAGGGTGGTGTGCTTAGCATGAGAAATTTGCGAAGGCTAGAATTGGAGGAGGTCCGATATGTTGGAGGGTTGAGAGGCTGGGGGAAGGTTCTGGGACGGAGAAAGTAAAGAAGGATTTGAAATCAGGGATGAGAATTTTAAAATAGAGGCAATGCTTATTGGGCTAGCAATGTAGGTCAAGCACAGATGTGATGTATGATCGGGCCTCGGTGCAAGCTAGGATATGTTCGCAGAGTTTTAGGTGAGCTTGTTTATAGAGAATGGAACATGGGAGGTGGGCCAAGAGGGCATTAGAATAGTTAAGAATAGAGGTAACAAAGGGATAGATGAGAGTCATCATTACTAGACTGACATGTCAGCCTGGATTGTTTTGCCCATCTTCTTGGGCTTCTCCTACTGGATGGGTTCTGAGATGGTTGATACGTCTAACGTGCGATTTACAGACTCCTCCAGTAATCGGGCAGGTGGTACTTGAAGGATTGGGTAAATCAGTTGTTTAATGAGTTGTGTGCTCCCTCTAACATCTCAATTTCATCTCTGCATTCTTGGCAAAGTCTTCCTGAATGACCCACTGTCATTTTGGTGAGTCATAAGCCAGGCAGATCTGGGTCCATTGCCCAGTTGCGTGGAGTTACTGATACGTGAAGCTCAGACATGATAACTTAGGAAGACTGATGCCTATAGTTGTGGTGCCACTCCAAACTTTGTTGAGAGTTACTGACCCCATCCCTCTTCTACGCAACAGTTTAAGATTAAGTCAGTCTGTTCGCAATTTTAGTGTCATGTTTGAGTCGATGATGAGCTTCCAACCTCATTTGTGCCATCACAATCTATTATTTTCCATAAAGCATACTGGTTACACTGCTGCCTCATTGAGCCAGGAACCCGAGTTCAATCCCGGCCTTGGGTCACTGTCTGTGTGGAGCTTGCATTTTCTCTCCATGTCTGCATGGATTTCCTCCGGGTGCTCCGGTTTCCTCCCACAGTCCAAAAATGTGCAGGTTAGGTGGATTGGCCATGCTAAATTTCCCCTTAGTATACAAAAGGCTAAGTGGGGTTACTGGGTTGCGCGGATAGGGTGGGGGCATGAGCCTAGGTAGGGTGCTGCTTCCAAAGGTTGGTGCCGACTCGTTGAGCCGAGTGGCTCAAGTACACTGTATGGATTCTGTAACATCGCCTGGCTTCGCCCCTGTCTCAGTTCATCTGCTGTTCAAATCCTCAGATGTACCTTTTTTATATCTGGACTCGACTATTCGAGTAACCAGTATGCTTTATGGCTGATCTCCCACATTCTACCCTCATCGACTTTAGGTAATCCAAATCTGTGCTGCCCCAATCCTAATTTACCGCAAGTCCCTTCCCTTTCACCTTTGCTCTTTGACCTACATTGGCTTCCTTTCAGGCAACTTGTTGATTTTGAGATTCTCATTATTGTTTTCAAATTCCTCCATGGTCTTGCCCCTCCCTATCTTTGTAATCTCCTCCAGCTCCACAACCCTCTGAGATACCTGCACTTCTCTAATTCTGCCCTCTTGGACACCCCCAATTTTAATTGGTTTACTGTTGACAGCCCCGTCTTCGGTTACCTGGGCCCCAAGCTTTGGGATACCCTCTCTACATCTCTTCATCTCTCCTCCTCCTTTAAAACAATCACTAAAACCTTCCTCTTTGACCAAGGTTTTGGTCAACTGACTTAATGGGCCGTGACTTTGCGCTCCCCAGCATAGTATTGGGGGCGGGGGGGTTTCACCCGAGATACACCAATCGTTACTTCAAAAAGCCTCTGGATAACAATTGTGAAGACAGATCAGATGGACTCCCCTAAACCTCCAGAGATCTGGTGCCCCCCCCCCCTCCGGTCCTCCTCCTCCTCAGGGGAGGGGCCTGCCAAATCCCCTTCTAAGGTTGACCAGGTCCAACACTCCCTGACCTCCAATTTTTATTTTAAAATCCCCCAATTCCAATTTCTAAACCCCTTCCCCGCACTCTTTCCTCCCCCCCCCCCCCCCCCCCCCCCCCCCCCCACCCTCACCTCCGTTTCTATCCAATACCTGGTGAGATTTGAATTCAATAAAAATCTGGAGTTTAAAGTCTAATGGTGACCATGAAACCATTGCCGATTGTCGTTAAAAACCCACCTGGTTCATTAATGTCTTTTCGAGAAGGAAATCTGCCATCCTTACCTGGTCTGGCCTATATGTGATTCCAGTTGAATCTTAACTGCCCTTCGAGGGCAATTAGGGATGGGCAGTACATGCTGGCACAGCTGGCGGCGCCCACATTCCATGAACGCATAAAGAAAACCTTGGGACATTTTATTGCAATAAAGGCACCATACAAATATAAGTTGTTGTATTGAATGACTAACATTATCACCTATGGGTGGAAGAGAAAACTGTTGGGGAAAGTACAGGCGCAGGAAGGGAATGGTTGGTATACAATAATTCTTTATTTGTTTTTGTATTACGTTCTCCGCAAGCATTCTTGAAAACTCTGTATAATGCAGGTATATTTTGTTCTTGCCAGGTGCAAGAATTGGAATTATGATGATCGCCTGCTCACGTCAAGTGTTATCATTGTCTTCCATAATGAAGGATGGTCAACCCTTATGCGGACCATCCACAGTGTGATCAAGAGAACACCCAAACAATACCTCGCTGAAATAGTTATGATTGATGATTACAGTAACAAAGGTAAGAACTTGGCTCCTAACCATAGGAATTCCCTGCATAAAACACTCTGCCTCACTATCTCTGCCGCCTCCTTAAAATCTACACCTTTGTCCAACTTTCCTGTCTAATATCTCCTTAACTGGCTCGTGGTCAAATGTGGTTCAATAATTCTCCTGTGAAGCAGTATGATTGGCTTCTTTATGTTATGGTGTTGTATAAAGGCAGGATGTAGTTGCTCAAAGGCTGTTTTTCCCTAGAGGGGTTTAACAGTACAATATATAATACTCTATCTGTTTTTTGTCTTGATGTGGAGATGGAGGAAGGAGCAGTGCTCCGAAAGCTAGTGTTTGAAACAAACTTGTTGGACTTTAACCTGGTGTTGTAAGACTTCTTACTGTGTTTTTTGTCTGTTTGCCCTTTTTAATCCTTCCAAATACCCCCTTTCCACCTTGGAATTTGTGCATTCCAGCAATGTTTAAAAAAGTAAGTTATTAGGCTTTTAGCAACCCACAAGGGGGCATACTTTCCCAAGCCTGTCATAGTGTTGAGGCTGCTTCTTATTTATTTTGACGGCATCTGTAATGATTCAGTGCAAGCGCCACAGCGTTAGACTGAAGGACTGCATTTGAATCCCAGGATTTAAATTGTCGGTTTCTGAGCTTGCCGAATCCTTCTTTTTATAAATTTAGAGTACCCAGTTATTTTTTTCCCCAATTAAGGGCCAATCCACCTGCCCTGCACATCTTTTGGGTTGTGGGGGTGAAACCCATGCAGACACTGGGAGAATGTGCAAACTCCACACGGACAGTGACCCGGGGCCGGAATCGAACCCGGGACCTCGGCACCATGAGTCAGCAGTGCTAATCGAAACCAAATCCTAACACATTTGCACAGTCCTGCGCTGTTAGCTCACTGAAGTAGTGCACTGCAAAACTAACTAGCAAGCATTAGTTGCTAAACATAATTTGATCAGAAGTATCCTCTCTCATTTTTACAACTAAAGAATAAGTGTAAACCCTGGATATGCAGCGGCGCAGTGCTTTGATGCAATATCACGGTAACAAAATCCGAATGGTAAAGTGTGTGAGATTTTAGGGAGGGGAGACTTGATTGCTGTGGAGTTCTCAAATTGATCACTGTGAAGACTTGGCTTTAATTCTATTTGCTAGAAGTTTCCTCCTTGTAACTAGTTAGAGTTGCAAAGTGCATTTCACAGAGGATTTTCCCAGATTGCTTGTATAATTTGGACATTTTAATCAGCTGATACATTCATCTCCTTGCCAACTGACAATTATAATAAAGTTGATACTGTATGTGGTAGTTGGTATTAATGTATTCTTCAGTTGGCTGGACAGCTGGTTCTTGATGCAGAGTGAGGCCAACAGCGTGGGTTCAATTCCCGTAGCAGCTGAGCTTATTCATGGAGACCCCGCCTTCTCAACCTTACCCCTCGCCTGAGGTGGTGGTAATCCTCATGTTAAATCAGTCAATTCTCCCCCTCAAAGGGGAAATCAGCCTATGGTCATCTGGGATTGTCGTGGCCTTTACTTCACTATATGTCTGTGTGTGTATATTTTTATAATGTAAATATAATTTCCATTAGCCTACATTGTCCATTAGACTACACATTGTATTTAATTGGCTGTGAAGCACTTTAGGATGCCCTGAAGTTTTGAACGGTGCTATATGAGTGCAAGTTCTACTACTGGCTGACTAAATGGGTTCATATTCTCTGCCGTTTAGAAGAAATGAAATGAAATGAAAATCGCTTATTGTCACGAGTAGGCTTCAATGAAGTTACTGTGAAAAGCCCCTAGTCGCCACATTCCGGCACCTGTCCGGGGAGGCTGGTACGGGAATCGAACCGTGCTGCTGGCCTGCTTGGTCTGCTTTAAAAGCCAGCGATTTAGGCGAGTGAGCTAAACCAGCCCCAGCTAAACCAGAATGAGAGGCGCTCCCATGGAAACCTATAAAATTTTGAAGGGACTCGATGGGGTGGACGCTGAGAGATTGTTTCTGCTGACGGGGAATCTAAAACATAGGGCACAGTTTCCGGGTAAGGGGAAGATCATTTAAGACTGAGATTCAAAAGAAATTACATCAATCAAAAGATTTTGAATTTTTGGAATGCTATACTGCAGAGGCTTATGGATGCTCCATCATTGAATGCACTCAAGGTAGTTTGTTAGTTAGATTTTTGGTGCCTCAGGGAATTAAGGGAAATGGGGAGTGGGTTGGAAAATGGAACTAAAGCCCAAGATCTGCCATGATCATATTAAATGGCGGAGCAGGCTCAATTGGACATGCAGTCTACTGCAAATTCCTGTGTTTTTTGTGCCTTATTAACATGGCTGCTGCCACCATCACCTTCAAAGTAGCCATGTTAAATTCTCTTGGGTATCTGAATGTTCTTTTTATATTTAAAATTTAATGTTGAAGACATAAATTGATTGTTTTACATTCTTGACCACAGTCCTTGTGGGGACAAAGTCCTGTCTTCACATTGAGGATACCCTCCATCATGTTGTGTGGCACTATCACAGATCTAGCAACTCCAATCCAGACATCCATGAGGCACTGTGGGTTATCAGCGGCATCAGAATTGTACTCAACCACAATCTGTAACCTCATGGCCCGGCATATCCCCCAGTCTACCATTGCCACCAAGCCAGGGGATCAACCCTGGTTCAATGAAGAATGCAAGAGAGCATGCCAGGAGCAGCACCAGGCATACCTAAAAATGAGGTGTCAACCTTGTGAAACTGTAACGCAGGACTACTTGCGTGCCAAAGTGCACAAACAGCATCAGATTGACAGAGATAAGTGATTGCACAACCAACAGATCAGCTCTAAGCTCTGAATCCAAGCACTTGATACTTCAAAAACCAAATGCAGAGCCATAAGGCTTTGGGCCCTGACAATATTCCAACAATAGTACTGAAGACCTGTGCTCCAGAACTTGCCACACCCTTAGCCAAGCTATTGCATTACAGCTACAACACTGACATCTATTATGTGGAGATGCCGGCGTTGGTCTGGGGTGAGCACAGTAAGAAGTCTTACAACACCAGGTTAAAGTCCAACAGGTTTGATTCCAACACGAGCTTTCGGAGCGCAGCTCCTTCCTCAGGTGAATGGATCCCTCTCCCTGGATCTGTAATGATTTGATTACCTGCAAATGCCTGCATTCCAAGCATTGTCCAGCATCTCTGACTTTGTCTATATAAATGTTTCTGGAACATACCTCGCCATTCACCTGAGGAAGGAGCTGCGCTCCGAAAGCTCGTGTTTGAATCAAACCTGTTGGACTTTAACCTGGTGTTGTAAGACACCTATTAGGTAATGTGGAAAATTGCCCAGGTATGTCCTGTGCACAAAAAGCAGGATAAATCCAACCCAGTCAATTACCGCCCTATCAATCTATTCTCGATCATCAGTAAAGTGATGGAACAGGTCATCAACAGTGTTCTCAAGCAGCACTTGCTTAGCAAGAACCTGCTCTTGATGCTCAGTTTGGGTTCCTTTTTTAAAAATTAATTAATGGGGTGTGGGCAGCACTGGCTGGAGTTGCATTACTTGCCCATCTCTAATTGCCCTTGAACTGAGTGGCTTGCTTAGACATTTCAAAGGGTATTTAAGAGTCAGTCATATTACCAGCAGCATCATGGGATTTGTTTGGGACCAGCAGCATCATGGGATTTGTTTGGGCGCATGGCACCCCGAGGGTGAAGAGGGTCTTCTTGGAGCGGAGTAGAGATGGGGGGGGGGGGGGGGGCTGGCGTTGCCCAACCTCTCTGGGTACTACTGGGCGGCCAACGTGTCGATGGTGCGTAAGTGGGTGATGGAGGGGGAGGGGGCAGCATGGAAACGGATGGAGAGAGCGTCATGTGGGGATACAAGCCTGGGGGCCCTGGTAACGGCGCCGTGGCCGCTCCCTCCCACGAGGTATACCACGAGTCCGGTGGTGGCGGCTACCCTCAAGATTTGGGGGCAGTGGAGGCGACATAGGGGAGAAGTGGGGGGCTCGATGGAGGCTCCGTTAAGGGGGAACCATAGGTTTGTCCCGGGGAACATGGATGGGCGATTTCAGGGATGGTATAGAGCGGGCATTAGACAGCTGAGGGGCCTGTTTATCGACGGAAGGTTTGCGAGCCTGGGGGAGTTGGAGGAGAAATTTGGGCACCCGCCGGGAAACATGTTTAGATATCTGCACAGTAAGAAGTCTTACAACACCAGGTTAAAGTCCAACAGGTTTGTTTCAAACACGAGCTTTCGGAGCACGGCTCCTTCTTCAGGTGAATGGAAAGGCTTGTTCCAGAAATGTTTATATAGACACAGTCAGAGATGCCCCGGAATGCGAGCACCTGCAGGCAATCAAATCATCAAAGATGCAGAGAGAGAGGTAACTCCAGGTTAAAGAGGTGTGAATTGTCCCAAGCCAGTTCAGTCGGTAGGCCTCTGCAAGTCCAGGCTTGTTGGTGGGGGCCGAATGTAATGCGACATGAATCCCAGATCCCGGTTGAGTCCGCATTCATGCGTGCGGAACTTAGCTATAAGTTTTTGCTCAGCAATTTTGCGTTGTCGCGTCTCCTGAAGGCCTCCTTGTAGAATGCTGACCCGGAGATCAGAGGCTGAATGTCCTTGACTGCTGAAGTGTTCCCCAACTGGAAGGGAACAGTCCTGCCTGTTGATAGTCGCACGATGCCCGTTTATTCGTTGTCGCAGTGTCTGCATGGTCTCGCCAATGTACCACGCTTCGGGACATCCTTTCCTGCAGCGTATGAGGTAGACTACATTGGTCGAGTCGCACGAGTATGCGCCGCGTACCTGGTGGGTGGTGTTTCCACGTGTAATGGTGGTGTCCATGTCGATGATCTGGCATGTCTTGCAGAGATTACCCTGGCAGGGTTTTGTGGTGTTGTGGTTGCTGTTCTGAAGGCTGGGTAATTTGCTGCAAACAATGGTTTGTTTGAGGTTGCGCGGTTGTTTGAAGGCCAGTAGTGGGGGTGTGGGGATGACCTTGGCAAGATGTCCATCCTCGCTGATGATGTGTTGGAGGCTGCGAAGAAGATGTCGTAGTTTCTCCGCCCCAGGAAAGTACTGGACGACGAAGGGTACTCTGTCAGTGGTGTCCCGTGTTTGTCTTCTGAGGAGGTCGGTGCGGTTGTTTGCTGTGGCGCGGTGGAACTGTCGATCAATGAGTCGAGCGCCATATCCCGTTCGTACGAGGGCATCTTTCAGCATCTGTAGGTGTCTGTTGCGCTCCTCCTTGTCTGAGCAGATCCTGTGTATACGGAGGGCCTGTCCATAGGGGATGGCTTCTTTAATGTGTTTCGGGTGAAAGCTGGAGAAGTGGAGCATCGTGAGATTATCTGTGGGCTTGCGGTAAAGCGAGGTGCTGAGGTGACCGTCCTTGATGGAGACGAGTGTGTCCAAGAATGGAACTGAATTTGGAGAATAGTCCATGGTGGAATAGTCCAGCCCTCGTACGAACGGGATATGGCGCTCGACTCATTGATCGACAGTTCCACCGCGCCACAGCAAAAAACCGCACCGACCTCCTCAGAAGACAAACACGGGACACCACTGACAGAGTACCCTTCGTCGTCCAGTACTTTCCTGGAGCGGAGAAACTACGACATCTTCGCAGCCTCCAACACATCATCAGCGAGGATGGACATCTTGCCAAGGTCATCCCCACACCCCCACTACTGGCCTTCAAACAACCGCGCAACCTCAAACAAACCATTGTTTGCAGCAAATTACCCAGCCTTCAGAACAGCAACCACAACACCACAAAACCCTGCCAGGGTAATCTCTGCAAGACATGCCAGATCATCGACATGGACACCACCATTACACGTGGAAACACCACCCACCAGGTACGCGGCGCATACTCGTGCGACTCGACCAATGTAGTCTACCTCATACGCTGCAGGAAAGGATGTCCCGAAGCGTGGTACATTGGCGAGACCATGCAGACACTGCGACAACGAATAAACGGGCATCGTGCGACTATCAACAGGCAGGACTGTTCCCTTCCAGTTGGGGAACACTTCAGCAGTCAAGGACATTCAGCCTCTGATCTCCGGGTCAGCATTCTACAAGGAGGCCTTCAGGAGACGCGACAACGCAAAATTGCTGAGCAAAAACTTATAGCTAAGTTCCGCACGCATGAATGCGGACTCAACCGGGATCTGGGATTCATGTCGCATTACATTCGGCCCCCACCAACAAGCCTGGACTTGCAGAGGCCTACCGACTGAACTGGCTTGGGACAATTCACACCTCTTTAACCTGGAGTTACCTCTCTCTCTGCATCTTTGATGATTTGATTGCCTGCAGGTGCTCGCATTCCGGGGCATCTCTGACTGTGTCTATATAAACATTTCTGGAACAAGCCTTTCCATTCACCTGAAGAAGGAGCCGTGCTCCGAAAGCTCGTGTTTGAAACAAACCTGTTGGACTTTAACCTGGTGTTGTAAGACTTCTTACTGTGCTCACCCCAGTCCAACGCCGGCATCTCCACATCATAGATATCTGCAGGTAAAGACATTTGCTAGACGGCAGGTGGAGGGATTCCCTGCGCTCCCCGCGAGGGGGGTGAGTGACAGGGTGCTCTCGGGGGTCGGGGAGGGGAAGATATCCGATATCTACAAGCTTATGCAGGAGGTGGAAGAGGCGTCAGTAGAGGAGCTGAAAACGAAGTGGGAGGGGGAACTGGGGGAACAGATCGAAGACAGGACATGAGCTGATGCCCTGGAGAGGGTAAATTCTTCCTCCTCGTGTGCGCGGCTTAGCCTCATTCAATTCAAGGTGCTGCATAGGGCCCACATGACTGGGACGAGGATGAGTAGGTTCTTTGGGGGTGAAGATAGGTGTGTCAGGTGCTCGGGGAGTCCAGCGAACCATGCCCATATGTTCTGGGCATGCCCGGCATTGGAGGAGTTCTGGAAGGTGGTGGCGAGGACGGTGTCAGGGTGGTGGGATCCAGGGTCAAGCCAGGATGGGGACTCGGGATCTTTGGGGTTGGGGTGGAGCCGGGAGTGCAGGAGGCAAAAGAGGCCGGTGTGCTGGCCTTTGCATCCCTAGTAGCCCGGCGAAGGATTTTGCTACAATGGAAGGACGCGAGGCCCCCAAGCGTGGAGACCTGGATCAATGACATGGCGGGCTTCATTAAGCTTGAGAAGGTCAAATTCGCCCTGAGAGGGTCGGTACAAGGGTTCTTTAAACGGTGGCAACCTTTCCTCGACTTTTTGGCTCAACGATAGGGTACTGGGACAGTAGCAGCAGCAACCCGGGGGGGTTTAATTTTAATTTATGGTTAAGTTCTCTTGTTGGGGTGGGGGGGGGGGAGTGTGATACATGTGATGTTACGGTTTGGGGGGAATTGTGGGTGTTATGGGGCTGTTAGTTGCATATTACTGCTTGTTGCTATACTTGTTGTTATATTTTTATATTTTCTGTAAAAAATTCCAATAAAAATTATTTTTTTAAAAAAGAGTCAGTCATATTGCTGTGGATCTGGTGTCACATGTAGGCCAGACCAGGTAAGCACAGGAGATTTCCTCCACTAATGGGCACCAGATGGATTTTTACAACAAACGACAACGGTTTCATGGTCACCATTAAGCTTTTATGGAATTCAAGTTTCACCATCTGCTGTGGTGGATCTCCAGAGGATTACCCTGGTTCTCCAGATTACTATCCAGTGACAATATCACAACACCACTACTTCAGAAGTGGGGATGTTCGCTGATGACTGCACAATATTTATGACTCCTCAGATACTAAAGCGGTCCATGTCCAAATGCAGCAAGACCTGGACAATATCCATGCTTGGGCTGACAAGTGACAAGTCACATTCACGGCACATAAGTGCCAGGCAATGACCATCTTCAACGAGGGAGAATCTAACCATCACCCAGTAACATTCAATGGTAGTACCATTGCTGAATCTCTCTCTATTAACATCCTGGGGGTTACCATTGACCAGAAACTTAACTGGACTAATCATATAGATATTGTGACTACAAGAGCAGGTCAAAGGCTAGGAATCCTCCAGCAAGTAACTCATTCCTGACTCCCCAAAGCCTCTCCACCATTTACAAGACACAAATCAGGGGTGTGATGGAATGCCCTCAAATTGCTTAGATGAGTGCAGTTCCACTCATCGCTCTATAAGCTTGACGCCTTCCAGGACAAAGCAGTCTACATAACTTCCACAAACATTCACTCCATCCACCGACAAACATTGGCAGCCATGTGTACCATCTACAAGTTATATTGCAGAAACTCAGCAAGGCTCCTCAGACAGCACTTTCCAAACCCATGACCCATACGTCTAGAAGCAGGTGCATGGGAAATACCACCACCTGGAGGTTCCCCTCGATGTCACTCACCACACTGACTTGGAACCAGATTGATGTAGAGCCTGTCTTTTCAAAAATTCACTCTTGGGATGGAGTGTCCCTGGAGAGGCTGATTTAGCTCAGTAGGCTAGACAGCTGGTTTGTAATGCAGAACAAGGCCAACAGCGCGGGTTCAATTCCAGTTTACCCAAACAGGCGCCGGAATGTGGCGACTAGGGGCTTTTCACAGTAACTTCATACTTGTAACAATAAAAGATTATTATTATTAAATATATCGGCTGTTCCTTCACTGTCTCTGGATCAAAATCCTGGAACTCCCTCCCTAACAGCACAGTGGGTGTACCTACGCAACATGGACTGCAGCAGTTCAAAAAGGCCACTCATCACCACCTTCGTAAGGGCAATTAGGGATGGCCAACAAATGCTGATCTTCCCAGTGATGCCCACATCCCATGAATTAATAAAATAGAGTCTTTCCCTTAGGTACCCAAGTCCTAAAATACATTTGTGCTGCATACATGACCAGCAATAACCATCTCCAACAACTGAGAATTTACGTGCCTTCCCTTGGCATTCAATGGGTGACATTTCCATCATCAAGTCACACACTCAAAATATCTTTGTGGTCGCCATTCACAAGAAACAGATAGATCGGCCACTTAAATGCTATGGCAGGAGCAGGCTGAAGGCTGAGAATTCTGGCGTGAACCTCATTTCCTGGCCCACTGGTTCTCTACCCACTGACAAGGGACAAGTCAGATGTTTGATGGAATTTTCTCCATTTGCCTGAATGGGTATAACTCTAATCATCCAGGTCTCTGACACTATCCAGACAAAGCAGTCCACACAATTGACAGTTCATGCAATGGCTTACTCCCGCCACTATCAGCAGACCATAGCTGCAAGGTGCTCTGTCTGCAGGGCGCACTGCAGCAACTCACCAAAGATTCAATGGCGACACCTCTCAAATCCATGACATTCACCTCGAAGGACACAGACAGCAGATGCATGGAAACCCATCTCATGGAAGTTTCTCACTAAGTACCTATCTTCCTGATTGAATATTTTGGGTGCCCCTTCACCATATTGACTACTGGTTAATGTGAAGACTTGCCACCACCTTCTCGAGAGTAGTTCGGGATAGGCAACAATTGACAGCCTTTTCAGGGACACCCACATCCCAAGAGTGAATTTTTGAAAAGACAGGCTCTACATCAATCTGTGCTCCCTCTGCACCCCTGTTGTGTTATTAAGACCCAGATTACTCTGTCCCACCTACACGACACTACCCACCTCTGCCTCGCTGCCTGTTGCAGTCAATAAAACCCTTATCCCTGCCTTCATAATCTAAAGTCACATATTTTATGTTTTGGGCCAGGTTCCTTCAATCCTCCATAAATTACAAATCATTGAAAACATGCAGCTAGTGTCTTCAAAACACTTTGTTGCCACAGCCTCGGTCTAAGCTTTGCTGCTTCCTTGTTTCTCAGTGATTTAACTGAAAGAATTTCATCCTCTTATCAAATACCTCTATAATAGATCTACAATGGGTCTTCTCTTACCATGCGTAGTCATTCTTTCAGCCATTAAACTGCTGTCTGGAAACCCTCCTCCACGGCCCCTTCTGTACCGTCATCTCCTTCATGCTTTCAGAAAGCACAAACTCTTTACCTCTCCCAATCCTATTGCAAAATCCTCCATGCACCAAGACCATTTCAGTATCGCCCTTGTGCTTGATGATCTACACTGGCTCCCAGTTAATCAGAGCCTTAATTTAAAAATTCAAGTTCCTACACCACCTTCATTCTCCCTATCTCTTAATCCCTTGCAGCTGAAAATCCTCCAAAATATCTGCGCCATTCCAGTTCTATCCTCTTGAACATCGCAGATTTCAGTCACTCCCACCACTGGAAACCATCTCATTGGCTTCCAAGGCCCTGTCTCCCTGGATTTGCCTCCCAAAACCCTCCACCTCTCTGTACTCCTTTATGATGTGCCTTTAAACCTGCCTCCCTAATCAAGCTTCTGGCCATCTGTCCTAATGTGCCTCATGGTCAAATTATATACGTTTCTGTAAAGCACATGGGGTCATTTTCATAGAGATAGAGCAAATGAGATGGAGAATCTGGTGAACTGGTGCGATGACAATAATCTCTCCCTCAATGTCAACAAAACAACGGAGATTGTCATCGACTTCAGAAAGTGTAGTGGAGAACATGTCCCTGTCTACAAAAATGGGAACGAAGTAGGAAGGGTCAAGAGCAAGTTTTTAGGTGTCCAGATTGCCAACAACCTGTCTTGGTCCCCCATGCCGACACTATAGTTAAGAGAGCCCACCAACGACTCTACTTTCTCAGAAGACTAAGGAAATTTGTCATGTCACCTACAACTCTCTCCAATTTCTACAGACGCACCATAGAAAGCATTCTTTCTGGTTGTATCACAGCTTGGTATGGATCATGCTCTGCCCAAGACCGCAGGAAACTACAAAAGGTCGTGAATGTAGCCCAGTCCATCACGCAAACCAGCCTCCCATCCATTGACTCTGTTTACAATTCCCGCTGCCTCGGAAAGACAGCCAGCATAATTAAGGACCCCACCCACCCCGGACATACTCTCTTCCACTTTCTTCCATCAGGAAAAAGATCCAAAGTTTGATGTCACATGCCAACCGACTCAAGAACAGCTTCTTCCCTTCTGCCATCAGACGTTTGAATGGACACACCTCGTATTAAGTTGATCTTTTCTCTGCACCTTGCTATAACTGTGACATTATATTCTGCAGTCTCTCCTTCCTTCCCTATGTATGGTATGCATTGTTTGTACAGCATGCAAGAAACAATACTTTTCACTGTATACTAATACATGTGACAATAATAAATCAAATATGTTAAAGGTGCTATATAAATGCACGTTATTGTTAGTCATTTTCCTCCTGCGTGAGATTCGCTGATTTATTTAAAGCACTTTGAAATGTGGGAAGAGATATATGTAAACATTGGTTATTTGCTTCCTAACAGTGATAACTGTTCTACTTTTTAACTGTTCGTGCCTTAAAATGGCCAAAGGCCAGAGAAGACCACATAGCTATTGACCATAGACCACAAGCATAATTTTTTTTCTTCTTAATCTTCCTTTCAATCTTCCTTCCGACAATGTCAATATGGCCAAAGTAAAAGGCAGATAAATCGCTCAGCAAGAGGCTGGTGGCAGATGGTCCTTGTTTTTTCCCTGCAGCTTTGATGCTTGAAGCTATTGACATGTTTCCACGTTTGGTCCATTTTTAAAAAAATTAATCATCTCCAGCAAATGACAGAGGTGGAAAAGTCTTGAGTGCTCTTGTGCATTGGGATTGCTCTTAAACTCTGACTTTTACTTTAAATGCTGTAGAGAATGTCCCTGGCTCCAAGCAATTTAACAATTTTGCTGATTTGTTCTCTTTGCTAATTCATCTCCAGCACATTTAAAAGAAAGGTTGGACAGCTATTTGAAACAATGGAATGGGTTAGTCAAGGTGTATCGAAATGAAAGAAGAGAAGGATTAATTCAAGCAAGAAGTATCGGTGCTCATAAAGCGAACCTTGGACAGGTAGAGTAAATTCAGAATTCTTATTCATTCAAAATCGATCTAAATAGTTGTATGGTAGTACACAACTTGAGCATTGCTGGAAAAAAATTAATTTTTAATCTTGCACTCATCATAACATTCGCAAGAATGAAATGTAAGGGAAATCAACAACTTTATACAGCTTGAGAAGAGGGTGCCGATTGGTTGGTAAGTACGCTCTGATTGGTAGAGGCATTGCCATGGAGAAAGCACCAGTTTATAATGACTGACGGTTAACTGCCAAGCATTGTTTGAAATTTAAACCAATTGAGTCTGGGCACGGTATTCCAGTCCCGTTTAAGGCAGGCAATATGGCAGGGTGGAGTGGAAAATATCGGGAGACAGTGGCGTAGCAGCATTATTGTTGAACTAGTAATCCAGAGACCCAGGATAATGCTCTGGAGACCCAGGTTCAAACCCCACCACAGCAGATGGTGAAATTTGAATTGAGTTTTTAAAAATCTGGAATTTAAAAGGTGTAATGATGGCCATGCAACCATTGTCGCTTGTCATAAAAACTAATGTCCTTTAGGGAAGGAAATCTGTCATCCTTACCTGGTCTAGCCCTCATGTGACTCCAGATCCACAACAGTGTTGACTCTTAAATGCCCTTCAGGATGGACAGTAAATGCTGGCCCTGCCAGTGACACCCATGTCCCACGAACACATTTAAAAAAAAAAAAAAAATCGGTTTTACATCATCGCAAAGCCAGGTCACAATTGTGTGCTCCAGCTGACAATGGCGAGTCGTGTTTCCTGTCATAGCACATCCGGAACATCAATTTTACACATTTGCAACTCATTATAAGCTCTGCTTGCCAAAATCATCCCACCCTCGCCCTGGATCATCCAGACATTTTGGCGTCCAATTAGAACAACGTGTTTCACAACAGTACATAAGCGATGTGCAACTGGCAACCTGCACTTTGCTCATGTTGCCGAGGTTCCTTCGTTTACCTAGCATCATGCGGCACTCACAAGAATCAACGTCAGGCTTCACACACGCTTTCAAGGGTGTCTCACAGGCAGGCCTCAACCTACCAGACCAGTGGTAAGTCAGGGTTGGCTTTCAATGGCTGCAGGGTTAGGGCTGCCCTGGGGAAGGGGAAGACCTGGCCTCAAGCAGGAGTAGAAGCTATAGTGCTGGGCCTGAACTGGGGAGCTGGGCTGGTGGGGAGGTTGTACTATTGGGGAAGATCGGACTCAGACAGAGGAGGGTGCCAGGGCTTAACATCCTTGGTGCCAGGATGAGGATGCTCAAAGATTATATTGTCCGCCAGAAATCACCATTTGAAATTTACAGCAGTGACCTCAGCGAGTGCTCAGATGAAGGGATGCACAGCACTGCATTCCTACTTTGTAAAGAGAACCTTGTCTCCACGATAGACCGCACTAAAGGGTGACAGATGCTTTAAATTGGACTTTGAGCACCGGAGTAATTGTGTGGCTGAGCTTCGTCACCTTGAGGTGACATGGTGAGCTTAGCAGATCTAAATTCTAAAAGTCGAAAATGTGGTTGGGTGACAGGAGCGCACTTTCACCTTTCAAGAATTTTTTAAAAATAAATTTAGAGTACCCAATTATTTTTCTTTGCAATTAAGGTGCGATTTAGCGTGGTCAATCCACCTATCCTGCACATCTTTGGGTTGTGGGGGTGAAACACAGGGAGAATATGCAAACTCCATGCAGACAGTGACCCTGTAATCAAATCATTACAGATCCATAGATAGGCGTAATCCCAGGTTAAAGAGGTGTGAATTGTCTCAAGCCAGGACAGTTGGTAGGATTTTGCAAGTCCAGGCCAGATGGTGGGGGTGAATGTAATGCGACATGAATCCAAGATCCCGGTTGAGGCTGTACTCGTGCGTGCGGATGAGTACGGCCTCAACCGGGATCTTGGATTCATGTCGCATTACATTCATCCCCCACCATTGGACTTGCAAAATCCTACCAACTGTCCTGGTTTGAGACAATTCACACCTCTTTAACTTGGGGTTACCCCTATCTCTGGATCTGTAATGATTTGATTATCTGCAAATGCTCGCATTCCAAGCATTGTCTGGCATCTCTGACTTTGTCCATATAAATGTTTCTGGAACATACCTCTTCATTCACCGGAGGAAGGAGCAGTGCTCCGAAAGCTCGTGTTTGAAACAAACCTGTTGGACTTTAATCTGGTGTTGTAAGACTTCTTACTGTGCTCACCCCAGTCCAACGCCGGCACCTCCATCATGTAAAACATGTGAACGAGGTTCGTTCCATAAGCACACTTAATATTAAGTTGGAGATATCACTGACGTCAAGAATGATCAAGGAAAGGACTAGACACTGTAGTGATAGGGAAGCACAACATAAATGAGATATACATGATAGAAACATCTACGATAAGTGGGAGGAGAAACATCTACGATAAATGGGAGGAGGGACCATGGTGTTACAGCTGATTGACAGCAACTGAGCTCATCAAGGAGGTATATACAATAGGAGATGCAAAATGGATGTTATTCTTTTTACATTTGAGGCAAGGTTGAGAAGGCGGAGCCTTCATGAATAACCTAAGCACAAATGAATAATATAGTAAATGAATTTCAGTACCAGTTACGGCTAGTTACGTCGACCATACTTCCCAAAGATTTGTGGATTCTATCAAACAGCACAGACAAGATACAGACTGTACCCTATCAGCCATGCTTACAAAACTCAACAGTGTTCAACATTGGATGCCATTCCACGATGGGGCAACTCTTGCTAAATCGGGGTATTCCAAATCTTTCAAGCCACGGAGCCCCTAGTGACCTCTCAAGGGCATCAGGGAATCCCGAGTATTCTCATAATGTTAAATCAGTCGAGCTGCTTGATTTACATTTCAGACAATGCTTTGTAGTTGATTGTCAGTCACCATCAACTGGTGAATTCTCCATGCCAAAGCCTCTACCAATCAGAGTACACTTGCCAACCAATCAGCACTCTCTTCTCATACAGTATAAATTGTTGTTTTCCGTTGCATTATATCCTTGCAAATATCCTGATGAGTGGAAGACAAAAAGCTTCAACAAAAAATGCCTTTTTTGCAGCAATGCTAACCAGGTCTCACGAGACACCTCAATTAGTATCCCACCAAAATGGCAGGACCCAGTTTTGCACCCACTTAACCGTGCTGACCCTGGATCTAAATGGTGTCCGGCATCTATTGGCCTCCCCAGGAAGACCCCAGTCGGTTGCCGATTAGTACTGGTCCACACAAACATGGGGGACACCCCAGGCCATTGGAGGCCCCTGGGTGGCCAGGGACAGGGCAGAGTGGCTCCCTGACTCTCCCCTGGCACACGGGCACCTGGACACTGCCAGGCTGACAACTTGGCACCGCCACCCTGGCAATGCCAAGGTGCCTGGCTGGCACTGCCAAGGGTCAGGGTCTGAGGGGGGACATGTCCACGAAAGGATGGATGGGGGGGTATGAAGGGGCCTCCGGTTGGTGGGGACCTGAAGGAGGGGGGCCGAAAGAGGGCATGGGAAGGGCTGAAAAGGGGGTCCCCTCGATGACTCCATAACGGGGTGCCCTGGTGTGGGGAGGTGAGGGATAATACCCATGTGTTTGGGGGGGGACCTCAAGCTCACTTGGAGATCGGGGCATCCTTTCAAGATTGTGCCCTGATCATCTGAGGAGCTGGTTTGGTCAATGAGTGCAGCTCCCCAGTGATGAAAATAATTTGAAATGTGAAATAGCCAGGAGCGAAACTTCCCAGTGCCCAAAATAACTGGCTAAAGTGTGGTTCATAGAAGTTGCAGTGCAGAAGGAGGCCCTTCGGTCCATTGAGTCTGCACCGGCTCTTGGAAACAGCACCCGACCAAAGCCTACACCTCCACCCTATCTCCATAACCCAGTAACCCCACCCAACACTAAGGGCACTTTTGGACACTAAGGGCAATTTAGCATGACCAATCCACCTAACCACATTTTTGGACTGTGGGAGGAAACCGGAGCACCCGGAGGAAACCCACACGCACACACGGGGAGAACGTGCAGACTCTGCACAGACAGCGACCCAAGCCGGGAAACGAACCTGGGACCCTGGAGCTGTGAAGCAATTGTGCTAACCACTACACTACCGTGCTGCATTGTGATGG
Organism: Scyliorhinus canicula; assembly: GCF_902713615.1. Taxonomy (NCBI): domain Eukaryota; kingdom Metazoa; phylum Chordata; class Chondrichthyes; order Carcharhiniformes; family Scyliorhinidae; genus Scyliorhinus; species Scyliorhinus canicula. The sequence continues at coordinate 181,416,928 of NC_052153.1, read as the reverse complement.
GGAACTCACTGACAGAGCCGGGAATAAATTCGCAGCCAATGCCGCCTGAAATTACATTTAGAAAGTTTTCCATTAAATCTTGGTTAGATTACATAAGTATACTGATCAATTCTGATCTCTTGTGTGAAAAGATTGGAGAGGATATATGAATGAATGAAATGAAAATCGCTTATTGTCACAAGTAGGCTTCAAATGAAGTTACTGTGAAAGCCCCTAGTCGCCACATTCCGGCGCCTGTTCGGGGAGGCTGAATTTCTAAGAGAATAATACCAGAATGGAGAGATTATGCCTATCAGAAAAGGTTAAACCTTTCAGAAAATAATAATAATAATCTTTATTATTGTCACAAGTAGGCTTACATTAACACTGCAATGAAGTTATTGTGAACATCCCCTGGCGCCACTCTCTGGCGCCTCTTCGTGTACACAGAGGGAGAATAGAGAATGTCCAATTCACCTAACAAGCTCGTCTTTCGGGACGTGTGGGAGGTAACCAAAGCACCCAGAGGAAACCTACGCAGACACGGGGAGAACGTGCAGACTCCACACAGACAGTGACCCAAGCCGCAAATCGAACCTGGGACCCTGGTGCTGTGAAGATTAATAGGACTTGTTTTTTTTTCTCTGGGCAGAAGACTGAAGGCTTTAATGTTATAGAAAGGTTGGCAGAGTCGACGTAAATAATTCCCCACCTCTACATTCAAGGGACCCAGAACCACAAAACAAAAATCTAATCATCATTAACGAAGAGCTGGAGTAGGCTGTCAGAACCAGGATGGGAAAAGTGCACAGTATGACTAGCCTCACTAGTCCATTAGTTTACTCACCAAAATGGCCAATTGTTTACCTTCACTACCGTTACCCAGAATAAAAGACATTAACCAGTCTTCTCTCAATGTACAACAAACTTATTAGTTTAATACAAAACCAGCCTTGTCAAATAGAAAGGCAAAGCTTAATAACACGCTCTGAAATATGGAAGTATATTAACTACTGTCTTGAGATACCTGAAGAGACGCACAAAAAAATAAAAATACACAAATTCTGCTAATGATTCAAGGGAAAAGAAGAGATGGTGGCGTCCTTAAAATGGTGTTATACATTGTCCTCTCAACACTGATCTGCTGAACAGTCAATGACTCTTGCACTGCTTTGCAGGCGGACTTGAGGAACAATTGCAGGTACTCTGTTCCAGCATATAGAGAAACTTAGGAGCTGCTTATATTGATTCACAAAGGTTGCTTTCTTCTTTTCACAGCAGTTGGTGGTTCTTCTCAAAGCAAACACAACTTTTAAGCACAGTTTCCAAGGCATTTTTTGTCAGAGCCATAAACCACAATGTGGTCCCATTTGTGTGCAGTCCACCAGGGTCAAGAGGTTTCCAGCTTCTTTAAAATTGCTTAGTTACCTTTTCTTGTAAACGGCTGTTGTTTTTTTCTAGGAATGGCAATCAGCCCTGCATTAATCCTCGAAGGGATAGTGCGCCAAATTCTATGTTTGGGAGATGCTGGGCGCGATTCTCCGGCCTCGCTACTTGCTCTAGCGTGACGAGGTTGGTGAGTAGCGGGAGAGGACAAAAACAAGATCTACACCGGGTGCCAAACCGTTTGCAGTGCCACCGGCCGACTCCCGTGGGTGAAATCGGAATCTCGCCATAGCATAGGCGAGAAACCAATTATCACCACTTAAGCCCCATTTCCATACAAACAACGAGAGCAACCCCATATCCAGCAGCCTCCCCATCAAGTCGTCACGCTAGCGCCGATTTGTACTTCTTTTAAAAAGCGTGAACCTGGCGGGAGGGCTTGTGTGGGGAGCCAAGGAGGTAAATAGCAATCTTTGCTGACAGGCAAAGAGCCCGGGAGCGCTGGGCTTGCCACCCCAGTGTTCGGCAGGGAGGTGGGGGACCATCCACAGGGGTGGCCGACGTGGGGGTGCGGGGGCGCTGGGGGAGTCAATCGCTCACGGCACCACTGTGCCAACCCTTGGATCCCAACCCCATTCCAGGGGCAACCCTTGTCCCTTCCCGTCTGCCCCACCAATCGCCCATAACCCCCACCGACTACTGAGGACTCTGGCTGCGCGGCTGAAGGCTATTGCTAATAGGGTAAGTGAGCACTTGACACATGCCTGGAGAGATGGGCAAAGGGTCCAGGGGTCAGCTCGCATTGCAGAAGAAAGTGACAGAGGCATCATAATGGGGGACGAGGCCGAAAGTTGTTTAATGTGCTGTGCAATACCCTATTCCCGATAGTGCCGCCTCCCCCCCTACCCCAGTGCCCTCAGTGAACCTCAACGTGCTTGGCTGTCCTAGCTTTACCACCATGTCTTGGTGTTTCCCCAGGGTGCACATCAGTGGTGGAGGCAGCCAGCTGCTCACCTCGTCCCGTGGCCCTCGATGCCCCGGGCAGGGGTCCTCTGGGGCCGGAGGGCTCCGGCTCATTTGTCGGCGGCACATGCACAGCCGTGCCACCCTGTCCTATGTGCTGCCTGCAAGGTGCAGTCTCATCAAAGGGGTGGAACCCGGGGGGAGCTTTTGGCCACCGTTGCCACTCCAGGGCACACAGCGTCCCTTCGTCCCAATCGGTGCCCATAGGCCCCTGGGGTTCACCGTGGGATGGAGGGGCAGCTGGTACGCCTTAGCTGTCCCTGCATCGACTGGCTCTGCCAGCCCTGGCGGTTCTCCATGGTCCGCACCATAATATCAACGCCCTCAGCAATGCTCCTCAGTCACTGGGACATGCCCTGCAGTGCCTCAGCCATGCCCATCTGAGAGTGAGACATGTCCCGCAGAACCTCAACAATGACACCCTCCAGCGGGGCGGTCATTCTGCCGAGGCCCTCAGCCATGGCCGTCTCCGACTGTGTGACACCTTGACTCATGGTGCCAATGTCATGCACCAGGCTCTCCACTTCGGTCACCACCCTAGCTTTAGAGGGGTTTCACAGGTCAGCGCAACATCGAGGGCCGAAGGGCCTGTACTGTTATGTTCTATGTTCTAGCAGTGTTGGTCTCGGTGCCACTCATTGCCGGCGCCAACTCCTGCCCCCGTAGCCTCTCTGACCCCCCCAAGTGGCTATCGATCTGCTGGGGTGACAGTGACATCTCCCTCTAAATGTCCTGGCTCCTGCCTAACATCTCCATCAGCTCCGCGTAACCCTGTTCCAGAGGCTCAGCATCAGGTTGGGACCCAGTTGGTTCCTGGGATCCAGCAGCCTGCCAACTGCTGTCTCGCCTTGGGGTTCCTGCCTCCACCTGATGTGCATCATCAGCAGTATGGTGCTCACCAGATTGTGCCCCAGGTGCCTGGCCACGAACATATCCCACTGAAATCTGTGTGTCTGCGCTGGTGGAGGGTGGGGATGACAGGTGTGCCGTAACCACAGGGGTCTCCTCAGAGCACTCCTCTGAGGTGTTCTTCTCGGAGTCAGAAGAAGGGGCCACCCGGGATGGGCCGTCAGCTGGAGGAGAATGGACAAGAGTAAGTGGGAGGGATGGGTCAGTCAGTAAGGCAATAACTACTCACATTTGACAGGTCGCCCGGGTGGAGCCTGATGGATCCTCACCTCTGCGACATCCACCAGCCGCCGCGTGAGTGACCGATCTGTCCTCGGCAACACCAGTCACCTCCAGGGTCCTCTTGTCAAAGGAGGTGGGGAATCCCACCGCCAGTCTTTTTTCTTATAAATTTAGAGTAACCAATTATTTTTTCAAATTAAGGGACAATTTAGCGTGGCCAATCCACCTACCCTGCACAGCTTTTGGTTTGTGGGGGTGAGACCCACGCAGACACGGGGAGAATGTGCAAACTCCATACGGACAGTGACCTAGGGCCGGGATTCGAACCCGGATTCTCAGAGCCGTAGGCAGCAGCACTAACCACTGCGACACCGTGCTGCCCGAACCCCACCGCCAGTCTTGGCCCTTTCCCGCCGATTGTGGGGGAGCATTTCCTGAGAAGACAGAGAGCATCGTTAGCCACACGTGTGGTTCAGAAGTGGGAGAGGAGTGTGAAGATGCGGTTGGGGTAGGGAAGGGAGGAGGGCTGGGGGTCATTTGGAGAGTTGGGGGAGTGAATGCTGCCTTGGGGAGGGGGAGGCAGGGGCAGTGGCATTGGTGTCAACTCACTTGTGTTGACCTTCTTCCTGGACTGCTGACCAGCCCTCTTAGTCATACTGATGGCTGCCGCCACCTCACCCCTGGCACCACTGGCTGCCTTGTGGCTCACCCTCCGGGACCCCAGGCGAACAGACATCCCTCCTGGCCTCCACTGTGTCCAGGGGCCTTCCCAGTTCAGCGTCCCCGAATCTTGGGGCCAGTCTCCTCGCTGCCATTGTTGCGAGCTGGTTGGGGTTGGCTGAGCAAGTGCAGTTTTAAGTGCTGCTCGACTTTGTTCGCGGGGAAGACTGACAAGCAGGCATGCTGGTGAGCACGGTCCCGGCAAATCAGCTGCCGAGATATTTGCCGCGAGAAACCCATGCGGCCTCATTAAGTGGACCAATTAAATTTGAATTGCATTGCCGGCAATTCCTGCTCGTGATAACACTTAGGGCACGATTCTCCAGAAATATTTCTATGTAAAACGACGGAATTGCATGCGATTCGCACTCTCGTTGATGGGGGGGGGGGGGGGAGGTGCGGTTGGTTAGCGAGTCAGGACATGCAAATGAACCAGCACTCTGCTTGCACGAATTCTTAGCAATTCCTGGCCCAGCAGGCATTCGAACCACTGGGGCCAGAGTTAGTGCGAAAGAGCCTGGCAACTGGAGCTGTTTTTAAGCGCTCCACTTAGAAAACAGTGCAGCCGCCAAGGTGGATCAGAGAAGACCTGCACGAGGTCAAGAATCCGAGATGGACCCACAGCTCCATGCCAGTGAGAAGCGGAGGAACACCCTCTTTCCCCAACATGGGCCGCAGACTCAAACCCGCCCTCCTGAACACTGCCTGGGAGGTGGTGACAGAGGCAGTCAGTGCTGCCAATCTCACCAGGTGGACACAGCTGGTGACCTGGATGGATGATGGTCACTGGTGGGTCCTCGTCCCTATGAGGGGCAGAGAACCAGGGAAGGTTCCAAAGGCTGCGTTGCAGGTGTCCTCTGGTTAGAGATAGGTCTGCTGATCCCCTGCTTCCTCTGCAATGGAGCAGTGCTTCTGAGGAGTGCCAATGCCTGATGGATTCCTAATTGAGCTTGATATATAGCTGGAGTATAAGGGTGTCCAGAGGGGTGGCCTGGGTAGAGCCCTAGATGACCAGAGGCATTCTGAGCATTCACAATAAAATGCAGTACTCACACTGGAGAGACACCTTGACCGGGATTCTCCGAGCCTCTGCGCCGAAATCGCGGTCGGCGCGGGGCGGAGAATGGGGTCTCAGACCCGCGGCGCCAGGACACGATTCTCCGCAGACCAGAGAATCGCCGCCAGCCGCACGCGTGTGCGGTCGACGGAGCACTGGCCAGGGGCCATTGAAATAGGTCACCGCGGTGATTCTCCGCGATCGACCGGCTGAGTTCCCGACAGCATGGTTCCAACCTGATTCCACCCAGCGCGAGCTCAGACTCGCTGGCCGTCCTGGTGGGGGGACGGGGAGGAATCAGACTCGGGCGGGGGGCCCACGATGGACAGGCCCGCGATCGGGGGCTACCGATTGGCGGGCGCGCATGATCCGGGGGACGTCCTATATTCTTCGTGCCGGCTCCCGTGCAACATGGTGGAGCCACACAGCGGGTCAGCGCGAAAACGGCCACCGCACGCATGCGTGGACCCGCAGCCGGCCGCCTCGCACATACGCAGACCCAAGGCCAGAAGTGCAGGGCCCCATATCGGCAGCAGGAGCTGCAGGGTGCATTCCGGGGCCCTGCTATCCCTCTTAAAACCGGAGACTTACTCCGGACTTTTTGAAAAAAGTCTGGAGTTGTTCGTCCATGTTTGCCGGCGGGCGTGGGAACATAGCCCCGTTTTCAGAGAATCCCGGGACTTATTTCTCAACAAACTGGGCCTTCAGTTCGAGGTTCGCATTCAGGCCTCTATCTTTCTGGCGAAATGCTTTATTGCACCTCAAACTTCGCTTTCAGCTCATGGTTTGATTACAGGCCTCTGCAGTGTCATGAAAAAAGCACTCAAAGGCTTGCTGGAGAGCCAGTCAGCCTTCCAGTTGCTTTCTGGAGAGAATTAGCTGGATCTCTTTGGAGAGAGTTAGTTGGATCTCTTCACCGGGCTGCCAGAATCTAAACTGAAACCAAACTTCAGCCTTGGGACTCTGAAAATCAGTGGGGTCCGATCCAATCACCACCTTTTACCGGCAGATCACATTCTTTTGGGCCAATTCATTGGCCATCAGCCAATCAATCAAACCAAATCCTCACTGATGCCGGCCAGTATGCAATCACCAGTTTAAGATTCTTCTGTTTGAATTAAAGGTACAGACTTCTTGCAGGCTGCTTGTCTTAAAGTGAGATGTCCATGGATCATCCACAGATCAAAAGTCCAACAATAAAATAAAAGAAAGGGAAAATAAGAGAATAAACAGGAAAGACTCTTACACTTTCAAAACATAAATACTTCCAGAATTTTCATAGAAAATAGTTCGGCTTCTAGGACTGGTTACTGTATTTATGACCAGACCAATTAGCCATTCAAATCTGCTCAACCATTAAAAAGATCATGGATGATTGTCTGCCTTAGCTCCACCTTCCTGCGTTATCTCCATATCAATTTATTCCTTTAATGCTCAAAAATCTAGCAACTTTTTAAAATACTCAACTGATTTTCACCATAACGCCAATAGGGAATTCAAGAGCAAATTCTACAGCCACAGATTGGTTGAAATGTGGAGCTTGCTACCACATGGAACAGTTGAGACTGGTCGCTTATCTATGTTGATGGACAAGCTTTACAAGAGGGAGAAAGGAATAGAGGGATGTGCAGGTGCATAAGGTGAAGACAGGTGGGAGATTAAGCATCAGCACATATCTGTGGGCTGAATGGTCTGTTCTTGTATTGTTCCAAATTGTTACCACACCTAGTAGTGCTCTAAGGCAGACTTTTGTCTGTTTCCATAGCTGGTAATTCCTGGGACTGATCGCTAATCAGAGGCTTATAACCTGAGCGGGGCTACTCCATTTCAAGCGCAGCTGACCAGGAGTCTCTCCCGCTCTTCCCCCAACATTGGCATGTTGGAAGGATTTGCATGTTGACACTCAACCTGTTGGACTACGTTATGAACCCACCTTCCTTGGCCATCAAGTCCTGGGGTGGGACTCAAACCAGAGCATCTGGCTCAAAGGCAGGGGCACTATCCATTGTGCAACAAGACCTCCTCCTTGTATTGTAAATACTATGCAATTGCAAAGGTTGGAACGGTCTATGAAGGAAAAGTAATTGAAGGGCTATGTGAGAATGGTGGAAAAATGTGAAAGATTTGCTTAAGTGGAGGGTTAACACTGACATGGACGAGCTGGGCTGAACACTTTGATTCCATGATGTGTTTTCAACACATCTACAGCATTTTAATCGGTTCGCCTTTTCACTTTGCAGATTGTTTACATGAAGTGTATGACCACCAAGAAATTCCACATCACCTGAAAGTGTCACTTTCACTCTTTGTAACTAGTCTCTTTATACGTCTGCCACTTGTGTGCACTCAAAATTAACATGCATGTATTAAAAATGTTGTACAGTCCCGGTCCCAGGTCACTGTCCGTGGGGAGTTTGCACATTCTCCCCATGTCTGCATGGGTCTCACCCCCACAACCCAAAGATGTGTAAGGTAGGTGGATTGGCCACACTAAATTGCCCCTTAATTGGGAAAAAACATTTTGTACAGATATTTATTTAAATAATTGTGTTTAAAAATGGATGGGCCTGAATAGCCTTTGCTCATTATTTGTCATCTTGTGTTCTGTGTGGTTAGGATCTGATCTCATGGGATGCGGGCATCACTGGCACGGCCAACATTTGTTGCCCATTCCTAATTGCCTTGTACCGAATGGCTTGCTCGGCCATTCCGAGGGGGTAAAGAGTTAACCACATTACAAATTTCCTTCCCTAAAGGACATTAGTGAACCAGATTATGGTCTTGATTCAATTAAAACTTTGTCCATTTTTAGGTATTGATATATCTTGATGCTCATTGTGAAGTTGGGCCAAACTGGTATGCACCACTTGTAGCCCCCATTTCTATGAACAGGTAAGGCAAACTGTTTTATTTCAACCTGGTTCTGGAAAGGCTCAGAGAAAGGGGCTGTGAAAGATCATGCAACCACCTCTTAACGGTTTTAATTGGCTTGGGGATTGTTATTTATTCAGATGTGATGAGGCAAGGTTTTCTTCCTCTCCTGCCCCATCTCGACACCAGAACAGCACGACAGTATTAGATTGCGTGGTTTATTTATTTCTTGCTCAGGTTGTCTTCCACCTCCACTATATTGCCAAAGCATCCTTGCGGTTTGCGGAGACTATTGAGAGTGTTTAATCCCAGGATCACAAGCATAAAAGCGATGAGCCCTCTCCAGACAAGGGGATCAGCAGTGCAAGTCCCAGGATCTGACTATGAATGTGGTGGGTTACAATTAGGAATGAATTGAAGTGTGTTGTTCATGTCTTGCTTCAGTGAAATCGCTGAAAGCTGTAAGCAAGTATGCTTCCTATTAATGGACCATACATCAGTACTGACACTGGGAGGCTCTGCAGTGAAAATTTTAAGAGTCTTTAGACTGCATGAGAGAAATTAAATTGTGTGCCAGATGAAAAGGGATAAAATCAGCAAGTTGAGAAAATAAGGGCACGAAGATATTCTGATGAACATTAAAGATCCTTGGGGCGCTATTTGAAGAAAAGCAGAGAATATTCCCAGTGTCCTGGCTTGCATTCTTCCATTTACCAGCCGCACGTTACCAGAAAGGATTGACGTATAGTTTATTAAATTGCGATATCTGGGAACCATCCTGTATGCAAAATAACCACTGAATTTTACCTACATAAGGTGCTGCATTTTAATGCAATCCATTATAACTTGAGTGTTTTGAGGTGTTTGTTTTGTGTGATGACATTGAATGAAAATGCAAGTCTTTCCTTCCTGAATGGTGGGATCATTGTGTTTATCCCTTCATCAGTGCAAAATGCCTTTGTACATATTTGCATATTTCCAAAAGTGACAGTTGATCTCTATCAAGTGAGAGTCTAACCACACCCCTTGATATTAATGGCTTTACCATCATTGAATCGTCAGAATTGACATCCTGGAGTCACCATTGACCAGAAACTTGGTTTAATAAGCCACATACCTAACAATGGTTGCAAGACTGGGTCAGGGGCTGGATATTCTGCGACAGTCACTCGTCTCTAGACTCCCTAAAGCTTTTCCACTACCATCAAAGAACAAGCTATGAATGTGGTGGGTTACAATTAGGAATGAATTGAAGTGTGTTGTTCATGTCTTGCTTCAGTGAAATTTAGGGGCAGCAGGGTAGCATGGTGGTTAGCATAAATGCTTCACAGCTCCAGGGTCCCAGGTTCGATTCCCTGCTGTTCCTTAATCATCACTGGGTCAATATCCTGCAGCTCCCTATTTAACAGCACTGTTGGAGTACCTTTACTACATGGGCTGCAGCAGTTCAAGGAGGCAACTCCCCACCATCTTCTCAGAGGCAATTAAGGGTGAACAATAAATGCTGGCCTTGGCGGCCATACTCACATCCCATAAATAAACAAAAATAATTATGTTACATCATTGGAGATAAGGATAGAGGAGGTAGGGGGGCAGGGGTTTAAGAAGATGGTTGGTAATGGGGAAAATAAGTCTGGGATTAGCTTTGCAATCAAGAATGATCCTGAAGTCTTCAGCAGGGTTAGCAGAGTAGAGCAGGACCCAGTAATGCTAACTGTGGCCCAGCCAGATCTGGCAGGAAAGGCTAAACCAATTGCACACCATTATAGTTTCAAGCTTGCATCCCTTGGACTTAATGGCGTGAAGATAGTGACCATATCGGAGCGAATGACTGAGCTGGAAGAGGTGTCACCGGCAATAATTGCTCGCCTTGCCAGCAACGTCCAGATCCCATGAATGAAGAAAAAAAAAGACTAGCTCACCACCAACTTCTCATGGGCGGTTAGTGATGTGCAGTAAATGCTGGCCTTGCTGGCTGTGCAAATATCACAAAAATAAATATATTTTTTAAAACTGCTTTAGTTTGCACAAAATCATCTTACCACACTTTAGTCTTTTTTTTGGGCCCTGGGAAGTTTCGCTCCTGGCTAGTCCACACTTCAAATTATTTTCATCACTGGGGAGCTGCACTCATTGGCCAGATCAGTAGCTAGGCATGTCTGACAACCAAAATGCTTGATGATTTGAATATTACAACCTTGTTTATTACATGTTGTTGTACAACATCATGTATGCATGGCGACTAAAACGATAGAGCTGCCTTCCACATTCATTTATCGTTCGATATCCAATGCAGAAGCTGGTCTGCATGTAAAACAGTTTAGATTGGAATGCTTTCACTCCGATACTGGTGCAGGTGGGCTGCTGACCTGTAGTTTAAAAATGCCCCTAACTGGACTCTAACCTCCCCAGCTTCTGATTTTTAAAAAACCACTTCAAATCTTGCATAGGTGCAATGCTTCATCATGTCTTCAACATCTCAAAGCCATTCGTACGGTTAATTACGTTTAGAGTGCACTTAGCAAACTCAGCAGACACTTTGTGCCAACTGCATCATCCAAGCAGTGGCGGGAGAAATATTGGTTGGGCACCTGGGAGAAATCCCTGCCTGAATAATGCAGTAAGGCCTTTTAACATTCACCTGAATGGGCACTTGGGATCTGGTTTGATGCCTTTGTTTAGTTCTAGTTTTGATGGTTATCAAAAGCAGCCCTGTGCCAAAAGATTATTTCCATCCACAGGAATTGAAGTGTTGGCCCTGAATCAGTGGAAGCTGGATAGGACACTCCCCTTGTGGCCTGTCTTGGACTAAACATTAACCTTATTTTTTTAAACTTCATAATCCCTTAGCAGATTTTGCGTAATTTAAAGCTCAGCCAAGTTGAGAATGCACTTTTTTAGATTACTGCTTAGTGTCATTGTACTTCAGTGTCTGAAACTAGTGGAACCTCTTTCCTTCCCGAAGTAAAAGTTTCTGGTCTAGTCACACAAAAGGCAGCATGTTTGTTCTGCTTTACTTGGTGACCTCCAATGTTTATAATAAGCATACCTTACAAAGGTAAGAGATTATTTAATTGAAACCAACAGTTCTTCTATTGTTCTATTGTAGTGTCTAGCTTCCTGTAAAATTCCAGTGTTACAGTTTTCGTGCTTTTGCATCACCCTGACATCCGCACTTCGTATTCATGCAGTTGTCCAACTTCAAGTTCTTTTGCACTAAACTCACCACTTTTCCTTGGAAAGGAAAGAATAGACTGGAGCTCCCTCCCTTTTCCATGATTGCACATTCACATTGTGTTGCATAAAGGCTGATAGAGAGAAAAACAATTTTCCTTGTAAATTTTTGGTCTTTTTTCAATAGCTGCTCTGCAACTATCATAGCATTTTCCCACTGTACTGAAATAAAAATATTGGCTTCCATTCACCCAAAAGCCTTCATTTTCAAGTCACACTGCACACCTTCCTAATGATAAAAGCACTCTTCTTTCTGCTGTGTGTTAAAATCTCTGCCAGTTCTGAGCTGCAGGGATGATGCAAGGTTACTGTTAATCAACTATTTGTTGCTGAGGTAACCTAAAAGAATAATTTTTCATGCGGCTGAGCTGCAATACAGTATTTAATTATCATTTTGACCTGCTGCAAAACCCCAGCAATTGTGCACCAAATTGTCCTTCTCTTTTTTGTTTAAATTTAGAGTGCCCAATTCATTTTTTCCAATTAAGGGGCAATTTAGCGTGGCCAATCCACCTAGCCTGCACGTCTTTGGGTTGTGGGGGTGAAACCCACACAAACACGGGGAGAATGTGCAAGCTCCACACGGAGAGTGACCCAGCAAATTGTCCTTCTAGTGTAAGAAGTTCTGTTAATCATCATGTAACACCAACCCCCCCACCCCCAGTTAACATGGATTTTTTTTTTCCCTAAGCAGCAGTGTTTGTGCCCATTCTGAAAGAATGACTGAGGGGAGATGCATGTATGCAATTAGATATATTTTAAACACTTTGTGTATATGCAAATGAGAGGCTGCAATGTAAATAATGAATCATAAAATGTGTATTCAGGATAAATTATTTACAACCAGATTAACATATGATAAAAGACAAAAGCATGCTATGTGCGTGCAGATTAAAGTGGATAGGACCCCAAATGGCCGCAGCCTCTCAGATCTGGCTGAATGATGACGTGATGGAACTCCAGACAAAAAGTAGCTTTAAATTATTATTTCAGACACCTAATCTCAAACTCCAACAAGAGTAAAATGAATAGTAGAGTTACAGCTTTTAAAATTTTTGTTAAATGCCATCAGTAGTTCAACTTGCGTAAATTTTGTTGCACTTTACAGCAAATTGTTAAATGTGAAGATTCAAAATGGTAACCACTTTTTTGGTATCTATTGTGTTCTTGAATGTTTGTTTCAGAACTACATGCACAGTTCCCCTTATAGATTACATAGATGGTAATGACTTTACCATTGAACCACAGCAAGGTGGGGATCAGGATGGTTTTGCCAGAGGGGCCTGGGATTGGAGCTTGCTGTGGAAACGTATACCATTAAACAGTCGTGAAAAGGCCAGAAGAAAGCATAAAACTGAGCCTTATCGGTAATCGCAGTTGAAATTTATTGTTTGTCAATATATATCTAAGCCCTATAATCTTTCTATTTTTCCCATGTATTCTGCTGCATCCTTCACCCTAATTCCAATAATATGTTGACGCATGGATCCTTGCCCCTACCCCTTCTGCCTCCACCAACGGTATTGCTGCAGAACCACATGTACTGTCCCACTCATAGATGCCATAAATGGAAATACTTACGACATATCACCACAAGGGGGTGGTGACGAAGATGGTTTTGCTAGAGGAGCATGGGACTGGAGCATGCTGTGGAAGCGAGTCCCTCTGTCCAAGCGGGAGAAGGAAAGGAGAAAACATAGAACTGAGCCATATTGGTAATCATTAGAACATTTAATAACTGACACTTATAAAAATCTGCGCACTAATTCTAATGTCCATTTATGTTTTTGTTCCTGTTTTTATGTTCGCTATTTCTTTTCTCTTTTACCTGAAAAACAACGTTCAGAATGAACTGAAAAGACTGCACTCACATATATTGCCTATTCTTTCCCAACTTCAAACCCAAGATCCTTTTCCTTTGTTTAACTTACTTTTCAAAACTCTGAAATCATTTAAGCCGTGAAGTGCTTAATGGTAAGTAGGGATCGACCAATAGTTCTTTCTCAATTTCTGTGGAGACTGTGCCCAAAGTACAACAAACCAGAAGTTCCAGTTTCGCACTTAATGCAATCATCAAGGTACAGCTCATGCTTGTACACTGAGCTGGCGTCCGTTGGAAAGGGAGTGTCCTAATCCCACACAATTGTCTGCAATCACTTTAATGTTTTCCAATTCTACAACTGGTGGAGATAATGCGGCATAGAATGTATTAAGTGATTTGAACATTTCTGTCAAAATGTGAAGATATGAATATCTAGCAAGACGGTGGGTTTCAGAAGGGAAAAGCTGTGAGATTTGTACTTTCCACTGAGAATAATTTTATCTCTGTGCATGTAAAGTTTACCATAGCATTACACCGGCAGGTACTTTTTCAGATCTTGGCATCTGGTGTGGCTTTAACTCCTCCTTTTATTACATGGGCATATGGGTGAGTGCATTTAAGTAAGTAAACAAACGGCTTCTATTATTTCTCCATTGCTAAAACCTGAGAAGAACTCGGGTGGAAAATTGGTTTGTATTACAGTAGTGTAAAATTACACAAAGCACTTGAGCTAGGACAGCTTTAACCCCTTCCTGAATCAATAAGAAGACATCAATTCCCACAACCAAACCTGTTCCCTCGTCTTAAAACGTTCCATGCAAAATTGGAGCTAATTCAAGGATGTTTACTTACCATGAAGCCAGCCATAATTATTTGTAACTCTTACATGTAACACCTTTAAAATGCTGCCCTTGGGAATAAATGGAATGAGTTGGAAAATGGGAGGAGAAAAATTAACGGGCAAGATATTAGCTGTAATGTAATGAAATTAATCTAATTGTTTTGGGCAATGGTAAACATAGGGGGCTTCGAAATGAGGAATAGGAGTTGCTATAGTGCTCTCGAAAAGGTGGCCTCATCTCAAAGTTTTGCAGATAATTTCACAATATGTTGGTGGATCACATGATGGATGATAGAGACAAGCTGGATGGTGGCGGGGGCTACTGTTGTAGTTGGATTGTTGGAAGGGTGGGTGGATAATTCACAAGTGCATTTCAAGGTTGATACATTATGCACTTAAAATCAGCAGTGAAGTTATGGGGATAATGGGAAAATATTGACCCTAACCAATCAGGAAACAACTCTGGAAGTCTTACCAGTTGGCTCTCTCAAGTTATCAAGCTACAGTTTGGCTACTGTCAAGAAAAATGTTTATATCAATGGAGTTATAGATTGAAGGAAACCATTCTGCCGCTATGCAATGTGCTGTTAAGATTAGATCTTGAGTATTGTCAACAGTTCTTGAACCTTCACTGCAGAAAGGATGTAAACAAAATGTGCAGAAAACAGCAATGATTGAGGACCACAGAATGAAATTTTTGAGAATCCATTAGCGAACTTGGGAGTTGGAAAGAAGGTTGAGATGCAGGAATGTAGAGGATGTGTCAGAACTATTTAATTTGGTGCAGTATAGCAGAAGAAAGGGACAAAAAAGGGGGGTGAATTTGGATATTGTGTAAGAAAGCACTACTTTATTGAGGGTGGATAGTTTTTGGGTTAGACAATCAAGGACGGTTGTGGTGCTGAGATTTTCTCAAACGCCAAAGTGGACAGCTATCTTCCAAGGGAAACGTATAGACAGCGCAAAAAGCAGTCTGATTCTGACTTTGGAATTTTCTGTGTGGGCTACCATAACTTTGGCTCCCATTTTTATGGCAATCTTGAACCAACCACAAATTAATGATGGCCCTATTTTTGTGACCTTGCTGTCTCCAATTTCTTTGGTTGTATTATTTAATGTGTCGTAGCAAATACAGATCAGTGCAGGTCACTGTATGGAAATGTTTTTTGGTGATGTGTTCAGCATTAAATATTGGTCGATCCTTACAAAGCAATGTTATGTGTGATCCTACTTGATTTATCCCGATTTGCAGGGAATAAGATGCATTACTGATTTCTATGTGGAAAAATAAACAATTGATTAAAATAATCTTAATTACGAATAGCATCGAACAAATGCCTTTAATAGCTAGTCGCACTTTAGACTTCAAATTTTATGCTGAGTAAGACAAAATAAGGGGAGCCGGACTAGCAATCCAAAGGTCCAGTCTAATCCTCTGGGGACTTGGGTTCAGATGCCACCACACCAACTGATGGAAATTAATTCAATTCATTAACCTACAATATAAAGCTAGTCTCAGTAATGGTGACCATGACAACTATCATCGATTATCAGAAAAACTCATCTCGTTCACTGATGCCCATTTGGCATGGATAGACTGATGGGCAGGAAACAGTGAGTTGGGGTAAAGGGGTTGTTTTCATTTTGGTGACTTGGAATCAGTGGGGTTCCACAGGGATCAGTGCTGGGACCGCAACTGTTTACAATGGGCGAGATTTACCGGCCACAACCCACCGGAATCGGAACCCGACACAGCCGGTAGACCCTGGGATTCTCAACGGTTGTTACGCATTGCGAGATCTGAGATGTCACGATCTGGATCCCACCCACAATGGTGCAGACTCGCATCGTTTTCTCTTTTCTTTTTTTTTTCTTTTCTTTTAATAAATTTAGAGTACCCAATTATTTTTTCCAATTAAGGGGACAATTTTAGCGTGACCAATCCACCTATCCTGCACATCTTTTGGAAAGTGGGGACGAAACCCACGCAGACACGGGGAGAATGTGCAAACTCCACACGGACAGTGACCCAGGGCCGGGATTCGAACCCGGGTCCTCAGCGCCGTAGGCAACAATGCTAACCACTATGCCACCGTGCTGCCCGAGACTCACATAGTTAAGTGAGTTTAGATCTACCTGGCACTGCCAGGATGCCCATGTGGTACTGCCAGGCTGAAAGGGACATTACGGGGTTGCCAGGCTGGCAGGGACCATACAGGATGCCAGGCAGGCAGTACCAAGGTGCCAGGCTGGCATTTTGCCCACATCAGGGATAATACCTAGGGGGGCCCTGCTCATGTGAGATGGGTGAGGGGAGCCCCCAAGGACCTTCTTATCGGTGGGTTGGGGGAGTCTGGGGGTCTTGTCAGAGGGTCGGGAAATTGGGCGCCATTTTTCTATTCCTGCACTGAGGAGCTCTGATTTTTTTTTAATTAAATTGCGCCCAAAATCTATGAATGACTTGGCGGAAGGAAACTAATATACTCCTCCATCAAGTTTGCAGACGACACAAAGAAAAGGTGCAAAAGCAAGTTCAAGAGGGAGACGAGCATTTTGCAAAGAGATTTGATAGGTTAAGAAAAGAAAAAGTTGGCAAAGGAACATAATGTGGGAAAATGTGAAGTTGTTCATTTTGGAAGGGAGAACAAAGGAACAGAATATTATTTAAATGGATAACTGCAGAAATTTGCAACACAAAGGGACTTGGGGTACTTGTGCATGAAACACAGAGATCTAGCACACCGTAATCAGGAAGGCTAATAGAATCATAGAATTTACAGTGCAGAAGGAGGCCATTTGTCTCATTGAATCTGCACCAGCCCTTGGAAAGCGCGCCCTCCTTAAGCTCAAGCCTCCACCCTATCCCCATAACCCAGTGATCCAACCTAA
Organism: Scyliorhinus canicula; assembly: GCF_902713615.1. Taxonomy (NCBI): domain Eukaryota; kingdom Metazoa; phylum Chordata; class Chondrichthyes; order Carcharhiniformes; family Scyliorhinidae; genus Scyliorhinus; species Scyliorhinus canicula. Next base: position 181,399,975 of record NC_052153.1, on the reverse strand, counting down.
CCTTTGGACACTAAAGGGAGTGGCCAACTAGTCCGGCCAATCCACTTCACCTGCACATCTTTGGACGGTGGGAGGAAACCGAAGCACCCGAAGGAAACCGACAGGGAGAAAATGCAAATAGACAGTCATCCAAGGCCAGAATTGAAACCGGGTCCTTGGAGCTGTGAGGCAACAGTGCTAGCCACCCTGCTAGAGTTGGAACTCTACTCATTGGAATGTAGAAGAATGAAAAGTTTTGTTATTGAAACATGGAGGATTCTTAAGGGTGGTGGCATGGTAAATGCTGGGAGGATGTTTCTCCTCATGAGAGACTCTGGGACCAGAGGGCATAGCCTCAGAATAAAGGCATGCCAATTTAAGACTGAGATAAGGAGGACTTTCTACTCTGAGGGTTGTGGGTCTTTGGAACTCCTCGCCACAGCAAGCTGTGGGGGCAGAGTTCTTGTGTATATTTAAAGCTGAGATAGTTATATTCTTGCTCAGTAAGAGAATCAAGGGTTGCGGGGAAAGGAAAGTGAACGTGAGGAATGTTGGATCAGCCATGATCTTATTGAATGGCAGAGCAGACTTGAGTGGTTTAATGGCCTACTCTTGTTCCTATTTCTTATCGTCTTAGGGAAGGAAATCTGCCATCCTTTCATGGTCTGGCCTACTTGTAACTCCAGGCCTACAATAATAAAAACATAAGAACTAGAAGCAGGAGTAGACCACAAGGACCACGAAGCCTGCTCCGCTATTCAGTACGGTCATGGCTGATCTTGGTCTTCAACTCCATTTTCTTGCCCTCTCCTCATTATCACTTAATTCTCTGAGAGATCGAAAATCTCCCTATCAGCCTTGTATGTATTCAGTAATGGAGCATCCACAACCCTCTGGAGTAGAGAATTCCAAAGACTCTGAACCCTTTGAATGAAGTAAATTTTCCTTCTCTCAGTCCTAAATGATTGGCCACTTATCCCGAGGATGTGGACCCATGCTTTAGATTCTCCAACCTGCGGAAACTCTTTAAACGTCCTATCAAACTCCATCAGAAGTTTGTCGGTTTTAATGAGATTGCCTCTTATCCTTCTAAACTCCAGAGAATCGAAGTCCAATTTACTCTGCTGCATCATAACACAGCTCCCTCATCCCAGGGACCAGTTTAATAAAACTTTGTTGTATTGCATCCAGTGCAAGTATATTCTTTCTTAAATGTGGAGACCAGAACTGTATACACTGCTCCAGGTGCAGTCTCACAAAATCCTTAGTTGTACAAGACTTCTGTATTCTTGTACTCCATTCTTTGTCAATAAAGGACAACATGCCAATGTGGTTGACTCTTAGCAAGTCACTCAGTTCAAGGGTAATTAGGGACGGGCAATGAATGCTGGCCTTGCTAGCAATGTCCACATCCCCTGACAGAATTTGAAAAATCACTCACTTCTGCCTTTCCATTACAGCAGCTACATTGTAAGGAATTTTCTAAAACAAAAATCTGAATCTGAGCTGAAATTTCCCTCTGGTAGTAGTGACTGGTCGTAATATACGCTGGTTAATATCTTTGTCAAAGAGGGATTTCTTTTGAATGCACTAATACATTTGTTGCTAATGTGGTACAACACTGTGTCAATCCACAAATGATTTCAGGATTCTCCTTGCATCATTAGAAAGGCCTAATATTTGAATGTCAGTGTTGTGGCCTAAACAAAGTGAAAGCGACTAAACTGGGCAAAAAAAGATGGCCCGTAAATTTAGTTCTTTCAAATAACTGTAATGCATCTTATAATCTGCACAATGTGGTAGACAAAAACAGATAGACACCTTTCTAGCTCCTTGACATTATGTGAGTGCAGCAACCTTTAACCTGATTCTGCCTTTCTAATATCCTTAGATGTTCACTGCGCTGTCCTCGTGTCAGATTTGAGATTCTCTTCCACTCTCCCTCTCCTTGACAAACCTAAGTTGAGTCTGTGGTTCTACTTTCCTTGCTCTGATCATTTTGGACCCACCTTCCCTGAACATACTATGGTGTTCTGCAGATCTGACCAAATGAAAAGCTGTGACCATGCATGGGGTTCTGCTGCCAAGTGTTTCCATGTTTTGAGGTGCATTCCTAAATGTGATTCTTTCCTCTTTTTCAAAAGAAAGCACTTCCACAAGGCTTTTTCATTTCTAATTTTTTTCTCCTTTTAAGTGAGCTTTGCATGAGCATAGCTAACCTGTGTTAGTACTGGAAATAAGCTGGGTATTGCATACTCATAGTTTGTAAATTATGTTTATTGCACTTCATTTTACAGCATTTTTCCTATACATGTAATTTTTTTAAAGTAACTACAAGTTAAATTTAGTATTTGTTTTAGAATGTGAAACCTCTGATTTTACAAGTGTTGCGACGTGGGTTGCACGTTGCCTTCTTTAAACTCAAGTCAGTAAAAGGGACCAGTTAAGTTCATCGTCGGCACAACAAATAATACAATAGTTTATTTGCTGTAAAATATTTCTAATTTCTCCAATTGGTCAGTTTCAAAAGTGCTTGCACCGGGTGGAATATTTGTTTTTAATTTTGATTTGCAGTGATGAAAGAAGTTTACGGTCCTAAATCGACAGGGCACATTCTGGAGTTTTGTAGCTGCTGGGGGTCCATAAAATATTTGAAAGAAGAACCGAAAATGCTGTAAAAACTCAACAGGTCTGGCCGCATCTGTGGAGAGAGAATCAGAGTTAATGTTTCGAGTCCCTGTGACTTTTCTTTGCAAGATAGTTAGCTGAATTATCACTTCCTTTAAAGTTGAACAAAAGATGAAAGAAAATGCATGTTCTACTTGTCGCCTGCTTTCCTTTTACAATTGGATGAAATGGTTGAAGTCAAGTCATGCAGCAGAGGTGAAATCTGTTCTGAATCCTTTAATGAAACGGATCAGACCTGTTCTTCAGTATGAATTAAAAGCAAAGTAGGCCACAAACTTGGTTCAGATTAGATTGTTAAAAGCAAAAAAACTCAACTGTAAGAAGAGAAATTTGGAGGTATCAAAGCAGCTGATAGTTAAACGGTGTTAAAACAAAGCAAGGAATGTTTGAAGTTTATATACAGTGCTCTAGGGGAGAAAGTACTGAAGTGAAGGGGATAGAGGTTTGAATAATCAGAATTAGGAGTGCAGATGTAGAACATGACAACTGAAGACCAATGAAAACAGGCCCAGGCTTGCAATTGTAAACTAGTCACCATACGAAACAAAGCAAGGGACTTGCCTGTTCTCAAATCAGCAGGATGTGGTTCCACTACATATACAATCTTCAGATCTAATAAGATATGTATTGTTCAATTGGCACTGGGGTAGTCTGAGGGGTCAAAGGGCAAGATAAAGGCAAAGTGAATTCTTCCTGTTGAAATGGAACACAGGCTCTGAGTTAGACATTTGCACTACTTTGCTTGTTTACTTTTAAACATTTGCTTTGAAGTTATATTTCCCAGTAATGGAGGTTTAATGCTATTAAATAAAAAGCAAAAAAATGCATATGCCCTATACTAACTGGAATAAGGACAGAAAGTGCTGGAGGGTCTCGGCAAGGGTTACATTTGAAGCAATAACTTGCCTGATTTTCCCACAGATGCGGAGTTTCCAGCATTTCCCATTTTCTTGTTTTTAAGTTGTATTAGCTTTTCAGTGACTTTTATTTCAGTGTCTTTTATATAAAATCTTCTCAAATATTAAACCTTTTTATAAATTTTATTCTCCTTGTGATAAATATTGCTAGGTTGGCACGGTGGTTAGCACTGCTGCCTCATGGCACCGCGGACCCGGTTTCGATTCCGGCCCCCGGTCACTGTCCATGTGGAGTTTGCACATTCTCCCCATGTCTGTGTGGGTCTCACCCCCACAACCCAAAAGGTTATGCAGTGTAGGCGGATTGGCCATGCTAAATTGCCCCTTAATTGGAAACAAAATTAATTGGGTACTCTAAATTTATATTTTTAAAAAGTGATAAATACTGCTTACAAGTTATCTGAATGTTGCTGCATTTTGCACTTAATGATGGTTCCCAACTTTCAAACCAGCCAGCACCTCTAGATTAACAAATTGCAGTATTTTAAATTGGGAAATTGAGCCGAAATTGGCATTGTCATTAAAAAGGGCACTGGTGGGCAGCACGGTGGTGCAGTGGTTAGCACTGCTGCCTCACGGTGCTGAGGTCCCAGGTTCGTTCCCGGCTCTGGGTCACCGTCCGTGTGGAGTTTGCACATTCTCCCCGTGTTTGCTTGGGTTTCGCCCCCACAACCCAAAAATGTGCAGGGGTAGGTGGATTGGCTACGCTGAATTGCCCCTTAATTGGAAAAAAAATGAATTGGGTATTTTTTTCATAAAGGGCACTGGAACTTTAAGTTAGTTTTATGTTTTATATGGATTTAATTTGTAAAGCATGCAATTCTGAAAAGGTTAGCTGCAGAAAGAATACCAAAACTGCTGGAAACCTCTAATTTGCTATCTATTTGTCCAACGATGACTTTCTCAGGTCTCCAGCCATGGCTGGGGGTTTGTTCGCTATTGAACGAGATTACTTCTTTGAACTTGGGCTGTATGATCCTGGCCTTCAAATCTGGGGAGGTGAAAACTTCGAGATATCTTATAAGGTAATGTTCAAAGAAATGCAATAAAGTATGAAGTATTGTTCTTAAATTAGTAATCCAATTACACTTTTTTTAAAATGTATTGTCACTGGAATATCATTGGCTCTTCAATGTTAGCACAAACTACTTACGTCAGAAAATGACAGAGCAGTGCAACAACACAATTTTCAATCAGTGCATTCTCGTTATTGAATGTCTATCAATGTATGAAAGATTTTATTTGTAGAGATTGCAGTTCTAATCTGAAAATATCATCCGGGCGATTGACCTTTTTAATGTATACAATTATATAATTGTTACGAAAAGGTTTTTATTCTACGCAACAAACCTTTTTGTTTCTCTTGTTCTCTGTTTCTCTAGATATGGCAGTGCGGAGGAAAGTTGCTCTTTGTACCTTGCTCTCGCGTAGGACATATTTATCGCCTGCACGGGTGGGCAGGGAATCCACCACCTGCTCATGTTGGGTCATCCCCCACATTAAAGGTACTAATCCATCCAATCACCCAACTTGAAGAATTTATCAAAATTACTTCCATAATTATTACATGGAAATGTGATGATCTCTGTTTGCAATGTGACAAGGGTCTTACTAATTGAGTTTTCTCTTCAAATTCCATTATGTGCATGCAGATACATATTAGAGCATTTTTAGGTACGTTTTATAGATGGAGAAATTATGGGCGGAATTCTCCGTAGCTCAACACCAAAATAGGGATTGCCGATCGGGCGGAGAATGGCTTCTAACGTTCAAATTGGGCCAGACGCCAGTTTGACACCGGTTGGCAATGTTCCGCCCCCTCCACGTTGGTGCAGTCGCAACGTGTTGCCGCGCCATCAGCCAGCCCACCCACGATGCTCCGCCCACCCAATGGGCCGAGTTCCCGACAGCGCGGACCACGTGTGGTCCCTACGGTCGGGAACCTGGTGTGCCGGCTGTGGACAAGCACACTCAGCCGGGATCCGTGCCATTGGCAGGTGCCTTCTGCTAGGGCTGGGGGGGTGGTGGGGTGTGGGCTGTGAGGTCGGGATGTGCGGGTATGCGGTCCAGCACGGCTGGCACCATGTTTCCCGGTGCGACTGGTGGAGGGCATAGCAGTGCGTGGCTGCAGCTTGTCAGCCCTGCGCATGCGCAGCCTGGGACCCGCTGATTCTCCGGGGGATCCGTGGGTGTTCCACGCGGCGCCGGTGCTAGCCCCTCACTGGTACCGGAATCAGTGAGGGATTCACGACGATTTTCCCGTTGTGGAGCACCACGGATTCTCCATTGGCGCCGGCAAATAGCCGCAGAATTGGAGAATCCGGCCCTATAATTAGCAGTTGCATTTCTGTGCTGCTACTTCAAATCTTTGATGAAATTTACTGTCCATTGTGGCTGTTGACCCATTTTCTATCTCCTCCCCATCTCACAGTACAAAAGAATCTGGATTGGTGGACTGACTGATCAGAAAATGCAGCAATTGCTTATTATTTGACTAAATCATTGTATTAGATAAAGCTGTGTTGCAGAAGACAAACAAACGTAAATGGATTTGGATTTGTCACATGTACCAAGGTACACTGAAAAGTATTGTTGTGCATACAATCAGACAGATTGTTCCATTCATGAAAAAACATAGGACATACCCGTTCCATTTTAATAAAATGAAGAATTTTGGACTTAATTACCTCTGTCACACAGACACTTGTAAGAACTGGTAACACCGATTTTAGCAATGCTGCAGGGGGGTCAATCTTAACCCAGCCTTTTAGTAACATCTCTAATAGTTTGTCACCAACCTCTGATGGCAATATTTAATTCATCATACCAAATGGACAGAATCATCAGTTATGCATTAATTTAGCTAATTGTTCGAGGAAACACCTAACATTCAAATATTTGGTCTTGCTTTGCATGCTAAATCTCTGGTGCTTCCTTTTCGAATCAATTATGTAAAAGTATTGAATGGAAGAGCACTCGGCTTCTCTAGCCTTGCTATTGATTCGATGGATCATGATCAGGTTACCAACTCGTGAGATGATTGTCATCTTTAATTAAAAAGCATTCCCTCTACGCTGTGCAGGTGTACAGCCGCACAGTAACCTGGAATGTACCGCACAGTGCAACCAACCAACCACAAACAATTAATGTTCCGTTTTAAGCTGCGCACAGCAAGGTCGTGCAGCAATCTTGAAGGAACCGTGCAGAGCAACAATCAGGCTTTGCACATCCATGTGAAATAAGAGCAAGCATTAATTATATGTGGAAAAAAGTCCTGCATTCTAAAATCTATGGATCTGGAAATCAAATGCTAGTTCCACCAAATGGTAATGTACAACTTCTGGCACACAACTTGAAGCCCTGGTGTTTCTGTCCTTGACGTTATCTAGTGAAGTTTAAATTTTCAAAACATGGTTTTTGGTTTCATATTGAGCACATTTAAAACAAAATTATTTTGCCCTATTTCAGCTCTGGTTAAATTGTTTTTCCCTTTGGGTTCTCACGTGCTAATCGTGAAATTATTTTATCGCTTTTTTTTTGCAGAATTATGTTCGTGTTGTAGAAGTCTGGTGGGATGAATATGCTGACTATTTTTATGCAAGTCGTCCAGAGACAAAAGCCATGGCTTACGGAGATATATCTGAGCTCAAAAAGTTTCGTGAAGAACACAACTGCAAGAGTTTTAAGTGGTTCATGGAAGAAATAGCTTATGACATTCCAAGCAATTACCCACTACCAGCTAAAAATGTAGAATGGGGAGAGGTAAAATTACTATTGCATATTCGAACTAGATTGAATGACAGAGTCTCATTACCCCAGCAATTATTGGGCAATACTTCCTAAGGACAGTCAGAATGGAAAAGTCATTGCTGTCTACGACATTTTGTGACACTGCAGATTTGGTCGGTGATTGGCTGCAATACTGGCTCTGTGCAGAATTTAACCTGTAGCTGGTTGTTGAAACTAAAAGTGAAGAAGCCAGATTCACTTGGCCCCCTCCAATCCAGGAAGTGAGGAGCTTGCTGAGAGTGGGCCAGCAGCTGAGTGCAAGATTTAATGATGCCTATGATAATGCAATTACCTACATACATGCTGCAGACTCAGGTGTGACTAATGGCTATTTATGTGCAATTCGTGGAGACTTTTGGGACCTTATCCCAGTGTGAGCTTGCCATCTTCAGGATCAAGAGAGGGAGGGTTTTGAGAGAGCATTCGAAAGGGTGTAGAGGAGAGAGAGTCTGTACTGTGAACCTCCGAACCTGCAGCCAGATCTACATTGAGGACCTGATATGATTGTTTGTTTTTAAAACGCAATTCAGAATCTTAGTAAATAATCCCATATTGTATTGGTTTTAAATATGAAACAATATTGAGTAAAGTTTTCCCAAATCGTTAATCATTGGGCAATGTTTTCCAGCATTCTTCCTTCAGTGAAAGATGATAGACATGCAGCAAACAAATTCACTTCAGGTGGGTGTCTTCATATGGCACACTTTTGCCAATGGCTGAGGAAATCAATCCTTGAAAGCCATGATCTGCCACAAGTGCCGCACCTGAAGCCATGAAGTATCATTATGAGTGGTTGCTGTTTTCATCATTGGCCCCTCTAGCCATAGTCATCGTGGTGGACATACAGGACGTGTTGCCAATTTCCTCCATCATCAACTAGTGACTCCCAGTGATAATCACTGTCTGGGGCCTTTATGTCACGCTTACAAGCATTATTGAAGAAAAGCTTTGGGCATCCTACCAGTTGTCCGGCTCCAGCTACTTCGCTATACAAGGCAATATTGTGGAGGGCTTATTCTAGAGATAGTTTAATGACTGCATGCCATTTACCATACACTTGATTTATGGACCTTTTGCCTTTCATTTCAGATTAGAGGATATGAATCTGATTACTGCATAGACAGCATGGGCCATACCAATGGTGGATTTGTCGAGCTGGGACCGTGCCACAGAATGGGAGGGAACCAGGTAACTGTTGCCAGTTTCAAAGTTACAAGTGAAAGAGTTAGAATTTCACTGTAATAAACAAATATGCGTTATTAAGTAACTTGCATATCAATTTAGTCAAAGAACAAAGAAAATTACAGCACAGGGACAGGCCCTTCGGCCCTCCCAGCCTGCGCCAATCCAGATCCTTTATCTACATCTGTCGCCAATTTTCCAAGGATCTACTTCCCTCTGTTCCCTGCCCGTTCATATATCTGTCTAGATGCATCTTAAATGATGCTATCGTGCCCGCCTCTACCACCTCCGCTGGCAAAACGTTCCAGGCACCCACCACCTTCTGCGTAAAAAGACTTTCCACGCACATCTCCCTTAATCTTTCCCCCTCTCACCTCCCTTAATCTTTCCCCCTCTCACCTTGAAATCGTGACCCCTTGTAATTGACACCCCCACTCTTGGAAAAAGAAGGTAAGTCAGAGCTGGTATTTTGATATTTTACTTCACTTGATATTCAGAAATCCAAGATGGTGAATGAATGCATGAACATACGAATTAGGAGCAGGAATAGACCACCTAATCCCTTGAGCCTACTCCGCCATTCAATAAGATCATTGCTGATTGGCTGTAACTTCAACTCCACTTTCCTGCCTACCACTGATGACCTATCTAGCTCTGCCTTAAAAATATTCAAAGACCCTGCTTCCACTGCCTTTTGATGAAGAGAGTTCCAAAGACTCACGACTCTGCAATAAAGCATTTCTCCTCATCTGTCATAAATGGGCGACCCTTAGTCTTAAACCTCAACCCCTAGTTCTAGATTCTGCCACAAGAGGAAACATCCTTTCCACATCCACCCTGTCGAGACCCTCAGGATCTTATGTTTCAGTGAATTTGCCTCTTGCTCGTCTAAACTCTAGTGGAATCAAGTCTAGCTTCTTCAATATTTCTTCAAAAAACAACCCATACATTCCAGTTATTAATCTAGTAAACTTCTCTGAACTGCTTCCAACACACTTAACATATTTCTTTAAGTCAGGAGATCAGCAATGTACACAGTACACCAGATGTGGTGAAAATACTTTGAGCATGTACAAGATGATTCCAGAGTTCTGGTTAGTTAAATACAAGTGGATCATGAGTCAGTAAGCCATTGTTTTCATTAGGGAAAGTAATATAGTGGTTATCTGACTGGTGATTCAGAAACCAGGCTTAATGATCTGGAGACATGAGTTCATTTCCCGTGATGGATGCTGTGAAATTTAAATTCAAAGAACAGTACAGCACAGGAACAGGCCCTTCGGCCCTCCAAGCATGTACCAGTCATGATACCACCCTTGGCAAAAACCCTCAGCACTTCCTTGTGCCGTATCCCTCTGGACCCATCCTATCCATGTATTTGGTGAGATGCCTTTTGAACGCCATTAAATGTATCTGCTTCCACAACTTCCCCTGGCAACGCTTTCCAGGCACTCACCACCCTCTGTGTAAAAAGCCTGCCTCGCAAACCTCCTCTAAACTTTGCCCATGGGCCTTAAATCTATGCCCCCTGGTGACTGACCCCTCAACCTGGGAAAGAGTGCCTGCCCATCCACTCTCCATGCCCCTCAGCAATGCCACCAAACTTGTGTCCTTACATGAGGCCGCCTCCACCCGTTCGCATACCGACTCCTCCCCCACAACCCACTTTCTTTTTTTTAAAATAAATCCAATTCACTTTTTCCAGTTGAGGGGCAATTTAGCATGGCCAATCCACCTACCCTGCACATCTTTGGGTCGTGGGGGTGAAACCCACGCAAGCACAGGAAGAATGTGCAAACTCCACATGGTCAGTGACCCAGGGCCGGGATCGAACCTGGGACCTCGGTGCCATGAGACAGCAGCGATATCCACTGTGCTACCCTCCCCACCACCCACTTCCTGACCATCGTAATATTCGCCACCCAGGAATGGTTGATGAAATTCGGGAGGCAGCACCTTTTTCACCTGCAGGGTTTTACCCGCCCAAACAAATGCCGAGATCTCTGTATTCACCTATCTGAAGAACACCTTGGGAATAAAGATTGGAGAGTCTGGAAAACAAACAAAAACTTCGGAAGGACCATTATTTTAACTGTCTGTAACCGCCCTGCCAATGACAACGGGAGTGCATCCCACCTCCAAAAATCCCCCCTCATCTGTTCTACCAGCCACCCCAAATTCAATTTATGCAGCCATTGGAGTACTAAAATACTTCTGCCCCAGAGAAAGCCTTGTTTGACTGATGGCTCAGTTCTCTGATCTGTGCTGTCCATTTCAGGATGTGTATAGACACAAGTGGTTTCAAGGGTTTGTTATCAGTACTTCATATGGTCTGGATGGTTGGCACGTTTATTAACTTGCAGTGAAATTGGGCGGGATCTTTTGGACGCATCCGCCCGGTGACCAGAAATCCCTGCCCGAGGTCACTGGACTTTTACATGGTCCCCGTCCCGTCCCTGGTGATCTTGCAGCGGGTGCGGCAGAATAATCCAGCCCATTACCTTTTTAGAACATAGAAGAAAGTTATGAATAGATTGCTTGTTCTTACACATCCCACTAAACACTATAGGGTCATTAACCCACTATACACTTTCTAGAACCAATGGGCATGGAAAAGTTATATTGCTATACAGTGAAAAGTATTGTTTCTTGCATGCTGTACAAACAATGCATACCGTACATAGGGAAGGAAGGAAAGACTGCAGAATATATTGTTACAGTTATAGCAAGGTGTAGAGAAAAGATCAACTTAATACGAGGTAGGTCCATTCAAAAGTCTGATGGCAGCAGGGAAGAAGCTATTCTTGAGTCGGTTGGTACGTGACCTCAAACTTTGGTATCTTTTTCCTGACGGAAGAAGGTGGAAGAGAGTATGTCCGGGGTGCATGGGGTCCTTAATTAAGCTAGCTGCCTTTCCGAGGTAGCGGGAATTGTAGGCAGAGTCAATGGATGGGAGGCTGGTTTGCGTGATGGATTGGGCTACATTCACAACCTTTTGTAGTTTCCTGCGGTCTTCGGAAGAGCAGGGGCCATACCAAGCTGTGATAGCAACCAGAAAGAATGCTTGGTGCATTCTTGGTCTATGGTGCATCTGTAGAGGTTGATGAGAGTCGTCGCTGACACGGCAAATTTCCTTGTTCGTCTGAGAAAGTAGAGTCGTTAGTGGGCTTTCTTAACTATAGTGTCGGCATGGGGGGACCAGGACAGGTTGTTGGTGATCTGGACACCTAAAAACTTGAAGCTCTCGACCCTTTCTACTTAATTCCCATTGATGTAGACAGGGGCATGTTCTCCACTATGCTTCCTGAAGTCAATGACAATCTCCTTTGTTGACATTGAGGGAGAGATTATTGTCGTTGCACCTGATTCTCTATCTCATTCCTAATGTAATAATGCAAAGAAACAAAAACTTGGCGCATCACAAGGTGAACATTGTTTTTCAGTTGTTCCGAATCAATGAAGCCAATCAATTGATGCAGTATGATCAGTGCTTGACCAGAGGACCTGATGGCTCAAAGGTTATGATTACACACTGTAGCATGAATGTGTATAAAGACTGGCAATATTTTAAGGTAAAGTAAATGTTATTTTCTTTTAGCAAGACTAAGCAGACTAAAGCTGGTCTTTTCTCTAAAAATGGTCATGAATTCAGGAGAAACCTTTTTGCCCTGTGCATGGTTAGAATATGGAACTTCAGTTTTCATGTTGTGAGTCAATGGATGGGAGGCTGGTTTGCGTGATGGATTGGGCTACATTCACAACCTTTTGTAGTTTGGGCCTTTTCAAATGTACTGTAACCCACTTGGTGATTTTAACACATGCGTACAGCTACCACAAGGAGTAGATGAGGGGCATAGCAATCAAGGAGAAACTAGAGAAATGCTTGAAGGAGAAAGGAATTGAAAGTTATGCTGCTGGAGTTAAATGAAGATTGGGCAGAAGCAGGCCCATGTGAAGGATAAATGCTTGTACGCACCATTTAAGTTGAATTGCCTGTTTGTGTTCTGACTTCTATGTAATTCTCCTTTCCCGAAAATGTTGACATTCTTGCATTCATGTGTGCTCAATGCACTCAATTACATTCGAAATTCTAATTTGTAATGAATTTGACATCAAATGTGATAACACTGCACCAGCTGAGCGCACCAATGCTGTCCCTTTTAATGCACAATTGTATTTTCAAATTATAATCTGTGATTAGCTCCCCGCCAAAGTCATCTGCAGTGTATTCCACCTCCTAAGATTCCCCCCTGGCCTCCTCCACCAGCTTTGTTAGGTTCCACTTATGGAGCCCCGTCCATCCCCTCACTACCTGAATCCTCAAATACTGAACCTATCCCTCACCACCTTTAATGGCATTCCCCCTAAATTAGCCCTCTGTCCCAGCTCACTCACCGGGAAAACCTTGCTTTTCCCTACTTTTAGTTTATACCCTGTGAACCCTCCAAACCTCCCCAACAGGCCCGTGATCCTTCCCATACTCTCCAGATTTTCCGAACCATACAGCAATAAGTCATTGGCATAGAATGACACCTGATGCTCCCTCTGTCCCCTCATAATCCCCGCCACTCCGCCGACCCCCTAAGAGCCATCGGCAATGACTGACCCGCACAAACAACAATGGCGACTGCGGGCACCCTGCCTTGTACCCCTGTGTAAATCAAAGCTTCACGAGCTCAAATTATTCTTCCTCACACACACCCTTGGTGGCACATACAGCAATCGTACCTGTGCCACACATCTTGGCCCAAACCCAAACCTTCCCAGAGCCTCAAACAAGTATCGCCACTCCACCCGATCAAATGCCTTCTCCGCATCCATGGGCATCACCACCTCCGGTACCAGAGTACCCAATGGATTCAATAATCTTCTTATATTTCTTGCGAGCTGCCTGCCTTTCACAAAGCCTGTATGATCTTTTGCAACCACCCCTGGGACACAACCCTCCATCCTCCCCGCCAACAACTTAGCCAATACTTTCACATCCGTGTTCAATAGTGATATGGGTCTATGCCACCTGTAATGGGCCAGGGCTTAGAAACTCCAAAGCGAATTATGAAGCTCACCTGACGTACAACTTTTATATTGAATTGGGCTAGGATGGGCACATGAGCCTTCACTTCAGATGTGATTAATCAGACTTCATAGGTGCTTTTATCAAAACAAAGTTTATTATAAGAATATCGTTAACACTTATAAAACAGTTAGCAAGACATTGTTCTCAATTACAAACATGAAAAAATACACAACAGCTACTATGTATATAACTCTTAATGAATCCCCGTTAGTAGCTGTTCCAATTCAATACAAAATCCAATAAACCAAAACCCCTTTCAAGGGCGTGGTCCAGCACACTGTAATCTCACTTGAATGGGACTGGTCCCTTCCTTCAGATCCAGCCTCCAACCAGCAGATTCAAAACTCCTTCCGGAAAGCAACTCTATCTTTAAAGTTACCAAGTTAGTTTGCTTCAAAATAAAAACAGAGAAACACTGTTTCCTTCTTCTGCAGTCCAAAGCAGCAACCCAAAACGCTAAACCCCTCTCACCTGACAGCCCCAGTCCAGCTCCACCCACAAAATGACATCACTGAAGCCCAATTACTGGCCATGTGGTCAAACAAAATTTTTCTTATAAGGGCACTCACATGACACACCCACAATCTTCCCCTTTTTTGGGATTAACGTAATTACTGCCTGCGTCATCGTCCCTGGCAGCTCCCCTTTCTCCAGCGCTTCGTGGAACATTCCCAGCAGATGTGGTGCCAGGTGCATTGCAAACTCCTTATAAAATTCCGCCGGGTACCCATCCAGCCCCGGGGCCTTCCCCGACTTCATACCCCTGATTCTATCCAGCAACTCCTTCAAACCCCAACGGCTCCTCCAAAGCCTGCCTCTATGCTTCCTCCAGCAGGGGAAGCCAGAAACTGCCCCATGCCGTCCTCCTCTCTCCTGGGTCTACCTCATACAGTCCCTGGTAATACTCCTTGACCGCCTCATTTATCTTCCCCAGCTCCGACACCACATCCCCAGCCCCAGTTCGTATCTTCAATATTTCCCTGGACGTGGCTTGCCTCCACAACTGCTGTGCCAGCATGCCGACCGCCTTCTCCCCATACTTTTATTGCACCCATCTTGCCCTATGTAATTGCTCTACTGCCCTCACCGCTGTCAGCCTATCAAATTGCCCCTGCAACGTTTTCCTCCTCACCAATCCCTCTCTATTGGGCAGCCTCGAATATTCCCTGTCCACCTCCACTATCTCGCTCACTAGACGGTCATGTTCCTCCCTCCTTTCCTTATCTGCACGAGCCGTGAAAAAAATAATTTCACCCCAGACCATTGCCTTCAGCGCCTCCCAAAAATGGCCGTCGACACCTCCCCATTCTGATTCAACTCCACATGCTCCTTAATCACTGCCGACACCTTATCACAAAAACCTCCATCCGCCAACAACCCCGAGTCAAACCTCCACCCTGGCCTCTGCTCCCATCCCAGTCTATGCCAAATCTCCAGCCAGTGGGGCACATGGTCCGAAATATCTATCCACGCATACTCTGTCCCCTCCAACCCAACCAAACTCTCCCGGCTCACCACAAAATAATCAATCCTCAAATACACCTTATAGACGTGCAAAAAAAAGGAATACTCCTCCCGGGTTCTGAAAGCCCCATGGATCCACCATACCCATCCGCTCCATAAACCCACCCAGCAGCCTTGTCATTCGTAACCTCACAATTGACCTGGAGCTCGACCTATCCACCCGGCTTTAGGACACAATGAAAAATCTCCTCCCACGACCAACTGGTGCGTGGCCAACCCCGGGATCACTGCCAGCCACCCCCTCATAAAATCCACCTCATCCCAAGTTGGGGCATACACATTTACCAATACCACTGGCATCCCTTCCAATACACACTCACAATCACATACCTCCCACCCGGATCCCTCCCTCCTTCACACTCTCAAATTCCATTTTCTTGCTCATTAAAATTACCACTCCCCTTGATTTTGAATCAAACCCCGAGTGGAAAATTTGCCCAACCCACCCCTTCCTTAACCTAACCTGGTCCTTCACGCGGAGGTGTGTCTCCTGCAGAAAGCCAACTCCTGCTTTCAAGCTCCTCAGGTACGCGAATACCTGCGATCTTTTAATCGGTCCATTAAAGAACAAAGAAAATTACAGCACAGGAACAGGCCCTTCGGCCCTCCCAGCCTGCGCTGATCCAGATCCTTTATCTAAACCTGTCTCCTATAAGTCCCGGACATTCCACGTTCCCACCCACAATTTCAGACATTGTTAGTTAGTGTTGAAGCTATGCTGGAGCAGCTTGGCTTCGCCGCAGCTAGTTCTGAAGCACAAATCTTTTGGTTGGGATACTGTCAGGACTCATACCCTTTGCAGTATCCAGTGCCTTCCGCCATTTCTTGATATCCTGTGGAGTGGATCAAATTAGCTGAAGACTGGCAAATGTTGAGGTTGGGAATATTGGTGGAGAATCCCTTGTATCATTGTTTTCCCCATCTCCCACCCTTATCATCTTACTCCATCCTCTGTACCTTTTCTGTCCAATCTCAATATTAGTTAGATTGCTATATTGTACTGTCATAGAATCGTCAAATTTACAGTGCAGTCTCTTCATAATGTCTACATATTTGTATTTACAATGGTACCTGAAAGCATTTGAAATGAACCAACATGTCAATAGCACTGTCACGGGAGTGAGCACAGCAGCTATTCTGTGCCCACGGCCATCCCACAAGTAACCGTAAGATGAACAGGCAGTCTATCTCTCTCTTTTTAGATAGAATTGGTTGCGAGGGAGATGTTAACTGCAGACATTTTTATGCTAATTCTAGGCTGAAAGCGGCTTAGTTTAATCAACCATAACTCTCTGATTGAAAATGGCCTGTCTACTTTTTCTTTCAGACTTTGCATAGATTCACACACATTCCCACGGGCAAGTGTTTAGACCGCTCCGAGGTTAATCACCAGGTTTTCATCTCTGACTGCGACTCTGCAAAGACAACACAAAAGTGGGAAATGAACAACCTTCTCGCAGTGTAGAACTATGGTGGAAGCTGGTCATCGTTAGTCATATATATGTATAAGATGGAGAATTATCTGTATATTGCTGCAAAAAAAATGTACAGCTCAGTGTGTAAATATTTTTGACACCTTTTCAATGAAGGATCCAGATAAACTGTGATAGTTAATATGGTAGGCAAAATCATGTAATTACAAAATTTCATTATAATTTTTTGTTACCTTGAAAGTTCTTAAATGTTTATAGCTTATTCTGCTGTCATCTTGAGACATGTTGCACCTTAGTAGTAAGGTGCAACCCTATTTTTGGGGGGGATTACGCTCAGGGGCGATGAACAATGGTGGCTTTTCCTCAATAGGTTTGTTTCAATGGGTGCGTTAGCTCAGGGTTGTCTTTTTTGCCCCGGTAAGGCAAGCACTGGAATTTGAGATCTGAACGTTCCAGTTGGATTTATGTTTGGAGCGCACAGCCTGAGAATTGTTTTCTTTTACATGATGTTTTGTCCAAGATCTTCTGTTCAGTTCACCCCATCCGACCTCAGATGCTCAGAAGTGATTATCAGTGAGGCCCCGATGGCTCACCTCATTTTCGAACCTTCCTGAGTGGAGGGGTGCCGCAAATTTTGGTATGATACTGGAGAAACCCTAAAAATGTCAGGCACTGAAAATAAAGCCTGTCATTATTGTGGAAATCATTGGATCAGTGTGGAATGCCAGAAATAATGTCTTTTTTAAGCAAGTACAGAAATATGGCGTGGGCAGGGATCCCGGTGACTGTGTGGGCTCGCTAGTAGTACCCCAGGCGATACCTATCCTTGGCCCAGATTGTAAACCTGTATTGTAACTCTTAAGGATTTTATTGGTCACAGAGATTGAAGAGTCCCCAAATGTGTTTCTGATTTTCAGCAATGGTTTCAACCCATTCATAAATTCTCTTGAATCTCTGCCGTGGGCTTGCTTGGCCCATGTTTTGAGCCTTTCTTAATTTGCTGCTCTCCAACAGTGGAAGCCAAGATGCCACAGCACTGCTTTTTAACCACCTTATTTATTGAAAGAATTCATATGTATCTTAAGGAGAGTGTTTTTGTTTTCGTTCCTCAATTTGTGATGGCATTTTTGAAGCATCTTGGGATCCTTGCTCAAGTTTCCTGCACACGGATTCTGCCAAATGATTTTCTGTGTACAAATATATTAACACCTGTCGTTGGGAAAATTAGCTAATCTTGATAAACTCTGTGCTGTATTAAAATATATTTTTCTATAATGAATGTTGGTAGGAATAAAGCTATTTAACTTAGTCCTTTAATGTAATGACTGCAGCAACTGATCACAATAAATAATTAACTTATTGTTTCCCGAGGACTACCACATGACGAAAGCTGAACTAGCCTGAAATTCCATGAAGAAGCTGTACTATCCAAGTCCGTGCTTCACTCCAGCAGTGCTATTGATAACAAGTTCAAAATTCATCTGCCAAAACAGATCCTTTTGTATCTGACCCACGTTTTACATTGTTATGCAAGCTGATTTTTCGCTGTTTGGGTTTTGCAAACTGTTCATTTGTTGTAAATATTCTCAAAAATGGGTAATTTCTATACAGACTGTATAATTGGGAAGGACAGTTTAATGGACATAAATGTTGGGATGAAAATTATATGGTTGTCGATAAATCAAACCATAGTTCATTCTGCTGAAAATTTGTTCTGGAGTATTCACTAAGCCAAATAAATCTGACTACAACACGATCTGAGTAGCCTTTGTCAGCGTGACTGGCGAACACTGTTCAAGAGCTCATACTTGGACCCATGTCCAGTATATAAAATAGTCACTAATAAATCCAATAAGTGCATTGTTAGAATGTGAAACTCAACACACACTTGGGAGCAGTTGAGGCAAATAGCAAAGTTGGATTTAAGGGAAAGGTAGAAAGCAATAGAACAGTGGTCCTCAAACTTCCTTTCTGAAGGACCCCTTTTCACATGGACCGCTATCTAAATTATAATATCACTCAAAAGATTGAAATGCTGCATGTTTAATAACACATTTAAGAAAACAGGTATTTATTTACAAATGTCACTGAGATGGGTGTACCTCCTTCTTACAGCAGAATCTCTATCTCCTTGGCTGAAGCCCAGAGAGGAAAAACACCGAGAGCCAGGGAAGAACAGGACCAGTGTAGGAACAAACCTTGGTGAAGACAGGAGCATGGGGGCAGCAGAGCACGGATCGAAGACTCCGGGAACAGGGAAAGCAGGAGCATGGGGACAGAAAGCATGGATCAAAGACTCAGGAAACAGGGAAGGCAGGAACATGGGGACAGTAGAGCATGGATCAAAGACTCTGAACGGGGAAGGCAGGAGCATGGGTCAAAGACTCGGAACGGGGAAGGCAGGAGCATAGGGACAGCAGAACGTGGATCAAAGACTCGGAACGGGGAAGGCCGGAACATGGGGACAGCAGAGCATAGATCAGAGACTGAACGGGGAAGGCAGGAGCATGGATCAAAGACACGGGGACAGCAGAGCGTGGATCAGAGATTCCGGGAGTGAGGAAAGCAGGAGCATGGATCAGAGACTCCGGGAGTGGGGGAAGCAGGAGCATGGATCAGAGACTCCGGGAGCGGGGGAAGCAGGAGCATGGATCAGAGACTCCGGGAGTGGGGGAAGCAGGAGCATGGATCAGAGACTCCGGGAGCGGGGGAAGCAGGAGCATGGATCAGAGACTCCGGGAGCGGGGGAAGCAGGAGGATGGATCAGAGACTCCGGGAGTGGAGGAAGCAGGAGCATGGATCAGAGACTCCAGGAGTGGGGGAAGCGGGAGCATGGATCAGAGACTCCGGGAACGGGGGAAGCAGGAGCATGGAACATAGACTCCGGGAGCGGGGGAAGCAGGAGCATGGTTCATAGACTCCGGGAGCGGGGGAAGCAGGAGCATGGATCAGAGACTCCGGGAGGGGAGGAAGCAGGAGCATGGATCAGAGACTCCGGGAGCGGGGACAGCAGAGCATGGATCAGAGACTCCGGGAGCGGGGGAAGCAGGAGCATGGATCAGAGACTCCGGGAGTGGAGGAAGCAGGAGCATGGATCAGAGACTCCGGGAACGGGGGAAGCAGGAGCATGGAACATAGACTCCGGGAGCGGGGGAAGCAGGAGCATGGTTCATAGACTCCGGGAGCGGGGGAAGCAGGAGCATGGATCAGAGACTCCGGGAGGGGAGGAAGCAGGAGCATGGATCAGAGACTCCGGGAGCGGGGGAAGCAGGAGCATGGATCAGAGACTCCGGGAGTGGAGGAAGCAGAGCATGGATCAGAGACTCCGGGAGCGGGGGAAGCAGGAGCATGGATCGGAGACTCCGGGAGTGGAGGAAGCAGGAGCATGGATTAGAGACTCCGGGAGCGGGGGAAGCAGGAGCATGGATCAGAGACTCCGGGAGTGGGGGAAGCAGGAGCATGGATCAGAGACTCCGGGAGCGGGGGAAGCAGGAGCATGGATCAGAGACTCCGGGAGCGGGGGAAGCAGGAGCATGGATCAGAGACTCCGGGAGCGGGGGAAGCAGGAGCATGGAGACAGCAGAGCATGGATCAGAGACTCTGGGAGCGGGGGAAGCAGGAGCATGGATCAGAGACTCCGGGAGCGGGGACAGCAGAGCATGGATCAGAGACTCCGGGAGTGGAGGACGCAGGAGCATGGATCAGAGACTCCGGGAGCGGGGGAAGCAGGAGCATGGATCAGGGACTCCGGGAGTGGAGGAAGCAGGAGCATGGATCAGACACTCCGGGAGCGGAGGAAGCAGGAGCATGGATCAGAGACTCCGGGAGCAGGGGAAGCAGGAGCATGGATCAGAGACTCCGGGAGCGGGAGAAGCAGGAGCATGGATCAGAGACACCGGGAGCGGGGGAAGCAGGAGCATGGATCAGAGACTCCGGGAGCGGGGGAAGCAGGAGGATGGATCAGAGACACCGGGAGCGGGGAAGCAGGAGCATGGATCATAGACTCCGGGAGCGGGGAAACAGGAGCATGGATCAGAGACTCCGGGAGCGGGGGAAGCAGGAGCATGGATCAGAGACTCCGTGAGCGGGGGAAGCAGGAGCATGGATCAGAGACTCCGGGAGTGGGGGAAGCAGGAGCATGGATCAGAGACTCCGGGAGCGGGGGAAGCAGGAGCATGGATCAGAGACTCCGGGAGTGGGGGAAGCAGGAGGATGTATCAGAGACACCGGGAGCGGGGAAAGCAGGAGCATGGATCAGAGACTCCGGGAGTGGGGACAGCAGAGCATGGATCAGAGACTCTGGGAGTGGGGGAAGCAGGAGGATGGATCAGAGACATGGGAGCGGGGGAAGGAGGAGCATGGATCAGAGACTCCGGGAGCGGGGACAGCAGGAGCATGGATCAGAGACTCCGGGAGTGGAGGAAGCAGGAGCATGGGGACAGCAGAGCATGGATCAGAGACTCCGGGAGCGGAGACAGCAGAGCATGGATCAGAGACTCCGGGAGCGGGGACAGCAGGAGCATGGGGACAGCAGAGCATGGATCAGAGACTCTGGGAGCGGGGGATGCAGGAGCATGGAGTCATTCCTCTGTGTGCTGCTCACTCTCTCTACAGCCCATCTAAGAGGCCAGCCCCTGTATGGATGGACTATCTGAGAAGTCGCCAGAGACTCCCAGGAGGTTGTGGACCCCAGTTTGAGATGGACTGGAATTGATGATTGTGCGAACATAGTTGGATGAAGAATGGTTAGACCAGTTAGATTAAATGGCCTGATAATGTGCTATACTTCTGTGTAATTATATGGATATGGTTTTCCTCACTTTGTTCAACCTTCAGAAACAAACAAGAAATGTTGGCATCACGAGGTTCTGGGATTAAGCTGTGATGCATCTCTTGCAGCAGCACATTATCATAAGAACATAAGAACTAGGAGCAGGAGTAGGCCATCTGGCCCCTCGAGCCTGCTCCGCCATTCAATGAGATCATGGCTGATCTTTTGTGGACTCAGCTCCACTTTCCGGCCCGAACACCATAACCCTTAATCCCTTTATTCTTCAAAAAACTATCTATCTTTACCTTAAAAACATGTAATGAAGGAGCCTCAACTGCTTCACTGGGCAAGGAATTCCATAGATTCACAACCCTTTGGGTGAAGAAGTTCCTCCTAAACTCAGTCCTAAATCTACTTCCCCTTATTTTGAGGCTATGTCCCCTAGTTCTGCTTTCACCCGCCAGTGGAAACAACCTCCCCCATCTATCCTATCTATTCCCTTCATAATTTTTAATGTTTCTATAAGATCCCCCCTCATCCTTCTAAATTCCAATGAGTACAGTCCCAGTCTACTCAACCTCTCCTCATAATCCAACCCCTTCAGCTCTGGGATTAACCGAGTGAATTTCCTCTGCACACCCTCCAGCGCCAGTATGTCCTTTCTCAAGTAAGGAGACCAAAACTGAACACAATACTCCAGGTGTGGCCTCACTAACACCTTATACAATTGCAACATAACCTCCCTAGTCTTAAAGTCCATCCCTCTAGCAATGAAGGACAAAATTCCATTTGCCTTCTTAATCACCTGTTGCACCTGTAAACCAACCTTCTGTGACTCATGCACTAGCACACCCAAGTCTCTCTGCACAGCGGCATGCTTTAATATTTTATCGTTTAAATAATAATCCCGTTTGCTGTTATTCCTACCAAAATTATCAACCTCTTATCAAGTCTTTGGTGTACTTCTTCCTTCTGATGTAGGGAACAAATCCATGTAGAATGATCCTTTCCTCTTCCTTACCCAGCTAGAGAATAATGCAAGATGAGTAGGTTTAGTTGGAAGTGTTAAACTGTTACAGTCAGGAGAGGGATTGATTTAAAAAGCACTGCTTTCTCCTCACCACCCACCTGAAAACAGGAATGTGTTTTGATTTGCTTCCCTCTTTCTATTTCCCAATCCCTCAGTTTTGGTGTGATCCATTTTCTATTAATCCATAGAAAACTCATGTTAGGACTAGCTCAAAGGGTTAGTTTATTTGCACAGATTCAAAACGCGGGGGGGTGGGGGATGCAAGTAGCCCCCTTTGCATTCATGCAGTAAAGAGGGATGGAGAAAAGGTTTATGTGCAGAGAACACCGAGAAAAGAAATGGGGCGGGATTTTCCGTTGGCCGATGCCTAAAACTGGCAAACACGATTGGGCAGAGAATCTATTCCAACGGCAAATCGCAATTCTCCATCGCCGAGACAGTGGCGTCAATGCAGTCCAGGATGCATATGTAATAAACGTCATTTGCATATCTTTAGCGGACCACCGTAATTTTCCGCCTCCAATGGGCCGAGTTTCTGACGGCACGGTTCGCTAATGCTTTCAGCCTGTGAGGGATAGAAACTGGGGACATGAGAATTACTCAAGTGGTAAAGGTAAAGGTGATCTGATGGGAGATAATAAGGAGAGTGTACCTCAGACTCTCCTTAAAAGAAATCCAGGATGGTGGAAAAGAAATGACAAATATCAAATGTTTTCACTGCAATAAACTAGGCCATGTAAAGTCACAGTGTTGGTGGTTGAAGAAAAGCACTGGGAAGGCTGGGGTAAAACAGGATAAGACAGTGGGGTTTGTTAAAGTGGTAAAGGAAAGCCCAAGGGAAGCGAAGGAGGTGCAAAAGATTGTACAGCCTGATCAAGAGTTGATTGATAAGAAGGTGCCAACTCTCTTTAAAGAATTTACTTGTGGGGTAAAGTTTACTCATATGTATCAGGAGGAGCAGGTAAAGAAGTCACAATTTTAAGAGATACGGGAGCTGGTTAATCTTTAATGGTAAGAGATGAGGAGTTATATAGTTTGGGAAGAATGTTGCCAGAAAAGGTAGTAATATGTGGAATTCAGGGTGAGAAGAGAAGTGTTCCATTATATGAGGTAAGGTTGGAAAGTCCAGTGAAGAGTGGTGAAGTAGTACGAGTAATAGAGAAACTATCTTGTCCAGAAATACAGTTTATCGTGGGTAATGATATAGCTGGATCGCATGTGGGAGTGATGCCTACTGTGGTTGATAAGCCAGTGGAAAATCAGACAACTGAAGTGTTGAAGGACGAATATTCTGGGATTTTTCCGGATTGTGTAGTAACAAGGTCGCAAAGTCACAGGTTAAGACGAGGAGAAATCAAAGAGTGAAGATGAAGTTGAAGTGCAATTATCAGAAACGATTTTTGATCAGATGGTTGAAAAAGAACAAAAACAGGTCGAGGATGAGGCAGATATTTTTAGCTCAGGAAAACTGGCAGAGTTACAATAAAAAGATATAGAAATAAAACAGATGTATCAGAAAGCATATATGGAAGAGGAATCTGAGTGTATACCAGAGTGTTATTACCGTAAAAGTGATGTCTTGCTGAGAAAATGGAGACCTGTATATATGCAGGCGGATGAAAAGTGGGCAGAAGTTCATCAAGTAGTATTGCCGATGAGGTATAGGAAGGAGGTGTTGCGAGTTGCACATGAGGTACCAGTGGGAGGTCATTTGGGAATAAGGAAAATGCAAGCTAAAATCCAGAAACATTTTTATTGGCCTGGACTACATAAAGATGTAGTTAAATTTTGTCAATCATGTCACACATGTCACGTGAGAGGGAAACCTCAAGCAGTGATAAAATCAGCACCCTTAATGCCCATTCCAGCATTTCAGGAACCTTTTACAAGGGTCCTAATTGATTGTGTCACTCTGTCTCTGCCTCTCATAATTTTGTAGACCTCTATCAGGTCGCCCTCAACCTCCTTCGTTCCAGTGAGAACAAACCAAGTTTATTCAACCTCTCCTCATAGCTACTGCCTTCCATACCAGGCAACATCCTGGTAAATCACTTCTGCACCCTCTCTAAAGCCTCCACATCCTTCTGGTAGTGTGGCGACCAGAATTGAACACTACTCCAAGTTGGCCTTACTAAGGTTCTATACAGCTGCAACATGACATGCCAATTTTTATACTCAATGCCCCGGCCAATGAAGGCAAGCATGCCGTATGCCTTTTTGACTACCTTCTCCACCTGTGTTGCCCCTTTCCACTGACCTTTCCTGTGGACCTGTACACCCAGATCTCTCTGACTGTCAATACTCTTGAGGGTTCTACCATTCACTGTATGTTCCCTACTTGTATTAGACCTTCCAAAATGCATTACCTCACATTTGTCCAGATTAAACTCCATCTGCTATCTCTCTGCCCAAGTCTCAAAACGATCTAAATCCTGCTGTATCCTCTCACAGCCCTCATCGCTATCCGCAATTCCACCAATCTTTGTGTCATCTGCAAACTTACTAATCAGACCAGTTACATTTTCCTCCAAATCATTTATATATACTACGAACAGCAAAGGTCCCAGCACTGAACCCTGTGGAACACCACTGGTCACAGCTCTCCAATCAGAAAAGCACCCTTCCATTGCTACTCTTTGCCATCTATGACCTAGCCAGTTCTGTATCCATCTTGCCAGCTCACCCCTGATCCCATGTGACTTCACCTTTTGTACCAGTCCGCCATGAGGGACCTCGTCAAAGGCCTTACTGAAGTCCATATAGACAACATCCACTGCCCTACCTGCATCAATCACCTTTGTGACCTCTTCAAAAAACTCTATCAAGTTAGTGAGACACGACCTCCCCTTCACAAAACCATGCTGCCTCTCGCTAATACGTCCATTTGCTTCCAAATGGGAGTAGATCCTGTCTCGAGGAATTCTCTGCCGTAATTTCCCTACCACTGATGTAAGGCTCCCCGGCCTGTTTTTCAATGGATTATCCTTGCTATCCTTCTTAAACGAAGTAACAACATTGGCTATTCTCCAGTCCTCCGAGACATCACCTGAAGACAGTGACGATCCAAAGATTTCTGTCAAGGCCGCAGCAATTTCCCCTTTTGCCTCCTTCAGTATTCTGGGGTAGATCCCATCAGGCCCTGGGGATTTCTTCACCTTAATATTTTTCAAGATAGGGGCAGCACAGTGGCGCAGTGGTTAGTGCTGCTGCCTCACGGTGCTGAGGTCCCAGGTTCGATCCCGGCTCTGGGTAACTGTCTGTGTGGAGTTTGCACATTCTCCCCGTGTTTGCGTGGGTTTCGCCCCCACAAGCCAAAAATGGATGTGCAGGGTAGGTAGATTGGCCTTGCTAAATTGTCCCTTAATTGCAAAAAAAATGAATTGGGCACTTTAAATTTATTTTTAAAATATATATATATTTTTCAAGACGACTTCCGGCGGCTATGAGGGAGTAAGTCGTGCATTTGGTGGCTCCGGCCCTGGCCGGACTTTTGGAGCGCTGGCTTTTTAGGCGAAGTTAATTTGGCATTGGTTCCACACATTGGTGCATGGAACGAAGAACCCCAAGGGATCGAAAAGGGAGAAATAAGAGGACAAGCAAGGGCTTGGTAGAGGTTGCGGCTGAAGACAATATGGCTGATGTTTGGACCTCTGCTGTGACAGCCCAACCATCAACGGAGGAGCTGATGTAGGTCATTCAAGAGGGCTTTGCTAGGCAGAAACGGGACTGTCTAGATCCGATAAAGGAATTGATCAATCGGCTGGAGCGTAGGCTGGATGCCCAGGATCGGATGATTCAGAAGTTGGAGAAAGCGCTGGCGGACCAGGAGGAGGTGGGGATGCTGAACGATCAGCAACAAAGGCTACTGGAGAAGGTAGAAGATCTGGAGAATAGAGCTCGCCGGCAAAACTTAAGAATTGTCGGTCTCCCGGAGGGGGCTGAGGGGGTCGATGCTGGTGCGTTTGTGGTCAGTATGTTTCAGAAGCTTCTTGGGGAAGGGGCTTTTCCCCGACCGTTGGAAGTGGACAGGGCTTACAGAGCGATGGCGAGGAAGCTGCGGCCGGGGGACCTCCCAAGGGCGATGGTGGTCCGGTTCCACAGGTTTTTGTACAAGGAGTGTGTTCCCCAGTGGGCCAAGCGTACGCGGAGCTGCAAATGGGACAACAGCATTTTGCGTGTCTACCAGGATCTGAGCGTGGAGGTGGCCAGAAGGAGGGCAGGCTTTAACCAAGTTAAGGCGATTCTGTTCAAGAAGCGGGTGAAATTTGGACTGTTATACCTGGCACGTCTTTGGGTTATGCACGAGGACCAGCACCATTATTTTGAGTCGCCCGAAGATGCGATGGACTTTGCCAAGAGGAAAGGGCTGGTGCTGAACTGAGAACTTTTTGTTTTTTAAGTTGCAACTTTTTGAGTGATGTTTATATGTTTTTATTGTCGTTTCTCTTCTGTATTTGAGTTTGGTCGAAGAAGGGGGATAAAAGTTATTCGGTTTCTGCGGGTTTTGATGGGGATGGCTGGTGGGGCTTTTTATTTTGTATTACTTTGATTTACACTATTGGGGGGTTTTCTGTATGTTTTTTCTTTTTGGGTTGCCTCTTATGTTAATTGGGCGATTGTTTGGGTTCAGTTTGATGAGGGAAGTGGTTTCGATGGGCGGGGGGGGAGGGGAGGGAGGGAACAATAGGTGGGAGACTTCTTAGCGCCGGAGGTGAGGACCACCAGGCTAGCTGGGTGAGCTAGTTTACAGAAGCAAAGTGGGGGGTGTGCATATGATCAGTCGATGGCAGGGGTTAGATTACAAAGTGTTGTTGCTGGGGGGGGGGGGGTGGAGGGGAGGGAGTTACTCTGCTGACGAGGGAGGGACTTAGGTTTCGGGACAGAGAGGAGGTCGGGGGTGGGAGCTGCCAGGAGGCGGGCCAATGGAGGCGTGGCGCATGGGCTGGTGGCGGGCCCAGGAAAGGGGATGGCTGATCGGCGGGGGGGGGGGGGGCACGTTGCCCCCCAATTAGGCTGATCACCTGGAATGTTAGAGGGTTGAGGGGACCGGTCAAGAGGGCAAAGAGGGCACGTGTGTTCGCGGATCTGAGGGCTCTGAAGGCGGACATGGTAATGTTGCAGGAGACACACCTGAAAGTGGCGGATCAAGTCAGGCTAAGGAAGGGTTGGGTTAGTCAGGTCTTTCATTCGGGGCTGGACACCAAGACAAGAGGGGTTGCGGTTTTAATCAACAAGCGGGTGCAACTTCAGGTGGGCAGTATAGTCTCGGACGGGGGGGGGGGCTGTATGTCATGGTTAGCGGTAGGCTGGAGGGGAGGAAGGTAGTCTTGGTTAATGTGTACGCGCCAAATTGGGATGACGAGGAATTTATAAAGAGGTTGCTGGGGAAGATACCTGACCTGGACTCGCACAAGCTGGTTATGGGAGGGGATTTTAATACAGTCATCGACCCTGGCCTGGACCGGACGTGTTCGAAAACGGGGAGGGTGCCAGCAATGGCAAAGGAACTGATAGGGTTCATGGAGCAGATGGGGGGTGGGTGTGGGGGGGGGGGGGGGGGGGGGGGGGGGGGCGACCCATGGAGGTTTAGGCAGCTGACGGGGAAGGAGTTTACTTTTTATTCGCATGTTCACAAGGTTTATTCCCGGATAGACTTTTTTATTTTGAGCAGGGATTTACCGGCAGGGGTGGTGGACATGGGGTATTCAGCCATCACTATTTTGGATCATGCCCCACACTGGGTGGAACTGCAGGTTAGTGAGGAGAGCTTCCAGCGCCTGCAATGGAGGTTGGATGTGGGGTTGTTGGCTGATGAGGTGGTGTGTAAGAGGCTGAGGAAATGCATGCAGAATTACCTGCAGGTTAATGACACGGGGTAAGTCCCAGCAACGGTGGTCTGGGAGGCAGTGGTGAGAGGGGAGCTGATTTCGATCCAGGCTCACAGGGACAGGACGGATAGGGCAGAAATGGACCGACTGGTCAAAGAGATCTTACAGATAGACAGGAGGTATGCGGTGACCCCTGGGGAGGAGCTCTTAAGGGAACGTCAGAAACTGCAGGCTGTGTTCGGGGTGTTGTCCACGGGTAAGGCAGTGCAGCAGTTTAGAAAGGCGAGGGGGGCGTTTTACGAACATGAGGAGAAGGCCAGCAGAATGCTTGCCCAGCAGCTAAGGAAGAGGGAGGCGGCCAGGGAAATAGAGAGGGTGGTTGATGGGGATGGAAACTTGGTACGGGAGTCGGCGGGGCTAAACAGGGCGTTCAGGGACTTTTACAGTAGGCTCTATTGCTCGGAACTCCCTACGGGGCCGGAGGGGATGAGACGCTTTTTGGATGGACTGACCTTCCAAAGAGTGGTAGGGAGCTGGTAGATGGGCTGGGGGCCCCGATTAGGGTCGAAGAAATAGCTGAGGGCTTGAAGGCAATGCAGTCAGGCAAAGCCCCGGGGCCGGACGGATACCTGGTGGAGTTCTATAAAAAGTTCTCGTGGATATTAGAGCCGGTGGTAGTCCAGGTTTTCAATGAGGCAAGAGACAGAGGGGTTCTGCCCCTGACGATGGCACAGGCCACTATTTTGTTGATATTGAAGCGGGACAAGAACCCGGAGCTATGCGGGTCATATAGGCCAATCTCCATGCTTAATGTGGATGCCAAGTTGCTGGCCAAAATTTTGGCCTCCTGGATTGAAGATTGTGTGCCGGATGTGATTATGGAGGACCAAACCGGGTTTGTCAAGGGTAGGCAGTTGGTCGCCAATATAAGAAGGCTGCTCAATGTGATCATGATGCCCCGGAGAGTAGGAAGGTTGAGGTAGTTGTGGTAATGGATGTGGAAAAGGCGTTCGACCGGGTGGAGTGGCACTATCTATGGGAGGTGCTGGGATGATTTGGGTTCAGTAGGGGCTTTATCGACTGGGTCAGACTGTTGTACCAGGCCCCGGAGGCTAGTGTAAGGACAAATAATAGGACAACCTCGGACTATTTTAGACTGTACCGGGCGACAAGACAGGTGTGCCCCCTCTCACCACTCTTGGTTGCGTTAGCTATAGAGCCGTTGGCAATTGCTCTGAGAGCTTCAAGGGACTGGAAGGGGCTGGTTCGGGGGAAAGATGGGAGTGGTGGAGCATAGAGCCTCGCTGTACATGGACGACCTGCTCGTACCGGATCCAGGGGCAGGGATGGGCGAAATTATGGTGATTTGCGGGGAATTTGGCCGGTTTTGGGGTATAAACTGAATATGACAAAGAGTGAGATGTTTGTAGTCCAGCCGAGGGGTCAGGAGGGTCAGCTGAGGCAGCTGCCGTTTAGGTTAGTAGGGGACAGTTTCAGGTACTTAGGGACAAGTGGCACACGACTGGGGCCGGTTACACAAGTTGAACTTGTCCCGGTTGGTTGAACAGATGAGGGGCGAGTTTTGGAGATGGGATGCGCTGCCACTGTCGTTAGCTGGGAGAGTGCAGACGGTCAAAATGACGGTCCTGCCGAGGTTTCTGTTCGTATTTCAGTGTCTCCCAATTTTCCTTTTTTAAGAGGGTTAATAAAACCATCCTGGGCTTTGTGTGGGCAGATAAGTCCCCGCGAGTGAAGGTGATGCTCGATCTGGTCCCCAATATGTGACAATCACCAGTTTGCCCCAGGGAGCTTGGATGGGGGTTTCCGAGTATGGCGAAGGGCAGAAATTGAGAAGATGGAGGACTTGTTTCTAGAGAGGAGCTTCCCTCGCTTGAGGGCGCTGGAGAAGTTTCGGTTGGCAAGGGGGAACTAATTTAGATATTTACAGATGCGGGACTTTCTGCGTCGGCAGGCATCATCCTTCCCACTCCTGCCACTAAGGGGGATTCAGGCTAGGGTAGTGTCTGGAGGATGAGTGGGAGAGGGGAGCGTCTCGGACATCTACAAAGAACTCATGGGGGCGGAGGAAACGCAGACCGAGGAGCTGAAGTGTAAGTGGGAGGAGGAGCTTGGTGGTGAGATGAAGGATGGCTTATAGGCGAACGCGTTGAGCAGAGTCAACACGACCGCAACATGCGCCAGGCTCAGCTTGATCCAATTCAAGGTGGTCTATCGGGCCCACGAGTAGATTCTTTGGGGTGGAGGACAAGTGTGTAAAATGTGCGGGAGGACCAGCGAACCATGTCCACATGTTCTGGGCGTGTCCAAAACTTACAGGATATTGGCAGGGGTTTGCGGACGTCATGTCCAGAGTATTGAAAACAAGGGTGGCAATGAGTCCAGAGGTGGCAATTTTCAGCGTGTCGGAAGACCCGGGAATCCAGGAGAAGAAAGAGGCAGATGTTCTGGCCTTTGCTTCCCTGGTAGCCCGGAGACGGATACTACTAGCTTGGAGGGACTCAAAGCCCCAGAAGTCGGAGACCTGGCGAGTTTTCTCAGCCTAGAGAAGATTAAGTTTGCCTTGAGAGGGTCACTGTTAGGGTTCACCTGGAGGTGGCAACCATTCACCGACTTCTTCGCAGAGTATTAATCGTCAGCAGAGAGGGGGTTAGGGTACATAGCATAGGGGGTCAATTAGGCGGATCTTGGCGGGATGGGAGTCAGTGATTGCACTGTTTCTTGTTCTTTGTACATTGTTTTTATACTGTTGATGTTTGTAATGCCAAATATACCTCATCAAAATTGTTCCCAGCCTTGTAGCCGACAAATGCCTTTTTCTTTTCGACGAGGCCTACAATATCTCGTTATCCAAGATTCCTGAAATTTGCCATATTTATCCTTCTTCCTCACAGGAATATGCTGGTCCTGAATTCCTTTCAACTGACATTTGAAAGCCTCACACGTTGATTTACCCTCATCATTTACATCAGTGCATTACAACACAGGTTCATGGCAAATCATGATCCCCAAGCCCATTTTCAGGCTTATCTAACAATTTAGTCTGGACAGCTCACCAGTTTTGACATCCATCCTGTATATCACCCTCAAGTATATGTTTCTTGCATTTATTTCTCCTTCAGAATAACATGTCACACTTGTCTGCGCCCCCCCCCCCCCCCCCCCCAAAATTAAAGACCATTACCATCGCCCACTGGATACCAAAGTTGTGGTGCAAAAATATAACGTGCTGAAAAGAACACTTGGCCCAAATATTTAAAATTACTTCAATCAACTGTCATACATTGCAGCTGGATTTTATGTTCCGTTCGATTTCCAACATAGGATAGCAGAATCCCCATGGTCAGCTACAGTCAATTGGGTAAATGATGTTTCCATGCAAAAAAATATTTTCTACAAATTTATTTATTCCTCCTGAAGGAAGCTAAATTTTGTCTATTATATTATTAAAACGCATTTTGCACACGAGGTTCCGAGTGAGCAGAGAAAGATGGTATCTCCAGTTTTGTCTATTATATTATTAAAACGCATTTTGCACACGAGGTTCCGAGTGAGCAGAGAAAGATGGTATCTCCAGATCATTGGTCAGGAATGCCTCATTTGGAAGGTTGCACCATTATATCCAGGGTCACTCTGCACTGATGACAATCTGTACCCACTGTACACAGACTGCAAAAATAATTGCCAACTGCAAGATAACATTTCAGTTTTATTAAAAAAAGTATTGATTCTTATCATGATCTAACATGAGAAGTTAGCAATCACATGTAGTGACAAAAGATCTACAAAAACCATCTGCAAAAAATTGGTATTAACTGCATGACAAAAAAAATCCTCACTACCGTTGCCATTGAAAATTCCACACAAAACATTAAATAGGCAATAACATTCCATCACTCTGGAGTCCCTCTCTTCTTGAAAGGCTGTGCCTTAAAAAAATCAGCTACTTACAATTAAAACAGTACAGGGCCTGGCTACGCAGTGTAAAAATACATCACTAACTATACACAGTTTTGTACAGTTTCTTTACACCTAAGCCATTGATCCAAATTACAAATGAGTTCACATTTCCTGTCTTTGCAAAAAAAAAATAGATCAAGCTTAGACAAAGATTTTTTTTTACATCTGGATTTATTTATTCGTCATCCTCATCATCATCCTCTTCTTCCTCATCATCTTCCTCCTCTTCATCATCGTCCTCGTCTTCCTCCTCCTCTTCCTTCTTCTTCTTTGCAGCCTGAGCTGGCTTGGCAGCAGGTTTCTTAGCAGTTTCACCCTTGCATTTGGCACGATAGGCTGCAACCTCCTAGAAAGCAGAATTAAAGTTACCAGAGCACATTTAATAAGAGCTCACAATATTTCAACAAATTAATTACTAGGTTGTTACTAACTGGTAGCTATGAAAAGTTAGCACCCAAAATAACCAATACACTGGACTACACAATAAACCTATCAAGGCAATGTAACACTAAATTAGGCGTTTTGATTCGCCAAATTTACTATTTCAGAAAGCGAGAGATTCAACCACACTAATTTTATGTAATTCAGGTGAATGTCCAATGCTCAAATTTCTTAATAAAGAATCTATTCCTGTAACCCAGTGTTTATTCGAATACACCGTTTTGTGTGCAGTCACATTGAATGTTACATCATACTTTGCTTTCTCACAATTTTCTTATCTATATATTTGAACACTCCAAAATATGCAGCAAGATTAACAGCCAACCCCAATGCACCAACTCAAGAGGCGAGTAGTACGATTCAATGGAGATCCGCCATTTTGTGGGATAGTACAACACAAG
The DNA here is from genome assembly GCF_902713615.1 of Scyliorhinus canicula. Classification (NCBI taxonomy): domain Eukaryota; kingdom Metazoa; phylum Chordata; class Chondrichthyes; order Carcharhiniformes; family Scyliorhinidae; genus Scyliorhinus; species Scyliorhinus canicula. The sequence continues at coordinate 181,366,937 of NC_052153.1, read as the reverse complement.
CTGGCGAGGCAAGAGCGAGCAGTGCACTGATAGGTGCAGGGGTTGCAGAACTTAGGAGTGAAAGGATAATCATCTGGAATATCCTGCATGTGGCAAAATCCACAAAGTCTGCATTTCTGGATGGAGGGGACTGCAGCAATGGGAATTCAAATATAGGGCAAGGGTACAGCAGCTTATCTGGGCTTAATCCACACCACACATACAGAAAGAGGTGCCAGAAAATCCACAAGAGAGAAATTTAGTAATTTAACCCAGGAAATGACCCAACTTTGTCAGCAATGATAACATTGTGTTCAACTGTACATAATGGGGCGCAACTTGTGATAGATACAGAATATGGTACAAATATTAAAATCTCTTCAGCGGTTACTGAAAAGTAGTATTACAGAAGTGAACACACCCCATCACTTTCAACCACAGGGCCAAAGTTGTAGTCTTCTCAGATCGGCAGAGAAAAAAATATATGCAACGTTGGGCTAAAGTTCATATGATTATATTGGGCTAAAAGACACGCCTCGTGCTTTGATAGAGTTCCTTCCTCATTTCTTTATCTGACTAGAAACTGCTCAATCTGCCATGATGACTTCAAATGGATACTTTTACAAGTAACAAATTGGAAATATGGTTGCAAATCAGAATGAATAAACCCAACATGGATAAGCTACCGAGGATGAAGGAGAGAATTAAATCCTACATAAATTAAGTCTTGGTAAAAACAAAGCACTTTTGTAGTTAATATGAACATCTGGGTTTAAGATTCTTTGTTTGTTTCCCCCACCACCAAGAGGGTGGAGGCGATGAAAGAATGAATCACTAAATACTGGATCTTTCCAGCTTATAGCTGCCAAAATATTTAAAACGTGCAAAGTTTTCAAGTGTGCCATTTACCTTTTCATATTTCTCCTTTAACCGGGATGCTTTCTGCTCAAATGGTACTTTATCCTTGGGTTGCACCGTAGACCACATCTCTCCCAGCTTTTTTGCAACATCCCCAATGGACATTCCAGGAGACTCGCTCTTGATCTTTGGACGCTTCTCAGAGCAGAAAATGAAAAATGCTGATCTGCAAGAATGAACACGTTATTAAAAACAAGATTTCTGGGGGGGGGGGGGGGGGGGGGAAGAGAGAGAGAGAGAGAGAGAGAGAGAGGGGAAGAAAACGAGAGAAAAACAACCCAGGTACTTCAACTGCAGTACGTACGGTGGTCTCTTGGGGGCATTTGGATCCTTCTTCTTCTTCTTATCCCCCTTTTGAGGGACATAGTTCTTCATCTCCCGATCATAACGGACCTTGTCGCTCTTAGCCAGGTCTTCAAACTTTGACTTCTCTTTGAGGGACATGGTCTAGAAAAAAAACAAACAACTATTCGAGCGATTACAAATACACAAAAGAAATTTGGAAGTGTTTCAAATGTAAAACTCAAATCAGTCCCACCTTCCACCTTTCTGAACATTTCTTTGAGAACTCTGTAAAGTTGACGCTGGCTTCGGGGTGTTTCTTCTTGTGTTCCTCTCGACAAGTCTGCACAAAGTATGCATATGAGGACATCTTGCCCCGAGGCTTATTGGGATCTCTTTTAACCATGGCTGGTGTGTGTCTGTGATTTAAAAAAATGAAAGTGCTCATTGTCCGAAGAATTAACTTTATAAGTAAAACTAGTAAATCCAAAGTAAGTATTGCCCCAGGACTTTCTCCCCTTCATGAAAGGTCACCAAGCTGGATTTGTTAATTGCTTGCTTTGTTCTTGTGAATTCCACATCTCTTCCCCCCCCCCCCCCCGGCAAGCACTCAGTTTAAATGTGAACTTGTACATGGATGTCTCTCTTCAGAACATCACAGCCAATGCATTATCTCTAAAGTATGGACCACAGCCAGCAACACGATGAATGAACAGATAAGTGTTTTGGTGTCGAACAAGCAAAGAAATTTCAATTCCTGTAAAGCCAACACAGATTATCAAGCATCTGCTCCGATTCTTATGGAAAATGAACAATTGGCAATTCGGGAGGATTTGAAGTGTTATTTGCATTTATTGCAAACTTGAGGTTACGTTTGCTTTTGTAAACCAAGACAGCTCACATTTAGTCTTGGATTGCCAAATTTTACATTTAACGCGAGGAAGGCATATCGACAAACGCACTTCTTAAACTGGCAATGGCTTTGTCAGAAGGTTAAACGAAGAACTGGATTTGTTTTGAATGACCTTAAACAGATCCAAGAGCCATATGGCCTCTTTTAGGCACAATAAACATAATGTTTCATGTTACCTTGTTAGCTATAGCTTCCAAAAATAACACATTAAAAAACTATAAGTTAATACCATTGCTGCTCGTGGCATCCAAAAGCAAATGTTTAATATATTCGAATGTGGTAGGAATGCAGGTGCACGTTTCATGCAACACCCATTGTTTGAGGTACATATTTATCACCAACGTGGTCACGCCCCCGCCCCCAATCAGACTAACATAACAACCTTTAGGTAATGACTAGTGCACATCCAATTAAAATATCCTTGCGAGCTGTTGCTCAACTATAAATTAAACCTGCACAGCTATCTGCTTACAAGTCAAAGAACAAGCCATCTGCAACAGAAATTGAACCAAAACTGCTGTGCACTGTACATCAAAAAAAAAACTTGCATTAAACCACCCTCAATTCTCAAAAATATTACACGGCTCACGATTCCAACTTAACATATGTCGAGCATACTTCCCAAGCGGCGAAACAAAGTTTCCCCCGAGGTACTGAAAAGCACAATGTTTCCTAAAGTGTGCACAAACTCTCTGAGATTCGTGTATCTTTTGCAACGCTGGTAAAATCGTGGATCTGATTATAGGAGGTGGGGGTGCATTTAAAAAAAATTAAAGTGCACCTCTACATGAATGAAAAGATACCCAGACGCACCATAACTACCTTGTGTGGCCAAAAAAAAAGAGGGAGAGAGGCAGAACGATTAAATGAGAGGGAATGTGTAAGGGAAGAGGGGGAGGAGGAAGGGGAAATGAGAGAAAAAAAAAGGGCGGGCTGTGTAGCAGATGTGAAACTGCCTGGGCGTCCATCTACCTCCATTTTACATATACAATAACCAAGCAGATGGAGCAGGAAAAGAAGGGGGGGGGGGGGCAGTACTTGCACAAGTGCAACAAGCCAAAAACACACACGAGGAAGACGGTGGGTGGGGAGCAAAGTAAAAAGGTGGTTGCATTTTTCTTGACTCACTTTTTCTTTTTGAAAAAAAAACCTCCACAAATTTAAAACAAAAGAGCACGATTTTTTTGTAATTACATTTTTTAAAAAAAGAAACAATAAATTGCAAATCCCCCTCCACACAGACAGAAAAAAAAAATGTGCAAGTCTGGGCAGACGAGGTATTGCTTTTCTCTCTCTCTCGGGCTTTGCAATCACTGCGCACTTCCATGAACAAACACATCGAGCGTTGCAAAGCCAGAGGCGGCCATTTGCACTCCCTCATATTGAGAAACCCCGTCCCACTCTCTCCTTCCGCTGGGGGGGGGGGGGGGGGGGGGATTTTTCCGCCTTTCCCAAACACGCGCCAAAAAAAGTTAAATGGAATTTTAAAAAAAAAGTTAGGGGTTGCCGAAAGATTTTTTTTTCAAATCGGTCAAATTCTAACCGCTCACCCAGCCCCCCCCCCCCCCCAAATTTACACAAGTCACAATAAGTGGCGTCCCGAGGGAAATCACACTTTTGTTTTTACAAAATCGTTCGTTTTCAATTTTTTTTAAAAATCGACGGGATTTATCACGTAAAACTGGCAAGAGATTTTTGTTTTTTGGGTAAGCATTCCCGCGCGCACATATTTATACACGCGCGCGCATACACACTTATAAGATACCGTACCATTACATACATAGGGATACCTACCAGGCTCACACTGCACAAGACGTCAATGGACTACAAAGCTACACAGGGCGCTGGTTCTCACTATGCTGCTTCTCACCCCAACTTGATAGCACGTTTTCTCCTGTCCCCCTGGCCGCGACCTGTCAATCAGGCCGATAGCCGGCAGCCGATTGGTCAGGGAGGCGGGCCGACTGCCCCAGACGATTGGTCCGCGTCCACTGGGGAGGCGGGAACAGGCCGCCAGCAAGTTGGGTTACGCCGCTGCTGCTGCTGCCTCCGCGCTCCACATCGATAAAAAAAAATCCTCCCCGCCCCCTTATTCCCGTCTGGCTCCTCCCCCGCAAGCCTGTGCCCCTCCCCCTCCCCCTCCTCCTCCCCCTCCTCTGCCTACCAGTTTGAATCGCAGGCGGTCGCCAGCCGATTGGTCGCCGGCTACCCGCTTTCGTCATCTCCCCAACCGCGCAAGATTCGAAACGGCGGCCTGTCGGAGGCCGATTGGTCGCTGCCGCCGCGCGCGGGCCGGCCCCGCCTCCCAGCCGTTGGAAGGTCACGTGTCGCTCTTTGAAAAAAAAACGGTCGCGGACGCTGCTGCGCCGCAGAGACAAAAGGACAGGTGTCAGCCAGAGAGAGAGAGAGAGAGAGTCTGCGGCGGCAGGGTGAACAGCCAGGAGTCAGGGCAGCATGCCAGAGAGCATGGCCTCTTATGCAGCCAAACAAAGAGAGAGTGCGGAGGAAGAGGGGGGTAAAAAAAAAAGTCACGCAGCGCTGCCCATTCGTTTACTTTTTTTTGTGGGGTCATAATTATAATGGACGCCAATCATTGTGTTCCTGCTTTTTTTGTAACAGCCTATCATTTCCACTGTGTAATTTAAGGACCCGTCAACCTATTTATGCTTGTTTTCCTGTATGGGCGAGTTTACTTCATTTAATCTGCCAACCCAATCTGAAGGGGTGATGAGGTCTTGCAATGATATGTAATGGTGGGAGTGTCGGGACCTGGCACTTGACCCCTTGAACATAGAGCAGCACAGAACAGGCCCTTCGGCCCTCGATGTTATGCCGAGCAATGATCACCCTACTCAAACCCACCCCCCCCCCCCCCCCCCAACCTTACTTTTTATGACACTACGGGCAATTTAGCATGGCCAATCCACCTAACCCGCACATCTTTGGACTGTGGGAGGAAACCGGAGCACCCGGAGGAAACCCACGCACACATGGGGAGGACGTGCAGACTCCGCACAGACAGTGACCCAGCCGGGAATCAAACCTGGGACCCTGGAGCTGTGAAGCATTTATGCTAACCACCATGCTACTATGCTGCCCTTGAGTCTGTTTTGCCATCGCCTAGAGAAACATAGAGGCTTTTTCCCAGGGTAGAGGGGTCAATTACTAGGGGACATAGGTTTAAGGTGCGAGGGGCAAGGTTTAGAGGCAATGTCCAAGGCAAGTTTTTTTACACAGGGTTGTGGGAGACTGGAACTTGCTGCCGGAGGGGGTGGTGGAAGCAGGGACGATAGTGACGATTAAGGGACATCTTGACAAATACATTAATAGGATGGGGATAGAGGGATACGGACCCAGGAAGTGGAGAAGATTTTAGTTGAGATGGGCAGCATGGTCGGCACAGGCTTGAACGGCCTGTTCCTGTGCTGTACTTTTCATTGTTTTATAGGATGGGGAGTGGGTCATCCGGCCTCTCGAGCCTGCTTTTCCATTCAATGTGGTTGTGGCAGACCCCCTATCTCACTGCCAGATTGCTGCGCTCTCCCCACACCCCTTGACTAGAGTCCAGAAAATCACTGTTGCCTCACAGTGCCAGGGACCCTGGGTTCAAACCTGGACGACTGTGTTGATTCTGCGTGTTCTCCCCGTATCTGTGTCGGTTACCTCTGGTTTCCTCCCAGAGTCCAAAGATGTGCAGTGGATTGGCCATGCTAAAGTGCCCCATAAGTGTCCAAAAGATAAGGTGGGGTTATGGGGATAGGATGCTCTTTCAGAGGGTTGGTGCAGGCTTGATGGGCTGAATAGCCTCCTTTTTTTGGTTTGATTTATTATTGTCACATGTATTAGTATACAGTAAAGAGTATTGTATCTTGCCTGCTATACAGACAAATCATACCGTACATAGGGAAGGAAGGAGAGACTACAGAATGTAATGTTACAGTCGTAACTGGGATGTAGGGAAAAGGACAACTTAATACGAGGTAGGTCCATTCAAAAGTCTGATGGCAGGAGGGAAGAAGCTCTTCCTGAGTCAGTTGATATGTGACCTCAAACTTTGGTATCTTTTTCCTGACGGAAGAAGGTGGAAGAGAGTATGTCCGGGGTGCGTGGGGTCCTTAATTATGCTGGTCGCCTTTCCGAGGCAGTGGAAATTGTAGACAGAGTCCATGGATAGGAGGCTGATTTGCGTGACCTTTTGTAGCTTTCTGTGAAAGTTGGTGCCAGACGTAGCTGACATGCCAAATTTCCTTAGTCTTCTGAGAAAGTAAAGTCGTTGGTGGGCTTTCTTAACTATAGTGTCAGCATGGGGGGGACCAGGACAGGTTGTTGGTGATCTGAAAACCTGAAGCTCTCGACCTTTACTACTTTGTTCCCATTGATGTAGACAGGGGCGTGTTCTCCACTACGCTTCCTGAATTTGATGACAATCTCCTCGTTTTGTTGACATTGAGGGAGAGATTATTGTCGTCGCACCAGCTCACCAGATTCTCCATCTCATTCCTCATGGCTCACTTAAATATGTTAATCTGAAGCCCTCACAAGATTTATCGGCCTCGTTGCGTCACTGAGTCGGACATGATGAGACCGTTCGATCACGTCCTGAGTTCTAGACCCTCCCCAGCCAGAGGAAACAACATCTGGCAGACTGGTACAAAAGGTGAAGTCACACGGGATCAGAGGTGAGCTGGCAAGATGGATACAGAACTGGCTAGGTCATAGAAGGCAGAGAGTAGCAATGGAAGGGTGCTTTTCTGATTGGAGGGCTGTGACTAGTGTTGTTCTCCAGGTATCAGTGCTAGGACCTTTGCTGTTCATAGTATATATAAATGATTTGGAGGAAAGTGTAACGAGTCTGATTAGTAAGTTTGCGGACGACACAAAGGTTGGTGGAATTGTGGATAGTGATGAGGTCTGAGGATACAGCAGGATTTAGATCGTTTGGAGACTTGGGCGGAGAGATGGCAGATGGAGTTTAATCCGGACAAATGTGAGGTAATTAATTGGAAGGTCTAATTCGGTAGAGATTATACAGTGAATGGTAGACTCCTCAAGAGTATTGACAGTCAGAAAGATCTAGCTGTACAGCCACACAGGTCAATGAAAGGGGCAACACAGGTGGAGAAGGTAGTCAAGCATGCTTGCCTTCATTGGCCGGGGCATTGAATATAAGAATTGGCAAGTCATGTTGCAGCTGTGTAGAACCGTAGTTAGGCCACACTTGGAGTATAGTGTTCAATTCTGGTCGCCACACTACCAGAAGGATGTGGAGGCTTTAGAGAGGGTGCAGAAGAGATTTACCAGGATGTTGCCTGGTATGGAGGGCATTAGCTCTGAGGAGAGGTTGAATAAACTTGGTTTGTTCTCACTGGTACGAAGGAGGTTGAGGGGCGACCTAATAGAGGTCTACAAAATTATGACGGGCATAGACAGAGTGGATAGTCAGACTTTGTCCCAAGGTAATAGGGTCAATTACTGGAGGGCATAGGTTTAGAGGAGACGAACGAGGCAAGTTCTTTACACCAAGGGTAGTGGGTGCCTGGAACCCGCTGCCGGAGGAGGTGGTGGAAGCAGGGACGATAGTGACGTTTAAGGGGCATCTTGACAAATACATGAATAGGATGGGAATAGAACGATATGGACCCCGGAAGTGTAGAAGATTTTAGTTTAGACGGGCAGAATGGTTGGTGCAGGCTTGGAGGGCCGAAGGGCCTGTTCCTGTGCTGTACTTTTCTTTGTTCTTTTGTTGTTTTATCCCTGGTACAGACAGTCCAGCCAGTCAGAATTTTACACGTTTCAGAGAGCCCCTCAATCTTAAATTTCAGTGAATACAGGCCTAGTCGACCCAATCTGTCCTCGTCCAACAATCCTGCCATCCCAGGAAGCAGTCTGGTGAACCTTTCACTCCCTCGATGGCAAATGTATCCTTCCTTGGGTGAGGACCTCATAGTTGATTTGTGACCTAACTCCATATACTCACCTTTTCCCCATATGTAGTTGACGGAAACAATTAAAAAAATTACAATTGATCCAGCAAGTGTGGAAGGATTTTGAAGCATTTGGTTTTTTTTTAAAATTTAGTGTACCCAATTATTTTTTCCAATTAAGGGGCAATTTAGAGTGGCCAATTCACCTATCCTGCACATTTTTGGGTTGTGGGGGCGAAACCCACACAGACACGGGGAGAATGTGCAAACTCCACACAGACAGTGACCCAGGGCCGGGATTCGAACCCGGGTCCTCAGCGCCGTAGGCAGCAATGCTAACCACTGTGCCACTTTTGAAGCATGTTTAAGATAATTTTCTGGATCATGTGTTTCTATCCCAGGAAGGGAGGAAACAGTGCTGAATTTTGATTCTGTTGGTACAAATGTCAGTCAGAGAACATTTGGGGTACAGTAATCAAAGTAAGGTTTAGGATTAGTTATGTAAAAGGACAAAGGGCATTCCAGAGTGGTGGTGGTGGTGTGTATTCAAGGAATCTGAATTGCTGTGGCAATATGCACTTTTACATGCATGTTGTTGTCTGGTGCTATGGACAGTGATTGTAGATGCTCCAACATTCTTTCCATCACATGGTTGACCAGGAATCCCTCCTGCTCTTACTGCCTGCCATTACAAGTTGATACTCAATTAAAAGGATTTGCAAGTTGATAATCTGACCATGTTTGTGAGTGTACCTTCCTTGGTGATCAAGTCCTGTGGTGGGACTCAACCCAACCTGGAGCTTCTGATTTAGGGGCAAGACACCACTCATGCACCACAGGCTTGGTTTGATTCAACTTGAAGTAATTTTTAGGGCGCACCTGACACAAGTCCAGAATGAGGGGCTGGATTCTCTTGTTATTGTGATTATGTCCCCACGCCATTGTAAAAACTGTGGCCTTTCACACCACGGCAGCACAGTGGTTAGCACAGTTGCTTCAGAGCTCCAGGATCCCATATTCGATTCCCAGCTTGGGTCACTGTCTGTGGAGTCAGCACATCCTCCCCGTGTCTGCGTGGGTTTCCTCCGGGTGCTCCAGTTTCCTCCCACATTCAAAAGATGTGCAGTGGCTATGCTAAATTGCCCTTAGTGTCCAGAAAAGGTCAGGTGGGGTGAATGGGTTACAGGGATAGGGTGGAAGTGTGGGGTTAAGTAGGGTGCACTTTCCAAGGGCTGGTGCAGACACGATGGGCCGAATGGCACCCTTCTGCACTGTAAATTCTATGGTCTAAAAACTGGCATGAAAGGGCCACATATTCCTTGCCCTGCAAGGGGCTAGCAGGGACCCGGCATAAAACTAGCAGCTTTTGCTGCAGATACGGGCCCCTGCACTTCCGGGTTGCAGGCAATGCATGTGCACGCCGGCAGCCGTGCCGTGCTCCATGGCAGACTCAAACCGTGGACCTGGACATTAAAAATAGACCCCCCCCCCCAATTGGCCATGCGCCCAACCCTGACCGCCCGCCCAAACATTGCCCAGCAACGTTAAAGGAACCCCTGCCCTCCGATCAGCCCGCCCCCGACCAGGGCGGCTGCCATACTAGTTTCCCTACTGGCAGGACTGTGAGTGGTCCACGCCGTCAGGACTTCGGCCGATCAGGGGCGAGGGGCCTCAATGGCCCCAGGTAGTTTGGGGCTCGCATAATCGGGAACCGGCGCCAGTCCCGATTCCGTGCGGGGAAATGGATTCTCCGGCGCCGGCTGCGCGCTCGACCCTGACCACCCGGCCAAACATTGCCTGGCTGCATATAAGGCTTGCCCCTTGCTCTCCGATTGGCCCGCTCCGACCAGGGAGGGGTGGGGAGGACAGGTGCGAGTGCTGTTCAGGTGGTCCAGCTAACCACACCCACCCGTTGTGGTTCGGTCCCAAGCTTGTGGGTTTCGCGTCCAGCTGGGCACCCAAGGTTGAGGACGGCCATTCCTCGGAGCTCTCGGACTCTGTGCCCTCACATGACAAGGCCATTTCGGTGGTTTCTTCAGATCGAGTGCGTTTTGTTCAGTAAGTGTTCTTTTTTTAAAATAGTTTTTATTAAAGCTTTTTTCAACCAGAATTTTTACATAACAGAAAAATAAATGAAAATATTTAACAAAACTAGGTGGCTGTTATCATTGTACAAAAAGAAAATATACATTAAATAGACAATTCCCCCCACCTGAGCCTTCACCCCTCCCCCCGCCCCCAGTTGCTGCTGCTGCTAACACTTTACTGCTCCCCTAGAAAGACAAGGAAAGATTGCCACCGCCTGGAGAACCCCAGCAAGGACCCTCTCAAGGTGAACTTTATTCGCTCCAGGCTGAGGAACCCAGCCATAACCCAGGTCTCCATGCTCGGGGATTTCGAGTCCCTCCACATTAACAAGACCCGTCTTCGGGCTACCAGGGAGGCAAAGACCAACACGTCGACCTCTTTCGCTTCCTGCACTCCCGGATCCTCCGACACCCCGAAGATCGCTATTGTTGGACTCTGCTTCATCTGAGCAAAACACAACTCGATCTGAAGAAACCACCGAAATGGCCTTGTCCTGTGAGGGCACAGAGCACGGAGTCCGAGAGCTCCTGAGGAATGGCCGTCCTCAACCATGGGTGCTCAGCTGGACGCGGATGCTCCCTTCCCGTGCCATAGTTCAGGACTCCCTCCATTGGGGGTGCACCTCTTGAGATCAGGGCCAGCATCAGCATTTTCCTAGCGAGGGACGCCGTCACTCCCCCAATATCCTGGACATAGCCCTCACAAAGCCCTGCCAGAATTCTTTAAGCGCCAGGCATGCCCAAAACATATGGACATGGTTCATCGGACTCCCTGCACATCTTGCGCACCTGTCCTCCACCCCAAAGAACTTGCTCATTCTCGCCGTCGTCATGTGAGCCCGGTGTACCACCTGAAACTGAATTAAACTGAGCCTGGCGCATGATGTGGACAAATTCACCCTGCCCAGGCATCAGCCCACAGGCCCTCATCTAACACCTCGCTTAGCTCCTCCTCCCACTTGCCCTTCAACTCCTCCACTGAAGCTTCCTCCACCTCCTGCAGTTCCTGGTACATGTCCGACACCTTCCCCCCCTCCTACCCAGATGCCAGACACTACCCTGTCCTGTATCCTTCGAGGGGGAAGCTGCGGAAATGTCCCACCTGTTTTTAAAAAAAATTTTATTTAATTTTTTAAATTTAGAGTACCCAATTAATTTTTTCCAATTAAGGGGCAATTTAGTGTGGCCAATCCATCTATCCTGCACATCTTTGGGTTGTGGGGGCGAAACACACACACACTGAGAGAATGTGCAAACTCCACACGGACAGTGACCCAGAGCCGGGATGGAACCTGGGACCTCGGCGCCATGAGGCAGCAGGGCTAACCCACTGCGCCACTGCACTGCCCTCCCACCTGTTTTTTGAAAAAGTCCCGGACCTGGAGGTATCTGAAAGCATTTCCCGGGGGCAGGCCGAACTTCTCCTCCAGCGCCTTCAAGCTAGGGAAAGTCCTATCTATAAACAGGTCTCCCATCCTTCTAATGCCTGCCCTATACCAGCCTTGGAGCCCCCCCGTCTATCTTGCCTGGAGCAAATCTATGGTTGTTCCGTATCGGGGTCCAAACTGAGGCGCCCTCCTTCCTGTGCCTTCTCCACTGACTCCAGACCCTCAGTGCCACTGCCACCACTAGGCTTGTGGTGTATCATGCCAGCGGGAATGGCAGTGGTGCCATTACCAGTGCCCCTAGGTTGGTGCCTATGCATGATGCTACCTCAAGCCGACCCCTCCTCCATTACCCATTTCCTAATCATGCCCACATTAGCCGCCCAATAGTAGCTACAAACGTTCGGCAATGCCAAGCCTTCACCCTTCCCCCACCCCCCTGGCTATGCTCCAAGAACAGTCTTTTGACTCGCGGGGTCTTGTTTGCCCACACAAATCCCGTGATAATCCTGTTCACCCGCTTGAAGAAGGATTTGTGGACGAAAATGGGGAGGCACTGAAAAACGAACAGGAATCTGTGAAGAACCATCATCTTCACAGTCTGCACCCTTCTCGCCAGGGAAAGCGGGAGCATGTCCCACCTTTTAAAGTCTCCCTCCATCTGCTCTACAAGCCAACATAAATTGAGCCTGTGAGGGGCATCCCAGTTCCTAGCCACCTTTATACCTAAGTAACGAAAGCTCTTCTCCACCATCTTGAGCTGGAGGTCTCCCAGTCTCTCTTCCTGACCCCTAGCGTGGATTACAAACAGCTCACTTTTCTCCACGTTCAACTTGTACCCCAAGAAGCTCCCAAAGTTCCCCAGGATCCGCATGACCTCCCCCATGCCCTCTAGCATGTCCAAAATATACAGTAGCAGGTCATCCGCATAGAGGAAACCCGGTGCTCCTGTCTCTCTCCCCCCCCCCCCCCCCCCCCCCCCCCCCCCCCCCCCCCCCCGGTACAGCCTGAAATACTCCAACCTCATCCGGTTCATGGACACACTAGCTATGGGGGCCTGATACAGTAGCTTAACCCACCCTATGAATCCCTCCCCGAATCCAAACCGACCTAACACTTCCCACAGGTACTCCAACTCCACCCTGTCAAAGGCCTTCTCTGCATCCACTACTTCTGCGTCCCCTCCCTCCGAGGGTATCATAATAATATTCAGGAGCCTCCTCACATTCGTGTTCAATTGCCTGCCCTTGACGAAACCCGTCTGGTCCTCGATCACCCCCGGGTCGCAGACCTCTCTTCTGGTAGCCAGAATTTTTGCCAGCAGTTTGGCGTCCACATTCAGGAGTGATATCGGCCTGTAAGACCCACATTGAAGCAGATCCTTCTCCCTCTTCAAAATGAGCGAGATCAATGCCTGCGACGTCGTCGGGGGGGAGGGTTCCTCTCTCCTTTGCCTCGTTAAAGGTTCTTAACAGGAGTGGGCTCAGTAGCTCCAAGAACTTCTTATGAAATTCTATAGGGAAGCGTCCAGACCCGGGGCCTTGCCCGACTGCATACTTGCTAGTCCCTTAACTATCTCCTCCAACTCAATCGGGTCTCCCAGTCCCTCCACCCGATCCTCGTCCACCCTTGGGAACCTCAATCGATCAATAAATTGCTTCATCCCTTCTCCCCTCAAGGGTTCTGACTCGTACAGCTTCCCATAAAAGTCCTTGAAGACTTCATTGATCCTCTCTGGACTCAACACCGTATTACCATCCTTATCCCTCACTCCACTGATCTCCCTGGCCGCCTCCTGCGACGTTGGTGAGCCAGCATCCTACTTGCTTTCTCCCCATACTCGTAGACTGTCCCTTTCACTTTCCTCAATTGTGCATCTGCCTTCCCCGTGGTCAGCAGATTGAACTCCGCCTGTAATCTCCGGCGCTCCTTAGCAGCCCCCCCCTCGGGGCCTCCACGTGCTTCCTGTCCACCCTAAGCATCTCTTCCGCCAGCCTCTCCCTCTCCGCCCTCTCCTCTCTGTGGGACCTAATAGTGATTAACTCCCCTCTGATGACCGCCTTCATAGTCTCCCCTGTGTCATTTGTTGTCACATAATTCTGAATGCTCTTCCTTATCCGCCCACACACCTCTTCATCCGCCAGCATCCCCACATCCAGTCTCCAGAGAGGGCACTTCGCCCCCAGTCGCAAGTCCACCCAGTGCGGGGCATGGTCCGAGACCAGAATGGCCGAATACTCGACCCCCTCCACCCTCGGGATTAACGCCCTGCTTAACACAAAAAAGTCAATCTGCGAGAAGACTTTGTGGACGTGGGAGAAAAAGGAGAACTCCTTCGCCCTTGGTCGCGCGAATCTCCATGGGTCCATGCCCCTCATCTGATCCGTGAACTCCCACAGGGCCCTGGCCGCCGCCGGTCTCTTTCCCGACCTGGACTTAGACCGGTCCAGCGCCGGATCCAAGACAGTATTAAAGTTTTCCCCCCCCCCCATGATCAAGTTACTTGACTCTAAGTTCAGGATTTTACCCAACATGCGCCTCATGAATTCCGCATCATCCCAGTTCGGGGCATACACATTCACCAACACCACCCGGCCCCCCTGCAGCCTGCCACTCACCATTATGTACCTGCCCCCCTTGTCCGCCACAATGCTCCCTGCCTCAAATGCCACCCGTTTATTCACCAGAATTGCCACCACTCTGGCCTTTGAATCTAGCCCCGAGTAGAACACCTGGCCCACCCATCCCCTCCTTAACTTCGTTTGGTCAGCGAGTTTTAAGTGCGTCTCCTGCAGCGTGGCCACGTCCGCCTTCAACCCCTTTAAATGCACGAACACGCGGACCCTCTTGACCGGCCCGTTCAGGCCCCTCACATTCTACGTGATCAGCCTGGAAGTGGGGTTGACCCCCCCCCCTCCCTGCCGACTAGCCATCTCCCTTTTTCGGCCAGCCATGTGCCCGCTTGCTCCAGCCCTCCCGTCGGAGGCCCCCCAACCCGACTCTCCATCCGTTCCCAACAGTTGGTTCCCCTTCAGTCAGGAAAGCAGCTCCACATCCCCCCAGCCCCCCAACCCCTCATGCCAAGCACCCGCTTAGCACTGATTCCCCCCCCCCCATTACGCTTCCGTAAGTCAGCCGACCCCAGCCGCTCCCGCCTCTATCTCCAAACTTACTATTGTCTCCTCCTTCGGGCCCCCAAACCCCCCCCTCCCCCACCGGGTAAGAGGGCAAGTGCCATCCAGATCCTTCCCATGCAATGGACCACACACTATGTGCCCTATCCAATTCCAAGGGCTGAGGGAAGGCCCCCGCCCCCCCATCAGCGTCACCAGCATTGTAGTCACATACGTGCTTGCATCCGCAGCCTCCACACCATCAGGGAGGCCCAGAATCTGCAGGTTGTGACTCCTAAGACCTATATTCGAGGTCAGCCAGTCTCTCCTGCCTTATCTTCTGTAAGGCCTCCACCCTGACCTCCAGGCCCAGGATCTCATCCTCATTCTCAGATACCTTTCTCTCCACCTCTTTTATCGCCTTCTCCTGCACCTTCTGAGTCTCCATCGTGTTTTCCATGGAGGCCTTCATAGGGGCCAGCATCTCCATCTTCAGCTCTGCGAAGCAGCTCCTCAGAAAATCTTGCTGCTCTCTCGACCACTGGGCCCACGCTGCTTGGTCCGCGTCGGCCGCCATCTTGTCCTCCTGGACCCGCTCCGCTCGCTTCTCCACAATCACTCTTTTAACAGCCCCACTCCTGGTTCCTTCCATACAGCAGTGGGGGGAACCTCTCCAGCGTCCTTTCGCACGCCGGTAATCACCTTCCAAGTGCAGTTGCCACCCCGTTTAAAGGCCCGAAACTCCGATCCCAGCGGGAGCTGCCGTGTGCGCGACCTATTTTGACATGGCCGCTGCCGGATGTCCTCGGTAAGTGTTCTTGTGTCAACGTATCGCGGATGCCTCAGACCAACTGGCCTCTGAGCGCCTCGGATATGTTGGGCCAAACTCGCAGAACTCGGTGAGTTTCTAAAATGGGCCAAGAATTTGGTCAAAGACGCACCCTGATTTTGGGCGGCCATGTGACAAGAAAAATGGCGGACAATCAGCAGCAGGTTTGGATCAAAATGGTTGCTTACCAAGGCAACTAATTCTGCAAATTGGCAGGTGTTGGGCAAATCAAGAAAAGTTAAACTCTTGATAATGTTGTAGGTGTCTGCCCCACAGACCACAAGGAGGTTCACCATTTGTCTTTTGTCGCTGACTATGTTGCTGAGCATAAAAAAGTAGTGCATTTGCTCAATATATTGGGTCCAGTCACCTGATCGGCGTCGAACGCCTCCGATTTTTGGCATAACCCACAGCCTGGGTGGAGGCCCCTCGAGGCCTCGATGACGTGGGCCTGGTCTGGAGGAAATGGCGCCTCCTGCAGCTCCACTTTACCCTCGTCACCGGTATAAAGTCCCAGGCAAGCGACCACTTGGAATCGATGACTGTAAGAAAACTCCACTTTATTATACCTATTATATTACACCTAGTCCCCAAAGGGTCCACCGTGCCCAGCTCACACTTGGGCTACGGTTTTATGTCCCAGAGGCCCCTGACTTTAGGTGACAGCTCTGCCCCCCACTCATCTAAGGAGATCATACTCAGGTGAGGCCACAGGGACTCTGAGGTTGCAGATCCCTTGGCCTCCGGTCAGATAATAACAATTGTGAAAGTGTAGGTGATTGAGACTCTGGGTGGGCTAAATATTGATGCATAGGTATTATTCAACAGTCCGGCTGTACTAAAGTAGAAAAGTCATGTGCAGATTAGATGAATCCAACGATACTGATGAAACTAAGAGTAAAAATTGCAGAGGCATTTGCCATAATTGTCCCATTCTCCTTGCATACAGGGGCGATGCCAATGGACTGGAGATTTGCAAATGATAGACTCTTGTTCAAAAAAAGGGTGTAAAGATAAACCCAGAAATAACAGGTCAGTCAGTTTAATCTCGGTCGTCAGAAAGCTTTGAGAAACAATAATAGCCTACTTCATCGACGCCCCATCCATAAACATTCACTCCCTCCATCGCCGACACAAGTTGGCAGCAGTGTGTACATCTACTATATGCACTGCAAGAACTTACCAAGGCTCCTTACACAGCACCTTCCAAAACCGTTAGCGTTACCCTCTAGATAAAAGGGACAAAGACAGCAGACACATAGGAACACTATCATCTGCAAGTTTCCCCTCCAAGCCACTCAACATTTTGTCTTGGAAATATATCACAGTTCCTTCACTGTTGTTGGGTCAAAATCCTGGGCCTCCCTTTCTAACACCACATGTAGTCTTACAACACCAGGTTAAAGTCCAACAGGTTTGTTTCAAATCACTAGCTTTTGGAGCACTGCTCCTTCCTCAGGTGAAGGAAGGATCAGTGCTCCGAAATCTAGTGATTGAAAGAAACCTGTTGGATTTTAACCTGGTGTTGTAAGACTTCTTACTGTGCCTACCCCAGTCCAATGCCGGCATCTTCACATCATCAACACCACATGGACTGCGATAGTTCAAGAAGGTATTTGACTACCACCTTCTCAAGGGCAATTAGGGATGGGCAATAAATGCTGGCCCAGCCAGCGAAGCTCACATCCAATGAATGAATTCAAAAATAATAAAATTGTTTGTCAACAAAGTTAAAGCCTTTGGAATAAAAGGAACAGTGGAAACATGGATACAAACTTGGCTGAGTGACATGAAGCAGAAAGTTGTGGTTAACAGTCATTTCTCAGGCTGGAGGAAGCTATCCAGTTGTGTAACCCGGGGGTTGGTATGGACAACTGCTTTTCCTGAACTATATTGAGGACCTAGAATTGTGTGCTTGGCATGATTTCAAAATCTGCGGATGATACTAGTTTGAAGCGTTGTGAAATGTGAGGAGTATCTGATAGATTTCAAGGGCTGACAGACAGGGTGGTGGAATGGGCAGACAAGTGGCAGATTGAATTTTATGCAGAGAAGTGTGAAATGATATATTTTGGAAGGAAAAATGAGGCGAGGTGCTACAACATACAGAATACAATTTTAAACGAGCTGCAGGAACAGAAGGGCCTGTCTATGTGCATAAATTGTTGAAGGTGGCAAGACAGTTTGACAAAGTGTTTTTTCAGTCATACGGGATCCTGGGCTTTATAAATCGAGGTGTAGCGTACAAAAGCAAGGAAGTTATGGTGAATCTTTATAAAACATTGGTTTGACCTGAACTGCTCCAATTCTGGACAATACACTTAAGAAAAGATGTGAAGGCTTTAGAGATGGTGCAGAAAAGATTTACAAAAATGATTCCAGCGATGAGGAACTTCAGTTACATGGGTAAAGTGGAGTAGCTTCTTGGAGAATAGAAGGCTGAGAGAAGATTTGATGGAGGTGATCAGGGCGGCACAGCAGCACAGTGGTTAGCACTGCTGATTCACAGCACCAAGGACCTGGGTTCGATTCCTGCTTTGGGTCACTGTGCAGAGTCTGCATGTTCTCTCTGTGTCTGCATGGGTTTCCTGCAGGTGCTCCGCTTCCCCCCAAAAGATGTGCTGTTAGGTGAATTGGACATTCTGAATTATCCTCAGTGTACCCGAACTGGAGCAGTGTGTGGCGATTAGAGCATTTTCACAGTAACTTCATTGCATTGTTAATGTAAGCCTTCTTGGATTGGATTTGTTTGGATTGGAACACTAATAAAGATTATTATTACCAAAACCACAAGGGATCTGAACAGAGTCGATAGAGATAAACTGTTCACATTGGCAAAGGACCAAGAACCATGAGGACAAAATAACCAAAGTTGACATGAAGAAGAATACTTTTACAGATGGTGTGGTTAGGATCTGTAATTCACTACCCAAGAGTCTGGTGGAAGCAGATTGAATTGCAGCTTTCAAAAGGAAATTGTAGAATTGTCTGTTGCACGGCTGTGGGAAAAGGGCGGAGGAGGGGGCACCTGAGTTGTTCTGAAGAGAGCTTGTGAATAAAGGGTCAAATGACCTGTGCTGTTACCATTCTATGATAACTGCTATTTTTTGATTCATTTACAGGATGTGGGCATCGCTGACTAGGCCGTCATTTATTGCCCATCACTATTGCCCGAGAGAAGGTGGTGGTGAGCTGCCTTCTTGAACTGCTGCAGTTCCGTGGTACAAGTCCACAAACAGCGCTGTTAGGGAAGGTGTTTCAGGATTTTGACCCTGTGACACGGAAGGAATAGAGGGCGAGATTCTCCCATCGGGAGACTAAGTGCCGACACCGGAGTGAAAACCGGAGTGTTTCACTCCGGCGTCGGAGGCTGCTCCTTGCCCCCTATTCTCCCACCCTGTCATTTACGGGGCGTCATTTACGCAGGCCGGGCCTTGGCGCCGCATAAAAGCGGCACCGCGTAATTTACGCGGCGAATGACGTCACCCGCGCATGCGCAGGTTGGCCGGCGCCAACGCGCGCATGCGCGGTTGCCGTCCTGCCTGCGGGTGCCCCGCAAGAAATGTCGGAGTGATCTTGCAGGGTGGCGGAGGAAAGGAGTGCCTCCTTCAGAGAGGCTGGCCTGCTGATCGGTGGGCACCGATCGTGGGCCAGACCCCTTTTGAGCGCCCCCCTGGTGCTGGATCCTCCCCCCCCCCCCCCCCCCCCCCGCGTTCCTGCGCTGTTCACGCCGGCAGCGACCAGGTGTGGTCGGCGCCGGTGGGAACACGTATTGGGCAGGCCGCTTGGCCATCTGGGCCGGAGAATCGACGCTCGCCTGTTACAAATGGCGAGCGGCGATTGTCCGAGCGGCCAGCCGAGAATCTCGGCGCGCCGGTTTGAGGGGGGTGGGTGAATCACATGCGGGTGCTGGGTCGGCGTGGCGGGACTCGCCCGGCGCCCCCGCGATTCTCCCGCTGGGGGAGGGGGAGAATTGAGCCCAGAATATTTCCAAGTCAGGATGGTGGATGACTTGAAGGGGAACTTGCAGGTGCTGTAGGCTGTTACCATGTATCAGCTGGCCTTGTCCTTCAATATTGTAGTAGCCATGAGCTTGGAAGGTGCTGCCGAAGGAGCCTTGTTGAGTCTTGTTTTTCCAATTAAGGGGCAATTTAGCATGGCCACTCCACCTAACCTGCACATCTTTGGGTTGTGGGGGTGAAACCCACACAGATATGGGGAGAATGTGCAAACTCCACAAGGACAGTAACCCAGGGCTGGGATTCGAACCCGGGTCCTCAGCGCCGCAGTCCCAGTGTGTTGCGCGATCAATAACTACTGAAACGAGGATGTAGTCCGAATTGAAGGCTTTAATCAACAAGATGTTTCCCCAGCAGCTCGAGTACAGAAAGAGGCCGGCTGCTGGGAAACACGGGTTCTTGTACCCCGCCTCACTGGGCGGAGCTACCTTACGTTCCGACCAATGAAATGCAAACACTTGGGCCAATGAGCAGCGAGCCTTCTCCACCAATGGTAGCTCACACTCCCAGGTACCGTAGTACCTCTAGTCATGCTACCACAGTCACCCCTTGTTGAGAAACGAACTGGGGGAGGGGGGAGGAAGACTGCTCGGGCGTCCAGCCATGACTGGTAGCCCGGTGCGGGTGGGATCATTTACTGGTAGTATGACTAGTGATATGGGACCATACCTCTCTCGAACGGCGGCTGCCCACTGGCCCGTAACTATATACAGAGTCAGGAATTGTGTTATAAACATGGCGCACTGGCCCGTAACTATTTACAGAAACAGAAAGAAAAAGTTCACATCGACTCGATCAGACGATCGGGGGCCTTGGACGTCCTCTGCGACCGACGGAGCTTCGGCGAAGATGTTGATGGAGATGCGGGCATCCGTGACTCCGGGAGCGATGATTCGGTCCTTGTGGAGGTTTCAACACCCCTAGACGGCGCTGGTGAGGGCCAGGCCGGTGGGGGGGGGGGCATCTAGTCCTCCAGGCAGCGCAGGTGAGGGGGTTGGCGGGCCAGGGAGGGGAGCGCCTGCAGGGAGCAGTTGCGGTTGGGGGGGGGTCCTGCCATAGCCTGTGGGGGGGTGGGGCTGGTGACCAGGGGGATGGCGGGGATCCGGTGGGCGCCAGGTCTCGTAGAGAGACCATGTCTTGCCGACCGTCGGGATACTCCACATACGCATATTGCGGGTTAGCATGGAGCAGCTGGACTCTCGACCAACGGATCAGATTTGTACGCCCGCACGTACTTCCGGAGCAGGATGGGCCCGGGGACTTCCAGCCAGGTCGGGAGCGGGGTCCCTGAGGAAGACTTCCTGGGGAAGACAAGAAGGCGTTCGTGAGGACTCTGATTTGCAGAAGTGCATAGTAGAGACCGGATGGAGTGGAGGGCGTCTGGGAGGACCTCCTGCCAGCAGGAGACTGGGAGACTTCTGGACCGTGGGGCCAGTAGAACGGTTTTCCAGACTGTACCGTTCTCCCTCTCCACCTGTCCGTTACCCTGGGGTTATAACTGGTCGTCCTGCTTGAGGCAATGCCCTTGCTGAGCAGGAATTGACGCAGTTCGTCACTCATGAAGGAGGACACCCTATCGCTGTGTATGTAGGCGGGGAATCCGAACAGGGAGAAAATGCTGTGGAGGGCTTTTATGATGGTGGTTGTGGTCATGTAGGGGCAGGGGATGGGAAACGGGAGTACTCGTCAATCACGTTGAGGAAGTACGTGTTGTGGTTGGTAGAGGGGAGGGGACCTTTGAAGTCCATGCTGAGGCGTTCAAAGGGATGGGAAGCCTTTTTCAGATGCGCTTTTTCGGGCGGTAGAAGTGCGGCTTGCACTCCGCGCAGATGTGGCAGTTTCTGGTGACTGTCCTGACCTCCTTGATGGAGTAGGGCAGGTTGCGGGTCTTCACGAAATGGAAGGTGGGTGACTCCCAGGTGGCAGAGATCCTCGTGGAGGGCTCGGAGGCGGTCAACTTGTGCGTTGGCACAGGTGCCGCGGGACAGGGCATTGGGAGGCTTGTTCAGCTTCCCTGGACGATACAAGATGTCATAGTTGTAGGTGGATAACTCGATCCTCCACCGCAAGATCTTGTTTTTTATCTTGCCCCGCAGTGGATTGGTCTGTGAGGAGGGTAAACCTCCTGCCGGCCAGGTAATGCCTCCAATGCCGCACAGCTTCTACTGGCCTGTGCGTCCTTCTCGACCGAGGAGTGGCGGGTTTCGGAAGCATTGAGGGTGCACGAGAAGAAGGCCACGGACCTGCCCGCTTGGTTGAGGGTGGCTGCCAGAGCTACGTCAGTTGCGTCGCTCTCGACCTGGAAGGGGAGGGACTCGTCGATGGCGTGCATCGTGGCATTTGCGATATCCGCTTTGATGCAGCTGAAGGCCTGGCGGGCATCCGTCGACAAGGGGAATGTGGAAGTTTGTATGAGGGGTCGGGCTTTGTCGGCGTAGTTGGGGACCCACTGAGCGTAATAAGAGAAAAACCCGAGACAGCGCTTCAGGGCCTTGGAGCATTGAGGGAGGGGGAGCTCCATCAGGGGGCGCATGCGTTCCGGGGCCTATCACTCCATTTCGCACTACGTAGCCGAGGATGGCTAGGCGGTCGGTGCTGAACACACATTTTTCTTTGTTATAGGTCAAATTCAGGAGTTTTGCAGTTTGGAGGAATTTGCGGAGGTTGGTGTCGTGGTCCTGCTGATCGTGGCCGCAGATGGGAACATTATCGAGATACGGGAAAGTTGCCCGTAAACCGTATCGGTCGACCATTCGGTCCATCTCTCGTTGGAAGACCGAGACCCCATTTGTGACACCGAAGGGAACCCGTAAAAAGTGGTAGAGCCGCCCATCCGCCTCGAACGCAGTGTACTTGCGATCGCTCGCGCGGATGGGGAAGCTGGTGGTAGCCCGACTTCAGGTCTACCATGGAGAAGACCTTGTACTGTGCGATCCTGTTGACCAGGTCGGATATACGGGGGAGAGGGTACGCATCCAGCTGCGTAAACCTGTTGATGGCCTGACTGCAGTCTATGACCATCCTATTCTTCTCCCCGATCTTTACCACCAGAACTTGTGCTCGCCAGGGGCTGTTACTAGCCTCGATGACCCCTTCCTTCAAAAGCCGCTGGACCATGGACCTGATGAAGACCCGGTCCTGGGCACTGTATCGTCTGCTCCTGGTGGCAACAGGTTTGCAATCCGGGGTGAGGTTTGCAAACAAGGACGGGGGATCGACTTTGAGGGTTGCGAGGCTGCAGACAGTGAGGGGAGGTATATGGCCGCCAAATTTAAATGTTAGGCTCTGGAGGTTACACTGGAAGTCTAACTCCAGGAGTGTGGCTGCGCAGAGGTGGGGGAGGACGTAGAGCCTGTAATTTTTAAACTCCCTCCCCTGGACCGTGAGGTTCGCTATACAATACCCCTTGATCTCAACTGAATGGGAGCCAGAGGCCAGGGAGATTTTTTGATTTACGGGATGGACAGGAAGAGAGCAGCGTCTTACCGTGTCAGGGTGTATGAAACACTCCGTGCTCCCGGAGTCCAGCAGGCAGGACGTTTCGTGCCCGTTGAGCAGGACCTTCGTCGTTACCGTAGAGAGGTTACGGGGTCGTGACTGGTCCAAGGTGACGGGGGTCCTCGGAACTGATCCAAGCTGGCGGCGCCCACTGGTCGCACATGGCGGGGGATGGACAAAATGGCGGCGCCTGTCCCCCGCACGTGGCTTCGGAAAAACAAGATGCCGGTGCCCGGAGGCTGCACGTGGCGTTGGGGGATGGGGACGGAGAAGTTCGTGGGCCGCAAGGGGCCCTCGGAGAGAGACGGGGCGCCGTCCCGCAGTCGCTGCCCGGGACCGCAGCGACCACCTTGGCCTGGCAAACCGACAGAAAATGGCCCTTCTTACCACAGCCCTCACACGTTGTCGATTGTGCTGGGCAACGCTGTCGGGGGTCTTTTGCCTGTCCACAAAAATAGCAACGGGGCCCAGCGGGGTTTCCAGGGCGTCTTGCAGCCCAGGCCTGAGGCGATTCAGAGTCCGTAGGGGACGAGGAAGCTGAATTCCGGGCGTTTCTGTACGCAACATCGAGAGAGTTCGCATGGGCCCGTGCCTCCGTGAGGCTCAAAGTTTCCTTCTCCAACAATCTCTGGCGGATTTGTGGGGACTGCATACCCGCAACAAAGGCGTCTCGGATTAACAGTTCGGTGTGCTCATTAGCAGAAACTTGCGGGCAGCCACAGTTCCTCCCCAGTACAAGGAGTGCACGGTAAAAATCGTCCATCGACTCACCAGGGGTCTGCTGCCTCGTAGCCAGCAAGTCCTGTGCGTAAACTTGATTCACCGGTCGGATGAAGTGTCCTTTAAGCAGTTCCGTGGCAGAGTCGTAGTCAGACATGTCCTCGATGAGCGTGTAGATGGCGGGGCCGACGCACAAGTGAAGGATGTGCAACTTCTGCCCCCTCGTCGGTATGTTTTCTGCTGTGCTGAGGTAGCTATTAAAACAAGCTAGCCAGTGCTTGAATGTAGCTGCTGCGTTAGCTGCGTGGGGGCTGAGTCGTAGACACTCCGGCTGGATGCGGAGCTCCATCCTTTAAAATCTTGTTGATTAAATTGATGCACGAACAATAACTACTGAAACGAAGATGTAGTCCGAATTGAAGGCTTTAATCAACAAGATGTTTCCCCAGCAGCTCAAGTACAGAAAGGCCAGCTACTGGGAAACACGGGTTCTTATACCCCGCCTCACTGGGCGGAACTACCTTATGTTCCGACCAATGAAATGCAAACACGAGCCAATGAGCAGCAAGCCGTCTCCACCAATGGTAGCTCACACTCCCAGGTACCGTAGTGCCTCTAGTCATACTACCACACAGTGCTAACCACTGCACCACATGTCGCCCTACTGATGCCCCTGTTCATCAGTGGTGGAGGGTTTGAATGTTTGTGGATGAGCTTCCAATCAAGCTTTGTCCTGGAGGGTGTTGAGCTTCTTGAGTGTTGTTGTTGCTGCACTCATCCAGGCAAGTGGAGAGTATTCCTTTGTACTCCTGACTTGTGCGTTGTTGATGACGGACAGACTTTGGGGAGTTAGGAAGCAAGCTACGCACCGCAGAATTCCCAGCCTCTGACCTGTTGTTGTATTTATCTGGCAAGTCCAGTTAAGTTTATGATTTAGTTAAGTTATTTACAGAAATCTCTACCACCCTTTGTGTGCTGAAATGTTTTCTAATTTCACTCCTGAAAGGTCCGGTTTGAATTTGTAGATTATGATTCCTTATCCTAAACTCTCCAACTAGCTGAAATAGATTCTTATATACTACCTAGCTGTTCCCTTCAATATATTGAAAACTTCCAACAAATCACCCCTTAACTTATCCCGCTTAATCACCCCTTAAATTATGGGTGGCACAGACTTCCGGTGGCGGCGATGACGTAGGAAGCCACACATTTGGGAGCTCCCGTTTTAAACGGACTTTTCGGCTCTTTTTAGAGCGCAAAACGGAAATTTTTCAACGTCTCCCTGTGGGAGAAGGTGTGCTGATCGACTTTCCCCGCAGTCCATGACTCGAACTCGGAGTGGAAAGGGGGAAAAAACGGCAGCAGCTCCCCAGAAAAAACAGGGGAAGGAATCCAAGATGGCGGCCGGCGGAGCTCCAGAGGAGTGGAAGCAGTGGGCCCAGGAGCAACAAGCTGCTCTCCTGCGCTGCTTTACAGACTTCAAGGCTGAGGTACTGAGCTCTCTGCAGGAAACAAACAGAAGGCTGTCGGAGATTCAGACGACCCAGGGTGCTGCCATCAAGGAGTTGCAGAAGCAGGCCACTGAACGAGAGGAGGAGGCTGTGGTCCTCGTGAGTAAGGTGGAGGGGCACGAGGCACTCCACAAGAAGTGGCAGGAACGCTTCGAGGAGCTTGATCACCGCATGAGGCGGAAAAACCTGCGGATCTTGGGCCTTGTGGAGGGGCTGGAGGGGTCGGCCTGACAACCTACGTGGCTACAATGCTGAACTCGCTAGTGGGGGCCGGGTCTTTCCATCTGCCCTTGGAGCTGGAGGGAGCACACAGAGTACTGGCCAGGAGGCCTAAGGAGAATGAACCCCCGCGTGCGGTGCTGGTGAGATTCCACCGGTTCAGTGATCGGGAGTGTGTGCTGCGCTGGGCCAAGAAGGTGAAGAGCAGCAACTGGGAGAATGGGGTAGTACGGATCTACCAGGATTGGAGTGCGGAGGTGGCTAAGCGGCGGTCTGGATTTAATCAGACGAAGAGGTGCTTTACAGGAAAAAGATAAAGTTCGGAATGTTGTAGCCCGCGCGCCTGTGGGTAATTTATTAATTATTATTTTGATTCCCCGGAGGAGGCGTGGGCCTTCGTGCGGACGGAGAAACTGGACTTGAACTAGGGGTTGGGGGTTGCGGGGTCGGTTGTAATGCTTTATTGCTGGTTTCTGCTGTTGCTGTGTCCTTTTTTTTTGTTTTTTTGTACTTTTGTAATTTTTATATGGTTATTTATGGGGGTGTTGTTCTGTTATGTTTTTTTTGCTGTGGGGCATTGTTTGAGTTTTGTATCTTGCGGGGAGGGTTGGGGGGGTTTGTTGTATTCTATGTCGGGTTGGGGGTATGGAGTGGGGCTGGTATTTGGGAGCTGCGTCAGAAGGGTGTGGTGGGGCAGTGCGAAAGCGCGGGCTTTCCTCTGGTTTCCCGCGCTGCGGGGCTGGGGGGCGGAGACGATGATGGGGGGGGGGGAGGCCTTAACTGGTTCTTTCCCGCGCTGGAGCGGTGCCTGGAGGAGGGATAGATTGGGGGATGATCCCACTTTGGGAGGGGTCGGGTTATTGGGGAGGGGGGGAAAGGGGAATACCGGGTTGCTGCTGGTAGGGTCAGGAAGGAGCTGGTGGGGGCTGGGGGGACAGAGGTGAGGTGTTGTCGCTGTGGGGACTGGGTCGGGCAGGGGGTGCTGGCCTGGGGCGGGCAGTCGACGGGCTATGGCTAGTCGACGGGGGAGGGGGGCGGGATGCCCTCTGATCCGGTTGGTCACCTGGAATGCGAGAGGATTGAATGGGCCGGTGAAGCGGTCAAGGGTACTTGCTCATCTGAAGGGGCTAAAGGCAGATGTGGCAATGCTTCAGGAGACCCACCTGAAGGTGGCGGACCAGGTCCGCCTGAGGAAGGGATGGGTGGGGCAGGTTTTCCACTCTGGGTTGGATGTGAAGAACCGGGGAGTGGCGATTCTGGTGGGGCAAAATGTGTTGTTTGAGGCATCGGAGGTGGTGGCGGATAAGGGCGGTAGGTATGTTATGGTTAGGGGCAGGCTACAAGGAGAGAAGGTGGTACTTGCTAGTGTGTATGCCCCAAATTGGGACGATGCGGGCTTTATGAGGCATATGTTGGGACGGGTCCCGGATCTGGAGGCAGGAGGTCTGATCATGGGGGGGGGACTTCAATACGGTGTTGGATCCTTCACTGGATCGGTCCAGCTCTAGGACGGGTAGGAGGCCGGCGGCGGCCAAGGTACGGAGAGGGTTTATGGACCAGATGGGTGGGGTGGATCCATGGAGGTTTGTGAGGCCGAGGGCACGCGAGTACTCTTTCTTCTCCCACGTACATAGGGTCTATTCTTGGATAGACTTCTTCGTGGTGAGTAGGGGACTGATTCCGAGAGTGGAGGAGGCCGAGTATTCGGCCATCGCAATCTCCGACCACGCTCCGCATTGGATAGAGTTGGAGATGGGGGAGGTGCGGGACCAGCGCCCGTTATGGCGGTTGGATGTGGGGTTGCTGGCGGAGGAGGAGGTGTGTAGGAGGGTCCGGGCAAGTATTGAGGGATACCTCGAGGTGAATGATACGGGGGAGGTTCAGGTGGGGATGGTCTAGGGCCCTGAAGGCAATGATTCGTGGGGAGCTGATATCCATCCGGGCACACACGGAGAGGAGCGAGAGGAGTGAGAGGGATAGACTGGTGGGAAAGATGCTGGAGGTGGACGGGAGGTATGCAGAGGCACCAGAGGAGGGACTGTTGGGGGAGAGGCGCAGCCTGCAGGCTAAATTTGATTTGCTGACCACTAGAAAGGCAGAGGCACAGTGGAGGAGGGCACAAGGGGCAGTGTACGAACATGGTGAAAAGGCGAGTAGGATGCTGGCTCATCGGCTCCGCAAGCGGGATGCGGCTAAGGAAATTGCTGGAGTGAGAGACAAGAGTGGGGGTGTGGTGCGGAAGGGGGTGGTGGTGAATGAGGTCTTCAAGGACTTTTACGGGGAACTGTACCGGTCAGAGCCAACGGGGGAGAGGAGGGAAATGGAGAGGTTCCTCGACGGGCTTCCTTTCCCGAAGGTGCAGGAGGAGAAGGTGGAGGGGTTGGGTGCGCCGATTGAGCTGGAGGAGCTAGTTAAGGGGATCGGGCAGATGCAGTCAGGGAAGGCACCGGGGCCGGATGGGTTCCCGGTGGAATTTTATAAAAAGTTTGTGGACCTAGTGGGCCCCTTGCTGGTGCGGACACTCAATGAAGCGTGGGAAGGGGGGACTTTGCCCCCGACGATGTCGCGGGCGCTGATCTCGTTAATTTTAAAGAGGGACAAGGACCCCCAGTAGTGTGGTTCATACAGGCCCATATCTCTCCTCAACATGGATGCTAAGGTGCTGGCAAAAATCCTGGCCATCAGGATAGAGGACTGTGTGCCAGGGGTTGTGCACGAGGACCAGACAGGTTTTGTGAAGGGAAGGCAGCTGAACACGAATGTGCGGAGATTGTTGAATGTCATCATGATGCCGCCGATTGAGGGGGAGGCAGAGATAGTGGTGGCGCTGGATGCGGAGAAGGCCTTCGATAGAGTGGAGTGGGGGTACCTATGGGAGGTGATGGGGAGGTTTGGATTTGGTGAAGGGTTCATTAGATGGGTAAGGCTGCTATATGAGGCCCCGATGGCGTGCGTGGCCACGAATGGGAGGAGGTCGGAGTACTTCCGGCTTTACCGAGGGACCAGGCAGGGTTGCCCCCTGTCCCCCTTGTTGTTGGCACTGGCAATCGAGCCGCTGGCGATGGCGTTGAGGGATTCAGAGAGGTGGAGAGGCTTGGTGCGAGGTGGGGAGGAACATAGGGTGTCGTTGTATGCCGATGACCTGTTACTGTATGTGGCGGACCCGGTGGGAGGGATGCCGGGGGTGATGGAGCTGCTAGCTGAGTTTGGGACCTTTTCAGGTTATAAATTAAATTTAGGCAAGAGTGAGGTGTTTGTGGTGCACCCTGGAGACCAGGAGGAAGGAATTGGTAGGCTCCCGCTTAGGCGGGCAGGGGAGAGCTTTAGGTACCTGGGGGTGCAGGTGGCCAGGGACTGGGGGACTCTTCACAAACATAATTTCACCAGACTTGTAGATCAGATGGAGGACGAGTTCAAGAGGTGGGACATGCTGCCATTGTCGTTGGCGGGGAGGGTACAGTCCGTCAAAATGACGGTGCTTCCGAGGTTCTTGTTCCTCTTTCAGTGCCTGCCCATCTTTATCCCCAGGGTCTTCTTTAGGAGAGTGACTAGCAGTATTTTGAGCTTTGTGTGGGCACATGGGACTCCGAGAGTGAAGAGGGTGTTCCTGGAGCGAGGAAGGGATAGAGGCGGGCTGGCCCTGCCCAACCTTCTGGGGTACTATTGGGTGGCCAATGTGTCAATGGTGCGTAAATGGGTGATGGAGGGGGGAGGGGCGGTGTGGAAAAGAATGGAGATGGCGTCATGTAGAGGTACGAGCCCGGGTGCCATGGTAACATAGCCGTTGCCGCTCTCCCCTAAGAGGTTTACCACGAGCCCGGTGGTGGCGGCGACCCTAAGAATCTGGGGACAGTGGAGACGGCATCGGGGGGAAACAGGGGGCTCGATGGAGGCTCCACTGGGTGGCAATCATCGGTTCATCCCGGGGAACAAAGATGGGGGATTTAGGGGGTGGCAAAGGGCGGGCATTAGTAAATTGAGGGACCTGTTTATTGGCGGGAGGTTTGCGGGCCTGGGGGAACTGGAAGATAAATTTGGGCTTCCCCAAGGGAACATGTTCAGATACTTGCAGGTAAAGGCGTTTGCTAGGCGACAGGTAGAGGGATTCCCTCTGCTGCCCTCGCGGGGGACGATGGACAGAGTGCTTTCGGGGGTGTGGGTCGGAGAGGGAAAGGTGTCTGACATCTATAAGGTAATGCAGGAGGTGGAGGAGTCGTCAGTGGAGGAGCTGAAGGCTAAATGGGAGGAGGAACTCGGGGAGCAGATAGAGGACGGGACTTGGGCGGATGCCCTGGAGAGAGTCAACTCTTCCCCCTCATGTGCGAGGCTTAGTCTCATCCAATTTAAGGTGCTGCGCCAGGCCCACATGTCCGGGACTAGGATGAGTAGGTTCTTTGGGGGTGAGGACAGGTGCACCAGATGTTCGGGGAGTCCAGCGAACCACGCCCATATGTTCTGGGCATGTCCAGCACTGGAAGAATTCTGGAAGGGGGTGGCGAGGACGGTGTCGAGGGTGGTTGGATCCAGGGTCAAACCAGGGTGGGGACTCGCGATTTTTTGAGTTGCGGTAGAGCCGGGAGTGCAGGAGGTGAAAGAGGCCGGTGTCCTGGCCTTTGCGTCCCTAGTAGCCCGACGAAGGATCTTGCTACAGTGGAAGGATGCGAGGCCCCCAAGTGTGGAGACCTGGATCAGTGACATGGCGGGATCTATAAAATTGGAAAGGGTCAAATTTGCCCTGAGAGGATCAATACAAGGGTTTAATAAACGATGGCAGCCTTTTCTGGACTTCCTGGCTCAAAGCTAGGTACCTTGGTCAATAACAGCAGCAACCCGGGGGGAGGGTGGTTGGAGGGGGGGGGGGGGGGGGGGGGTGTTCCTTATTGTAGTTTCTATTCTGTAACTTTATATTGTGTTAATTTGTGTTGTTAAAATGCTGTGTTGTTCATGGAGGTGGGGCGAATGTTTATGATTGCTAATATTATTGTTATTTTTGGTATTTTACTATGGTGCGTTATTGTTGTATAAATTCAAAATTTTTCAATAAAAATTATTTTTTAAAAAAAATTATGGGTGGCACGGTCGCACAGTGGTTAGCATTGCTGCCTCGCAGCACCAGGAACTGGGTTAGATTCTGACCTTGGGTGACTATCTGTGTGGAGTTTGCACATTCTCCCAGTGTCTATGTGGGTTTCCTCCAGCTGATCCGGTTTCCTCCCACAGTTCAAAATGTGCAAGTTAGGTGAATGAACCATGCTAAATTTCCACAAAGGTAAGGTGGGCGGTTACAGGATGGAGGTTAGGGCGGAGGGATAGGGTCTAGATAGGGTGCTCTTTCAGAGGGCCGGTGCAGACTCGATGGGCCGAATGGCCTTCTTCTGCACTGTAGACCTGCTATTAACCTTATAAATTCCAAGGAATACAACTCCAGTTTGTGTAAAAGCAAAATATGGTGGAAGCGAGAAATCTGAAATAAAAATAAAAATTGCTGGAAACCCTCAGCAGGTCTGGCCAGATCTGTGGAGAGAGAACCAAGAGTTAATGTTCCAGATCATGACCTTTCTTCAGAACTGGGAAAAATTAGAAATGCAATAACTTTTAAGTTGGTGAATAAGGAAAAAAAACAAAAGGGAAGTCTGTGAAAGGGCAGATGATGGGAGAAATGAAAGTGACAAAGGTCGGTGGGAATAGCCAAACGGTGTAGGACAAGTAAAGAAACAAAAGATGGGTCCAGAGGAGGTGTGAATGGCAGGATTATGAACAGCTGCCATCAGAAAGATTAAGACCAACAGATGCAAAGGAAAGGAAACAAAATGGTGGGGGTGGGTGGAGGGGTAGAGATTATGATCTGAAATTGTTGAACTCAGTATTGAGTCCTGACTATAAAGTGCCTAATTAAAAGTAACCCATTCCCCTGTCTTTTCCCCTTAGCCCTGCAATTTCTTTCTATTCGTAAAATTATCCTATATGGTACTTGCTGTACCTGCATACTAATTCATATGGTTCACAACCACGCCATCCACTGCTACCTCACAGCTCCAGGATCCTGGGTTCATTTCCGCCCTCGGGCGACTGCCTATGTGGAGTTTGCACTTTCTCCCCATGTCTGCATTGGTTTCCTCCGGGTGCTCCGGTTTCCTCCCAAAGATGTGCAGGTTAGGTGGATTGGCCATTTTAAATTATCAAAACGTTAGGTGGGGTTATGGGATAGGGTGGAGGCATGGGCTTAGGTAAGGTGCTCTTTCTGAGGGCCGGTGCATACCTGATGGGCAGAATAGTCTCCTTCTGTACTGTAAATTCTATAATCCTATATCCTTTTCCACATTTCTACTTCCATGACGCTCTCAGGCAGTGCATTCCACATGCCTGTGACCAAACGCATTAGGAATATAGGACTTATGAACTGGGTAGGCCATTCAGCGTTTTGAACCCGCGCCAGCATTCAAATAGATCATGGCTGACCTGATTATGATCTCAACTCAAGGCTCCTGTCTGCCCCATAACCCTTGACTCCCTTGTTTATCAAAAATCTACTCAGCTTCGAATAAATTCAATGACCCAACCTCCACATCTTTCTGAGGAAGAGAATTCCACAGACTAACCGTCCTCTGAGATAAAAAAATAATCCTCATCTCCATCTCAAAAAAATAGGCCTCTTATTCTTAAACAGTGTCCGCTAGTTCTAGTCTCCCCTACAAGAGCAACAGCCTCCCAGCAGCAACTCTGTCAGGTTCCTTCAGGATCTTATTTGTTTCTATAAGATCACTTCTCATTCTTCTAAACTCCAATGGGTATAGATCCAACCTGTTCAACCTTTCTTCATAAGAGAAGCCCTTCACTCCTGGAGTGAACCTTCTCTGACTGCTTCTCACACAGTTATACCCTTATTCAAATAAGGCACCCAAAACTGTACACACTCCAGATGTGGCCTCACCAAGTCCCTGTACAGCTGCAGTGAAACTTTCCTACTTTTATATTCTATTCTGCTAGCATTAAACACCAACATTCCATTTGCCTTCTTAATGACTTGCTGTACCTGAATACTAATTCATATGGTTCACGTACCACGCCATCCAGATCCACAAGGTTCCACAATCTCTTCATTAAAATAGTATACGGCTTTGCTATTCTTCCTGCTAGTTTCCCCTGGTACTCGTCCCTTCTGCCAATACATTCTGTCTAGACCCCTAATGATTTAAACCTCCCCTATCAAATGTCTTCTCTACCCATATTTTTCCAGTGTCAATTAATTTTGACCTGGATTAGTGTCTCTAAATCTTTTCTCACCAGTGATGTTTGGTTGACTGGTCTCTAGCTGCTAAGTTCATCACTCCCGAGGGGCGCAATTCTCCCAAAAGGGAACAAAGTCCCATAACAAGGCCGTTTAGCCATGTGTATCCCACTGCTCGCAGTACCGAGAAACACATGGCTATTCAACGTGACTTGCGCTGTGTAAGGGGCCTGAACGGGGAACGGGGAGCCGAGGTCATGCTTAATCCCATTTTATACAGTGGGGAGCTCTGCTCTCTAGAACTCCCAGTGTAGCGAGAGATCGGGATGCTTTTCCGGCGGAGCGTGGCCAATGTATCGTGCCCGAGGTGTATGATATTCAACGGTCTAGTCCTCTGGCACTACTGCCATAACTAAGGAGGATTGGAAAATTATGGCCAGTCCTTATATCTGTGAACAAGCAGATGCATTCCATCCAGACTAGACAATTTTTCTACTTAAAGTACCTTTTTATTATCTCTTTTTTTCACCTCACCTGATTTCTTTAACATCGCTTTTATTTTGCCAGTCTTGGCAGCATCCTCTTCTTTAGTTAAGACAGATGCAATGTATTCATTTTGTACTTCAGTGTTGCTTTCTGCCTCCCATACGAAGATCTTTTTGGTTCCTTATTAGCCCTACCTTCCTTTTTCTGTTTGCACTTTAGGTTTCTTTTCATGTCACTCATCAATCTATTTTTATATGTTCTCTTTGCCTCACTTACTTCCCTTTTCTGTTCACCCCTGTACTTTCAGTTTGATTATCCACTGAATTATGAACCAATTTGTCATGAACCTCCTTCTGTTTCATTTAAATCTCTAGATCTTTAGCCATGCAGAGAGCTCTTGCAGCACGGTAGCCTTGTGGACAGCACAATTGCTTCACAGCTCCAGAGTCCCAGGTTAGATTCCGGCTTGGGTCACTGTCTGTGTCGAGTCTGCACAACCTCCCCGTGTGTGCGTGGGTTTCCTCCGGGTGCTCCGGTTTCCTCCCACAGTCCAAAGATGTGCAGGTTAGGTGGATTGGCCATGATAAATTGCCCTTAGTGTCCAAAATTGCCCTTAGTGTTGGGTGGGGTTACTGGGTTATGGGGATAAGGTGCAGGTGTTGACCTTGTGTAGGGTGCTCTTTCCAAGAGCCGGTGCAGACTCGATGGGCCGAATGGCCTCCTTCTGCACTGTAAATTCTATGATATCTATGATAAAAGCCCTTATGTTCCAAACACCCTGCCTTCCCACCCCTTCACCCACCGCTAGTGACAGCGCATCTAGTCTATTTCCCAACCATCTTCTTTTTGAATGGCTACCATTGCTAATTTATTCTTTTGCCTGCCAACCCCCTATTCCATTCCACCTGGAACCATGGAATCCTTACAGTGCAGAAGGAGGACATTTGGCTCATTGTGTCTGCACAGACCCTCTGAAAGAGCATCCCACCGAGGCCCACTGCCTCCCAATCGCATAACCCCACCTAACCTTTGGACACTAAGGGGCACTAAAGGGCAGCACGGTAGCATGGTGGTTAGCATAAATGCTTCACAGCTCCAGGGTCCCAGGTTCGATTCCCGGCTGGGTCACTGTCTGTGCGGAGTCTGCACATCCTCCCCGTGTGTGCGTGGGTTTCCTCCGGGTGCTCCGGTTTCCTCCCACAGTCCAAAGATGTGCGGGTTAGGTGGATTGGCCATGCTAAATTGCCCGTAGTGTCATTAAAAAGTAAGGTTAGGGGGGGGGGGGGTTGTTGGCTTACGGGTATAGGGTGGATACGTGGGTTTGAGTAGGGTGATCATTGCTCGGCACAACATCGAGGGCCGAAGGGCCTGTTCTGTGCTGTACTGTTCTATGTTCTATGTTCTAATTTAGTGTGACCAGTCCACCTAACATGCACATCTTTGGACTGCGGGTGCCGTGGTTAGCACTGCTGCTTCGCAGCACCAAGGATCTGGGTTCGATTCCGGCCCCGAGTCACTTTCCATGTGGAGTTTGCACGTTCTCCCCGTGTCTGAGTGGGGGCCACCCCCACAACCCAAAGATGTGCAGCTGTGATGATCTACCACTGTATATATGTGTGTGCTTGCATTAGGGGATGTACGACAGTACCTGTATTACAGGTTTTCCGGTAAGCCCCTGCCGGCTAGCTCCGCCCGCAGGGAGCAGTATAAATATTCATAAGTTTCCCTGAGATGCCATTCTACAGCTGCAGCCGAAGGAATAGCATCTCACTGTAATAAAGCCTCTCTTGTACCGATTCGAGTCTTTGTGTGCAATTGTTAGCGCCACAGCAGTGTAGGTGGATTGGCCACGCTAAATTGCCCCTTAATTAGAAAAAAAGAATTGGGTACTCGAAATTTATATTTAAGAAAATATTTGGACTGCGGGAGGAAATCAAAGCAACCAGGAGTGGGAGGAAATATAGTCTCCACACAGATAGTCACCTGAGGCCGGCATTGAACCTGAGTTCTTGGAAAAGTGCTAACCACTGTGCCACCCTAGATTCCTTACTGAACTTACTGGACTAGATCCCTTAGTGAACTCACTGAAATTAGTCCTCAAGTTGAGTATATTTGCATCTGATTTTGTTTTTCCTTCTTCCGTTACTACGCAAATTATATTGCGATCCAATTTTACCAAATGATCTCCACTGAAACATGCTCCAGTTACACAATATCGTTCACAGAACTTGATCCAGTATTGCTCTCTTTCTCATTGGGGTAGTAACATATTGATCGTATTCTCTTGTGCACATTTCTGAAATTCCTCCCCGTTTTCCCCCTTCATATTTTCCTATTCCCAATCTACTTTAGGATAACCAAAAAAAAAAAACAATTATTGGTAAAGTTTTTGCACCTTTCTGCATTTTACATGAAAACTTTCTCCTCAATCACCTCCCCATTATTTATCACTACACTGTACGCCCAGAAGCATAAAAGCTCCCTAATTTCATAATCCTAACCGAATACATTCTGTCTTTGAATTCAGTACAGCATCCCTTTCTAGTGCTGCAAGCAGTACCGTTTCCAATTGTGCCACCCTATCTTTATGTCCTTCCTCAACTGAGTACATTGTAGCCAGGCATGTTAAGAACCGATCGATCCCTCTTCTTGTTAAACCAGATCTCCATTGTTGCTGCCATACCATAATCCAGTCTGGCTACTTGCCTCTTTTCCTCACCAACATTTTAAAACCATTTTCATGCATTTGCACTGAAGCCCTCTTACCTATTTTAGTTGGCCTTGAATTCCTCCCCACACATGGCCTTGCCTGATTCCTCTTATTTTAAAACTGCTCTTTATTCATTTTGTTTCATTAATCGTCGGCCTGTCAATGACTACCTCACCCCCATTTACCATTTACTTTGGTACTTTCCCATCCCGTTTCCCTGGCGGACATTTAATTTCAGTTTTGGGGGATTGTCCATAATCCATGAACATGGGAAAATGAGTTTGGCAGTAGATTTCCTGTGTGTGAAGCCACAGAGGTTTGACAAGAGAATCTTCAGGTATGGCAGGGTTAGATTGTAGTGTCAATTGGATTACGGCTTGCAGTCATAATTTAGTCTCGATTTTAAAGTTGCACATTACAACCTTATTTTATATTTATTATTATATTTATTGTGAAACAACCAATTTAAACTTGTCATCCTATATTTAAACCCTTCCATAAAGTGCCTCAATTGGAGGCGGAGGTGGAGAAAGATGTAATTACAGCATCATAATTTAACTTTGACAATTTCACTATAAATATATTGGAATTTATCATGGAAAAAGTTGACCGAATGATATGTAGGTTTATGTTTTTGTTTAATATTTAGAGACATCTCCTGCCCCATGGTCATTAAGTATCATACTACCTTTAACAATTTCAAAACTGCTTGCCTGAAAGATATGGCCCACATTTATTTAAATGTTTCCTGCTGTCGTAATTTCATTCTGCTCATCATCTCGATAGTTATCTGTTTAAAGAACCTTTTGCATGTAAATTTGTTATAAACAATGTGATGAAAAGGGTTTCCTTTACTCCACAACAGGCTGGTATTGGGTGTCACAGATAACTGTGGGTGTCTCTCTCCTGCAGGTGTTAAAAACCACGACCCGGAAGTGAAATGAAATGAAAATCGCTTATTGTCACGAGTAGGCTTCAATGAAGTTACTGTGAAAAGCCCCTAGTCGCCACATTCCGGCGTGTGTTCGGGGAGGCTGGTACAGGAATTGAACCATGCTGCTGGCCTGCCTTGGTCTGCTTTAAAAGCCAGCGATTTAGCCCTGTGTGCTAAACCAGCCCCTGTCGCACTGGGGCAGCTTCGCAAGAGAGGGGTCAAGTCTCACTGTTTATACCTAACCAGTGAGGTTGGCCTTATGCCACACCAGTTACCTTGACTGCCACCTACGCCTGTGTGTCTCTCTCCTGTGATGGTGAAATGTCGCCCGGAAGCGCCCCACTAGTGCAACTTCACAAGAGAAAGAGAAAGAGGGACCACTGTTTATTCCTGACCAGTAGCCTCTCTTGAGTGAGTGTGTTCAAAGCACTCGGATTCCCTTTTCCGGTCCTTGACTACGGGATTATGTCCTGGCAATTATTGTGACTTGACCAGAGTGGACAGTGAAAGGAAGGTGAGAACCACAATAATGGTAGTTTTAAAATAATTGATTTATTCAAGAGAAATGAAGTCTTCTGCAACTCAGATTAACCCACACACACCAATTATGAAATACTATGTGTAAAACAAGAGACTAAACGGCACATTGAAAATTCTTACAGTTTACACAGATTTACTTTAGCGACGCAAACACAGATACATTCACTCACCCACCCCAAACCTCAACAAGCTATACTATTTGGGAGTTTTCTGTGAGCTGGAGGAATATACTCACCGCTCCAGGGACAGGATAGTTAAAACAAACGTTGACACAGATTTCTTTAGATCTTCTTCCAAGCCGTCTAGTCCTTGCGGCTGTTGCTCCTTCAGTTCTTGTGGTCTCTTTTCAGCCAGGCGAAGCGTGTGTCAGGCATGAGAGTAGAGTTCCTTTTTGGAGAGTAGAGTTCTTGCAGGAGAGTAGAGTTCCTTGTTTTTCTCACAGTTCCTCAGACTTGACTTTTTAAGGGCAAAACCCTGAATGGGTCAAACACTGACCCTCCCACAGGTGAGTTCCAGGACAAAGGAAGCCTTTCTGATTGTTGACAGAATGGAAGTGATCAAGTTCCCCAATCACAAGGGGCGCGATTCTCCGCCCCCCACGACGGGTCGGAGAATAGCGGGAGGGCCTTCCCGACATTTTTCCCGACCTCCCGCTATTCCCCCCCCCCCCCACGGCCGCCCCACGACACGAATCGTTTTTTTTACGGCGAGCAGCGATTCTCCCTTATCCGATGGGCCGAGTTCACGAACCTGCTCTCACCGTTCGTGAAAACGGCCGCAAAGTGCCGTTCTCGAGAACCATGGCACCGATTGGCACGGCCGCACCACGGCCGTGCCAAGGGTGGCATGGGCCCGCGATTGGTGGGCACCGATCGCGGGCAGCGGGTCCGAACCCCGCGCACTCTTTGTTCCTCCGCCGCCCCGCTGGATCAGTCCGCGGGGCGGCTGAGGGGCATAATGGACCGCGCATGCGCGGCTTTCACGCATATGCGTGATGATGTCATCCGCGCATGCGCGGGTTGGAGCCGTCCAATCCGCGCAGGCGCGGCTGACGTCATCGTGTGCGTCAGCCGCCGTTACCCTTGGTGCGCGGGCTTAGCGAAGTTCGCTAAGCCTGCGATGCCGTGGTTCACGGGGCCCCGCTGCTAGCCCCGACCGGGGAGCAGAATCGGGTCCCGGGAGGGGGCGCGGAGGCTGCCGTGAAACACGGCCAGTTTCACGGCAGCCTTCACGACTCTCCGCATTTGCGGATAATCGCGCCCAACGTGTCATAATGTAATTTGATTTTAATCAGTGCCCTTACAAAATAGCTTGCAATGTCTCTGGTTTCTGCTGGTCTCTTGATAATGGTCGCTGGAACCAACTTTGTTATCTCCTTAAGGTATTGTGCTTCCGTCTGGTCAGGACAATAAGTGATTTGCATTTCAACTGCCCCATGTCTCTTGATGAGATTGGGCTGTTTCATGACTCATGGCCTGTTTGTCTTGATTCCGTTGTCTGCCTGATCTGCTCATTTAAAATGGAATGTCCTGTTCCATGTCCAGTTTATTTTGGTCCATTGATGAATTTGCTACAACTTACAACAAGTACCTATGCCATGGCATCTTGCAATGGCTGAGTGCAGGTTGGAGACAGGGATACAACAGTTTGCCTTTTTTTTCGGTCCAACCTTCACTCCCTGCAAGTGCGGATCCTCACGTGGCTGCTTCAGAGCAACTTTTACAAATACTGTATATCTTGGCAGCAACAAATGCAGTATTTAAATTTGCGACGAGGATCAGGAGTAGGTTGGGGTGGCTCTAATGGCCGAAAGCAGATTAAGATGGGGTGTGGGTTATTTGACAAGTACGGCAGTTACATATGCAACTTGGCAGTGGAGGTCTGACATTGGAGTGGATACAGTTCTTCAAAGTTTTTTATTTGTTCCCTGTCTTCTTTGTTCTTTTTTGGGTTTTGCACAGTAGTTCTCTCCATTTTGTGCTCCTGCTTTTGCCTTTTGTTTTGCTTTGTGTCTCTCGCTTCTGGTTCTCTTGTCTCCCGCATCTCTTTGTCTCCCACAACCTTATCCTTTCACCTTTTCTCTTCTCTTCTGTTTAGTGAGACAGTGGACAAACCACTGAAAGAGCTAATTATCTCTGAATTATTCTTGGGATGTGAGCTTTGCTGGCAAAGACCACATTTATTGCCCGTCACTATTCGAGCATTTGGCGGTGAGCTACCTGCAACTGAGAGTCTTGCTTAGCCATTTCAAAGGGCAGTCAAGAATCAATGACCTGGAGTCACATGTAGGCCAGGCCAGGTAACGATGACAGATTTTCTTCCCTAAAGGGCATCAGTAAACCTGATTGGTTTTGACTTTGGTTAGGCTATTGATTATTATTAATGAGACTAATAGAATAGATTTAACTTTTGCCAGCTACCATGGTGGGATTTGAACTTTTGTTTTCAGACAATTCATCCAGATCATTGGTTTATCAGTCCAGTAACATTGACACAGTGCCACCATCCAGCAGGTGCTGGATGGCGACAGACGATAACCTGACCAAAATGCACAAAAGCTATGTATGAGCTTGTGGTTAAAGATAGTGGAGAAAACAATGAATCAATAACCTAACTGCATTTGCCTTTATGTAGGTTGATTAGTTTGACTTGCTGGTTGGCTAGAGTGTGATACAAAATAACATCAACAATGGGTATGGGTTGAATCCCCACACTAGCTGTGGTACTGCATGGAAGAGCTGTCTCTCTGCCTTGCCCCATGCTTATTGCAGAGTCCTGGCCCTCAATTATTTATACTTGTCACTAACAGAGAGTGAAACTTACGGATCCTCGTGGACTATGGCTTACTAGACTTTATAAAACTGTGCCCTTTTAAATGAACCTCTGAATGCCGATTGAAATGTACTTTATGTATGCTGCATGTCCTGCTTGAACAAATGTTGGAAATGTATGTTCAGGATATCCCCACCCATATTTCTGCATTCAATTCCAATTCATTCAGGAACCATTTCCTGCCCTACATTTCTTTCCCCTGAACATGTCAGTGGCCCGAAAGGAGCTGAGGCCCAGTGTTTTGAGATTGATGGCTGTGGTCGGCAACGTTTTTATTGTATTTGTTCCACAAGATTTGGAGCCGACTATTACAATTGATTCCATAAACTGGTAGGTAGGGACATGGCGGATTTATTGAGATAGGATAGCCTTCCCCTATCATTGGCAGGCCGGGTGCAGACAGTTAAGATGAACACTTCGCCGCGGTTTTTATTTTTATTTCAGTACGTACTGGTCTTATTGCCAAAGTCATTTTTAATGGGGGTGGAATAGTTGATTTTGTCGTTTGTGTGGGCAGGTAAGGTGGCAAGGATTAGGAGAACGGTACTTCAGAGAGGGCAACAGTCAGGGGGCCTGGCCCTTCCAAGCCTGTTGTACTATTATTGGGCGGTGAACACTGAGAAAGAGCAGGGCTGGAGCAGAGAGACGAAGGCTTTGTGGGTGAGGGTGGAGCCAGGCTCTTGTAAGGTTGCGGGCGCTGGCAACGCGCCACTCCCGTTTGCCCAGGGAAGTATTTGGGGAGTCCACTGGTGGTGGCCATGCTGAACATATGGAGGCAATTTCGGCAGCACTTTAGGTTGGGGGTGGGATCAAAGTTGGTGCCGTCCGAGGGAACCACGGGTTTAGCCAATGAGGGTGGATGCTAGGTTTCGGGGTTGGGAGGAGCGAAGGGTGATGGAAATGAAGGACCTATTTTTAGAAGAGTGATTTGCGAGTTTGGAGGAGTTGGGGGAGAGGTTTGGGATCCCCAGGGGGGAGGTTTTTAAATATATATGCAGGAGCGGGATTTCACAAAAAAAGGTTTTCCTGACTTTTCCAGTAGCCTCTCCTCGTTACTGTAGAGGGTGCTATTGGTGATGTGAGTGGCTGGGGGTGGGGGGTCATCTCGGCGATCTACGGGAGGATTTTGGAGGAGGATATGGCATCTCTGGAGGGGGTTAAGGCCAAGTGGGAGGAGGAAGTAGGGATGGTGCCTTGAGGTGCTGCGGGGGGTGAATACCTTAACCGCATGTGCGAGGCTGGGGCTGATACAGCTGTAACTTCATTGAAGCCTACTTGTGACAATAAGCGATTATTAAAGGTGATACATAGAATGCACCTGACGAAGTTGAGGATGAGCCAGTTGTTTCAGGGGATGGGGAACAGTGTGGCAGGGACCTGGCCAATCACGTACATATGTTTTAGTCTT
The DNA here is from genome assembly GCF_902713615.1 of Scyliorhinus canicula. Lineage (NCBI taxonomy): Eukaryota > Metazoa > Chordata > Chondrichthyes > Carcharhiniformes > Scyliorhinidae > Scyliorhinus > Scyliorhinus canicula. Next base: position 181,325,402 of record NC_052153.1, on the reverse strand, counting down.
GCCCGAAGTTGGAGAAATTTTGGAGGTCGTATTTAAAAATAATTTTAGTGTACCCAATTCATTCTTTCCAATTAAGAGGCAATTTGGCGTGGCCAACCCACCTACCCTGCACATCTTTGGGTTGTTGGGGTGAAACCCATGCAAACACGGGGAGTATGTGCAAACTCCACATGGATAGTGACCCAGAGCCGGATCAAATCTGGGACCTCGGCGCTGTGAGGTAGCAATGCTAACCACGGCACCACCGTGCTGCCCTGGAGGTCATTCTTCAGCACCATGTCAGTGATATTGCACGTAGATTTGGAGCCCAGTCCCCTGGGGGCCATATTTGGGGTGACGGATTTGCTGGAGTTGGGGCAGCACGGTGGCGCAGTGGTTAGCATTGCTACCTCACGGAGCCGAGGTCCCAGGTTCGCTGCCGGCTCTGGGAACCTGTCTGTGTGGAGTCTGCACATCCTCCCTGTGTTTGCGTGGGTTTCGCCCCCACAACACAAAGATGTGCAGGGAAGGTGGATTGGCCACGCTAAGTTGCCCCTTAATTGGAAAAAATGAATTGGGCACTCTAAATTTATATTTTAAAAAATTATTTGAAAAAGGATTTGCTGGAGTTGCCGACGGGAGAAAGGGCGGATGTTTTAGTATTCGCCTTGTTGATCGCTCGCAGGCAGGTCCTGTTGAGGTGTAGGTCAATTTCTTCACCCTGTGTCTTGGTGTGGCTGGGTGATCTAATGGAGATTTTGTATTTGGAAAATGTGTAATTTGCTTTGGGGGGGTGGGGGTGGGGGGGGGGGCAAATGAGCGGTTCCACAAGAGATGGGGTGGGGTGGGGGGGGGGGGGGGGGCAAATGAGGGGTTCCACAAGAGATGGGGTTGTTCGTATTACATTTCAAGGAGGTGGGTTTCCATCAACTGGTCAAAGTGGGTTGTTTGGTTGAGGGTTTTGGGTGCGGGGGTGGTTGTGCTGGTTTTACTTTGTCATGTTGTGTGTTTCAAATGTTAAAATATCAAGAACTTGAATAAAAATTTAAAAAGAACAATTGATAATTGAGTTCTAAAGCAATGTGTACTCACAAAAGCACATTACATTCATGAAATACTTCAGAAATGTAATCACTGTTGTAATGTAGCAAATGCAACACCTTATTGTACACGGCAACGTAAAGAAGAACGGTTTTGAACTAAATTCCAAACATGTAATAATGAATTTGAATTAGTTTGAAATGTCATAACTTAATTTAGGTAGCTCGAGGAAGGGCGAGGGAAAATTATTTTATTTTTATTTATTTTGGACTTATGGCTACGGCATGTTAGGTGCAGGTCGTGTGTTTGGTGGCTCCTGTCCGGTCTGTCTTTTATGGCCTTTTTAGCCAGTTTTTGGTGAAGATTTATTGATGGGGAGTTGTAGGGAGTCTTAGGGCACTTATAGAAATGCAAAAGCCAGCAAGAAGAATCTTGGGAAGAAGGCAGTGAGTGAAGGTCTGCCACCGGTCTGTGTCTAGGGGTGCAGCAGGAGGAAAGATGGTGGGAGAGACCATGCCAATTACGGTGGAGAAGATGATGGAGATGATGGCTGGTGAGTTTGAACAGCTGTTCTCAAAGCATTTAGAAAAGCAACCCCAATTACCCAGCTTGTGCATCTTTTCCAACTTGCCTGTGTGTGTATGTAGAGGGTCAGTGAGTTAAGTGGGGGGGGGGGGGGGGGGGGGCATTAAAGATTAGATAGTAGGTAACCAGTTGTATATGTTGCCTATTTAATTATAGTTATTGTTAATAATAAAAAAGTTAATTGTGTTTAATTTACAAACCTGGTAGTTATCGGGCAGCAAAAGACCTTGGGTATTTTAAAATAAAAGTTCATTCAACTGTGTTGCAACTCTGAGTCAAGTGGGGCTAGAATTTACTACACAATAGCCCAGGGTGTCGGAACAATATATGATTACCATTTGAATCCTTCCAATTGAGTTTCCGCCTCTTCCCCATGACTGGAACAGCGCTTAGCAAAATCACAAATGACTTCCTATGTGACTGTGATGCATGTAAACTTGTGCTTCTCAACCTGTTTGTAGCTTTTGACACAATTGACCACACGATCCTCTTCCAATGCCTTTGCACTGTCAGCCAGCTGGGTGAGACTGCTCTCGCCTGATTCCATTCTCATCAGTCCAATTGTTGCCACAGAATAAATGAAAATCGCTTATTGTCACAAGTAGGCTTCAAATGAAGTTACTGTGAAAAGCCCCTAGTCGCCACATTCCGGCGCCTGTTCGGGGAGGCTGGTACAGGAATAACTTGCAATGGCTTCTCTTGTTCCCACACTGTCACCTCTAGTGTCCTTCAGGGCCTATCCTTGGTCCTCTTCTATTTTTAATCTATATTTTGCTCTCGGTGGCATCATCCAAAGACATATTTGTTTTCATGTGTACCATGGTGACACCCAACTCACTCTCATACCACCTTTCCTGACTCCCCGACTGTCTGTCGCTAAGTTATCTGACATCCAATAAGGGAGGAGCCAAAATTTGTGTCAATGACATCGGGAAGGCTGCTACATTATTGTCAGCCTCTGCTGCAATCTCCGTTCCTTAACTATTATTGCACAAGTGAATAGCACTGTGGCTTCACAGCTCCAGGTTCGATTCCCAGCTGGGTCACTGTCTGTGAGGAGTCTGCACGTTCTCCCCGTGTCTGCGTGGGTTTCCCCCGGGTGCTCCGGTTTTCTCCCACAGTCCAAAGACATGCAGGTTAGGTAGATTGGCCATGAGAAATTGCCCTTAGTGACCAAAAAGATTCGGAGGGGTTATTTGGTTACGGGGATAGGGTAGAAGTGAGGGCTTCAGTGGGTCAGTGCAGACTCGATGGGCCGAATGGCCTCCTTCTGCACTGTATGTTCTATGTTTCTTTCTCCCTGGCAACAGTCTTGACATTAAGCCCGTTTTTTTGCAATCTTGGGGGTCATGTTTGATCTCAAGATGAGCTTAATTTGTTCCATAAGTAGGACCACCTATTTCCACCTGATTTATATCACCAGGCTTCATCCTGTCAAGGCTCAACTCCAGATGAAGTCCTTATTCATGCTATCATTACCTCTAGACTTAACTAATCCAAATCACTCCTGGGTGGTGTCTCACATTCTACCCTGTTTAACTATGAGGGTACCCAAAATACTGCTGCCCTTGTCTTAACTCGCAGCCAGTCTCATTCCTTTATCACCCCCGTGCTCGCTGACCACACTGACACCAGAACAAACAATGTCTGAATTTTGAATTGCGCATCCTTGTATTCAAATCTCACCACAGCTTGACCCTACTTACTTTAGTAAGAAGTCTTACAACACCAGGTTAAAGTCCAACAGGTTTGTTTCAAACACGAGCTTTCGGAGCACGGCTCCTTCTTCAGGTGAATGAAGAGGAGCTCTTTAGGAGCCGTGCTCCGAAAGCTCGTGTTTGAAACAAACCTGTTGGACTTTAACCTGGTGTTGTAAGACTTCTTACTGTGCTCACCCCAGTCCAACGCCGGCATCTCCACATCATGGCTACTTACTTTAGTAATCTCTTTCAGCCCCACAACCCTCCGAGATCCCACTCCTCATTCTGGCTTCTTGTGCACTACTGATTTTAACTGGAGGCTGCCTTGAATTGCCTTGGCTGTAAACTCGTTCCCTCCCAATACCTCTCTACCTTGCTTTGAGGCTTTAAGACACTCTTTAAAACCTACCACTTTGATCAAACTTTGAGTCATCTGACCTACCATCCCCCTTATGTGGCTCTGTGTCATAATCCCCTGTGAAGCGCCTTGAGGAGTTTCAAGTTAAAGGCGCTATATGAATATCGATTTTTGTTGTTGATTAACTTGGAGGGTAACCTTTCAGCGATGGTGTTCACACATGTACTTAATAACCTTCTAGGTGGTGCAAGTTGCGGGAGGGAGCCTTGGCGAGTTCTTGTCCCTGCTAAGGAATTATTTCATGGTCCTAAGTCCCAATCGTTTGTTTACTGACGCAAACGAGGGGTTCTAACATATTACACACGTTCTTTTTTGTATCCAACTTTTGTTCTGTACATTTTGAATTCTCTCTCGAACGACAGCTGGAGAATAAATAAGAGGCGGCTGCTCCAGTACAACTGTAAATGTCTCGCAACGATTTTTTTCTTCCCCTGTGCTTCCTGTTAACGTCACACCAAGAACTGTAATCCATTATGTGTGGTATTGCAGGCCCAGACAGACCCCTTCCTACTGCAGGATCAGCCATTGTGCTTTTTTTGTCAACTCAGTCGCCTCGACTTTCCCTACTCAGTGCCTTACAATAGGCTTTTTAAAAAAAACAATCGCAATTTGCTACGTCTCTGAGGCAGGATCTTTGTTTTTAAACTTAACTTTTACATTGCCAGTCTCTGAACTACATTTACTGGGTTCGCGCGTGTGATCTGAGAAATAAAAGTGCAACGTTCCTCTCCATCGTTGCCAAACATGCGGGGTCGGCCACAGAATTCATGCGACCAGCCTCACCGTGTTTACCCGTTTAAAAAGTACCGAGCCTTGGGATGTGAAATATTGCCGGGTGCAGAACAAAGTAAACAGGAAGAGAAGCCGTGGCAATGGTTACAAAGTGGTAACTAGGAACACACACGGACATAGCATATAATGTGGCAGCGATTTCAACTCCACCGGTACAGCATTTAGAGCCACTAACACACAAAGAGGAAAACTCCCAACGATTTTAATTTCTTAAGACGTGTGCTGGGGCACTGGCCCGTTCGCTTCTCTCTGCTTCTAACACAAAGAGCACGCCTTCAGTTTACAATTTGAATTGTGCACACCATTTTTAAAAAATGTTCATTTGTTTCCTGCTATGGCCACGACACTCGCCCTACTGAAAAGCGAGGCGTCGACTGCTGAGCAAAAAAAATTTGAAAAAAAAGTGCTTGGCTCATTTGTTTTTTCTCTTTTCCCTCCACCCCACACACAAACACACTTCTTCCGCGTTGGGTGCGCGCACACGCCACCCCGCGGCATTCTGGGACTAGCAGTTCTCTCCGCCCGGCGGCAGGGGCACGTGACGTGCGCGGCGGAGCCATGGGAAGAACTACAGCTCCCGCGGTGCAGCGCGGCACAGGCCCCGCCCCCTTCCCGGGTTTGGAACGCTGGTAATGTATCAATGCAGGGGCATTATTTCCTGATTCCATTTGGAACGTTGGTACATGGCAACAGCTGTTCGCCAGAAGCAGCCCGAACACTGCAGTCAAAGTCTGCCTGCAGCGGGCGGACGGCAATGTAATTTATTATATTTTGCTGTTGTGTGTGTTTTTTGTTTCCATTCTCTCCCCCTCCTCCTTTTACATTTTTATTTGAAAAGGGGAGAAAGAGCGTGTGGAATACGTACGTTGCGTTACTATCCATTTAAGCTCGAGGTTTGTATTGTACGAGTGTCCAAGGCTGAATGAAAACACCATACTTTAATCCCGGTGGCTAATTTTCTTTTTCTTCTCCGCACCCCCCCATCCCCTTTTAAAAAAATCTCCTCTACAAAGACGCGCATTATCGGCGCGAGAAAGCGAATAATTTGTTGTATAGGGCTTCGCATGGAACAGCTCGGCCATTGTGAGCTTCTCAGAGTTGTATTTTTTGTTTAAGAACAAGAATTAAACCCCCCTCCCTCCCACTGCGAAAGTTGCAATGTGAGTTCTTTAACCCGCCGTTAAAGAGACACTTTCTGCCATATTGAATTCTGTGTGTATGCATATTAGATATATATAGAAAGTGAGTTTTTTTTTCGTTGTTTGTTGTGGAGCTGAGTGCTGCCGCTGGCCTCGAACCCACACAGTTGCATTGAGTTGATAGACCCGTTCTCTGAAAGGGGAGGGAGGTTGTTTGAGGAGGGAAAGAAGAAAAGGATTCAAAAGGGGGGGTGTGGAAAATAAAATGAACGGTTTTAGTACCGAAGAAGACAGCCGGGATGGCGGCGCCGGAGCTCCAGGATTTGGCCACATTTGTTGTCTGGTTGATGATGGAGAGAGGTGCAACCGCCCTGCCGGCAACGCCAGCTTTAGCAAGAGGATCCAGAAAAGTATTTCACAGAAGAAACTCAAACTGGAAACCGACAAGAACGTAAGTCTGTTGATTCTTAATTATTTATGTTCGGCCAAGTGTCCAAAGTAACATTGTCAATAAAGGATGGGGAGCAATTTTTATTATCTTGTGATTGTGACAAGATTTGTCATGAGGTCCATCAAAGGCCTGAAACATAGTAGATTTCAACACCCTGTGGCGACTTAACCTGCCAACAAGCGAATCAGTCTATTAAAAATTAAAAGATCCGGTCGGGATATGTAGCTGTTTGTCCTATATCTTAGTTGTAAGCGAACAGATTTTCTACACGCTGCTGTGTTTAAACTCGCGTCAATTGTACGTCTGTTGTGACCTACAGTTTAACATTGGGGATATCTGGTGCCACAAGAGTGAACGTCGTCCTGACGTGAGTGAAGTAGTTTCCTCGAGGCAAAACGTTACATTGGCAGAGTTGGTAAACTGTGGGCTGCCCGGATTTGGAAGAAGATCATCGTAACAGTTCAAGAAAGCTCTCCAGCTTTGATTCTTGACTTGTTCTGCTGTAGCTAATGTCATCGGGGACAATAGTAAGCGAGGCTTACCATTGACTGGTATAAAAGTAAGGGAAATCACCCGGGGGGGTGGCTCCTGGATTGGTGCAATCCTGGATTGACCCAAATGGAACACAGGAACAGGAGAAGGCCATTCAACCCCTCAAACCTATGGTCATCCACTTGAGGTCGTGCCTGACCTGTGATCACAAATTTGCCTTTTCCCCATATCCCTTAATTCTTTTGGATAACAATCTAGCAACATTAAATTTTAAATCACAAGTGATTGGAGCAGATTTTTGATGTCAAGGGATATGGGGGGAGAGAGGGAATGTTGAGTTAAAGCAGATGGTCAGCCATGATGATATTGAATGGTTAAGCAGGCTCGAAGGGTTGCACGGTCCAGATTTCCGATGTCTAGAGAGTTCCAAATTTCTAGCACCCTTTTTGTGTAGAAGTGTTTCCAGACTAAACTCCTGAAAGATCTGGATTTAATTTTCTGACTGCCTCCTAGTTGGAGGCTCCCTAATGAGCAGAAGTTTCCGTGTATAAGAGATACTTGTGCTTGAGTTGCCCTCCTGGTCAAATAGCCCACTGAAGTGCAATCTAGTCTCACACAGAAAGAGATTTTTGGATTGCATTTTGTTTATTGTCACGAGGTACAGTGAAAAGTATTTTTCTGCGAGCAGTTCAACAGATCTAAGTACACGAAAATACATAATAGGGCAACACGAGGTACATAATGTAACTACATAGACACCGGCATCGGGTGAAACATACAGGGGTGTGTTAATCAATTCAGTCCATAAGAGGGTCATTTAGGAGTCTGGTAACAGCGGGGAAGAAGCTGTTTTTGAGTCTGTTCATGCGTGTTCTCAGACTTTTGTATCTCCTGCCCAAGTTACCACTTGTTCGAGCTGAATGCGGGCTATGGAACTGTAGTGAGACTGGGTGAGTTGGTTCTGTATGGGAGGTCTGGGGAAGAACCAAAGGAGGGCATTAGAATTTTTAGATGTGATATTTTGGGGAAAGAAACAGAAGTTGCATTGTGCTTTCCTGAGCTCAGGCCGGCCCGACGCACTTCATAGCCACTAAAGTACTTTTGAAGTGTCGTCACTGCTGCTGATCTACACGTGGCAAGGTCTTGCAGAAAGTAATGTGCTGGTTTGTTTTCGAAATGCTGGTTTACGGTATGAATATTGACCAGAGCAGTGGTGACAACGCACTTCATAGCCACTAAAGTACTTTCGAAGTGTCGTCACTGCCTCTGTTCTGCACATGGCAAGGTCTCGCAGAAAGTAATGTGCTAGTTTGTTTTCGAGATGTTGATTTGAGGTATGAAGATTGACCAGAGCAATGGTGACAATCTCCCAATGTTTTGAGAAGTGCTGGGAAAGAATCACCTGAGCGTCCATTTGGCTTATGTACTCCCGTCTCTGGAATGGGACTTGAACCCACAACCTTCTGCCTCCAGTGTGGGAATACTACTCACTTGTGGCACAGCTGCCACCTTGCTGAGTTACCGAGTTGGAGTGTGTGCTCGGTGAGAGATTATTTTTGTGAGGCGTAACATGTTGTGTTTTGGGACAGGGCGATTAAAGGGGGGGATTGGCTTTTCTTGATCTCGTTCGACTGGAGCTGCCGTCTGCTTCCTTGGGGCAGCGAGGGTTGTTTGAAAGCTTCCTTGTCTGGTAGTTTCTGATACAAGTTGGGATAGTCAATGAGGGGCCAGCTATTTGATCATGAGGGCATCACTATGAAACCTGGACCAATCTGTTCTCTCCAACATTGCGCTATTCTGCCGAATGTTTCTCCTCTCTATCTAGAACGTAGGTTAGTAGACCTCCCTTGTGCTCCTTTCGGCCTATGCTGAAGGAAGGAAATGTTTCGGTAGAGCTGTCCAGGTAGTTTCATTTCCGTGCTCCATCCCACCCCCAGTGCCCTGCAAATTGTGCTGCTGACAATTTTATCATGTGTTTCCCTCCCAGAGATCAAATAACTCTTGAGCCACACATTATTCCTGGCAGCTCCTGCTGCCTTGGGTAGTGGCTTTGAAAGGACTGGTCTCAACACGGGATCTGAGCGGTCCCAGGGGCAATTTCCATGATAAAAGTGTGTACCGGGCAGCACGGTGGCACAGTGGTTAGTATTGCTGCCTGCGGCGCTGAGGACCCGGGTTCAAATCCCGGCCCTGGGTCACTGTCCGTGTGGAGTTTGCACATTCTCCCCGTGTCTGCGTGGGTTTCACCCCCACAACCCAAAGATGTGCAGGATAGGTAGATTGGCCACTCTAAATTGCCCCTTAATTGGAAAAAATAATTGGGTACTCTAAATTTATTTTTAAAACGTGTGTACCGAGAGTTTCCATCGGTTGGAGCAGTGGTGTGTCACATGTATAGTATCTGGCATCAGTAACGTTGACTTCTTGACAGTGAAGCACTTTTGAGGCCACCTGCTTCTCGAAGGCTAGATTTGGCAGGGATTAGGGGTGTAATATTTTTTATTACAACAAGGTGTTTATTGGACTGAGTGATATTAGGAGAAACACTGGGCAAGAGTTGTTTACCTGTGGACGTAATGAGGAATAATAGGACGTCTCTCGTCAATATTTCAGTGATCACTTGTAGATCAGTGCTGGGAGGGACCACCTCTACCTGGGATGCTGTTACTGTATTTGCTCTGTGTGCCTGGCTCCCATCTCTCAATGCCTGTTTCTGATTGGTGAAATTCCTAACCAGCTTTTCCCCCTCCCTATTTCTGTAATCTTTAGCCAATATATAACCGTCTGTGTTCCTCAACTTCTACATCTGGTTTCTCTCACCTGATTATAGTGGCTATAATTCACGTATCAATGTGACCAAGTACACGATAGTCACTGCAATGCCATAGCTATAGTTGGCATGGGCCACTGTGGTTGTCAACACAGTGAGTAGGATTGACAAACACTGGAGATAATGTAATATAATATACAATAACCCCCATTTGGAGCATTGTGAGCAGTTTTGGGCCCCGTATCCAAGGAAGGATGTGCTGGCCTTGGAAAGGGTTCAGAGGATGTTTACAAGAATGATCCCTGGAATGACGAACTTGTCATATGCGGAGTAGCCGAGGACTCTGGGTCTGTGCTCATTGGAGTTTAGAAGGATGAGGGGGGACCTTATTGAAACTTAACAGGATATTGAGAGGCCTGGATAGAGTGGACATGGAGAGGATGTTTCCACGAGTAGGAAAACCTAGAACCCGAAGGCACAGCCTCAGACTGAAGGGACGAGACTTTAAAACTGAGATGAGGAAGGATTTCTTCAGCCAGAGGGTGGTGCATCTGTGGAACACTTTGCCACAGAAGGCTGTGGAGGCCAAATCACTGAGTGTCTTTAAGACAGAAATAGGTTCTTAATTGGAGAAATATATCCAGGGACCCGGGTTCAATTCCCGGCTTCGGTCACTGTGCAGAGTCTGCACGTTCTCCCCGTGTCTGTGTGGGTTTCCTCCGGGTGCTCCGGTTTCCTCCCACAAGTCCCAAAAGACGTGCTTTTAGGTAATTTGGACATTCTGAATTCTCCCTCAGTATACTGAACAGGCACCGGAATGTGGCGACTAGGGGCTTTTCACGGTAACTGCATTGCAATGTTAATGGAAGCCTGTTTGTGACAATTAAAAAAAAAAATGATTGAATAGCAGAGCAGACTCGATGGACCGAATGGCCCAATTCTGCTGCTAATTATGATCTTGTAATAGTAGTGACCAAACAAGATTTGTCCTCCAGCCATTGGAATGGGACTTGAACCCACAACATTCTGACTCCGAATGAGTGCAGCCACTGAGTCAAGACTGCTGCCTCTGTGCATGAGGAATCTTGGCTTTGTATTGTATGGCATACTGTGCTTGAAACTAGGTTATTTTTGAAACTAATATCGTCTGATTCATGACCTAAAAATGTTAATTGTTTTGTTAAATTTTGAATGACGGCTGGATTAAAACAGTAAACTCCCCTTGAGGTTTGTTGCCCAGCTTCAGAGTTTTCAACATCACTTGAAAAGTTTATTAAAATGCTGAAGCGTTATTGTTTGGTTTTATTGTTTGGGCAGCATGGTAGCACAGTGGTTAGCACAATTGCTTCACAGCTCCAGGGTCCCAGGTTCGATTCCTGACTTGGGTCTCTGTGCGGAGTCTGCATGTTCTCCCTATGTCTGCGTGGGTTTTCTCCGGTTTCCTCCCACAGTCCAAAGATGTGCAGGTTAGGTGGATTGGCTGTGCTAAATTGCTCTTGGTGTCCAAAATTGCCCTTAGTGTTGGGTGGGGGTTGCTGGGTTATGGGGATAGGGTGGAGGTGTGGGCTTGGGTAGGGTGCTCTTTCCAAGAGCCGGCGCAGACTCGATGGGACGAATGTCCTCCTTCTGCACTGTAAATTCTATGATCTATGAAATATTGATACAAATCCTGTACGTTTACCACTGAGGAGCTGGCACAATCGTACAGGATAGAGTGAGACCATTCAAACCATTGTTTCCTTGCTGGCTCTCTGGAAAAAGCTCCCATTAGTCCGAAACTAAAAGCAGGCTACCACGGGTGCTGGAAATGTGAAATGCAATCTGGATATGCTGGGAAAACTCAGCCGGTCCAGCAGCAATCTGTGGAGGGAGAAACAATTCAAAGACGTCCTGTATGACTCTTTGAAAGCATTTCACTCTCCACAGGTGCTGCCAGACTTGCTGAGCTTTTCCAGCATTTTTGGGTTTTATTGTCATTAGTCCAGCTCTCCACCCCCCCACCCCCCCCATCACCATTTATTAATATGATGGCTGATCTGTTGTGTTTTGAATTCCACGTTCCTCCCCCCCACCGACAACCTTTGATTCCCTTGCCTAACAAAAATCCATCTACTTCTGCCTTAAAAATATTCTGTGACCCCCTTCCTGAGGCAGTAAATTGCACAACCCTCAGAGAAAAAAATTCCCCTCTGCTCTGTCCTAAAAGGGTAATTCCTGAGTTTAAAACGGTGTCTGGACTCTCCCAGAAGAGGGAACAGCCGTACCACGTCTAACTTGTCAAGACCATTCGGGATCTTGTCTACTTCAATCAAGTCACCATCCTCTCATTGAAACTCCAGTGGAAACGAGCCCAATCTGTCCACCTTTTTCCCCATAAAACATTTCCAGATATCAATCTGGTAAATCTCCTCTGAACCACCTCCAATGCACTTACAACCTTCTTTAAATAAGGAGACCAAGACTGCACACTGTGTTTGACATGTGGTCTCAGCAATCTCCTGTATTACTGAAGCATAATATTCTGACATTTATGTCCAACTCTTCTCATAATAAATGATAGCATTTTATTAGCCTCAATTGTTTGCTGTACCTATATACTAACCTTCTGTAACCAGTGCATCAGACCACCTAGATCCCTCTGTACCTTAGAATTCTCCAGATTATGTGGTCGTTGCTGTTGGTGAGATTTTGCTGTGTGAAAATGATTTGTTGCATTTCCTATGTTACAACAGTTACTACACTTCAAAAGTACTTGGTTGGCTGGGAAACAGTTTCAGACACCCTGGGACCATAAAAAGCACCATTGTTTAAAAAAATTTTTTTAGAGCGCCCAATTATTTTTTTCCAACTAAGGGTCAATTTAGCGTGGCCAATCCACCTACCCTGCACAGTTTTGGGTTGTGGGGGCGAAACCCATGCAAACACGGGGAGAATGTGCAAACTCCACATGGACAGTGACCCAGAGCCAGGATCGAACCTGGGACCTTGGCGCCGTGGGGCAGCAGGGCTATCCCACTGTGCCACCGTGCTGCCCAGAAAAGCACCATTTATTAATCCAAGTCATTCATTCGACTGTCCAAGTGGAAGGAACCAAATCCCCAATGATTCTACCCTTCCTGATCCCATCAATGTACCAGGTTGTTTAGTCAGTCAGCAGTGTTCCGCAATGATGAAAGCCTGTTGTGGCTGAGATATCTGACTACTTAGCTGCTGTGGGGAAGTGTCAGGCATGTGGCTTTTATAGTCAACTTAAATCCGAAAGAGACTCTCCCACATTCCCTCCCTCTTCACCACCCACCTCCTTGCCCAACACAATTGAGACAGTTCCTGGTCGGTCAGGATGGAACTTTGAGCCCAGCTAGATGAATAGGTGCTGGGAACGTGTTCACTGTGAAGCTGGGGAAAGCTGATCTTAACTCTAGTTTAGGCACTTCACTGGAATTATCTCGTAATAAAATGTGACTACCTTGGTGGAAAGGTGCTAACAATTATCTTGCGTAGCATACTGGAAAAACCTCTAATTCAAGCATCACTGTTCTCTTGCTATATATGCCCCACCAGCATTCTGCAATGTGGTTATTATTTCATACAATTTTGAGTTGTAATTTGTGCTGTTTCTTTCTTTTTGCGTTTATTTCTCAGGTTCGACATCTGTACATATGCGACTTCCACAAAGGTTTCATACAAAGTGTTCGCAATAAAAGAAAGAGGAAAGGCAGTGATGATGATGGAGGTGATTCACCAGACCGTGATGCAGAATCTCCAGAGGTAAACGTGCCCAAAACTGGTAGTTTGGGTGTTTTCTTTTCTTTTTATTTATTTATTTTTAAAATTTAGAGTACCCAATTATTGTTTTCCAATTAAGGGGCAATTTAGTGTGGCCAATCCACCTAACCCGCACATCTTTGGGTTGTGGGGGGGGGGGGGGGGGGGGGGGGGGGTGAAACCCATGCAGACATGGAGAGAATGTGCAAACTCCACACGGACAGTGACCTAGGGGTGGGATTCTAACCTGGGTCCCCACCGCCGCAGTCCCAGTGCTAACCACTGCGCTGCATGCCACCCCTGTTTTTTATTTTTAGGGACTTTTCACAATCGAGTCTTAAAATTCTACTTGCAAATGTAGAAATTTAATACGAAAAGCAAGTGCGCATGGACGGTACGGTGGTGCAGTGGTTAGCACTGCTGCCTCATAGTACTGAGGACCTGGGTTCAATCCCAGCCCTGGGTCACTGTCCGTGTGGAGTTTGCACATTCTCCCTGTGTCTGCGTGGGTTTCACCCCATAACCCAAAGATGTGCAGGGCAGGTGGATTGGCTGTGCTAACTGGCCCCTTAATTGGGGAAAAAAATAGTCGGGTACACTAAATTTTTTTTTCAAAGTATTTTTATTAAGGTTTTGCAGAATTTTTCATAATAAAACTGTAGTAACCATAATAACAAAACAAACTACAGTGAACATTAACATTGTGCAAAAAGAGAATATACAATAACAATTAAATAGACATTACCCCACGCGACCCAGTCTTTCCACACCATCCCAATGAAGCATTCACCCCCCCCCGGGATTGCTGCTGTTGCTGACATTTTAATTTCCCCGAGAAAGTCGACGAACGGCTGCCACCTCCGAGAGAACCCTAGCGTAGACCCTCGGCAAACTTTATTTTCTTGAGGCTGAGAAACTCAGGACATCGGCCTCTTTCGCCCCCTGATCTCCCGGGTCTTCTGACACTCCAAAGATCGCTATCTCTGGACTCGGCACCACCCGTGTGTTAAGCACCTTGGACATTGCCCTCGCGAACCCTTGCCAGAACACACTTCGCTCCGGGCATGCCCAAAACATGTGGACATGGTTTGCAGGGCTGCCCTTGCACCTCCTGCAACTGTCTTCTACCCCAAAAAACTTGCTCATTCTCGCTGCTGTCATGTGTTCCCGGTGGGCCACCTTAAATTGAATTAGACTGAGCCTGGCACATGATGAGGAGGAATTAACCCTGCCCAGGACCTCTGCCCACAGACCCGCTTCCAACTCCTCTCCTAGCTCCTCCTCCCACTTGCCCTTGAGCTCCTCCACCAGGGTTTCCTCCACCTCCTGTAGTTCCTGGTAGGTATCTGACACCCTCCCCTCCCCCACCCAGGTGCCGGAGACCATCCTGTCTGTATCCTCAGTGGCGGCAGCATCGGAAAGGCCACTACCTGTTTTTTCAGGAAGGCTCGTACTTGCAGATATTTAAAGGCGTTTCCTGGCGGCAGATCAAATTTGTTCTCTAGCGCCTTCAAACTGGGAAAGCTTCCGTCTATGAACAGATCTCCCATCCTTCTGATGACTGCCCTCTGCCAGCTCTAGAACCCACCATCCATCCTACCCGGGGCAAACCTGTGATTGTTGCATATCTGGATCCAGACCGACGCTCGCTCCACTTTCTTGTACCTCCTCCACTGTCCCCAGATCCGCAGTGTCACCACCACCACAGGACTTGTGGAGTAACGGGTCGCCGAGAATGACAAAGGAGCCGTTATCAAAGCTCCCAGACTAGTACCTTTACATGACGCCGCCTCCAGCTGCTCCCACGTTGCCGCCCCCCCCCCCCCCCATCGCCCACTTCCTAACCATAGCTATATTGCACTAAATTTGTTTTAAAAATAAGCAAGTGCACTCACCCAAATTTCCAACCTCCTCAATATTTTTAGCAATTCAACTGAGAGCAAAATATCTTAACTTGTTATTTGTGTTAGCCAGATCAGAACTCAACTCCAAAGCTTTCTCAATGTCTGAATACCTGAGCTCCACCCAGCAGTAATATCTTCTCAAGCTGAAAACAAATTAACACCCCAGGCTGAAAACACTAACTCCCCAGGGACTCCCCTCTAGACGAACAACAGCACATTAGCCCAGGCTTTTCTGATGGTCAGTTTCACCTCTGGCTCTAAAAAGCTTTCTGATCTTGCAAAACAAGATTCTTGGGTGGCACTGTAGCACAGTGGTTTGCACTGTTGCTTCAGTGTCAGGAACCTGCCTTTGATTCCAACCTTGGTTCACTGTCTGTGCAGAGTCTACATGTTCCTCCCATGTCTGCGTGGGTTTCTTCTGGGTGCTCTGGTTTCCTCCGAAAAGTCCCGAAAGACGTGCTTGTTAGGTGATTTGCATATTGAGTTCTCCCTCAGAGTACACAAATAGGCGCTGGAATGAGGCAACAAGGGGATTTTCACAGTAACTTTGTTGCAGTGTTAATGTAAGCCTACTTGTGACACTAATAAAGATTATTATTTTTAAAAACATGACTACTGCAATCAAACACACTCGAACCAAGGCGTTTAACCATTGAATTGCCAAATATTTATAATCTTGCATATCGAAAATCCTGCATGCGTCACATCTTCCCCTTTTAAAATAAAAATAAATGAACCAGCAATATAAGCAGATTGGCTTAATTTTTCCAAAGCCATTTAACTCTAAACATTTCTCATGATTAAACACTACTGAGAGGTATGGTGATGCAATAGTTAGCACTGTTGCCTCACAGCACTGAGGACCCGGGTTCGATCCCAGCCCCGGGTCACTGTCCATGTGGAGTTTGCACGTATTCTCCTTGTGTTTTCACGGGTCTTACCCCACAACCCAAAGATGTGCAGGATAGGTGGATTGGCCACACTAAATTGTCCCTTAAAAAAAAAAAAATGATTAAACACCACTTATACTCTATAAAGAACAAAGAAAATTACAGCACAGGAACAGGCCCATCGGCCCTCCCAGCCTGCGCCGATCCAGATCCTTTATCTAAACCTGTCGCCTATTTTCCAAGGCGCCCACCACCCTTTGCGTAAAAAAACTTTCCATGCACATCTCCCTTAAACTTTCCCCCTCTCGCCTTGAAATCGTAACCCCTTGTAACTGACACCCCCACTCTTGGGGAAAAGCTTGTTGCTGTCCACCCTGTCCATATCTCTCATAATTTTGTAGACCTCAATCAGGTCCCCCTCAACCTCCGTCTTTCCAACGAAAACAATCCTAATCTACTCAACCTTTCTTCATAGCTAGCACCCTCCATACCAGGCAACATCCTGGTGAACCTCCTCTGCACCCTCTCCAAGGCATCCAAATCCTTCTGGTAATGTTTTTTTTTTAAATACTTAAAAAAAAAAATAATAATTTAGATTACCCAATTATTTTTTCCAATTAAGGGGCAATTTAGCGTGGCCAATCCACCTACTCTGCACATTTTTTGGGTTGTGGGGGCGAAACCCATGCAGACACGGGGAGAATGTGCAAACTCCACACGGACAGTGACCCAGAGCCGGGATTCGAACCTGGGACCTCAGCGCCATGAGGCAGCTGTGCTAACCACTAGGCCACCGTGCTGCCCTCCTTCTGGTAATGTGGCGACCAGAACTGCATGCAGTATTCCAAATGTGGCCGAACCAAAGTCCTATACAACTGTAACATGACCTGTCGACTCTTGTACTCAATACCCCGTCCGATGAAGGCAAGCATGTTGTATGCCTTCTTGACCACTCTTATCGACCTGCGTTGCCACCTTCAGGGTACAATGGACCTGAACTCCCAGATCTCTCTGTACATCATTGTTCCCCAGGACTCTTCCATTGATCGTATAGTCCGCTCTTGAATTAGAACTTCCAAAATGCATCACCTCGCATTTGCCTGGATTGAACTCCATCTGCCATTTCTCTGCCCAACTCTCCAATCTATCTATATTTTGCTGTATTCTCTGACGGTCCCCCTCACTATCTGCAACTCCACCAGTCTTGGTATCATCTGCAAACTTGCTAACCAGACCACCAATACCTTTGTCCAGATCATTTATGTATATCACAAACAACAGTGGTCTGAGCACGGATCCCTGTGGAACACCACTAGTCACCTTTCTCCATTTTGAGACACTCCCTTCCACCACTACTCTCTGTCTCCCGGGCAAATTTCCACGACGTGCTCCCTCCAGTTTTCCTGCCCTTGGGCATTCCTGCATAATTTATTGGTAAGCTTCCTTTAGTCACATTTGATATAAACCAAGAGAACAATGCTTCACCATCTATACTGATTTGATCTTGAGAAGAAGAACAAGGTAGTGATTAAACGAGAATGTTGTCTTATTTGTGCATTAGTGCTAGCTTTCAAAGCTTCAGTTTTTCAGGGCAACACGGTGGCACAGTGGTTAGCACTGCAGCCTCACGGCGCCGAGGACCCGGGTTTGATCCTGGCCCCGGGTCACTGTCCATGTGGAGTTTGCACACTCTCGCCCCCACAATCCAAAGAGAACTTTCAAGCGGTTATTGGATAGGCACATGGAGCACACCAGAATGACAGGGAGTGGGATAGCTCGATCTTGGTTTCGGACAATGCTCGGCACAACATCGAGGGCCGAAGGGCCTGTTCTGTGCTGCACTCTTCTATGTTCTATGTGCAGGGTAGATGGACTGGCAATGTTAAATTGCTCCTTCATTTGGAAAAAAATATTTAAAACTTTTTTTAAAAAGCTTCAGGTTTTGCAAATGCTTGCAGAAGGGATGCAACATTTGAGTTTGATTATTTATTTGTCCCTTTACCCCTTTGTTTTTAAAAATAATGCTAATTATCACAAATAGAAGTGACCATTGTCTTGATTCACCTCCATCACCTTGATGAGGAGGAACATTTCTTTGTAAACCTAGCTGTCAGATTATACTTCAGACATCATTAAGAACAAATAAAAAAAGGGCAGCACGGTGGCACAGTGGTTAGCATTGCTGCCTCGCGGCGCTGAGGACCTGGGTTTGAAACCCGGCTCTGGGTCACTGTGCGTGAGGAGTTTGCACATTCTCCCCGTGTCTGCGTGGGTTTCACCCCCACAACCCAAAAAGATGTGCAGGTTAGATGGATTGGCCACGCTAAATTGCCCCTTAATTGGAAAAAATAATTGGGTAATCTAAATTTATTTTAAAAAAAAGAACAAATAAAATTATTTTATTGTGTTTTCAAACTTTTCTCCCTCTTAAAGAAAAACCTGGAATTGTTATACTGCATTTCACAATCTCCGAGCTTCCTAAAGCGTTTTACAACCAATTAAGTTGTCTTTGCTATTTAATCACTCTTTTAATCGGTTTAAGTGATGTTGGTTGCGACATAAATATTGCCCTAGTACCCGAGGACTAACCTCCCCTGCTCCTGTTCAAAATAGCGGCAGAGGATATTTTGCATCTACCTGGGAGGCGAGATGGGGCCTCTGTTTCATATCTTACAATACCCGTAGAGACCGATAGCTTTTATAAAGATATTTGAACGGGATCAGAGGTGAGCTGGCAAGATGGATACAGAACTGGCTAGGTCATAGAAGGCAGAGAGTAGCAATGGAAGGGTGCTTTTCTGATTGGAGGGCTATGAATCATGGTGTTCCGCAGGCATCAGTGCTGGGACCTTTGCTGTTCGTAGTATATATAAATGATTTGGAGGAAAATGTAACGAGTCTGATTAGTAAGTTTGCGGACGACACAAAGGTTGGTGAAATTTTAGATAGCGATGGGGGCTTTCAGGGGGTACAGCAGGATTTAGATTGTTGGAGACTTGGGCGGCGAGATGGCAGACGGAGTTTAATCCGGACAAATGTGAGGTAATGCATTTTGGAAGGTCTAATACTGGTAGGGAATATACAGTTAATGGTAGAACCCTCAAGAGTATTGACAGTCAGAGAGATCTTAGTGTACAGGTCCACAGGTCAGTGAAAGGCAACACAGGTGGAGAAGGTAGTCAAGAAGGCATAGGGCATGCTTGCCTTCATTGGCCGGGGCATTGAGTATAAAAATTGGCAAGCCATGTTGTAGCTGTATATAGAACCTTAGTTAGGCCACACTTGGAGTATAGTGCTCAATTCTGGTCGCTTCAGTACCAAAAGGATATGGAGGCTTTAGAGAGGGTGCAGAAAAGATTTACCAGGATGGTGCCTGGTATGGAGGGCATTAGCTATGAGGAGAGGTTGAATAAACGTGGTTTGTTCTTACTGGAACGAAGGTGGTTGAGGGGTGACCTGATAGAGGTCTACAAGATCATAAGGGACATAGACAGAGTGGATAGCCAGAGACTTTTTCCCAGGGTAGAGGGGTCAATTACTAGGGGGCATAGGTTTAAGGTGCGAGAGGCAAGGTTTAGAGGAGATGTACGAGGTAAGTGCTGGAGGAGGAAGCAGGGACAATAATGACATTTAAGGGGCATCTTGACAAATACATGAATAGGATGTGAATAGAGGGATACGGACATCGGAAGTGTAGAAGATTTTATTTCGGACTGGCAGCCTGGTCAGCGCAGGCTTGGAGGGCCGAAGGGCCTGTTCCTGTGCTGTACTTTTCTTTGTTCTTTGAATTTCCCCTGAGTGGGAGGTTCAGAACTATGTAGGAACTTAAGAGTAGGCCATCGAACCTGCACCAACATTTAATACAATCATGGCTGATCTTCCACTTTAATGACTTATGCCCAGAGTATCTCCAAAACCCTTAACTTCATTGGTATTTAGAAATCTAACAAACCTCTGCTTTAAACATGCTCCAGGACTGGGCTTCCATGACACTTTGGGGTTGAGAATTCCAAAGATTCATAACCTTCAGAGTAAAAACAACTCTCTTCATCTCTCCTAAGTGGCTTCCCCTTAATTTGAACTTGTGTCCCCTGGTTTCAAGTGTCAAGATGTAATGTATCAAACAAACCAATTGCAACATAGTCTATTTCAGTAGGCAATTTATCTAAACTGCACAAAGCTTTTCCCCATTTAACTTTTAAAACAGCTGAAAATCCCCTGTTATACTTTACCCTGTCTCTTAAGTGGACATTGTATTCTTCAGGACCTAGTCCAAAGCTATTCTCAGCTTCCAATGGCTTGTTTCCTTTTTCCTTTACCAGCCAGATAACGTCTAATCCCTGAACAGAATTTCATAGTGAGGGTCACCATGGAGATTCCTCCCTCCTGCCAAAGCTTCCAGTCTTGTTAAATCCATGAACTTGATCTCCTCAAACCAACTGCTAGCTCCCAATCACATTCTGTGTGGTGAACAATAGAGACCAGATACCTTTAACCCTCTGCTCCCTCAGGTTCTTGCAAACCTTCCTGTCTTTTGGGTTAGCACTGCAATGGCTCATTTCCCCCTCAAATGTTGACCTCCATGGCAATGTGAATCACATGGGCCTTGTATCCATGTAGAAATGTTGATTAACTATCTTCTCACCCCCAACTCCATTTTATCTTTAAATTAAATAGAGTTTAAAGTATAATCGTTTTTTAAACCTGACGTTCGTCGCATCTCTGAGCCTTGGAGACTTAACATCCTACTCTGTCAGCACAGATGTCCTTACCATTGTCCACAAGCATGAACATCTTGCACTTCCTTCCCAATAAAAACAACCTGAACACCCAAGCCTGTTGTCGGGCCCGATTCAGAGTAAGCTGCGTGACCTCTCATTCCTCCATGTAGATGGTCCAAAAACATAACAATCTAATTAACATCATATTTGTAATAAAACATCTAATCTAAAATACAGTGTGTTTGATAAGCAGCATTCCTTCAGTCAGCGTGGGTTGTGTGCCCGGGTATCTGGACTCCTGGCCGCAATGATTCTCCCGCGAGGCACTGGTTCATGCTGATGCATTCTTTTCTTCATCACAGGCCAATTTCTTTCCAAGTTATTTCCTGAGGGGGCATGACTGTTGACTCAAATTTGTACTTGTTAATGTTGCAGCAGTCCATAGTTTGAGTAATATTAAGCATTTGAAAATTAACCTTTGAGTAGTTCTGTTCCCAAAAGCAATAGATAAAATGGTGAATATATATGATTTGGTTTAGTTAAGGGCGTATCAGCCGTGGTTTGGTAGGAGCACTTTGCTTGAGTCACAAGGCTATGGGTTCAAGTCTCACTCCCTTCGCATAGAGTATGAAATCTATGCCAATACTGCACTGCAGTACTGAGCGCTACACTTTCAGAGGTGCTTTTCATTTAGATGAGACACAAAGCTGAAGCCTGCTGTGCCCCTTCTGGTGGGCATAACATTTTAAAGGGGAGCAGTGCAATTCTCCACTCTGTCCTGGCTGACATTTATCCCACCACCAACATGACTTAAAACCGAGAATTGTCTCGGCATTGCTATTTGTAGGGCCTTGCTGTGCACAAATTGGCTGCCATGTTTCCGTACATTGCAGCAGTGAATATAGAACATAAAAGTGTAGAAGGAAGCCATTCAGCCCATTGAGTCTGCACCGACCCACTTAAGCCCTCACTTTCACCCTAACCCAATAACCCCTCCTAACCTTTTTGGACACTAAGGGCAATTTATCATGGCCAGTCCACCTAACCTGCACATCTTTGGACTGTGGGAGGAAACCGGAGCATCCGGAGGAAACCCACACAGACACGTGGAAAACGTGAAGACTCTGCACAGACAATGACCCAGCAGGGAATCGAACCTGGGACCCTGGCGCTGTGAAGCCACAGTGCTAATCACTTGTGCTACTGTGCTGCCCCTATGTTAAAGAATATACTTTGGAAGTATTCAGTAAAGTGTTAGGGTGCTTTGGAATGTCCAGAGGTGGTGGACGTTGTGATATAAATGCCAAGCCTTTGTCTATTCAGTAACCCATGACATTGTAAGTCACTGAGCTATCCTAGCCAGAAGGATTTGTGGTTTAATACTAGGGACAAATTATTTTCCTTAACTGACCCAAGTGTGAAGTTTGTAGATTCCACCTTTTGACCCTGATAATTGTGTTCCTGGACGTCAGCGATATATGCATAATTGTGGAAAAGTAGAGCAACAAATCTGGCTCATCGCGCTCTTTGGAAGAGCAGCCCAATTGGACCCTCCACCATCGAAAATAAAAGCAAACTACTGCAGATGCTGGAATCCGAAACAAAACCCCAAAATGCTGGAAAAACTCGGGAGGTCTGGCAGCATCGGCTGAGACAGAAAATAAGAGTTAACTTTTCAAGCCTGTATGACTCTTCAGAGCTAAAGAGAGTGAGACAGACATACTTAGAAAATAAAGGAGGCCATTCGGCCCTCCAAGACTGCTCTGCCATTCATTAGCATGGCTTTAAAAAAAGCTGTGATAATGAATGGTGGAGCAGGCTTGAAGGGCCAAATGGCCTCTTCTTTTTTCTATGCATGTTTCCATGTATGAATCCCAGGAAGCAGCCTGGTAAATCTTCATTGCACTCCCTCCATAGCAAGAACATCTTTCTTCAGACAAGGTCACCACAACTGTACACGATACTCCAGGTGTGGCCTCACCAATAGTTACAGTAAAACATCTCTGTTCCAATACTCTAATCCTTTCCCTATGAAGGCCAACATACAATTTGCCGCCTTTACTGCCTGCTGTACCTGCACGCTTACTTTCAGCGACGGGTGCACAAGGGCACTAAGGCCTCGCTGAGTACCCACCTCGCAACTTATGAAAGGGAAATCATGCTTGACAAAAAATTATTTGGAGATGTAACTAGTACAATTGACCGGGGAGGCACAAGATGGATAATATACTATATAAGAGAAGGTGGACTCTCAACCTCACTCTTTCCCTGTAGCCAAATTTATTTTTTCCAAGTGTAAATTTTGTGATTAGGATTTCCTGCAATCATTCCTCTAACCAATGTAGGTTTACTGGAAATGAAAAATGAAAAAAATGAAAATCGCTTATTGTCACGAGTAGGCTTCAATGAAGTTACTGTGAAAAGCCCCTAGTCGCCACATTCCGGCGCCTGTTCGGGGAGGCTGGTACGGGAACATGGATTTAATGCACTTTGATCAGTTTTTCCCCACTTGCCAGTTCTAAATTGTGTTCTTTAATTACCTGGAGTAACATATTGAGAGGTTGCAGTGAGATGTCACAACCTGCAACTCAGTAAAGAACTGCAGAATTTCGTGGTTGGGAGATTTGGGGTGAAATTTTGTTCACATCCATAAGCTTTTACTTCAGTTCTTGTCTTGTGAATTAACCTCCTACACATACTGTCAATCATCATTTCTGTATTTTGCGATTATTTCTGAATTATGTTTTGTGATTGTCAGCTTGATTTGCCCGAAAGATACTCAACCTTTTTAAAATTTTCTTTAATTTTAGGTTGATTTATTTCAATTGCAAGTCAACACGCTGAGACGTTATAAGAGACACTTCAAACTACAGACCAGACCTGGACTAAATAAAGCTCAGCTAGCTGAGGTATTATACACCCTCGGTGGTATATTTGTTCCAAAGTATTTTATTTTCCTGTTATTAGGCGATGATGGCAAAAATAAGCCGACAGCAGAATGGGTGATACTTGCATTAAAATTGCTTTGCCAAGTTTCAATTGTGAATGGAGTGCTGCACAATCCCACTCTTTTCATAAATCTTCCCTTTGCTCAAGTCCCCAATATTCCGTTATTGTAAGTTTACTTCTTGATTCATTGACGCCCTCGAGTTAAGTCTCAAAGGGTGAGAGCAGCCTATGGTCCTCTGGGACTGTGACAACATTTACATTTACTCTAGAAGTGATGTTGCTGGAGGCAAAGGTCTTTTGTTCAAAACCATTTATTTAGACAGTAACTATTCAACAAAAGGTTCGATAAGATCAAGACATAGCTGGAGCTACTGTCTGAGAAATGTCACACTCAGCTCCACTCAGTAAGTGTCATCACTGTGTAACTCCCTATGTATACGCTCCGTAGCTACCATTATAATTAGTCCTTTACTCTACAACCAGGGGTTTTAAATTATTCCTTAGCATGACTCACACGGCAGGAAAAATGTAAGACTATATGGGACCAACACAAGTACCAGATAGAATAGAGATATATGGGTAATTGTCCCATCATCATCCCTGAAGATAAGTGACTGGGTTTTATTTTATGCTGTAATTTATATTGTGTAACAATCCTCCACTCACTGCACTTTATCGGCAGATTTTGCTGCAGCTTCTTTCAATTGGGCATTCTGTTTGCTGTAGTTCATAGTTACTGTCTTAAATAGATCCTGTTTGATGTAGTTTGTAGAGGCACTGTTTAAATAGACTGTTTGCTGAGTAAGTGGGCTTTGTGCTGTCTGTCCCATCGCTCCTTCAATTCATCATTTTCAACATGTACGCTGGAAAAAACAATATTTGCACCAAATCTGTTTAATCACTGGGTGAAAGAGCTGACAAAAATGAATGGGGGTGGATGGCAATTTCTGACTAACATTAACAATATTGCAACACAAGGTTTGTGTGACCTTCTACGACAGTGACCTGGGGCTGCTGATTAAACCCAAGTCCTCGGTGCCATGAGACAGCAGTGCTAACCACTGTGCCACCCTGCTGCCCAAAGATGTGCAGAGTTAAATGATATTTGGAATTTGGTTACAGATCAGCCACCATATCACCAAATGGTGAGACAAGCTGGAGGGGCTGAATGGCCTACTCCTGCTCTTTATCTTTCCATTGAAGTATGAGTTTTAATCTATCTTGCTGAATAAATTTGATTTGTGCTCTTTCAGCTAAGTTTTATGATCTGTTGCTATATTGTCTGTAGTCAGAGAAATTTGACTGTGTAGTGAGATCCAGTACTACTTTCAGTGCATTCATTAATGATTTAAAAAGAGTATTAATTGTTTGTGCTGCAGCCACCATCTCGTGCCGTGGGTCATGGTTAGGTTCCTGGGGGGGTGGAGAGCTTAGGGTTGCCCATGAAAGCAGTGACTGGTTACGCCCAGGAGGAAGGTATCTGAAATCGACTTAACACAAACGTTGAATGACGATGGCTACGTGTGTTCTAACTTTTTAAAATTTATTTTTGTTTCGCCCCCCAGACCATCAGTCGTCATTTTAGGACCATTCCAGTCAATGAAAAGGAAACCCTAGCCTATTTTATCTACATGGTGAAGAATGACAAAATCAGGCATGATCAGAAACCTGACAGCAGCATACACTGAAACAGACATTAACTCTGCTTTTATTGATCACATGATGATGCAGTGACAAGAGTTCCACTTCTAATGTCAGTCTTATTTAAACATTTTATTCTTTTAAAGCATCAGCTGAAATTGGCAAGTGATTTTTTTTTTTACATAAAGATTTCAATTTGCAATTATGATTTTCCAGTCTCTGAAATTTAATATCGAGAATATGTTAGTTAAATAGTCACAAAAAAGAAAAGATTCCCTTTGTGTTTTTTTTTGCCCTTGAATGAGGTAGTGTTCTGTGAGAGAAAATGACACTTTAAAGCGATGCTTTTAGGAGGCGTTGCAGCAACCTATTTGCTGTTCTGATTTTATTTTTGGGTCCCTTCTTATTGGAAGCCACTGGGTTCCAATTCCGTGCGACCCCTGCACACTCAGAAGGCGGACAACGTTACAGAGTGCAGGAATTCAACGCTGCACCGAGGCAACATCATGGCAACCGCACGTACCGTGGTTTTAAAAAAACCTCGGCTGTTACGGGAATGCGTAGCAAAGAAAACCCCCCCGAGTCTGGGTAAAGACGACACGCAATCAAGAATGTAGTAGCGCTTAATTGATCCATTTTGATTTTTATGTGCTGTAAAACATTTGCCATTGTTGGAAGTGAACCGTTGTCCTGTCTGCAATACGGTGATCGATCTGTAAAGTTTGAACTTTCCTGCGCAGCGGGACTCTCTTAAGATTGATTACAGTGTTAATTTTTGTTCCCTGTGTGCACAAATATACAATGTACTGTACAATGACACACAAACTTTTGTAATATTTACACTTGTCAGCTTGAGTGGGGTGGGAGTGTGGCCGGACAGACCGGTTTGTTACTACTGTACCTTGCAGGCCACTTATGACATTGTCAATTTTGCATTGAACAGATGTGCACAAATTAATTGCTTTTTTTGGTTATTTGACAAGCTCAGGAAATGGCAGTTATTGTCAAAGTGTCGAGTCATCTCCTCCCTTTCCGCAACCCCCTCAAAAAAAACACAAATTCTGTTAAAAGGATCGAAATAATTGGGATTCTTGAAAGTGCATAGCAGTTGCTGAAAGGGAATGTTCAGACAACACTTGCCCTTCAGTAGTATAGGTGTGGTCAGGTTGAGAAAGTGCCTTTTCGTTGACTGCTCTTTACATGCCCAAGAAAGATCAACCCTGTGACAATTTTAGCAAGAGACCTTGTTGTCACCTTTTACGATGGATTAAAAATAAGTGTTCATGGGATCGGGGCACCACAGACAAGGTTCAGCATTTATTCTCCATTGCTAATTGCCCTTTAAGGTGTTGGTGAGCCATCTTTTTGAACCTGTGCAGCCCATCTAAGATTGATACACCCACAGTACTGTTCAGCGAAAGGTGAAGAAGTTGTCCCCGCACCCAAGACAGTGGCACACTCGGTATATAGTTTTGCAAGAGCTACAACCTCTTTACTTTTTTTTTGTTGATTTACGAGATGTGGGCGTTGCTGGTTAGATCAGCATTTGTTTCCCTTCAGAAGGTGGTGGTGAGTTGCCTTCTTGAACCGCTGCAGTCCCTGAGGTGCAGGTACACCCACAATGCTTTATGAAGGGAGTTCCAGGATTTTGCTCCAACAACAGTGAAGGAACGGCGATATATTTCCAAGTTGGGGTGGTGAGTGTCTTGGAAGGGAGCCTCCAGGTGGTGGGGTTCCCAGGTACCCACTGCTCTTGTCCTTCGAGGTGGTGGTGGTCGTGGGTTTGGAAGGTGCTGCCGAAGGAACCTTGGCGAATTCCCGCAGTCCATCTTGTGCAGATGATACAAAAGGCTGCCATTATTTGTCGGTGGTGGAGGGTTTGAATGTTTGTGGAAATGGGATCAATGAAGCGGGCTGCTTTGTCCTGGATGGTGTCGAGCTTCTTGTGTAGTTGGAGCTGCACTCATCCAGGCAAGTGGGGAGTATTCCATCACACTTGTGCCTTGTAGATGGTGGACAAGCTTTGATTTGGGGGGGGGGCATCCAAGAGGTGAATTACTCCCCGTAGGGCATCCAAGAGGTGAATTACTCCCCGTAGGACTTTTAGCCTTTGACTTGCCCTGGTAGCCACTGTATTAATATGGCTAGTCCAGTTCAGTTTATGATCAATGGTAACCAACAGGATGTTGAGTGTGGGGATTTAGCAATAGTAATGCCATTGAATGTAAAGGGGTGGTGGTTAAATCCTCTCTTGTAGGAGATGGTCATTGCCTGGCACTTGTGTGGTGCAAATGTAACTTGCCACTTGTCAGCCCAAGCCTGGATATTGTCCAGCTCTTGCTGCATTTGGACATGGAATGCTTCCTTATCTAAGGAGTTGTGAATAGTGCTGAACATCGTGCAGTCATCTGAGAACATCCTACTTCTGACCTTATGATGGAAGGGAGGTCATTGAAGCAGCTGAAGATGGTTGGGCTTAGTCCTGGACTGAGATGATTGACCTCCAGTCACCACAACCATCTTCTTTTGTGCCAGGTATGACTCCAACCAGCGGAGAGTTCTCCCCCTAATTTCCATTGACTCCAGTTTTGCTAGGGCACCTTGATACCACCCTCAATCTAATTCTGTCTTGATGTCCAGGGCAGTGCCCCTCACCTCAGTTTTACCATTGGTTCTCCTGTTGTGAGCCAAGTTAATGACATTTGACAGGACTGTGCTGCCCTGGGAGGTGGCCCTAATGTATCTCGAGAAAGTCTGAAGATCAAACCTGGCTTTCTTCCCATTCTGAGATGAAGGGGGACACTCTAGAAATTCACCAAATTGGAGTAAACTAGGGTGGCATGGTGGCTAGAATTGCTGCCTCACTGTGCCAGGGACTCGGGTTCAATTCCGGCTTTGGATGACTGTGTGGAGTTTGCACATTCTGCCCATGTCTGTCAGTTTCCTCCAGGTGCTTTGGTTTCCTCCCACAGTCCAAAGATGTGCAGATAAGTGGATTTGCCATGCTAAACAGCCCCTCTGTGTCCACAGCCATGCAGGTTTGGTGGGGTTACGGGGACAGGGTGGGGGAGTGGGCCTAGTTGGGGTGCTCTTTCAGAGGGTCACTTATGCTCAGTAGGAATTCTATGGTTCTAAAAATGGTATTCTTACAAATGCCCCTTCGAATTAAGGTGTAGTGAACCACGCAGAGCCAAAAGATCCAGATGTTATTTGCTGTACAAAAGTGATCTTGTTTAGGATTTAATGAGGGGCCTATAATGGTTTCTAATGTCCTTCCTAAAGAAGGGAAATAACCACCCAAAGAGCTATTCCTGGTGTTTGTTGATCATTGGTCTAAAGTGTGCGTGTATGGACGTGAAGAGGAGGATTGGGATGTAGTTATCCACTCCCACAGTCGCTTTTGAAACTTTGGCTCATTATGAAAGTTTGGTCCTTGGGGGTAGGGGGTGGGGGTGGGGGGGGGGGGGGGGGGGGGGGGGGAAATATCCAGAACAAAAACTATTGTTGCAGAGAGTTACTTGCTTGAGTGTAGAAAAGGAAAACATTTGGGAGTTGACAAAGATTTTGTAACTTTTATCGTCATAATTTCCACGGGTTAATTTGAACGACATTGCGCTACAATTGTGGAGAAGAGTGAAATTTGAGTTGCATTAGCTCAAACAAGTGCCTTGTACCAGCCAGATTGATACGCCCATTATGGATTATTTTCTAGCCAGTTGACTGTTGCGCATTTTGGAGTGCTTTTACTTCAAGGTTGCAGACCGTGCCTCTTCGAAGATTAAATGGTTTTTGTGCAATGAATGACAGCCTTCGAGGTCAAGACTGCTCAAGTGTGGCTTCCAGTTTGTGCTGAACTTGCTGATTTGAAGCAGGTGTGCTATAATTAACCATCTACTTTTTGGGGTTGGAGAGAGGAGGTGGAGGAGCAGAATTCTGCATTCCTGCTCTGGGCTGCAATATAGTCTTTGTGTGTTACCCATTCCCCAACTGACAAAAAAAAGTGTCGCTAAGACAAAGGTCAACGTTTGCAAGGTACCTGGAATGTTTTTTAATTTTACTCGTTCACAGAATGTGGGTCTCGTTGGCTCTCATTTATTGCCCAGCCCCAGTTTCCCCTGAGAAGATGGTGGTGGTGGTGAGCCATCTTCTTGATATCCGAATGGTTTGCTCGGTCATTTCAGAGGGCAATGACGAGTCAACCACATTTCTGTGGGTCTGGGGTCAATGTCTGTGTGGAGTTTGCACATTCTCCCCGTGTTTGCGTGGGTTTCGCCCCCACAACCCAAAGATGTGCCGCTAGGTGGATTGGCCATGCTAAATTGCCCCTTAATTGGAAAAAATTAATTGGATACTCTAGATTTATAAAAAAATAAAATAAATTTCTGTGGGTCTGGAGCGACATAGAGGTCAGACTGTGGCAGCACAGGAGAGTTCCTTCCCCAAGGAGCACTTATGAATCGGATTAAATTTTTTTTGACAGTCTTCATTGATCGCATTGAATAAACCTAAATAAAGTTAATTAACGTGTTTACAATTCCCCACCTGCTGCAATAGGATTTAAACACGTCCCTGGATCATTAGTGCAATAGCACGATAGTCTTGATTATTAGGGGATCCGGGGTTATGGGGAGAAAGCAGGACAATGGGGATGCGAAACATATCAGCTATGATTGGATGGGCTGAATAGCCTCATTCTGCTCCTATGCCATATGGTCTAATCCTCTGTCCCTCTCGGAGTTGGTTAACAATTGATCACTCGCAAACCTGCATGTTGCTTGAAAGTATCCAAATATACACTGGACATTGGAAAACTTAGCAAGGAAAAGCAAGACTGAGGATCAGACTAAACTGGCAGGATCTACATTTTAATTTTAATTGTAACTTAAGTATTAAAAAAACCTATTTATTTTACACACACTAGTTTAATTATATATACAGAGACCATACAAGTCTTGAAATGTATTACTGGCACGCAAAACCTTAGAGTGACTAAATGAAGACTTGGGCCACTTCTGAAAGGCTGCCGACTCCTGGGTTGTACCTACAAGAGAAGGTTGAACAGACTGGGGATCTTTTCTCTCGTTACGAGAAAATTGAGGGATGATCAGGCAGTGTCTTAATGCACATTCTGTTCAATTGTTTCATTAGCATAAAGAAATTGTTTCCTTTTGTGATCAAGGTCACAACGAGGGCCAAAGATAATTTATTCACTAATAGATTCAGGAGAAACCTCTGAATTTGGAGCCTGGTTAGAACGTGGAACTGAATCGCTTCTCAGCGAAGAGCGTGAGGTCAGGTGTAATGCCTGGATCTGGTATGTCTCTCTTGTGGAGACCATGAATTGGATTAGGGATTTGCCCCTGTCCACACACTTGAGCTCTGCTCTGATAAAATAATAATAAAAAAGGAATGTGGAACTTGTTACCACAAGAGGTAATTGAAGCAAGGAGTATGCATGCATTTATGACAGAATAGCTCGAGGGAGGAAGAAATAGTGTGGTACTATGAGATTAGCTGAAGACCTTACCTAATGCACGATTTAAAAAAAATGTTGCTCAGCAAATCCATGCCAGCGTCTAGGCTCCCCACAAGCCAAGGTCTATGCCTCTGTATTCATTAATAGGCCAGTACTGCAAACTGAAGCAATACTTACTGTAATGCATGTGCATTATAGAAATACTCCTTTAGTTAGTGAAAGATGTAGGGGTGGAGAATTCGGGCTTTGATTTAATTTAAAAAAAAGAATTATTCTCCAGGTTAACCAAAACTGAACTTCAGCTTTTATAACAGCTGGGCAAATGTACAAGCAGCAATATTTCTTTATTTGGCTTTCCTGTTCAACTGGAGTGTGTAAGCATAAGAAAATAACAGCTGTACTTGGGCTACATCCACTACACTACTACCCTGCACCCCACTGGAGTATTCAGACAGGCAGATGCTCTGCTGAGGAAATAATCGTAAGTGGCCTTGGAGGAAGGTGTTCATTGGGGTGAGAACCTTCTTATCTGTTAATTTGTAAATTGTTTAGGAAAAATAATGTTTGTTGCTTCTAAGTTGACCATGCTCTCTATTTTTAAATCATCTACAAATGTTGATGTTACCACAACTTCACCTATTCCCTGATCATTGAGGCATATGTCGAAGAGTAATGGACTCAACACTGACTATTGGAGGATTCCACTATTTATACCTTTATGTTTTGATCTACAAGGGAGCAATAAGATCCTCCCTAACAGCACTGTGGATGTACCACAGACTTCAGTGGTTCAAGAAGTTGGCTCACCTTTAGAAGGGCAATTAGGGATGGACAATAAATGCTGGTCTAACCAGCGACACCCACATCCTCTGAACAAATAAATAATTAAGAAAAATAAGTACAGTAGGCTTTTGGCCCATTGGGCATGCTCTGCCATTCTGTTAAATCATGGTTGATCTGATTGTGGCTTGTAACTCCACTTTCCGGCGTGTTCCCATTGCCCTTGACGCCCTTTGTCGATCATAAACTGTCTAACGCACCCTTGAATATATCCAATAGATCAGCCTCCACTGCTCTCTGTTGAACAGAATTCCAAAGACTATAGACCTGAGGAGAAATTCTCTTCATCTCCCTCTTAAATGGGACATCCTTTATTTCTCTCTTCCCCCCCGCCCCTTTTGGAGTCCCCTTTCCTCATAAGACAACTTCTTCTTCCCAGGAATCAGCCGAGTGAACATTCTCTGAACTGCTTACAATGTAAGGATGTCCCTTACGGAAGGAGACCAAAACTACACCGTACTCCAGGTGTGGTCTCGCTAGTGTCCCATACAGCTGGAGCAAATATTCCTTATTTTTATATTCCATCCCCTTTGCAATAAACAAAAACATTCCATTTGCCTTCCTTATTACTTGCTGTACCGGCATATTGTGATTCATGTACAAGGACATCGTCAGCACTCCATTCTACAGTCTTTCTCCATTTAAAAAATATTCTGCTTTTCTATTCCTCCTGCCAAAGTGGACAACACTTTCCCACATTATATTCCATTTAGCAATGGGCGGCATGGTGGCGCAGTGCTGCCTCACGGCGCTGAGGTCCCAGGTTCGATCCCAGCTCTGGGTCACTGTCCGTGTGGAGTTTGCACATTCTCCCCGTGTCTGCGTCGGGTTTCGCCCCCACAACCCAAAGATGTGCAGGCTAGGTGGATTGGCTACGCTAAATTGCCCCTTAATTGGAAAAAAATGAATTGGGCACTCTAAATATAAAAAAGAATTCCATCTAGCAATTGTTTTTCCCATTCACTTCATCTTTCTATATCCCTTTGTAAACGGTGTCCTCACAGCATTCGTAACTATCTTTGTATCATCAGCAAATTTGACTATAATACAGTCTGCCCCTTCATCCAAGTCATTGTATAGATCTCAAGTAGTTGAAGCCCCAGCACTGATCCCTGTGGCACTCCCATAATCACAGTTTTCCAAGCTGAAAATAACCAATTTATCCTGCCTCTGTTTCTTGTTGGTTCATCAATCCTCGATTCACCCTAATATATCACCCCCAACACCTTGAAACATTTTTGTTCAAACATCTCATAAAACACCATTTAGAAATTCAAATAGACGACATCTACAGGTTCCCTTTTATTCACCCTGCTCGTTACATCCTCAAAAATAAATTTGGTCAACACAACTTCCCTTTCACAAAACCATGTTGAGTCAGCTTGATAGCATTATGATTTTCTAAATGTTTTTAGGCGGCATGGTAGCACAGTGGATAGCACTGTTGCTTGCAAGCTCCACGGTCCCAGGTTCGATTCCCAGCTCGGGTCATTGTCTGTGCGGAGTATGCACGTTCTCCCAGTGTCTGTGTGGTTTTGTGGGTTTCCTCTGGGTGCTCCGATTTCCTCCCACAGTCCAAGGATGTGCAGGTTGGGTGGATTGGCCATGTCAAATTGCGCTTAGTGTCCAAAATAAAGTTAAGTGGGGTTACGGGGAAAGGGTGGAGGTGTGGGCTTAAGTATGGTGCTCTTTCCAAGGGCCGGTGCAGACTCGATGGGCTGAATAGCCTCCTTCTGCACTGCAGATTCTATGATCTATGACCTGAGCCAATGCGCAGTTAATTCCAGCCCCACTTGACCCGCAGTCACAACACAATTGAAATAAATAAATAATTCTGAGAAAAACACCCAAAGTCTTTGGCCCTTAGTTGCCCAATGCTACAGTCACCAGGTAAATTTAAACACAAACAAGTTTATTGATAACAGTAACTATAATTCAATATGCAATAACTACAGGCTAGCTATTGTCTAATTCCAACCCCTCACTTAAACTCACCCCACCCTCTATATACACACACACACGGGACAAGAGGGGTGTAAAATAATAACAAAAGTAAAAAGCTAAAATTTGTTTCAGATGGTTATTTCGAGCACCTTTCTTCAATCTAGGCTTTCAGTTTGAGGTTTTCTGTTTCCAGTCTGTCGTGGTTCTCCCTGTAGATTCATTCAGGTCTTTGCAGTTTCAGAAAAACATCAGCTTTACAGCTTTTCTGGAGAAAACAAGAAAATGAGAGAAAGAGAGAGAGAGAGACTCATACAGCTCCTTTCCTCTTGAGTGTCCAGGACCCCAACTTTTCTCCTTGGTTCTCTGAAAAATCAACCCACGTGGGCAGGATCCTAGCACTGCCTGTTAATGGGCAGAATATGGCCTTTTGGGTGATTTATTGGCCACCGGCCAACCGATCGAACTGAGTCTCACCAATCTCTCGGGTGCCGAAAAGTCTGAGTTCTGCTGTCCGAAAGATAGCAGAGTGTTCTATTTTGTAACTTTTGAATTCCTCATTTCCCCAGCTCGACTTAAAGATACATGTCCATTCAGCTTCCATGGATCAAAAATGATAACAGCAAAAATAAAGAAAGGGAAAAAAAGGCAATCAACAGGAAGGGCCTTACAACACGCTACTACTATTACTTTAATAATGGATTCTATAATTTTCCCAACGACAGATGTTCGACTAATTGGCTTATAGTTTGCTGTTATCTGTCTCCACCTTTTCTTGAATAGTGGTGTTATCTTTCTTGTTTTCCCATTACTGGGACCTTTCCGGAATCTAGGGAATGTTGGAAGATTACAACCAATGCAACCACCACTTCTGCAGCCTCTTCCTTTAAGACCCTATGATGTGTTATGGGCCAGGGTTTAGAAAACTCCAAAGTATATCATGGAGTTCACCTGACCTACAACTACTTATCGATTTTTGGTTACGATGAACATAAGGGCCTGTCTTTCAGGTGTTATTCAAGAGGCCTTTAGCACTTTTAATCAAAAACAAGCTTTATTCTACATTAATTCATAGTATGTGTTTTTATGCAAACATAAATATCCCACAGAGCTACAGTAATCTATGTATAACCCTTAATAAATTCCCCCTTTAACTGTTCCAATTTAATAACAAGATCCCATAAACCAGTAACCCCATTTCAAAGGTGTGGCTCAACATACAACACTCTTACTATCTTTAAGACTTGGTATGGATACACCCATTTCCTTTCCAAAACAGTAGGGTTGAATTAATTCCAGAACACAGTCATCATTTTTAAGTTGTCAAGTAATCTGGAAACAGCTTTTAAACTGAAGATAGAGACACACACCAAGATACTTCCCTTTGAGTACAGTAGCCAAAATGTGAAAATGAAAGCAAAAAACTCCGATCCACAAACCAGCCCCAAACCAAAGCGAAAATAAAACCAACTCCCAGAGCCACAGCCCAGCTCCACCCACACAATGACATCACTGAAGCCATGGTATAAGACAAAAATATTTTTTGGTGAAAACCATCAGGTCAAGACAGCTTGTCTGCCTTTAGTCCCATTAATCTTTATGGTATTTTTCCTTTGGTAATCATGATTGCTTTCATTTCCACTGCCCTTTTTGCCCCTCAAGTTTCTCCTATTCTTGGGATGCACTTATTTCTTCTACTGTGAATATTTACTATTTCCTTGCTTCCCATTATTAATTTGCAATTAATTCATCCACTAAGGGATCAATGCTTATGGGAGTGGTATTTTCAGAACCCCAAAATGTATCATGGAGTTCAATCAGCCTCTCCCTTTAATGTATTGTTGCTTTTGAAGCACACGGCTTGGTCTCCAGGTGTGATATTACAATTATGGACACGTAGGTTTTTAAACACAAAACAATGTTTATTCCATGAATTCAACTTAACCTTTTTAAATAAACATTGGATCCCTAACACCCCTTACTTCAAAGATAACCCCGAAAATAATACAACACTAAATAATTCCTCAAAATGTTCCTTCAAACCTCCAAAAGATTTAACACCTTTAAACAGAAACACATCAGGTTGAAGACATTACTATTATGAGTTTAAATCACCCAAGTGATTCAGAGATAGTCTTTCATGGCAGAGATCACAGCAGAATCCAGCTCACTGCAAACGCAGACACACCCAAAGCTCTTTTTCTTCATGCAGCTCTCTCAGTAAACCAGCCAGGCACTTTTCAGCTGCTCTCTCAAAACTGAAACTAAAAGCAGAAGTGAGCTCAACTCAGCTACCCCCACCCTCTGACATCACTTCAGTAATATGAGCTGCTCCATTTCTTAAAGGTACATTGCTTAAACATCCATTTCTTAAAGGTACCCTCACATGACATTAGCTACTCTCTTCTTTTTATATACACTTTGAAGCTATTACTATCTGTTCTTATATTTCTTTCTAATTTTTTTCTTGGACTGTAATTTTGCCCTCTATTATTTTTTTTTAAGTTATCCTTTTCTGATTTCTATAGATTTCCCAATCCTCTGGCCCAGTGGTGGGCAACCTTTGACCCGGGGGCTAAATTTGACCCGGAGGAAACCCACGTGACATGGGGAGAACATACAAACTCCGCACAGCAGTGGCCCAAGCCGGGAATTGAACCTGGGACCCTGGCACTGTGAAGCAACAATGCTACCGTGCAGCCCATGACTGAAGTGATATGCATGTAAAGCAAGAGCAAGTGAATTGAGGTGCATACTGATTGCACACAGCATTGAGTGGGAGAGCCGTGAAATCCCTTTGCATCCAAATTTTAAATATTTATTTTATTTTCCGCATTTGAAGTTGATGATAGTTCTATTCATATATAAATGGTTAAGCATTTTCTGTAAAAATGAAATACGTGTTGTATTTAATTTGAATCATGGGGTCATGGACAATTGCCTGATTTCAAACTTGCGACCTACTGAGATGAAAGAGGGCCACTGATGTGACCGACTCACTAGCTTAGGTTGCCCAACACTGCTCCGGCCTATCACTAATCATTGCAGCATTGACCCTCTTTTCTTTCAGTTTGATACCATCCTTAACTTCCTTCATTGGCTGCAGATGGTGCACCCTTTGTGTCATGTCTTTATTTCTCAATGGAGTATATCTTTGTTGTGGGTTACGGAATACCTCCCTAAATGACTGCCACTGCTTCTCTATCATCTTACGTTTTAACTTATTACCATAGCCGACTCTGACTTCATATCCTTGTGAATTCCTTTATTCAAGTTTAAGACAATAGTTTCAGACCCAAATTTCTTCAACTGAATGTGAAATTCTATGATGTTATGCTCACTCTTATCTAGAGGATCCTTTACTATGAGATCATTAAGTAATCCTGTCTTGTTACACATTATCAGTTCTAAACTAACCTGTTCCCTAGGTGGTTCCAGAACATAATTGTTCTAAGAAACTGTCCCAAATATATTCTGTGAACCCATCCTCTAGGCTACCTTTGCAAATGTGTCCAATCCATATGAAGATTAAAATCTTCCACAATCACTGCAGTACCTATCCTTTAATCCCTGTTATTTTTGATTTCTACTCTGCCTTACAATGTAGCTACTGTCAGGAGACCTACAAACCACTCCCATCAGTGATTTATTTCCTTTGTTATTTCTTAGAACCATAGAATTTCTACAGTGCAGAAGGAGGCCATTCAGCCTATTGAGTCTGCACTGCACTTCTGAAAGATCACCCTAACTATGCCCACTCCCCAACCATATCCCAGTAACCCCACCTAACCTGCATATTTCTGGACCGTGGGAGGAAACCCACGCAGATATGTGGAGATGTGAAAACCACACAGACAGTAACCCAAGGCTGTAATTAAACTCTGGTCCCTGGCGCTCTGAGGCAGCATTGCTAGCCACTGTGCTGCTGTGCCGCCCCAACTCCACACAAAGAGATTCTACATTTTGATTCACTGAACCAAGATCATTCCTCACAATTATACTGATCCTTTATTATGTGATGGGTCAGGGTTTAGAGAACCCAAAGTGTATCATGGAGTTCACCTGACCCACGACGTTTACTAGATCGTGGTTTGGGGAGCACGTGGCCCACTATACAGGTGTGGTGCAGCAGAAATTTAAAAGTATTTTTTTAAAGCTAAACAATGTTTATTCTATGAACTCAGTTAACCTTTTTAAAAACACACAGTGAACATATTAGCACCAATCAATTCAAATGTAACCTCCAAAGAGCACAACATTCTAAGTAATACTTAAACTTTCCTTTTAACATCCATAAGACACCAGAACCCTTTGTACAGAAAGACATCAGGTTTAACTTCACTCCTGAGAACAGTTACCACGTTGAAATCACCAAATAGACACACATAAGCTTGCAGAGCTTCACACACATCCTGCTGTGATTGCAGCTTCTCCAAAACTAAAAATTAAACTAAAAAACACAGACACACTCAATCTTTTCCTCAAAGCGAAACTAAAAAGCAGAACCAGGGCCCAGCTCCACCCACATTCTGACATCACTGCAGCCACTTGAGCAGACAAACATTTCTTAAAGTGACATTCCCATGATACCTCCCACCCCCCCCCCCCCACCAAGAAAAAATAAATAAACCGGCAACTCCAAGATGGTTTCATTTTTTACCTTTACACTTTCCTTTAGGAAATGCAGACAGTAAATATTCTTACTTGTTTAAAAAAAAAACAACACACACAAACAGGCATGATAACATAGTCCATTTCAGTTCTTCTTCCTGTAACTCGTCATCACGTTCTTGACAAAGTATCGGCTATCACGTTTTATCGTCCTGCCACATGTAATATTTTTAAATGAAATGGCTGTAACAATAATCTCCATTGAAACAATCTGGCACTGTTATCCTGGAATCACGCCAAAAACGTCAGTGGATTATGATCAGTATAGATAAATGTGTCAGACGGATTGTTGATCACATAAATTTGAAAATGTTGCAAAGCCAGCACCAAACTCAAAGTCTCCTTCTCAATCGTGGAATACTTCTGGTGAGAATTAAATTTTTTTGAAAAATGACCAATAGGCTACTCTAGCCCTTTGTCGTTGTCTTGTCGAAGCACCGCACCTACACCCTCATCACTCGCATCAACCGCCACTTTGAATGGTTTTACGTAATTTGGGATGGCTAACACAGGAGCAGTGGTTAACATAGCCTCCAGGCTGTCAAATGCCTGCTGACACTGGTCTTTTGAAATTTTCGACATTTCTTCAGCAAGTCCGTCAGTGGAGCGACCACACTGCTAAAATTCGGTACAAATGTCCAGTAAAATCCACTCATACCCAGAAATCGCATTATTTCCCTTCGTGTTGAGGGGATTCGAAACTCCCCAATAACTTTTGTTTTCACATCCCGTGGGACCATTTGACCCTGTCCGACTGTATGGCCAAGGAAAGTGACTTGGGCTTTTCCAATTTCACTTTTGGCTAGGTTTATCACCAAACCCACCTCCTGAAGTTGATCGAATAATTACATCAGTTGTTTTGAATGTTCTTCCCATGTCTGGCTGAAAATTACCAGATCATCGATGTATACCGCACAATTGGGTCATCCTGAAACAACTTTGTTAGTTAACCGTTGAAAAGTAGCTGGGGCGTTTTTCATGCCAAATGGCATAACTTTGAATTGGTATATAACATCTGGAGTCACAAAAGCTGAAATCTCCTTCTCCCTTTCAGATAAAGGTACCTGCAGGTAACCTTTAAGTAAATATAATTTGGAAATACTAGCTGATTGCATTCTCAATGCAATCCTCCCACTTTCTCAATGCAATCCTCCAAACGTGGGATAGGATAAGAGTGCGTTCTTGTAACTGCACTAACCTTTCTGTAGTCCACACGCAACCATTTGGTACGGTCTGGTTTAGGTACCATCATTATGGGTGAGCTCCATTGGCTGCAACCCACTTCAATTATGCCATTTTTAAGCATATTTTCAATCTCTTTGTTAACCTGTGCCAATTTTAAAGGGTTAAGTCTGTATGGATGTTGTTTAATTGGAACTGCATTTCCCACATCTGCATCATGTGTACCCATTTTAGTGCTTCCCCACTTATCTCCACAAACTTGCCCACGTTACATCAATAACTCTTTCAGGTCAGTTTGTTTTTCCTCTGGAAGGTAACTCAACAATTTATCCCAATTTTTAAGAACATCTTCATTTTCCAATTTAATTTGAGGTATGTCAAATTCACAGTCATCTGGATTTGGTTCGTCACTTTGAGTTTGAATGATTAAAACCTCCTTTTTCTCTCCTTCCCTTTCAATGTACCTTTTAAGCGTATTGACATAACACACTCGGTGAGTTTTCCTTCTATCTGGCGTTCTTACCACATAATTCACCTCACTTAATTTCCTTTCAATCTGATAAGGTCCATAAAACCTTGCTTTTAAAGGTTCACCAACCACTGGTAACAATACTAAAACTTTATATCCACAGGCAAAAATACGAACTTTGGATGTCTTGTCCGCTGCCCGTTTCATCACATGTGCAACTTTTAAATGTTGCCTAGCCAATTCCCCTGCTCTATTTAATTGTTCCCTAAAATTTGACACGTAATCCAATAATGTAAGTTCTGATTTCTCACTCACCAATTTTTCCTTAATCAATTTAAATGGTCCTCTTACCTCATGACCAAACATTAGTTCAAAAGGACTGAATTTGGTTGTTTCATCAAGTGCATCCCTAATTGCAAACAGTACAAATGGAATTCCTTTATCCTAATCCTCTGGATAATCTTGACAATAAGCCCTCAACATTGTCTTTAATGTCTGATGCCACCTTTCTAACGCTCCCTGCAATTCTGAATGATACGCAGTTGACTTAAATTGTTTTATTCCTAAGCTATCCATAACTTCTTTGGATAACCTTGAGGTAAAATTTGATCCTTGATCCGATTGTATTTCCTTTCAGCTGTAATATTACAGACTGGAATGGCCTCTGGAAACCCAGTAGACACATCCATTATCGTCAAAATATATTGATTCTCACTTTTCGTTTTAGGAAGCGGTCCTATGCAACCAATTAGGACCCTTGTAAAAGGTTCCTCAAATGCTGGAATAGGTGTTAAAGGCGCTGGTTTTATGACTGCTTGAGGTTTCCTTATCATTTAACATGTGTGACATGATTGACAAAATTTAACTACATCTTTATGTAGTCCAGGCCAATAAAAATGTTTTTGTATTTTATCTTGAGTTTTCCTTATTCCCAAATGACCTGGCACTGGTACCTCATGTGCAACTCGCAACACCTCCTTTCTATACCCTACCGGCACTACTATTTGATGAACTTCTGCCCACTTTTCATTCACCTGCATATGTAAAGGTCTCCATTTTCTCATCAAGACATCACTTTTACGGTAATAACACTCTGGTATACACTCGGATTCCTCTTCTGTATATGCTTTCTGATACATCCGTTTTATTTCTATATCTTTCTGTTGTAACTCCGCCAATTTTCCTGAACTAAAAATGTCCGCCTCATCCTCCAGCTGTTCTTGTTCTTTTTCAACCATCTGATCAAAAGTCGTTTCTGATAATTGCACTTCCACTTCATCTTCACTCTTTGATTTCTCCTCTTGTCTTAACCTGTGACTTTGCGACCTTGTTATGACACAATCCGGAAAAATCCCAGGATATTCGTCCTGCTACACTTCAGTTGTCTGATTTTCCACTGGCTTATTAACCATAGTAGGCATCACTCCCACCTGCGCTCCAGCTACATCATTACCCAAGATAAACTGTATTCCTGGACAAGATAGTTTCTCTATTACTCATACTACCACTTCACCACTCTTCACTGGACTTTCCAACCTTACCTTATACTGTATAATGGAACACTACTCTTCCCACCCTGAATTCCACATATTACCGCCTTTTATGGCAATATTCCTTCCAAACTACATAGCTCCTCATCTCTTACCATTAAAGATTGACTAGCTCCCGTATCTCTTAAAATTGTGACTTCTTTACCTGCTCCTCCTGATACACATGTGTAAACTTTACTCACACAAGTAAATTCTGTAAAGAGGCCGGGTATCTTTTCATCAATCACCTCTTGATCAGGCTGTACAATCTTTTGCACTTCCTTCACTTCACTTGGGCTTTCCTTTACCACTTTAACAAACCCCACTGTCTTATCCTGTTTTACCCCAGCCTTCCCAGTGCTTTTCTTCAACGACCAACACTGTGACTTTACATGGCCTAGTTTATAACAGTGAAAACATTCTAAACTTTTCATGTCTCTTCCGCCCTCCTGGATTTCCCTTTTAATCTGAGGTACTCTCTCCTTATTATCTCCCATCAGATCACCTTTACCTTTACCATTTGAGTATTTCTCATGTCCCCAGTTTCTATCCCTCACAGGCTGAAACTGATGTCAGAAACCAAACTTTGATTTATGAACTGATTCATAATCATCTGTCATTTCTGCTGCTAACCTCGCAGTTTTATTTATTTTGAAAATAATTTTTATTCAGATTTTTCAACAATTAATTTCATCCCAACAAAGAAAATGAAAAAAATGAAAAAACAGAACCCCCCCCCCAATACAAAGCAATAAATTAACAACAAGAAAGGGTAATAAACATAGAACCATAAGAACAAACCCCCATAACCGACTCAAAATCCCCCCACCCCCGGGTTGCTGCTGAAATTGACCACCCTCTAACACTCCGCCAGGAAATCAACAAAGGGCTGCCACCGCCGAGAGAACCCTTGCACCGACCCCCTCAGGGCAAACTTGACCCTCTCCAGTTTAATGAACCCAGCCATGTCGCTGATCCAGGATTCCGTGCTCGGGGGCCTCGCGTCCCTCCACTGTAAAAGGATCCTGCGCCGGGCTACTAGGGACGCAAAGGCCAGGACACCAGCCTCTCTCGCCTCCTGCACTCCCGGCTCCGATGCCACCCCAAAAATAGCGAGCCCCCAGCCCGGATCCACCCTGGAACCAACCACCCTGGACAAGGTCCCCGCCACCCCCTTCCAAAAACCCTCCAGCGCCGGACAAGCCCAAAACATACGGGTGTGATTCGCTGGGCTACCCGAACACCTCCCACACCTGTCCTCACCCCCAAAGAACCGGCTCAGCCTGGTCCCAGTCATATGCGCCCTGTGCAGCACCTTTAGCTGAATTAAACTAAGCCGTGCGCAAGAAGATGCAGAATTCACCCTCCAGGGCGTCCGCCCACGTCCCCTCGTCAATCGCCTCCCCCAGCTCCTCCTCCCATTTCACTTTCAGCTCTTCCACTGAGGCCTCTTCCCCCTCCTGCATCACCTGATAAATTGCAGAGATCCTACCCTCACCGACCCACGTCCCCGAGAGCACCCTATCCTGCACCCCCCTTGGCGGCAATAGAGGAAACTCCGCCACCTGCCGCCTAACAAACGCCCAAATCTGCATATACCTAAAGGTATTCCCTGGGGGGAGACCCCGCTTCCCCTCCAACTCCTCTAGGGTCGCAAACTTCCCGTCGAGGAAGAGGTCCCCCAGCCGCCTGATACCTGCCCTATGCCAGCTCAAAAACCCTCTATCTATCCTCCCTGGTACAAACCGGTGGTTCCCCCGTATCGGGGTCCAAACTGAGGCCTTCACCTCGCCCCTATGACGTCTCCACTGACCCCAGATTTTGAGGGAAGCCACCACTACTGAACTCGTAGAGTACCTTGCCGGGGGAGTGGCAGCGGGGCCGTCACCAGTGCCTCCGAACGCGTGCCCAAACAGGACGCTACCTTCATCCTCTTCCATGCGGCTCCCTCCCCTTCCATCACCCACCTACGAATCATTGCCACATTTGCGGCCCAGTAATACCCACACAGGTTGGGCAACGCCAGCCCACCCACCTCCCTGCCTAGCTCCAAGAATACCCTCCTCACTCTCGGGGTCTTCTGCGCCCACACGAACCCCAAAATGCTCCTATTGACCCTCCTAAAGAAAGCCTTCGGAATCATGATGGGTAAACACTGGAAGAGAAACAAAAACCTCGGGAGCATCGTCATCTTAACCAACTGGACCCTGCCCGCTAGGGAGAGTGGCAACACATCCCACCTCCTAAACTCCTCCTCCATCTGCTCCACCAGCCTCGTAAAGTTGAACCTATGCAGGGCCCCCCAGCTCCTGGCTATCTGGACTCCCAAATATCTGAAGCTCCTCTCTGCCCTCTTCATCGGAATCTCTCCTATCTCTTTCTCCTGGTCCCCCATGTGCACCACAAACAATTCACTCTTCCCCATGTTGAGCTTATAGCCAGAGAAATCACCGAACTCCCCCAGGATCCTCACCACCTCTGGCATTTCCCCCCCCCCCCCCCCCCCCCCCCCCCCACCGCCGGATCCGCAATGTACAGCAGTAAATCGTCCCCGTACAACGACAGCTGGTGCTCCTCCTCCCCCCCCCCCCCCCCCTCCCAAGCACAATCCCCCTCCAGTTCCTCGATTCCCTCAGTGCCATGGCCAGGGGTTCAATCGCTAACGCAAAGAGCAGGGGTGACAAGGGGCACCCCTGCCTCGTCCCCCGGGACAGCCGAAAGTCCTCCGACCTCCTCCCATTCGTCACCACGCTCGCCACCGGAGCACTGTACAGCAGTCTCACCCAACTAATGAATCCCTCACCAAACCCAAATCTCCTCAACACCTCCTACAGGTAACTCCACTCCACCCTATCAAAATCGTTCTCCGCATCCATCGATGCCACTATGTCCGCCTCC
This sequence comes from Scyliorhinus canicula, assembly GCF_902713615.1. Taxonomy (NCBI): domain Eukaryota; kingdom Metazoa; phylum Chordata; class Chondrichthyes; order Carcharhiniformes; family Scyliorhinidae; genus Scyliorhinus; species Scyliorhinus canicula. The sequence continues at coordinate 181,281,159 of NC_052153.1, read as the reverse complement.
CCGTCCACTGCCGACATCATTATGACATTAAGCAGCCGCCGCACATTGACATTCAGCTGCCTCCCCTTCACAAAACCCGTTTGGTCCTCGTGAATGACCTGCGGGACCACATCCTCCACCCTCCTGGCCAGTATTTTGGCCAGCAGCTTCGCGTCCATGTTGAGGAGCGAGATCGGCCTGTAAGACCCATACTGGAGGGGGTCCTTATCCCGCTTCAAAATCAGAGGAATTAGTGCTCTAGACATCGTCAGGGGAAAAGCGTCCCCCCTCCCTTGCCTCGTTCAGGGTCCTCACCAACAGCGGGCCCAGCAGGTCTGAGAACCTCTTGTAAAACTCCACCGGGAACCCATAGGCCCCCGGTGCCTTCCCTGCCTGCATACTCCCCAACACCCCGCTCAGCTCTTCCAACTCAATTGGGGCCCCCAGACCCTCCACCCGCTCCTCACCCACTCTCGGGAACTCCAGCTTATCCAAAAAGCGGTCCATCCCACCCTCCTCCCCAGGGGGCCCCGACCGGTACAGCTCCTCATAAAAGGACCTGACCACCCCATTAATGCCCCTTGCACTCTGCACCAGATTCCCTCCTACCTCTCTAACTCCCCCTATCTCTCTCGCTGCCTCCCGCTTCCGGAGCTGGTGGGCCAGCCTCCGACTCGCCTTCTCCCCGTACTCATATATCACCCCCCTGCGCCCTCCTCCACTGCACCTCCGCCTTCCAGGTGGTCAATATGTCAAACTCCGCTTGGAGGCTACGACGCTTCCTCAAAAGCCCCTCCTCCATGACATCCGCATACCTTCTGCCCACCCTTACCATTTCTTCCACCAACCTCTCCCTCTCAGCTTTCTCCCCCCTCTCCCTGTGTGCCCTGATAGATATCAGCTCCCCTCTAACCAATACCTTCAACGCCTCCCAGACCACCCCCACTTGCACCTCCCCATTATTGTTAGCTTCCAAATACCCCTCTATGCACCTACGGACCCGCCCACATACTTCCTCCTCCGACAGAAGCCCCACATCTAACCTCCACAGTGGGCATTGATCCTTCCCCTCCCCCAGCTCCAGGTCCACCGAATGCGGAGCGTGGTCTGATATGACTATCGCCGAGTACTCCGCCCCCTACCACCCTCGGAATTAGCGCCCTGCTGAGGACAAAAAAGTAGATCCGGGAATAAGCATTGTGGACGTGGGAGAAAAACGAGAACTCCTTACCTCCTGGTCTCAAAAACCTCCAAAGGTCCACCCCTCTCATCTGGTCCATGAACCCCCTCAGCACTGGGGCCGCCGCTGGCCTCTTACCCGTTTTGGACCTCGAACGATCCATAGCCAGGTCCAGCACTGTATTAAAATCTCCGCCCAAAATCAAACCCCCCCCCGACTCCAGGTCTGGGATCCGGCTCAGCATGCGCCCCGAGGCATTCTCCTTATCCTCCGCCCCGACGGGCCGAGTCCCTGACGGCGTGGGGAGCGTGTCTTCACAACTTTCTGGTGTTGCTATATTTATCTGGTTATAAATATAGCGGTCAATATGGTCGCCTTCCTTAATCATGTTTGCTCTAGAGTCGCCAGGTATCTTTCGATACCGCTACAAGGTTCAAACCCGAATACTGATCAAAGAACCAATGCACCAGTTAGTTAGTTCAAAGTCAATACTATTTATTTACACACACAGTAATATCTACTCATGCACAAAATACCACAAACTAAACTATCTCTAACGCCTATACTTAACTTCGGGTGCCCACTCAGTCAGGGGAACAATGGCCATTGTTCAGAACTGAAGCTGTTGGGTACGAAGGTGTAACAGGAGAACAGTTAAGGTCGTCCGTCTGATGGCGAGCGTTGGCCTTGGACTTACTTGCTTCTGGTGCAGCTGGTGGACGGGTCTCTCCGCTTCGAGAGCCGAGTCCGAGAGCGATTCTCTCTCGGGGGCTTCTTCTTATACCCAAAGGGGCTTTGTGCGCTTTTGGGCAGGCCTTGAACTTGGCCCCGATTAATTGGGCCGCATCTTGATCACGGGTATTGATCTTGACCAATAAAGGCTGGGCGTGCCTTAGGTGGCCATTGGCCTTGCTTTGTTCATGCTTTGGGTTTGGGGAACTGGCGCCGGGGTGTCTGGAGCTAGACCGGTTGCTTGAGTGTCTTTCCTTTGTTCCCGGAGATGGGCCATCAATATGTTAATTGACCTACAGTTTCAGTCTCATCTGCATACGCATCCAGGCTCTATGCCGGCTTGCTTTCCTAACATTGTCCATATTTCCCTACAGTCATTGCGATCATCCATTTTGTATTCTGGAATTGGCCATCCCAGATGGCTACACTGGGACCTCGGTCTGTGTCCAGCGCCGCCACTGTCGCGGGGGGAGCCGTTCTGCTGGCAGGCAGGACTTCCGCGGGGTCTGGTGGGGGTTGGTCTGGGGGTGGTGACGGTGGTTACAGGGGGGCAGTTTTTGGCAGGCTTGGTCCTCGCCCACTCGGCGCCATGTTGCGCGGCACGGCCGCCACAGGCCGTCGCTGTGTGCATGTGCAGCCATGGACCCGGTCATTCTGCGGCCGTATCCGCAGGTAAAGCCGGGGGCTTCACGCTGCATGGCTGCTAGCCCCCCATCGGGCTGAGGATTGGTGCGGGGGTGGTGCCAGCTTTCGTGTCCTCAGACCAGGTGGATCCTGCAGAAATAACCACAGAATTGGAGAATCCAGCCCCTTGTCTCCACATTTAGCCTACTTTATTCAAACTCATCCTGACCTCCGAACTGTGACCTGCGGAATCGTACAAAGAATTTGCCTTTCTTTAGGACTCAGGTAAGTGTACAGAGAGAAAATAAATCTACAAATAGGGTTGGCGTGTTCATGCAAAAATAAAATAAACTTTGACTAGCTGGAACTGTTCAAGTATTTTTTATTAAATCATGTAAAACAATGACAATATAACAAAAAATTGCTTTAATGTATAGTAAGAGAATCTATAAAATGGGGTGTTAAATGACTCTTATGTCAAGTTTTAAGACACCACAAATAGTATCAATACTTATAAGTGTTACTCGATTGTACATTTTGGAATAGATAAATTCATAGGTTCTCGGAAAAGAAGTTGTGCAGGAACAGTACAGGATTACATAATTAGTTTGGATAAATATCAGTACTTTAAGTGCATTTGAGCTTGTTCTTTCAGCATCAAAAAATTAAATGTATTTATTTTAAAAAATAACTGCTGTTAAATAGCATTGTACAGCTAACAAAAGCTGTTGATTCACAGGTTAGGTTGAAGAAGATTGTATACAAATGAGTGCGTTTTAGTGCTTACGCTATCATTTTTTGGGGTCTACAAACATAGAAAATAATTTTACGATTGCACACAGGAAATAACAACTTTTGTATTGTGAGTCACATTCTATAAACGTTTCTAAAAGAAAATGTTAGAAGTAAGCTGAACACAGGGAAGCACTTAATCCTCCACTTGATTCCAGACAGTAATTGGTTCTGCTGCTGCTGCTGTTAAGTTTCCTTTTCATTGAGAATTGCAAGGAATCACAAAAGAAATCTTTGGTCCGAAGAATATGTCCCTGAAAGAGAACAAGATTGGTACAGTCATGTGAAAAGCTGCTGAATGTCAGCAGTTCCTTTAAGGTTCCATTTTAGCTTTGACAAAAGCTGGCAGCGATAGTCTAGTGGTGCTGGTTAACAAGTGGAGCTAGTTAATGATTGGTGCTAATCACTGCCAATCAAATAGTCGAGCTAGTTGACAAGTGGTGCTAGTTTTAAAAAAAATAATTTAGTGTACGCAATTAATTTTTTCCAATTAAGGGGTAATTTAGCGTGGCCAATCCACCTACTCTGCACATCTTTGGGTTGTGAGGGCGAAACTCACGCAAAGACGGGGAGAATGTGCAAACTCCACACGGACAGTGACCCAGAGTGATGCTAATTAATGTTAGCAGATTTATCCCACTTTAAAAGGTCTGACGACAACGCTACCTTCATGCTTCATCCACACAACACACGCACAATAATTCCTGCTGTGAGCTTGCAATTATGGGGGCTCTGACTGATTTCTCCCTTCTCCTGCACAGGGTCACAAGTGATTGTCCTACCCAAGGTTAGCAAATTCAATATTGGAGGGGCAGGGAGGGTCTTCGAATGGGACCTTCATGCTCGCTGTGATGCAGGGTGGGTGTGGCAGGCAGCTGACAAGGTCCAAAAATACCAATCGCAGTTCCCAACACCATTCCTGGTGCCGTCTGTTTTAGAGGAGGCTGGTTGAGGGGCCATGTCTCCATACAATGGCCGATGAGCTCACTTGTTGAGTCTAAGTAAAGGAGGGCCACTGGAACTTTCCCCTCGATGTCCAGTTTGCCATATTGGTAGGGGACAGTTTAAGTGAGTGGGACTGGCGGTGGGTCGGAGTGCAGTTGTCCAGCCAGGCATGGGGACCTTCACCTTTGATGAGAGAGCAGGTTACCCTGTCGAAGTGCTGCCCCCATGCTGCGGCAGCCTGGTTGCAAGAACCAAATTTTATTTAAAGTTGCAAACATGTTGGTGAGAGGGCTGATGTGCTCTCGCTGTTACCTGCCACCAAAGCCTGTTGCTCTTCCTAAGCCGGAAGGGCCTCCAGCTTCGAGAGCCGACCCGCCAAACTCAATTAGACTGGGAACCTGCTTCCATGCCAATTAAGAAGGCATCTCTATGAATATTACAATGAGTGACTGTTTCTTTCTGGGAACAGTTTCGGGACCCAGAACCAATCCTGACTTCTGTTTCCTGTGCCGAGAGCGAAAATCAAGCTCAATAACGTTATCTTCATCCAGGAGATTCTACATATATCTATGTAAGAATAGAATAACTTGGATTTTCATTTACTCAGTCAAATAAGAGTAAACAAATGAAATATAATTGTGTTGTACATTACAGATGGACTAGCTATAAACTACTAATGCGTATTTGCTCAATTTGAACCATCGCGTAATCTATTGTATTCAACCGTGGTAGCTGATTACTCTGTATTCAATTATTCAGTTAAATTCTATTTAACTTGTTTCAAGGTTGAATCTGTTGACAGGAAACATCTGCTGGGGAAAGAAATAATTTGACATGCAAATATTTATTTGTGGAGAGCATGTGCGATTGTTGTGTTCTGATTTGGGGCATTTGATATACCTTCAATTCACTGAGAGGCAGAGAGAGCGAGTGAATAGTAGACTTTATTAGTCATGAACTTGCCTCGCCACAGTCAGTTGTACAGATGAATGCCGCCCACAGGCTATATATGGCCCCGGTGAGGGCGGAGCCATAGGCGGAGCCATACCGGGGTCACAGTACAGTACCTGGAAGCAGCTCATATCACCATTTCCAGGTCATAGGTTACAGTATAATCCATGCATTATGGTGAACACATTCACCACATTCACCGCCTGTTAAAAAAGTCAAGTCCAGCGGGGGTGACGTGGGGTCATTACATATTCAGTCTATCTGGAGGCCGGATCGCTCTCTTCGTCCTCCTCAGCTCTGGCGGTGCAGCAGGCACAGTAGTTGCAGGTGGTGACTCCAGGGGCGTGTGTCTGGAGCTTGAGCCTCAGTCCGGTGTGTTGGAGACGGTTGGGGTGTGGGGGTAGGCAGAGGGGTGATGGGTGGCGGCAGTGTCGGCGCGGGGCAGTACAGGAGACCCAGGGGAGCGTACGGGGCACTGTGGGTGGCAGCGGGAGGCGGGATGTAGGCAGGGGGGGCCCTTTGGCAGGGGAACAAGCTGGCGCCAGGTCCCGTAGGGAGACCGTATCTTGCCCCCCCCCCCGGGCCCCGAACACCCCGCTCAACCGGCAGCCAGCCATCGGGGGATCACCCAGGGCCACATGCAAGGCAGCCCCCAGTGAAGGCAGTGCCAGCCAACGGTGCCCCTGACAGCAGAGACGGGCAGTGGGATCACTGACGGCGCAGGATACCGACGGGGCAGGGGTGCAACGGGGCGGGGGCACTTGTGTGGGCGGGGCCCGCAGTGCCAACCGGGGCCGCCATTCCATGGTACCCAGATGGGCACGGGAGTATGCGCCATGCTAACATGTTGGCCTTTCACCCCCTGCAGACAATGGCATTCAGACACCAACCTGCGATGCTGGCTGCTGTGGTGGTGGCTGCAGCCCTGCAAGATACCCTGCGGCCACGTGAGCCTGGGCCTCTTGGAGAGGAGGGGGAAGCTGCAGCTGAGGGCCAGGCTGCAGAGCATTGGGCTGCAGAGGGGCAGGTGGCGGCCACACAGGCTGGAGGTGCCATGGAGGCGCCACAGGATGGCGCAGTACACCCGTGTACTGGCGCCGCATGTCATTCGAAGACTTACCAGACCGGGTATGCCAACGGAGACTGTAGATGAGCAGAGGGACTGTGGAACACATCTGCCAGATGATGGCACATCTGGTACCGCAGGGGTATGGGGGAGGATACCCGCTCCCAATGGCTGTCAAAGTGACAGACACCCTCAACTTTAATGCGACGGGGTCTTTCCAGGCGCCGAGTGGGGACCTGTCTGGGATCTCCGCTCCATCATGGATGCCCTACGCGCCCAGGTGGACCAGTACATCCAGTCCCATGTGGACCAAGCTCACCAGGATGCCCGGGCTCGTTGCCATCGGCGGGATACCCTGGGTCCAGGGGGGTGATCGACGGAATGCATGTCACCCTGCGGGGACCGGCGGATAACAGGCCGCTGTACCCCCACCGAAAGGAGTTTCACTAAAAGCTTGGTCAAAAACGGCTTGAAGGAGTATCTTAAAGAAAGAGAGGTAGAGTAATTTAGGGAGGGAAAGTTCAAGCTGAGGGTCTCGGCAGGGTCACAAAGGGTAGAGTGATTAAAGTTGGGGATGTGCAAGAAACCAGGTGGACAGAGATCTTGGAGGTTTGTAGGAAGGGTTTGAGCCAGTGTATGGAGATTGGATGGAGAAAGGCCTTTGGAGATGCTTTGAAACATGAATAGGAATTTAAAAATAGAACATTGCTGTACTGACATACGATTGTGGGCTCAAGTTGGTGCGAGTTAAGATGCAGGCAGAAGAGTTTTGGAGGAAGCCAAATTTACTCAATGTGCAAGGTGGTGGGTCAGCCTTACATAGATACATTGACGATAGGAGCAGGAGGAGGCTTTTTGGCCCTTCGAGCCTGCTCCGCCATTCATCACGATCGTGGCTGATCATCCAACTCAATAGCCTAATCCTGCTTTCTCCCCATAGCCTTTGATCCCATTCACCCCAAGTGCTATATCTAGCTGCCTCTTGATATTCAAAGTTTTAGCATCAACTACTTCCTGTGGTAATGAATTCCACAGACTCACCACTCTTTGTGTGAAGAAATGTCTCCTTATCTCTGTCCGAAATGATTTACCCTGAATCCTCAGACTGTGACCCCTGGTTCTGGACACACCCATCATTGGAAACATCTTCCCTGCAGCTACCCTGTCTCGTCCTGTTAGAATTTTTAAAGTCTCTATGAAATCCCCCCTCATTCTTCTGAACTCCAGCAAGAACAATCGCAACCTAATCAATCTCTCCTCATATGACAGTCCCGCCATCCCTGGAATCAGTCTGATAAACCTTCGCTGCACTCTCTCGAGAGCAAGAACATCCTTCCTCAGAGAAGGAGACCAAAACTGCACACACGCTCCAAGTGTGGCCTCACCAAGGCCCTGCACAACTGCAGCAACACATCCCTGCTCCTGCACTCTAAAACCCTCGCAATGAAGGCCAACATACCATTAGCCTTCTTTACCGCCTGCTGCACCTGCATGCTTACCTTCAGTGACTGCTGCACAAGGACACCCAGGTCCCACTGCACACTCCCCTCTCCCAATTTACAACCATTCAGATACTAATCTACCTTCATGTTTTTGCTTCCAAAGTGAATAACCTCACACTTATCCAAATTATACTGCATCGGCCATTGATTTGCCCACTTGCCCAACCTGTCCAGATCTTGCTGTAGGATCCCTGCATCCTCGTCACAATTCACCCTCCCACCTAACTTGGTATCATCTGCAAATTTTGAGATGTTTCATTTTATTCCCTCATCCAAATCATTAATATATATTGTGAATAGCTGGGGTCCCAGCACCAATCCCTGTGGTCCCCACTAGTTACTGCCTGCCACTTTGAAAAGGATACATTAATCCCTACTCTTTGTCTCCACTCTTCCATTTTTCTATCCACCTTAATACATTTCCCCCAATCCCATGCGCTTTAATTTTACACAATAATCTCTTATGCGGGACTTTGTCAAACGCTTTCTGAAAGCCCTTGAATGTATTTGAAAGTTGAGTCTAGAAAAGGCTTGCTTGAGAGGTTTAGTGGAGATAACTGAAGCAGGAGCAGAGATAGATGACGTGGAGGAGGGGAAGTAGGTGGTCTCAGTGATGGAGAGGCTATGAAGTTGTAAATTCAACTCAGGTTTAAGGTTGTGAATTGATTTAAGAACAAAAGAACAAAGAAAATTACAGCACAGGAACAGGCCCTTCGGCCCTCCCAGCCTGCGCCGATCCAGATCCTTTATCTAAACCTGTCTCCTATTTTCCAAGGATCTACTTCCCTCTGTTCCCCGCCCGTTCATATATCTGTCCAGTTGCATCTTAAATGATGCTATCGTGCCCGCCTCTACCACCTCCGTTGGCAAAGCGTTCCAGGCACCCACCACCCTCTGCGTAAAAATCTTTCCATGCACATCTCCCTTAAACTTTCCCCCTCTCACCTTGAAATCGTGACCCCTTGTAATTGACACCCCCACTCTTGGAAAAAGCTTGTTGCTATCCACCCTGTCCATACCTCTCATTAATTTGTAGACCTCAATCAGGTCTCCCCTCAACCTCCGTCTTTCCAACGAAAACAATCCTAATCTACTCAACCGTTCTTCATAGCTAGCACCCTCCATACCAGGCAACATCCTGGTGAACCTCCTCTGCACCCTGTCTTAAAGCATCCACATCCTTCTGGTAATGTGGCGACCAGAACTGCATGCAGTATTCCAAATGTGGCCTAACCAAAGTCTGTTACAACTGTAACATGACTTGCCGACTCTTGTACTCAAACCCCGTCCGATGAAGGCAAGCATGCTGTATGCCTTCTTGACCACTCTATCGACCTGCATTGCCACCTTCAGGGTACAATGGACCTGAACTCCCAGATCTCTCTGTACATCAATTTTCCCCAGGACTCTTCCATTGACCATATAGTCCGCTCTTGAGTTAGATCTTTCAAAATGCATCACCTCGCATTTGCCTGGATTGAACTCCATCTGCCATTTCTCTGCCCAACTCTCCAATCTATCTATATTTTGCTGTATTCTCTGACAGTCCTCCTCGCTATCTGCAACTCCACCAATCTTCGTATCATCTGCAAACTTGCTCATCAGACCACTTACACCTTCGTCCAGATCATTTATATATATCACAAACAACAATGGTCCGAGCACGGATCCCTGTAGATCACCACTAGTCACCTTTCTCCATTTTGAGACACTCCCTTCCACCACTACTCTCTGTCTCCTGTTGCCCAGCCAGTTCTGTATCCATCTAGCTAGTACACCCTGAACCCCATACGACTTCACTTTTTCCATCAACCTGCCATGGGAAACTTTATCAAACGCCTTACTGAAGTCCATGTATATGACATCTACAACCCTTCCCTCATCAATTAACTTTGTCACTTCCTCAAAGAATTCTATTAGGTTTGTAAGACATGACCTTCCCTGTACAAAACCATGCTGCTTATCACTGATAAGTCTATTTTCATCCAAATGTGAATAGATCCTATCCCTCAGCATCTTCTCCAACAGTTTGCCTACCACTGATGTCAAACTCACAGGTCTATAGTTCCCTGGATTATCCCTGCTACCCTTCTTAAACAAAGGGACAACATTAGCAATTCTCCAGTCCTCCGGGACCTCGCCCGTGCTCAAGAATGCTGCAAAGATATCTGTTAAGGCCCCAGCTATTTCGTCCCTCGCTTCCCTCAATAACCTGGGATAGATCCCATCCAGTCCTGGGGACTTGTCCACCTTAATGCCTTTTAGAATACCCAAAACCTCCCCCTTCCTTATGCCGACATGACCAAGAGTATTTAAACATCCATCCCTCGCCTCAACATCCGTCATGTCCTTCTCCTTGGTGAATACCGATGCAAAGTACTCATTAAGAATCTCACTCATTTCCTCTGAGTCCACGCATAAATTCCCTCTTTTGTCTTTGAGTGGGCCAATCCTTTCTCTAGTTACCCTCTTGCTCCTTATATATGAATAAAAGGCTTTGGGATTTTCCTTAACCCTGTTAGCCAAAGATATTTCATGACCCCTTTTATTTTTATTTTTTAAAATAATTTTTATTGAGAAATTTTGATTTTATACAACAATAACGCACCTTAGTAAAATACCGAAAATAACAATAATATTAACAATCATATACATTCGCCCCATCCCCATGAACAACCCAGCATTTTAACAACAACGCAAATTAACACACTATAAAGTTACAGAATAAACACTACAATAATGCACCCCCCCCCCCCCCCCCCCCCCCCGGGGTTGCTGCTGCTATTGACCCAGTTACCTATCTCTGAGCCAGGAAGTCCAGAAAAGGCTGCCACCGTTTATAGAACCCTTGTGTTGATCCTCTCAGGGCAAATTTGACCTTTTCCAATTTTATAAATCCCGCCATGTCACTGATCCAGGTCTCCACGCTTGGGGGCCTCGCATCCTTCCACTGTAGCAGAATCCTTTGACGGGCTACTAGGGACGCAAAGGCCAGGACCCCGGCCTCTTTCGCCTCCTGCACTCCCGGCTCCACCCCAACCCCAAAAATCGCGAGTCCCCACCCTGGCTTGACCCTGGATCCAACCACCCTCGACACCGTCCCCGCCACCCCCTTCCAGAATTCTTCCAGTGCTGGGCATGCCCAGAACATATGGGCGTGGTTCGCAGGACTCCCCGAACATCTGGTGCACCTGTCCTCACCCCCAAAGAACCTACTCATCCTAGTCCCGGACATGTGGGCCCGGTGCAGCACCTTAAATTGGATGAGACTAAGCCTCGCACATGAGGAGGAAGAGTTGACTCTCTCCAAGGCCTCCGCCCAAGTCCCGTCCTCTATCTGCTCCCCGAGTTCCTCCTCCCATTTAGCCTTCAGCTCCTCCACTGACAACTCCTCCACCTCCTGCATTACCTTATAGATGTCAGACACCTTCCCCTCTCCTACCCACACCCCCGAAAGCACTCTGTCCATCGTCCCCTGCGAGGGCAGCAAAGGGAATCCCTCTACCTGTCGCCTAGCAAACGCCTTTACCTGCAGGTATCTGAACATGTTCCCCTGGGGAAGGCCAAATTTATCTTCCAGTTCCCCCAGGCCCGCAAACCTCCCGCCAATAAACAGGTCCCTCAATTTGCTGATGCCCGCCCTTTGCCATCCCCTGAATCCCCCATCCGTGTTCCCCGGGATGAACCGATGGTTGCCACCCAGTGGAGCCTCCATCGAGCCCCCTGTTTCCCCCCGATGCCGTCTCCACTGTCCCCAGATTCTTAGGGTCGCCGCCACCACCGGGCTCGTGGTAACCCTCTTGGGGGAGAGCGGCAACGGTGCCGTTACCATGGCACCCAGGCTCGTACCTCTACATGACGCCACCTCCATTCTTTTCCACGCTGCCCCTCCCCCCTCCATCACCCATTTACGCACCATTGACACATTGGCTGCCCAATAGTACCCCAGAAGGTTGGGCAGCGCCAGCCCGCCTCTATCCCTTCCTCGCTCCAGGAACACCCTCCTCACTCTCGGAGTCCCATGTGCCCACACAAAGCTCAGAATACTGCTGGTCACTCTCCTAAAGAAGGCCCTAGGGATAAATATGGGCAGGCACTGAAAAAGGAACAAGAACCTCGGAAGCACTGTCATTTTGACGGACTGCACCCTCCCCGCCAACGACAATGGCAGCATGTCCCACCTCCTGAACTCCTCCTCCATCTGATCTACCAGTCTGGTAAAGTTATGCTTGTGGAGAGTCCCCCAGTCCCTGGCCACTTGCACCCCCAGGTACCTAAAGCTCTCCCCTGCCCTCCTAAGCGGGAGCCTACCAATTCTTTCCTCCTGGTCTCCAGGGTGCACCACAAACACCTCGCTCTTGCCTAAGTTTAATTTATAACCTGAGAAGGTCCCAAACTCGGCTAGTAACTCCATCACTCCCGGCATCCCTCCCACCGGGTCCGCCACATACAGTAACAGGTCGTCGGCATACAATGACACCCTATGTTCCTCTCCACCTCGCACCAAGCCTCTCCACCTCTCTGAATCTCTCAATGCCATCGCCAGCGGCTCGATTGCCAGTGCAAACAACAAGGGGGACAAAGGGCAACCCTGCCTGGTCCCTCGGTAAAGCCGGACGTACTCCGACCTCCTCCTATTCGTGGCCACGCACGCCATCGGGGCCTCATATAGCAGCCTTACCCATCTAATGAACCCTTCACCAAATCCAAACCTCCCCAACACCTCCCATAGGTACCCCCACTCCACTCTATCGAAGGCCTTCTCCGCATCCAGCGCCACCACTATCTCTGCCTCCCCCTCAATCGCCGGCATCATAATGACATTCAGCAATCTCCGCACATTCGTGTTCAGCTGCCTTCCCTTCACAAAACCTGTCTGGTCCTCATGCACAACCCCTGGCACACAGTCCTCTATCCTGGTGGCCAGGATTTTTGCCAGCACCTTAGCATCCACGTTGAGGAGAGATATGGGCCTGTATGAACCACACTGCTGGGGGTCCTTGTCCGTCTTTAAAATTAACGAGATCAGTGCCCGTGACATCGTTGGGGGCAAAGTCCCCCCTTCCCACGCTTCGTTGAGTGTCCGCACCAGCAAGGGACCCACTAGGTCCACGAACTTTTTACAAAATTCCACCGGGAACCCATCCGGCCCCGGTGCCTTCCCTGACTGCATCTGCCCGATCCCCTTAACTAGCTCCTCCAGCTCAATCGGCGCACCCAGCCCCTCCACCTTCTCCTCCTGCACCTTCGGGAAAGAAAGCCCGTCAAGGAACCTCTTCATTCCCCTCCTCTCCCCCGTTGGCTCCGACCGGTACAGTTCCCCGTAAAAGTCCATGAAGACCTCATTCACCTCTACCCCCTTCCGCACCACAGTCCCACTCTTGTCTCTCACTCCAGCAATCTCCTTAGCCGCATCCCGCTTACGGAGCTGATGAGCCAGCATCCTACTCGCCTTTTCACCGTGTTCGTACACTGCCCCTTGTGCCTTCCTCCACTGTGCCTCTGCCTTTCTAGTGGTCAGCAAATCAAATTTAGCCTGCAGGCTGCGCCTCTCCCCCAACAGTCCCTCCTCTGGTGCCTCTGCATACCTCCTGTCCACCTCCAGCATCCTTCCCACCAGTCTATCCCTCTCACTCCTCTCGCTCCTCTCCCTGTGTGCCCGGATGGATATCAGCTCCCCACGAATTACTGCCTTCAGGGCTTCCCAGACCATCCCCACCTGAACCTCCCCCGTATCATTCACCTCAAGGTACCCCTCAATACTTGCCCGGACCCTCCTACACACCTCCTCCTCCGCCAACAACCCCACATCCAACCGCCACAACGGACGTTGGTCTCGCACCTCTCCCATCTCCAACTCTATCCAATGCGGAGCGTGGTCGGAGATTGCAATGGCCGAATACTCGGCCTCCTCCACTCTCGGAATCAGTCCCCTACTCACCACAAAGAAATCTATCCGAGAGTAGACCCTATGTACGTGGGAGAAGAAAGAGTACTCGCGTGCCCTCGGCCTTACAAACCTCCATGGATCCACCCCACCCATCTGGTCCATAAACCCTCTCAGTACCTTGGCCGCCGCCGGCCTCCTACCCGTCCTAGAGCTGGACCGATCCAGTGAAGGATCCAACACCGTATTAAAGTCCCCCCCTATGATCAGACCTCCCGCCTCCAGATCCGGGATCCGTCCCAACATACGCCCCATAAAGCCCGCATCGTCCCAATTTGGGGCATACACACTAGCCAGTACCACCTTCTCTCCTTGTAGCCTGCCCCTAACCATCACATACCTACCCCCCCTTATCCGCCACCACCTCCGATGCCTCAAACAACACATTTTTCCCCACCAGAATCGCCACTCCCCGGTTCCTCACATCCAACCCCGAGTGGAAAACCTGCCCCACCCATCCCTTCCTCAGGCGGACCTGGTCCGCCACCCTCAGGTGGGTCTCCTGAAGCATTGCCACATCCGCCTTTAGCCCCTTCAGGTGAGCCAGTACCCTCGACCGCTTCACCGGCCCATTCAACACTCTCACATTCCAGGTGACCAACCGGATCAGAGGGCGTCCCGCCCCCCTCCCCCGTCGGCTAGCCATAGCCTGTTGACTGCCCGCCCCAGGCCAGCACCCCCTGCTCGACCCCGTCCCCATAGCGACAACCCCTCACCTCTGTCCCCCCAGCCCCCACCAGCTCCTTCTTGACCCTACCAGCAGCAACCCGGTATTCCCCTTTCCCCCCCTCCCTTCCCCCCCAGGCTAGGAACCCTCCCAGCCGCGAACCGTCCTCCATTGTACTTCCGTGGGTCAGCTAACTTCTGCTGACCCCGGAAACTCCCGCCAATAGCCCGACCCCTCCTGAAGTGGGATCATTCATGACCCCTTTTAGCCCTCTTTATTGCGCGTTTGAGATTCGTCCTACTTTTCCGATATTTCTCCAAAGCATCATCAGTTTTGAGTTGCCGCGATCTCGATTTGTTCGGCTACAGACAGTAGCCAGGGAGGGGGATGGAGTTGGTGGTCGAGTTTATAATGAGGGCCAAAATCACTGGGTGGGATTCTCCGTGGGCTGATTCCCAAATCGGGAAAGGCGACTGGGCGGTGAATCGGTCGTGAAGCGAAAATCGTGGCACGTATAGTTAACGCCATTTGCATATCATGGCTGATAAAAGCTGAGAGACCCCGCTCCCTGGATCTACCTGGCTTGCAACGCCTTGTGAGGCGTAACACAATCTCGTAAGTTGTTGCGATCTGAATCCCACCCATTGAGTTTGGGACCTCTTTTTGGCAAATCTGCGAATTACAGTGAGTCAGCTAGTCTCACCCAGGGACCATAGTTCAGCTAGAGCTCACTGCTCCAGTGCCCCACCACCATCCCCCCCCCCCCCCCTTTAAACCCCCCCCCCCGCCCAACCTACGCCACCCCAGGGATCCGATGGGGCTATGTGATGGAATGACCAGCTCACCTGCAGGGTTCACCCAGGTGGACGGAGGAAAGTGCTACCGCGGGCAGGGGTCAGACGTTGTCAGACGATGCGGAGCACCAGATCTCATCCCAGAACGGGTGGTCACCAGCCTTCCATCCCATGGGCCAGGCCTGCTGGTACTGCGAACACAAGGCCCTCACCCTTTAGTGAGGCATGTAATTATCACAGCAAGGGTTACAAGCCGGGGGGGGTTTACAAGGCCGGGGGGAGGGGGGGGGCGGTGTTGGTTGGGCAGGGAGGCTGTTGCTGGGAGAGGGTGGTCAGCCGGGGGGTGGGGTGGGGAGGAGATGTCCGTGCCACTGGCCAGTTTCGCCTGTCGATGAACCTGGATTAGAGAGTCCTGTGCGTGCTGGCCTAGGGGCACAGGTTGTGCAGCCTCCCTTGCCTGCCCGGGCTCCATGTCCCGCCCGCCCATCCTCACCCTCCCCTGCATCCTCTTCCTCCTCCAGCATGCGCCCCTCTGCAACACCATGGTGTGGAGGACGCAGCAGGCCACCACCATGCAGGAGGCTCTCCTCGCGCTGCACCAAAGGGCCCCTCCAGAACAGTCTTAGCACCTGAACCGCTTCTTCAGGATGCCGAAGCACCGCTCGATAATGCCCCCGGTGGTAGCATGGGTGTCTTTGCAGTGGGTCTCCAAGTCTGTCTGTGGCCTCCCGATAGATGTCATCAGCCACAACCACAACGGATTACCCCTGTCGCTCAGGAGCCAACCCCTCAGCCGGGAGGGGAGTGGGTGGGGGTGTGTCCTTGAAGAGGTCAAGAACTGACAAGTGTGCCAGGAAGGGGCTGGTTTAGCTCACCAGGCTAAATCGCTGACTTTTAAAGCAGACCAAGGAGGCCAGCAGCACGGTTCGATTCCCGTACCAGCCTCCCCGGACAGGCGCCGGAATGTGGTGACTAGGGGCTTTTCACAGTAACTTCATTGAAGCCTACTCGTGACAATAAGCGATTTTCATTTTTTCATGAAGACGTTGCTCAGGTATCGGGCACAGTCATGCATGATGTGCAGCTCACGCTCACACACTAACGGCACATTCATTGAGTGGAACCCCTTTCTGTTTGTGAAAACCGGCCTCTCATGGGCCCATGCTCGTAGGGGGACATACATCCCATCGATCACCCCCTGGACCTGGGGCATCTCGGCAATGATGGCGAACCCCATTGTGCGGGTATCCTGGTGGGCTCGGTCCACATTGAGTTTGATATATTGCGGTGACCGATTGTATAGAGCCTCCGTGATGGCACAGATACACCTGTGCACCGAGATCCCGGACAGATCCCCACTCAGCGCCTGGAAGAACACCGTGGCGTAAATGTTCTGGGTGAGTCCCACATGATGGCCACCGGTAGCGGGTGTCCTCCCCCATTCCCCGAGGTGCCAGGTGTGCCATGATCCGGCAGATATGTCGCACTGTCCCTCTGCTCAGTCGGAGTCTTCGACGACATGCCCAATCTGACAGGTTATCGAATGACAGGCGCTGCCGGCACACACGAGGCCTCATGCGGCACTTCGTTTGCATTTCCTCCTCCTCAGTCTATTGCGCGGCTGGCTCTCCATCCTCACCGGCTGCTCCCTGTTCCCATATCAGGCTCCAATGCTGCAGCTCCCTCCTCGAGCAGCTCCAGCTCGTACAGTCTCAGGGCATACCCCAGGGCTGAGGTGACCAGGAGGAAGGCCACCATTCTTGGTTGCATTTCGAAGTCCATTGTCTGCGGGGGCTGACCGTCAGACATGTTAGCATGGTGCATACCCACCCTGTGCCCATCAAGGTCCACTGGGCTACAGGGTGACTCCAGCATGTTCCCCTCCCCCCTCCCCACACCCATTGGCATGCTGCTGGCCGCATCCCTGACCTTGTTGGTGCCTGGCCCGGGGGGGGGGGGGGGCTTGGGCCCTGGTGCCTGCTGCCAGGTGCTACCCGTGCCAACGGTACACTCCGCTGCCATCTGGCGCCCTCCTGCTGGGACTACTGTGGGCATTGCCCTTTGATGGACAGCGTGCTGCCCTGCCTGTGGGTGGCTGCCGGCTTTGGGGGGGGGGGGGGGGGTTCTGGTGCGGGGGTGATGGCACCCACTGGGCTGGTGTCAAACTGCACAACCATCACAGGTGGCATCTGGACACCTCGGTCCCATGGAAGGTCACGCTGAGCCCACGGCCCGTCCCCTGGTCACCCCCTGTTGCCCCTGCCAGTGGCCTCTGCATGTCCTCCCTCCTCCCTCTCCCTCGTCGGCCACGGCGCCTGTTTCCCGATTTTCAAAAGCACAAGTGACATTTGCCATCGGGCATTCCCCCCCGGTGGTGGAGTAGGATCGCGGAATGTCCGGAGAATACCATATCAGGCCCACTAATGATATGCTTTTTGGGCGCATTGTGGCCATTAAATCATGCCCTCTATCTCTGGGGAAGGCGATGGCATAGTGGCATTGTCACTGGACTAGCAATCCAGAGACCCTGGGTTTAAATCCCTCCATGGCAGATGGTGAAATTTGATATAAAATAAATCTGGAATTAATAACAATGACAATGATACCAGTGTTGATTGGCGTAAAAACTCATCTGGTTCACTAATGTCAATTAGGGAAGGAAATCTGCCATCCCTACCTGGCCTGGCCTACATGTGACAGCAACTCTGTAAAATCACTCAGTTCAAGGACAATTAGGGATGGGCAATAAATGCTGGAGCAGCCAACAATGCCCACATCCCATGAATGAATTAAAAAAAAATTGATATCCAGTTTTTGGAGTTATTTAAGTCTGATCTTTAACAAAAATATTCTGGAAAAAAATCAGCACTCTGGCAATGAAAGAAGACTGAATGTATGGTAATATAATGATAGATGTTTATTTAATGACATGAAATAATGCTTAGGTTCGCTGAAGCAAATGCCACCTTTAAGGACCCGGACACATAAAAATACGGAACATAACATAAACTGAGAACTACATCTTCATTAATGTTAGCAACTCAAAAGAGGAAAGAAAAATTTGTATTTATGTTGCACCTTGAAGTGTAATTACTGGCCAGGGTATCAAGCTTTAATCACCCACTCCTCTTCAAAATAGTGCCATGGTGCGTTTCATATCCACCCAAGAGAGCAAGGATCAGTGCTGGGGTCTGAGTTATTTACAATCTATATTCATGACTTTGATAAAGAGACAGAGAGGAATCTATCTTAAGTTTTTAAAATTCTTTCTCAGGATGTGGACTTCCCTGGTTAGGCCAGCACTTTTGCCCATCCCTAATTGCCCTTGAGAAGGTGGTGGTGAGCTGCCTTCTTGAACCGCTGCAGGCCATGTGGTGTAGATACACCCACAGTGCTGTTAGGGAGGGAGTTCCAGGATTTGACCCAGTGACAGTGACGGAACGGTGATATATTTCCAAGTCAAGATAGTGAGTGGCTCGGGAGGGGAATTTCCAGGTGACGGTTTTCCCATGTGTACACTACCCTTATCCTTCCAGATGGTAAGTGTCCGTGGGTTTGGAAAGTGCTGTCTGAGGAGCCTTGGTGAGTTCCTGCAGTGCATCTTGTAGACGTTACACACGGCTGCTACTGTGCATCAGTGGTGGAGGGAGTGAATATACTTGCATTGGAGGCAGTATAGCAGAGGTTCACTAGATTGGTCCCTGGGATGAGAGAGTTGTCTGTCCAATGATGTGAGGCCGAGTAAACTGGTCCTGTATTTTCTGGAGCTTAGAAGATAGAGAAGCGATTTCATTGAAATATACAAGATTCTGATGGAGGTTGACAGGGTAAAGGTTGTTTCCCTGGGCTGGGGACTCTAGAACGTGGGGGGGGGGGGGGGGGGGGGGGGGGGGGGGGGAGAGAGGAGGACAGTCTGACGATAAGGAGGCGATCATTTACGACTGACATGAGAGGGAATTATTTCACTCAGAGGGTCGTGAATTTCTGGAATTCTCTGCTCCAAAGCGATGTAGATATTCCATCATTGAATATATGTAAGGCTGAGAGACAGATTTTGGTCTCTTAGGAAATCAAGGGATATCATAGAATCCCTGCAGTGCCATTCAGCCCATCGAGTCTCCGACCCTTGGAAAGAGCACCTAGGCCCACTCCCCCCCAACCTAGCTTTCTAAGCTCCAATGAGTACAATATGGAAAGGGAAGCTGAAGATCAAGATCATATTGAAAACAGGCTATAGGGCCTACTCCTGCACCTATCTTGTGTTCACACAGAGCCTCAATTTAAGGTCGCATGAACAAGTTGGCACCTCTGCCAATGCAATATTTCCTCAGTACTACATGGGGGTGCCAGCTGGGATGGTGTGCTAATATCCCTGGAATTGGACTCAAAACCCTCAACCATCTGACTCAGAGTCTCCCAAGGCAGAGGCTCCCTAAATTGGTGAAAATAAACGTCACTGGAAAACTAACATTAAAAAAGAACGAATATGAGTAAATGACTTCATAGAATCCCTACAGTGCAGAAGGAGGCCATTCAACCCATCGAGCCTTCACCGACCCTTGGAAAGAGCACCCATGCACCCGTAACCCAGTAAACCCACCTAACCTTTCGGACACTAAGGGGCAATTTAGCATGGCCAATCCACCTAACTTGCACATCTTTGGGCTGTGGGAGGAAACCGGAGTACCCGGAGGAAACCCATGCAGACATGGGGAGAACATGCAGACTCCGCACAGACAGTGGCCCAAGCCAGGAATCGAACCTGGGACCCTGGAGCTGTGAAACGACTGTGCTACCGTGCTGCCCCGAGATGTCTCGTTTCCAATTAATTTTTTTTCACAAATTTAGAGTACCCAATTCATTTTTCCAATTAAGGGGCAATTTAGCTCAGCCAATCCTCTTACCCTGCACATCTTTTAGTTGTGGGGGCGAAATCCACGCAAACACGGGGAGAACGTGCAAACTTCACACAGACAGTGACCCAGAGCCGGGATCAAACCTGGGACCTCGGTGCCATGACACAGCAGGGCTAACCCACTGCGCCTTTCAAACTGAGATGAGGAGGAATTTCTGGTGAATCTGTAGAACTCTTTATTGCTGCCCTCATTTTTAATTCATATTGATCTCTGGATTTCTTGAAAACTAATAAATATAATATTTAAAAATTGTATTAGCTGCGAGAGGAGCAGGTAGTATTGAGGACGCAGAGGGACTGCAAAAGAACTTGGACAATCTAGGAGAGTGGGCAAGTGGCAGATGGAATACAATGTGAAAAAGTGTGAGATTAGGCACTTTTGTCGGAAGAATACAGGCATAGACTATTTTTTAAATGGGAAAAGGCTTTGTCAATCAAAAGCACAAAGGGACTTAGGAGTCCTAGTTCAGGATTCTCTTAAGTTTAACATGCAGGTTCAGTTTGCATTCATTTTGAGGGTTCCAGAATACAAGAGCATGGATCTACTGCTGAAGCTGTATAAGGCTCCTTTTGGCATATTATGAGCAGTTTTGGACCATGTATCTAAGGAAGGATGTGCTTGCCGAGGAAAGGGTCCAGAGGAGGGTCACAAGAATGATCCCCGGAACGAAGGACTTGACATATGAGGAGCAGTTGAGGACTCTGTATCTGTGCTAGACGGAGGAGAGGTCTCACTGAAACTTACAGAATACTGAGAGGCCTAGATAGAGTAGATGTGGAGAGGACGTTTCCACTAATAGGAGAAACTGGAACCCGAGAGCACAGCCTCAGGCTGAAGGGATTTTCCTTTCAAACAGAGATGAGGAGAAATTTTGGTGAATCTGTGGAACTCTTTGCCACAGAAGGCTGTGGAGGCCAAGTCACTGAGTGCCTTTAAGACAGAGATAGATAGGTTCTTGATTAATCAGGAGATGAGGGAGGGCAGCACGATGGCGCTGTGGTTAGCACTGCCTCCTCACCACACTAAGGACCCAGGTTCGATCCCGGCCCTAGGTCACTGGCCGTGTTGAGTTTGCACATTCTCCCATGTCTGCGTGGGTCTCACCCCCACAACCCGCAGGGTAGGTGGATTGGCCATGTTAACTTGCCCCTTAATTGGAAAAGAAAGAATTGGGTATTCTAAATTTATTTTAAAAAAATAAGGGGATGAGGGTAGAAGGTAGGAGAATGGGGATGAGAAATATATCAGCAACTTTTTTTTTAACAATAAATTTAGATTACCCACTTATTTTTTTTCCCAATTAAGAGGCAATTTAGCGTGGCCAATCCACCCAGCCTGCACATTTTTGGGTTGTGGGGGTGAGACCCACGCAAACATGGGGAGAATGTGCAAATTCCACACAGTGACCCAGAGCCGGGATCGAACCCAGGTCCTCAGCACCGTGAGACAGTAGTGCTCACCACTGCACCACCGTGCCACCCCTGTCAGCCATGATTGAATGGCAGAGCGGACTCAATGGGCCGAAGGGCCTAATTCTGCTCCTTTATCTTATGGTTTTTTGTGAGAAATTAAAAAGGAGTAATTCAATGAAAACCCTTTATGGAATCTTGGAATGTTAGATTCTATATATCTTTACAGGCTGAAGACACAGCAAGTTGTGTGTCCGGCTACTCAAGCCACAGGTCTCTTGTGCAATGTGCCCCTGCTGTAAAAGCTCCCTTGTAACTGCAGGTCAGACCTTCCAAGGAAAGCCAATCACAGCTGGATTGACATTCTGCTCATTTTACTTACATCTTACTTACAGCTGCACACCTCGCACCCGAGCTTTTGACTTAAGCCTCCTCAGAAAAGTGCAATGCAGCGGATTCCTGAGGCCTTCGGTATAGTGCAGCAGGAGTCAAGGAAGCGGGTACTTTTAAAGGTCACCGCCACTTTGAGAAGCCAGGGGGTAAACGGAGTGGGTGCGAGTTGGGAGGGTAGTTGGCGCTGTATGGGCGATGATTCTGGGGATTGGGAGGGTGGTGGTAGGGGGGTCAGGTTATAGATGTTAGTTGTTGGGGTAGTCACATGGTCCAGTGGGATTGGAGGGGGGGGGGGGGGGGGTCACTGGGTAGGTAGGGGCATCAGGATTGTAGTCAGCTGGATGAGTTGGGGCATGGGGATTAATTGCGGGTTGGGGGTACTTGGTGTCCATTGGGGGGTTAAGGTGGGGGTCAATGCTATAGTTACCCAGGAGTTGGAAGTTGTTTAAATTCTTCTATCTTTTCCTGTGTAACTATTCTGCTCAGAGAGTCAGGACTATCAGAAGTCTCCGATTGAAATTTGGGGCAGCAGGGTAGCATGGTGGTTAGCATAAATGCTTCACAGCTCCAGTGTCCCAGGTTCGATTCCCGGCTGGGTCACTGTCTGTGTGGAGTCTGCACGTCCTCCCCCTGTGTGCGTGGGTTTCCTCCGGGTGCTCCGGTTTCCTCCCACAGTCCAAAGATGTGCGGGTTAGGTGGATTGGCCATGCTAAATTGCCCGTAGTGTCCTAATAAAAGTAAGGTTAAGGGGGGGTTGTTGGGTTACGGGTATAGGGTGGATACGTGGGTTTGAGTGGGGTGATCATGGCTCGGCACAACATTGAGGGCTGAAGGGCCTGTTCTGTGCTGTACTGTTCTATGTTCTAAATTGAAGTTTCAGATGGTGCCCAGCGCAGGGTAATTGTCCATTGGAAGTTTAGTCTTCCCAAGCCAATTCCTATCCAGTCCTTGTGTGGGGGCTTCCAGCCTGTCCCCCAGTGAATCATCTGGGGCACCTTCTGGGTACCACTCATGTGGAGCTTGGAAGTTCTGGGCCTATAATTCTATGCTCAAAAGACCATTAAAAGTCTGAGTTCAGCTCTGTGCATGATCAAGAGCAAGAGCCATTCCTTCCGCACTGATCACAAAATTTGGGCTGGTAACTTCATGTAGATTCTTAAAAGTTCATTTACAGGATGTGGGCACTGCTGGCAAGCCCAACATTTAATGCCCATCCCTAGTTGCCCTTCAGAAGGTGGTGTTGAGCTGCCTCTTGAACTGCTGCAGTCCCTGATGTGTAGCTACACTCACTGTGCTGTCTAAGAATCTTTATTGTCACAAGTTGGCCTACATTAACACTGCAATTTAGTTACTGTGAAAAGGCTCCAGTCGCCACATTCCAGCACCTGTTCGGGTACACACAGAGAATTCAAAATGTGCAAATTACCTTACAGCACGTCTTTCAGGACTTGTGGGAGGAAACCGGAGCACCCGCAGGAAACGCACGCAGACACGGGTAGAACATGCAGACTCCACACAGACAGTGACCCATGCCGGGAATCGAACATGTGACCCTGGAGCTGTGAAGCAACGGTGCTAACCACTGTGCTACTGTCCCGCCCAGGGAGGGAGTTCCAGGCTTTTGACCCAGCGACAGTGAAGGAACAGCAATATAGTTCCAAGTCAGGGTGATGAGTGACTTGGTGGGGAACCTCCAGGTGGTGGGGTTCCCAAGTATCCGCTGCTCTTGGCCTTCTCGATAGTAGTCATCATGGGTTTGGAAGGTGCTGCCGAAGGAAACTTGGTGAGTTCCTGCAGTGCATCTTGTAGATGGTACACACGGCTGTCACTGTAGTTAGTGGTGGAGAGATTGAATGATTGTGGAAGTGGACTGCTTTGGTCTGGATGATGTTGAGCTTCTGTTGTTGGAGCTGATGGAGTGTAGTCCTGCACACTCCTAACTTGTGCCTTGTAGATGGTGGACAGACTTTGGAGGTCAGGAGGTGAGTTACTCGCCATAGGATTCCTAGACTTTGACCTGTTCTGGTAACCACAGTATTTTTTTTTATAAATTTAGAGTAACCAATTCATTTTTTTTCCAATTAAGGGGCAATTTAGCGTGGCCAATCCACCTACCTTGCACATCTTTGGGTTGTGGGGGCGAAACCCACGCAAACACGGGGAGAATGTGCAAACTCCACACAGAACAGTGATCCAGAGCTGGGATCGAACCTGGCATCTCGGTGCCGTGAGGCAAGAGGGCTAATCCTCTGTGCCACCGTGCTGCCCCGTAACCACAGTATTAATGTGGTTAGTCCAGTTCAGTTTCTGATCAATGGTAACCGCCAGGATGTTGATTGTGGGGGATTCAGCGATGGTAATGCCATTGAATGTCAAGGGGCGATGGTTAGATCCTCTCTTGCAGCAGATGGTCATTGCCTGGCACTTGTGTAGCGTGAATGTTCCATTCCACTTGTCAGCCCAAGCCTGGATATTGTCCAGGTCTTGCTGCATTTGGACATGGACTGCTTCATTATCTGAGGAGTGGCGAATAATAATGAACATTCTCATTACAATGTTGCTGAACATTGTGCAGTCATCTGCAAACATCCCCACTTCTGACATGATGGAAGGGAGGCTATTGATGAAACAGCTGAAGATGGTTGGGCCTAGGGCACTACCCTGAGGAACTCCTGCAGAGTCCTAGAGCTGAGATGAGTGACCTCCAACCACAACCACCTTCCTTTGTGCAGGTACGACTCCAACCAGCGGAGAGTTTTCCCCGATTCCCATTGACCCCAGTTTTGCTAGCGCTCCTTGATGCCATACTCAGTCAAATGTGGCCTTGATGTCAAGGGCAGTTACTCTCACCTCACCTGTGAAGTTCAGCCCTTTTGTTCATGTTTTCACCAAGGCTGCAATGAGGTCAGGAGCTGAGTGACCCTGGCGGAACCCAGACTGAGCGTCCGTGAGCAGGTTATTGCAGAGTAAGTGCCGCTTGATAGCATTGTTAATGACTCCTTCCATCACATTACTGATGATTGAGAGGAGACTGATGGGGGGTGATTGGCCAGGCTAGATTTGACATTTCTGTGTACAGTATACACCTGGGCAACATTCCACATTTCCCGGTAGATGCCAGTGTTGTAGCTGGAACAGCTTGGCTAGGGGTGCGGCAAGTTCTGAAACGCAAGTGTTCAGGACTATTGCCAGAATATTGTCTGATCCGTTGGTTGTGAGATCGGTAAGCTCTGTCTACTACTTGCTACTTACGCTATTTGGTGCGCAAGTAGCCCTGTGCTGCGTTGACACAGTGTGGATACCATGGGCCAAGTTGGCCTCTTTCTGTGCCGTGAGCTTTTAATGATCCCCTGGTCATTCACCTCATTGCTGTGTGTGGGATCTTGCTGTGTGCCAATGGGCAGCTGTGTTGCCTGCATTGTAACAGCTGCAGCCCCTCAGGAGTATTTCATTGGCTGTTAAACGCTTTGGGACGTGAAAAGCACTTTATAACTGCAACTTGGCTGGTTGCAGGCAATTCATGACATGTGAAAGGCTTGGACACAGTTCTCGAGGTGATGTGGCTGCATGCCACATGTCACTCCTCAGAGGTGCCTCTCAGCTACAAGGCCCTCCCTGAATACACGTTTCTGGTTTTGGAGAGAAGGGCGAGTATTCAGTGTCTTTATTAAGCTAGACTTGGCGGTATTTATCAGTGAATCCCAGTACGGTGCAGGGAAAATAGTGTACTAGTTTGCTAAGTGACTCATTCACTCCTGGCACTGTGTGCAAGTCAGGTTTCAGTGGCGTGTTAAAGCTGCTCCCCCTACCGGCGAGGCCGGGTGGTGGAATGAGAGTCACTTACTTGGGGCAACAAAGCAATTCTTGGACATTGCAGTAGCAGACGATCTCGCAGTCGTTGCCGGCCCAGAAGTGATCCACCAGCCCCTTGTCTATGGGGCGCAAGTGCTCGGTGCCATCGGGGATGTTGTGGCAACTTCGACCCTTCAGGAGCTTTTTGTAACATGACAGACGATCAGCCGGCATGGCTTGGGTCAGGAGCAGAGAGCTCAAAACCAGAGATGCAATTAGCCTCTTCATCCTTCACTCAGGCTGTGGGACAGAAGATGGCAAGGTTCTTCATCGACTATTTTATCTTAGACACACACAGACACATCACATAATATATTACACATAACCTGCTACATATCAGATGCAAAACAACCTGGAGGATTTTGCAATTTGTGGGCAAAACAAAAACGTTGATTTCAATTTTCTTATTTTCTTGCCACACTTTATTCGAAATGTTTACCTCCAAAGCAATAAATGTCAGAATAGTTCCAACGTGAATTCAGTTTCCACAACCACCAACTCAGACGTGAGCTCTCCAGACGAAACAAGTCATTGAATTCTATATTTTTGGAAGCGAATCTATTTACACACGGCTCGTCTCACAATCCAGGAATCACTGTATATAGTCAGCCATTCTCAGCCAGACAGAGTGGTTGCTACGTTACCAATTCATATAGTAATCCAGATTTCTTTGACAAACAAAAATATATATATATTTTTTAATGTATGCATTTGACTGCTGTGAGAAATTTAAAAAGGTGGGGGGGGGGTCACATTCGATTGCAAGCCATGTATGGAATCAAGGTTTTAAAAAAATCAGCATAGTTGAATAAATCCCATTAGCTTTTACCATTTAGATATTGTGCAGATTAAATAGATACTTGCTCTGGAGCAGAGAGATATATCGCATTGAAGATCAGTCGCTAAGATAATGCTGCCCCCTCCCCAGGATTTTGAATACAGATTTGTTTATATTTAAGAATAACTGTTTAAACATGCGGTTTAAAGCTCACTTACCTTTCTGGAGTAGTGTGTGTGTGTGTGCAGCTGAGGGAGGGGAGATGTGGGCGCTGACACTCCCTCAGTGTGGATTGTACAAGGCACACACAAACGGGGCTTTGTGTTTGGTGGGGTTGCAGCCAAGGCTTGCTCGCTACCCACTCCCCCCACCAGCCCCCCCCCCCCCTCCCCTCACTCCTCCCCCAGCTTTCCAAGGATTAGAGTCAGCTCACTTTTAACAGCCAAGATCCAGGGGCGGGCGCAGTACGTGTTAAGGGAGAAAAGGAACAATCACTTCAAATTGGAAGGAAATAGCAAATGCTCAGAGCGGGGGAAGCTGATGGATGCCCTCCACCGTGTGTGTGTGTGTGTGTGGGAGGGGGGGGGGGGGGGGGTCTGAATTCTGTGCAACACTTTTTGCATCTCCTGCTCAAATGACCAGCCTCGATGCAGGTTGCAGTTCAGGTTTAGAGGGTAGAATTGAGACGCCCCCCCCCCCCACTCCAGCTCAAAGCTTGCCCCCCCACTCCAGCTCAAAGCTTGCCCCCCCTAACTCCAGCTCAAAGCTTGCCCCCCCCCACTCCAGCTCAAAGCTTGCCCCCTCAACTCCAGCTCAAATCTTGCCCCCCCTAACTCCAGCTCAAAGCTTGCCCCCCCCACTCCAGCGCAAAGCTTGCCCCCCCTAACTCCAGCTCAAATTTGCCCCCCCCACTCCAGCTCAAAGCTTGCCCCCTCAACTCCAGCTCAAAGCTTGCCCCCCACTCCAGCTCAAAGCTTGCCCCCCCCCACTCCAGCTCAAAGCTTGCCCCCCCTAACTCCAGCTCAAAGCTTGCCCCCCCCACTCCAGCGCAAAGCTTGCCCCCCCTAACTCCAGCTCAAATTTGACCCCCCCACTCCAGCTCAAAGCTTGCCCCCTCAACTCCAGCTCAAAGCTTGCCCCCCACTCCAGCTCAAAGCATGCCCCCCCACTCCAGCTCAAAGCTTGCCCCCTCAACTCCAGCTCAAAGCTTGCCCCCCACTCCAGCTCAAAGCTTGCCCCCCACTCCAGCTCAAAGCCTGCCCCCCCACTCCAGCTCAAAGCTTGCCCCCCCACTCCAGCTCAAAGCTTGCCCCCCCTAACTCTAGCTCAAATTTGCCCCCCCCACTCCAGCTCAAAGCTTGCCCCCCCACTCCAGCTCAAAGCTTGCCCCCCCCCACTCCAGCTCAAAGCTTGCCCCCCCCGACTCCAGCTCAAAGCTTGCCCCCCCACTCCAGCTCAAAGCTTGCCCCCCCCACTCCAGCTCAAAGCTTGCCCCCCCCCACTCCAGCTCAAAGCTTGTCCCCCCCACTCCAGCTCAAAGCTTGCCCCCCCCACTCCAGCTCAAAGCTTGCCCCCCTAACTCCAGCTCAAAGCTTGCCCCCCCACTCCAGCTCAAAGCTTGCCCCCCCACTCCAGCTCAAAGCTTGCCCCCCTAACTCCAGCTCAAAGCTTGCCCCCCACTCCAGCTCAAAGCTTGCCCCCCTAACTCCAGCTCAAAGCTTGCCCCCCCAACTCCAGCTCAAAGCTTCCCCCCCCACTCCAGCTCAAAGCTTCCCCCCCCCCCCCCCCCCCCCCACTCCAGCTCAAAGCTTACCTTTATTTTCTCAGTCCTGTCCCTCTCTCCATTGAAATGAAAGAAAACACCTACTTTAAAAAAGGGAGAGGGGGAAAGAGAAGTTGGGGCACCCTTGCGGTGAGCCAGTAGCGGCCCGGCGGGCCGAATGGTCTTCAACGTTGCGCGGTCCTGCTGTGATATAAATAATTCTGTCTGATGGAATAGAGTGGGATTTTAGTTTTTCTTTTAAAAAGAGGGGTTAATTCTGGGTCACTGTCCGTGTGGAGTTTGCACATTCTCCCCGTGTCTGCGTGGGTTTTGCCCCCACAACCCAAAAAAATGTGCAGAGTAGGTGGATTGGCTACGCTAAATTGCCCCTTAATTGGAAAAAAGAATTGGGTAATCTAAATTTTTTTTAAAAAGAGGGGTTAATTTAACAACAGTGCGAACCAAGTTTCATCTCACCCACGTGTTTCTATTTGAAGTTATTTAACTTTTCTCCTCTTTTCAATGCTTTCTCTCCGGCGTCACCAGTTATTTTCTGGCCGTTTTAACCTCATCAGGCGTGATATCTGGTGTGACTGCAGAATGTTGACTCTTTTTTCACCTGAACGGGGGGGGGGGGGGTTGGCGGGGGGCGGGGGGAGGGGGGGAGGGGGGGGGACTGTTTCCCTGATCCATTACTGACTGCCTGGCAAGTGGGAAGATCGCAGCTAGTGGGAGAACTTTGCACAAGGCACAGTTCCTGCAAGTGTGGAAGCAGAATCTGTAAGGGGGTGAGATCAATCATATAATTTACAGCCCAGAAGGAGGCCATTCGGCCCATCGAGTCTGCACCAACCCTTGGGAAGAGCACCCCACTCAAGCACGCAACTCCTCCACCCCGTCCCCTTAACCCAGTAACCCCAATTAACCTTTTTGGACGCTAAGAGCAATTTAGCATGGCCGATTCACCTAACCCACACATCTTTAAACTATGGGAGGATTTCGGAGCACCTGGAGGAAACCCACACACACACACACGGAGGGGGGGGGGGGGGGACGTGCAGACTCCACACTGACAGTGATCCAAGCTGGGAATCGAACCTGGGACCCTGGAGCTGTGAAGCAACCGTGCTAACCACTATGCTACCGTGCTGCCCCACATAACAAAGCATAGCTCTGTCCGGACATATTTTGTTGCTGTTTCGCATTTTTCCACAATGTAGTCACCCAACCAGCGAGCAGTGTTTCCATTAACCATGTGGATCTGGGCAGAGAACTTTAAAAACACACAGAAAACCGGCTTGGCCCAGCACCATCTCACACCATCTCCTGAAGCGAAAGAACCTCCAAAGGCCGAGCCCCCTTTGATGGCGAGGGGGCTCTCTGCTGACAGCTGGAAAGATGCACAACAACCCAGGCAGGTCGTGCCAGCCCATTCACTGATATTAAACACACACAGGTTATTCAAGAAGGCCCTGCCTTCTCAACCTTTCCTCAGGTCTGGTGATCCTCAGGTTAAATCACCGCCAGTCAGCTCCTGTCTCTCAGAGGGGAAAGCAGCCTCTGGTCATCCACAAACCATAGGCCCATGTCACATGACTCCCACCTTTCTGCACTGACAAGGGATGGCCAGAGACACTCAAGATAGGATGAGAAGGAAAAGAGAGGTGTTTAACAAGTATAAGGGGAGCAAGTTTGCAGAGCCATTCGTGACGCACAGAAAGTGCAGGATGGAGCTTAAGAAATCAATTAGGAGAGAAAAGAGGGGATACGAGAAAGCTTTGGCTGGTAAAAGTAGGGAAAATCCCAAGATAATTGCTTCCCAGCTCCAGGGTCCAGGTTCGATTCCTGGCTTGGGTCACTGTCTGTGTGGAGTCGGCACGTTCTCCCTGTGTCTGTGTGGGTTTCCTCGGAGTGCTGCGGTTTCTCCCACAAGTCCCAAAAGACGTACTGTTAGGTAATTTGGATATTCTGAATTTTCCCTCTGTGTACCCAAACAGGCACCGGAATATGGAGACTAGGACTTTTCACAGTATCTTCATTGCAATGTTAATGTAAGCATACTTGTGACAATAAAGATTATTATTATTAAGTATATAATTGAAAGATAATAACCAGGGAAAGAGTAAGGCCCATTAAGGAGCAAGGGCGAAATCTGTGGGTGGAGCCAGGGGACGTTGGTAGGGTGTTGAACGAATATTTCACATTTGTCTTCACCCAAGAGAATGAGGAGATAGTTACGGAACTCGAAGAGAAGGATTCTGAGGCGCTTGAGCAAATGGTCACAGGGAGCAACAAGATATTAGAGATATTGGCAGGACAAATCTCGAGGTCTGGATGAACTATGTGCCAGGCTGCTACAGGAGGCGAGGGAGGAGATTGAAAGGTTCTTGATTAATAAGGGGATCAGGGGTTATGGGGAGAAGGCAGGAGAATGGGGATGAGAAAATGTCAGCCATGATTGAATGTCGGAGCAGACTCGATGGGCTGGGGTCTGACCCAAATGTTTAATTCCTCGCTGGCCACAGGGGAGGTGCCAGAGGACTGGAGAACAGCTAATGTGGTCCCAGTGTTTAAGAAAGGTTGTAGAGATAAGCCAGGGAACTATAAACCAGTGAGTCTCACGGCAGTGGTTGGGAAACTACTGGAGAAGATTCTGAAGGAGAGAATCTATCCCCACTTGGAGAGGCAAGGTTTGATCAGCGATAGTCAGCATAGCTTTGTCAGAGGGAGGTCATGTCTAACAAATCTGATTGAATATTATGAGCATGTCACCAAGTGTATAAATGAGGGCAGTGCAGTTGATGTAGTTTACATGGATTTCAGTAAAGCCTTTGACAAGGTCCCAAATGGGAGACTTATTAAGAAGACAAATGCACATGGGATACAGGGTGATTTGACACGGTGGATTGATAATTGTCTCAGCGGTAGGAGATAGAGGGCGATGGTAGATGGCTGCTTTAGTGTCTGTAAGCCAGTGACCAGTGGTGTATCACAGAGATCTGTGCTGGGCCCCCTATTGTTTGTCATTTATGTAAAAGACATAGATAACTATGTGGGGGGTGGGAACTGTAAGTTTGCGGATGACACAAAGATTGGCTGGATGGTTAACAGTGAGGTTGAGTGTCTTGTGTTTGATGAGACCATCAATTCAAGCGACACGTGGTTAGAAGTGAACAGTGGTTTTAATCGTCTTACAACAGAGCCTGCCTGTGACAAGATGAACTCCAGATGAACTGGCAGGCAGGCTCGAAGCATCAACATTTATACTTCCGGTTAGGGGGAGGAGCCGTGGGTGGAGCTAAGGGTGGAGCCCAGTACAAACTCCGTACACTCCCAGTGCATCTCCCCCTAGTGGCAGAGCAGCGCAACTGCTCGTGTGCCGAGCTTACAGAGACATAGTACAACATGTGTAATACAGTGTGAATTACGCTACTGTGATTCACCACATTCACCCCCTGTAAAAAATCAGGTCCGGTGGCGGTGGTGGCTTACAGATTGAGTCTGTCCGGTGGCCGAGTTGTCCTCTGTGATCGGCAGAGCACCGGGCTTGCAGCCCCTTCTGGTGGCTGGATGAATACTGTCGGTTGGGGTACGATGGCGGACTCCGGGGGGAGATTCCGCCCGAGCTTAGTACCCGTCTGGTTCGACTGGGGACTGGGGGCGCTGGGAGCTAGCTGGCGCGGGCGCGTGAAAAACATGTAGCAAACTGGTAGGTGCGGGGCCATGGGGGGCGAGTTGGGTGGGATGTAGTGTGAGGGGTACCTCGGCGGTGGTAGTGGGGGGGTTGGATCCTGCAGGTGCTAGGTCCCGGAGGGATACAGTGTCCTGGTGGTCGTCAGGGAACTCTACGAAAGCGTACTGGGGGTTTGAATGCAGCAGGAGCACTTTCTCTACGAGTGGGTCAGTTTTGTGCGCCCTGATATGCTTCCGGAGGAGTACTGGGCCCGGTATCTTCAACCATGCCGGGAGCGAAACCCCCGTGGTAGTGCCCCTGGAAAAATTTTTTTTTTTTTTTTTTTTTTTTTTTTTTTTTTTTCCCCCCCCCCCGCCCCGGTACCTGCCCCTGGAAAAAATAAAGAGCCGCTCGTGAGGGGTCTGGTTGGTAGCGGTACATAAGAGGGACCTAATAGCGTGGAGCGTGTCGGGGAGGACTTCTTGCCAATGGGAGATCGGGAGATTCCTGGACCGGAGGGTCAGTAGGACGGTCTACCAGACCGTCGAATTCTCCCTCTCCACCTGCCCGTTCCCCTTGGGGTTATAGCTGGTAGTCCTGCTCGAGGCAATGCCCTTGTCGAGCAGGTACTGACGCAGCTCGTCGCTCATAAAGGACGAACCCCGGTCGCTGTGTACATAGCTGGGGAAACCAAACAGGGTGAAGATACTATGCAGGGCCCTAGTGACTATGTGGGAGGTCATATCGGGGCACGGGATAGCAAAGGAAAAATGGGAGAACTCGTCTATGATGTTCAGGAAGTACACATTCCTGTTAGTCGAGGGGAGTGGCCCTTTGAAATTGATAGCGAGGCGTTCAAAGGGCCTCGAAGCCTTGACCAGGTGGGCCCTGTCTGGTCTGTAGAAGTGCGGTTTGCACTCCACGCAGATCGGGCAATCCCTGGTGATGGCTTTTACCTCCTCGGTGGAGAAAGACAGATTTCGGGCTTTAATGTAGTGGGCGAGCCGGGTGACCCCTGGGTGGCAGAGGTCATTGTGGATGGCTTTTAAGCGGTCGCTCTGTGCGCTGGCACATGTCCCGCGGGACAGGGCATCTGGGGTCTCGTTGAGCTTCCCCGGTTGATACATAACATTGTATTTGTAGGTGGAGAGTTCGATCCTCCACCTCAGAATTTTGTCATTTTTAATTTTGCTCCTTTGCGAGTTGTCAAACATGAAGGCAACCGATCTTTGGTCGGTGATGAGGGTGAACCTTCTACCTGCGAGGTAGTGCCTCCAGTGACGAATAGCCTCCACAATGGCTTGTGCTTCCTTTTCGACTGAAGAGTGTCGAAGTTCCAAAGCGGAGAGGGTTCGGGAGAAAAATGTGACTGGTCTCCCTGCCTGATTTAGTGTGGCTGCAAGAGCTACCTCTGAGGCATCGCTCTCAACCTGGAAAGGGACGGATTCATCCACCGCCCGCATGGCAGCCTTGGCGATGTCCTCCTTGACGCAGTTGAAGGCCTGGCGCGCCTCAGCTGACAGGGGAAATAGTGTGGCCTTAAAGAGTAGGCGGGCTTTGTCCGCATATTGAGGGACCCACTGTGCATCATACGAAAAGAATCCCAAGCACCGTTTGAGGGCCTTGGGACAATGAGGGAGAGGGAGTTCTAAGAGGGGGCGCATACGGTCCGGGTCGGGACCCAGGACTCCACGACAAAGCCGAGGATGGCCAGTCTGGTTGTGCGGAAAATGCATTTCTCCATGTTGTATCTGAGGTTAAGCTTCTGGGCCGCCTGGAGAAATCGGTTGAGGTTGGCATCGTGGTCCTGCTGGTCATAGCCGCAGACGGTGATGTTATCCAAGTACGGAAATGTGGTCCGCAGCCCGTACTGGTCCACCATTCGGTCCATTGCTCGTTGGAACACCGAAACCCCATTTGTGACGCCAAAGGGAACCCGGAGGAAATGGAAGAGGCGGCCATCGGCCTCAAACGCCGTGTAGTGGCAGTCCTCCGGGCGGATTGGGAGTTGGTGGTATGCAGACTTCAGATCCACCGTGGAAAAAATCCGATACTGGGCGATCTGATTCACCATGTCTGCAATCCTGGGGAGGGGGTACGCGTCGAGGAGCGTAAACCGATTAATAGTCTGACTATAGTCTATGACCATGCGGAGTTTTTCCCCGATGTTGACGACCACCACCTGAGCTCTCCAGGGACTGTTACTGGCCTCTATGATCCTCTCACGTAAAAGCCTCCGGACCTCGGATCGAATGAACACCCTGTCCTGTAGGCTGTACTGCCTGCTGCGAGTGGCTATGGGTTTACAGTCCGGAGTGAGGTTGGCAAAGAGAGGAGGGGGGGAGATTCGCAGCGTGGCTAGGCTGCAGATAGTGAGTGGGGGTAGGGGTCCGCCGAAGTTGAGGGTGAGACTCTTGAGATTGCATTGAAAGTCGAGTCCCAATAAGAGTGGGGTGCAGAGTTCGGGCAGGACGTATAGTTGGAAATTAGAGTAGCTAGCGCCTTGGATTGTTAGAATTGCGACGGAGCGCCCTTGGATATGGACAGAGTGGGAACCCGAAGAGAGGGAGATAGTTTGCCGCGCAGGGAAAACGGGGAGCGAACAGCATCTTACCAGATCTGGGTGTACGAAGCTCTCAGTGCTCCCGGAGTCGAAAAGGCACGGCGTGCTGTACCCGTTGATTTGGACCGTTGTCATCGAGTTGTGGAGATGCTTTGGACGCGATTGGTCCAGTGTGACTGCGTTGAGTTGCAGGTAGTCGGCGGCTCGGTCGGCTGCACTGGGATGGCCCCGCGATGAGTGCCCGCTGAGGTCGCAGTCTTCAATTGAGTTTTCTCAGTGGGGAGAGGATGGGGCCCAAGATGGCCGCCCCCGTGGATCGCACGTGGCGGGCGGCGAGGAAGATGGTGGCCCCCATGAATCGCCCGTGGTGGACCGCGTGGTGGGGGTCTGCCAAGATGGCGGCCCCCATGGATCACACGTGGTGGGTGGGGGCGGAGTCGGGGCATAGGTTTGATTCCCGGCTGGGTCACTGTCTGCGGAGTCTGCACGTCCTCCCTGTGTCTGCGTGGGTTTCCTCCGGGTGCTCTGGTTTCCTCCCACAGTCCAAAGATGTGCGGGTTAGGTGGATTGGCCATGATAAATTGCCCGTAGTGCCCTAATAGTAAGGTTAAGGGGGGGGAGTTGTTGGGTTACGGGTATAGGGTGGATACGTGGGTTTGAGTAAGGTGATCATTGCTCGGCACAACATCGAGGGCCGAAGGGCCTGTTCTGTGCTGTACTGTTCTATTCTATTCATAGGCCGCTGCGTTCCGGGGCCTGCGGGCCTGCGAGTGCGGAGGGTGATTACTTTGTGCTGCTGGAAGTTTAGGGGCTGGGGCCTTCCTTGCCGGGCACACTCCGGCGTAGTGGCCGAGCAGAGCTGCCGTGGATGCTGGGGCTGGCCACAAAAGTGGTAGGCTGGGGCAGCATTGTGGCTGGGTGGCCACGCGGCACAGGCCTGGGGGAGTCGCTGATCGGGGGCCCATGACGGGGTCGCGCAGTCGGCAGGAAACAAGGTGAGGCTACGAAATGAGACCTCCATAGTTGTAGCGAGCTCAACAGTATCTTCTAAATTTACGGCCCCCTTCTCCAGCAGTCGCTGGCGCACATAATTCGAACTATGGCCTGAAACAAAGACATCATGGACAGCAAGTTCTCTATGTCCTGCAGCAGTTACAGCCTGATAAGTAGAGTCCCGGGATAAGGCTTTTAAGTCTCTGAGGAATTCTTCTAGCGATTCTGTAGGGCGCTGGCAGCGAGTAGTAAAAACGTGGCGCGCGTAGACCTCATTGATAGGCCTCACGTACATTTTGTCGAGTAGGGCCAGGGCCTCTGTATATGAGCCGGTACAGTTTAGCTGAGTAGATATACGATGGCTCACCCTCGCATGAAGTAGACTGAGTTTCTGCTCCTCCTTCGTTTCTGGGGTGCTTGCTTCAGCCAGGTAGGCCTTGAAACATCGGAGCCAATGCAAAAAGATTTCTTTCGCCTCTGCATCCTGCGGGTCGAGTTTCAATCGATTAGGATTGAGGGCTGATTCCATGGTCATTCCTTACTGTTTCTTAAGACGATTAAATTGACGAGACCATCAATTCACGCGACACGTGGTTAGAAGTGAACAGTTGTTTTAATCGTCTTACAACAGAGCCTGCCTGTGACAAGATGAACTCCAGATGAACTGGCAGGCAGGCTCTCAGCATCAACCTTTATACTTCCGGTTAGGGGGAGGAGCCATGGGTGGAACCAAGGGTGGAGCCCAGTACAAACTCCGTACACTCCCAGTGCATCTCCCCCTAGTGGGAGAGCAGCGCAACTGCTCGTGCGCCGAGCTTACAGAGACATAGTACAACATGTGTAATACAGTGTGAATTACGCTACTGTGATTCACCACAGTGTTATAGTAAAATATAGAAGGGATGGTCAAATTGGTGGATAAGTGGCAGATGGAATTTAATCCTGAAAAGGGTGAAGTGATACACTTTGGAAGGAGTAATTTAAAAAAAAATTAGAGTAACCAATTCATTTTTTCCAATTAAGGGCCAATTTAGCATGGTCAATCTACCTAGCCTGCACATCTTTGAGTTGTGGGGGCGAAACCCACGCAAACAGGTTGAGAATGTGCAAACTCCACACGGACAGTGACCCAGAGCCGGGATTCGAACCTGGGACCTTGGCACCGTGAGGCTGCAGGGCTAACCTGCTGGAAGGAGTAATTTGACAAGGAAGTTGTGGTGAATGTATTTCACCTAATGCATGAACTGTCTGTACTGTCTGTATAATGATGTGACCCATGACCTGGAAGTGATGATACGGGCTACTTCCAGGTGCTGTACTGGAACCCCGGTGGGCTCCGCCTCTGGCTCTGCCCTCACCGGGGCCATATATAGTCCGGCCACTCATTTGTATAGCCGACTCTGGCAGGCGAGTTCATGGATATTAAAGCGTAATATTGACTCCTTCTCACGGTCTCACAGTGAATTGACGGTATAACAATTTTATATCCATCGACAGCACCATGGAAGTCGCTCCAAAGCCAGATAAGCTCGAACTCGACGCGCTCGCGTCAGAAGCCAAGGAGATCTTCCAACATTGGCTTTGCTGCTTCGAGGCCTACCTTGACTCCTCCACAATGCCTCGCACTGAAACCCTCAAGCTGCGACTCCTCCACGCTCGGGTGAGCCACGGAATCTCTGTGATGATTGAGAAAGCGGCCACGTACGAGGCGGCGGTCGCAACCCTCAAGGCGCATTTTGTGAAGCCAGTAAACGAGGTGTACGCCCGACATCTCTGTGGTGAATGTGTAATCACTATAAATTCACACTGGGCGACTTCCGGTGGCGGCAATGCGGAGCTAAGCCGCATGTTCAGCAGCTCCCGCTTTTATAGGACTTGTGGGCTCTTTTAAGGGCCCCAAACGGCGCTGATTCGACGATTCCCGGTGTGTAAAGGGGTCTGGATCAAAACCCCCGGGATTTATGGTGCGGACCCGGAGTGGGGCGAGGAAAAAAGCAGCAGCAGCTCCCCTGGAAAAGCGGGGGAAGATGGACAAAATGGCGGCCGGTGGAGTGGAGGCAGTGGGCAGAGGAGCAGCAGGCGGCCCTTCTGCTCTACTTTACGGAGCTGAAAGTGGAGTTGCTGGACTCTCTGAAGGTTATGACAAGTAAGCTGCTGGAGACCCAGACAACCCAGGGTGCAGCGATCCTTGAGTTGCAGCAGCAGGCCTCTGAGCGCAAGGATGAGGTCTCGGCCCTCGTGGGGAAGGTGGAGATGCACGAGGCGCTCCACAAAAAGTGGCAGGATCGCTTTGAGGAGATGGAGTTTCGGACAAGGAGGAAGAACTTGCGGATCCTGGGCCTCGCGGAGGGGCTGGAGGGGTCGGACCTGCCGGCTTATGTGGCCGTGATGCTGAACTCGCTGGTGGGGGCAGGATCTTTCCATCTGCCCCTGCAGCTGGAGGGGGCCCACAGAGTACTGGCCAGGCGGCCTAAGGCGAATGAACCCCCGCGGGCGGTGCTGGTGCGGTTCCATCGGTTCAGTGACCGGGAGTGTGTTCTCCGATGGGCCAAGAAGGTGAGGAGTAGTCAGTGGGAGAATTCGGTAGTGCGTATCTACCAGGACTGGAGTGCGGAGGTGGCCAAGCGGAGAGCCGGGTTTAACCGGACGAAGGCAGTGCTCCATGGAAAGCAGGTGAAGTTCAGCATGTTGCCGCCTGCGCGCCTGTGGGTCACCTACAAGGACCGGCATCACTATTTTGAGTCCCCGGAGGAGGCATGGGCCTTTGTGCAGGCTGAAAAGTTGGACTCGAACTAGGGATTGGGGACTGTGGGGTGTTTTTTGTATCACTGCTTATGCTGTTGCTGGCTATTCTGTTTGTTTTTTTTCCCGTTTTCGGATGATGTTGGTTATGGTTTTGTGTTTTAAGGGAGGTGTTGGGGTCTGTGGTTGTTCTGTTTTTGTTTGTACGGGGTTGGTGGATGGGTTGGGACTGCTATTTGGGAGCTGCGTTGGGAGGGTAGGGTGGGGCAGCGGGAAAGCGCGGGCTTTCCTCTGGTTTCCCGCACTGCGGGACGAGGGGGGTGGAGCTGGAGGCAAGGGGCGTGGATATCAGTTCCGTTTTCCCGTGCTGGAGCGGTGCCAAGGAGCTGCTGCGGGGGGGAAGGGTGACCCCATATCGGGAGGGGTCGGAGCTAGGGCGGGAGCTGCCGGGGTCAGCAAAAGTCAGCTGGCTCACGGGAGTTCAATGGAGGGAGCGTCGCGGCGAGGAGGGGTCCTAGCCTGGGGGGGGGGGGGGGGGGGGGGGGGAGGGGGAGGGGGGGATACCGGGTTGCTGCTGGAATGGCCAGGGAGGAGCTGGTGCGGGTTGGGGGGGGAGGGGTGAGGTTCTATCGCCAGGGGAAACGGGCCGAATGGGGGGTGCTGGCCAGGGGCGAGCAGTCGATGGGCTATGGCTAGTCGACGGGGGAGGGGGGCGGAGTGCCCCCGATCTGGCTGATCACTTGGAATGTGCGGGTGTTGAATGGGCCGGTGAAGCGGGCCCGGGTATTTTCGCATCTGAAGGGGCTGAAGGCGGACGTGGCCATGCTCCAGGAGACTCACCTGAAGGTGGCGGACCAGGTTCGTCTGAGGAAGGGGTGGTTGGGGCAAGTTTTCCATTCTGGGCTCGACGCGAAGAACCGGGGGGTGGCGATCCTGGTAGGGAAGAGGGTGGCATTTGAGGCGTCTGAGGTGGTGGCTGATAGTGGCGGGAGATATGTGATGGTGAGCGGTAAGCTGCAGGGGAGTCTGGTGTTGGTAAATGTATATGCCCCAAATTGGGATGATGCTGGTTTCATGAGGCGTATGTTGGGCCACATTCCTGACCTGGAGGCGGGGGGCCTGATCATGGGTGGGGACTTCAATATGGTGCTGGATCCCCCTCTGGATCATTCTAGTTCTAGGACAGGCAGGAGGCCGGCGACGGCCAAGGTGTTGAGGGGGTTTATGGACCAGATGGGAGGAGTGGATCCCTGGAGGTTTGGGAGGCCGAGGGCTCGGGAGTACTCTTTTTTCTCCCACGTGCACAGGGTTTATTCCCGCATTGATTTTTTTGTCCTATGCCGAATATTCGGCTATAGCCATTTTGGACCATGCTCCACATTGGGTGGATCTGGAGATGGGGGAGGTGCGGGACCAGCGCCCGCTCTGGCGTCTGGACGTGGGGCTGTTGGCTGATGAGGATGTGTGCAGGAGGGTTCGGGGATGTATAGAGAGGTACCTCGAGGTCAATGATACTGGGGAGGGATGGTGTGGGAGGCTCTGAAGGCAGTGATTAGGGGGGAGCTGATCTCCATCCGAGCCCATAGGGAGAGGGGGGAGAGGAGGGAGAGGGTGAGACTGGTGGGGGAGCTGCTGAGTGTAGATAGGAGGTATGCGGAGGCCCCGGAGGATGGATTGCTGGGGGAGCGGCGCAGCCTGCAGGCCAAGTTTGATTTATTGACCACCAGAAAGGCGGAGACACAGTGGAGGAAGGCGCAGGGAGCGGTCTATGAATATGGAGAGAAGGCGAGCAGAATGCTGGCGCATCAGCTTCGCAAGCGGGACGCGGCTAGGGAGATTGGTGGAGGATGGATAGGGGTGGGAATGTGGTGCGGCAGGGGGCAGAGGTCAATGGGGTCTTTAGGGACTTCTACAGGGAACTGTATCGGTCGGAGCCGCCGGTGATGGTTGGGGGGGGGGGATGGAGAGCTTTTTGGACAGGCTGCGATTTCCAAGGGTGCAGGAGGAGCAGGTGGAGGGACTGGGGGCGCCGATCGAGTTAGAGGAGCTGGTTAGAGGGATTGGCCACATGCAGTCGGGGAAGGCGCCGGGACCGAATGGGTTCCCGGTTGAATTTTATAAAAAATACGCGGACCTCCCCGCACCTGCGGGAGATGTTCACAGACTCGCTAGCTAGGGGCACACTGCCACCCACGTTAGCACAGGCCTCAATCTCGCTGATACCTAAGAAAGACAAAGACCCAACGGAATGTGGGTCATACAGACCCATATCTCTGCTGAACGCAGACGCCAAAATACTGGCCAAAATCCTAGCCAAAAGGCTAGAAGACTGTGTACCTGAGGTGGTCACAGAGGACCAGACGGGCTTCGTCAAAGGTAGACAGCTCACCTCGAACATCAGGCGCCTGCTGAACGTGATAATGACCCCCTCCGGGGAGAGAACACAAGAGGTGATCGTCTCCCTGGACGCAGAAAAGGCCTTCGACAGAGTCGAATGGAAATACCTCATAGAGGTACTGGAGCGGTTCGGGCTTGGAACAGGGTTCACCGCGTGGGTAAAACTCCTATACAACGCCCCCATGGCGAGTGTACGGACCAACAATACCAACTCCCAATACTTCCAGCTGCACAGGGGCACCAGACAAGGATGCCCACTGTCCCCACTGCTGTTCGCACTAGCAATCGAACCGCTAGCAATTGCGCTCAGGGCAGCAAAAAATTGGAGGGGGATCCGAAGGGGAGGCAGAGAGCACAGAGTCTCACTCTATGCAGACGATCTGCTCCTCTACATCTCGGACCCACAAAGCAGCATGGACGGAATCATCACGCTCCTGAAAGAGTTTGGAGCCTTCTCGGGCTACAAACTCAACATGAGCAAAAGCGAGATCTTCCCAGTACACCAGCAAGGGGGGGGGGGGGGGGCAGCACTAAAGGGGCTGCCGTTCAAACAAGCCCGACATAAATTCCGCTACCTGGGGATCCAAATAGCCCATGACTGGAAAGGGATCCACAAATGGAACCTCACCAGCCTGGCGGAGGAAGTAAAAAAGGACCTGCAAAGATGGAACACACTCCCGCTCTCCCTCGCGGGGAGAGTTCAGACGATCAAAATGAACGTATTGCCCAGGTTCCTCTTCCTGTTTAGATCCATTCCGATCTACATCCCCAAGGCCTTCTTCATAGCGCTGGACAAACTTATCATGGCGTTCGTATGGGGGGGGGGGTAAAAATGCTAGGATCCCAAAGAAGGTCATACAAAAAACAAAATCCAGGGGGGGGCTAGCCCTCCCGAATCTACAATTCTACCACTGGGCGGCAACAGCCGAGCGAGTAAGGGGATGGATCCAGGAGCCAGAAGCCGAGTGGGTGCGTGCGGAGGAGGCCTCCTGCATGGGGACCTCCCTCCGGGCCCTCGCCACGGCAGCACTCCCATCCCCACCCAAAAAACACTCCAGCAGCCCAGTGGTGACAGCCACCCTCCAATCCTGGAACCAACTGCGGCAGCAATTTGGCCTGAACAAAATGTCGGACAAGGCTCCCATCTGCAACAACCATAGGTTCAAACCAGCACTGACTGACGCCACCTTCAAAAGGTGGAGACAGGACGGGGGGACACTGACAGTCAGGGACCTATACACGGACGACAGGATCGCAACACTGGACGAACTGACAGAGAAATTTCAGCTAGCTGGGGGGAACGAGCTACGGTACCTGCAGCTCAAAAACTTCCTACGAAAGGAGACAAGGACGTACCCACAACCGCCACGACAGACACTATTGGAAGACCTACTGGACGCAAGTATCCTAGAGAAAGGGAACTGTAGTGACATCTATGGCCGACTGGTAGATAGGGACGACACCGTACTGGACGCAACAAGAAGGAAATGGGAGGACGACCTGGGGATGGAGATAGGGTGGGGACTCTGGAGCGAAGCACTGCATAGGGTCAACTCCACCTCCACGTGCGCAAGGCTCAGCCTGACGCAACTAAAAGTGGTACATAGAGCCCACTTAACGAGAAACCGTATGAGTAGGTTCTTCCCGGAGGTGGAGGACAGATGTGAGCGGTGCCAAAGAGGCCCGGCCAACCACGCCCACATGTTCTGGTCTTGCCCCAGACTCGTGGAGTACTGGACAGCCTTCTTCGAGGCTATGTCAAAAGTGGTGGGGGTGAGGGTGGAGCCATGCCCGATAGTGGTGGTCTTCAGGGTTTCAGACCAGCCAGATCTATTCCTGGGGAGGAGGGCGGACGCCCTTGCCTTTGCCTCCCTGATCACCCGCCGTAGAATCCTGTTTGGCTGGCGGTCAACAGCACCGCCCAGAGCTGCAGACTGGCTGTCCGACCTCTCGGATTCTCTCCAAATGGAGAAAATCAAATTCGCCATCCGAGGGTCGGACGACGGCTTCCACAGAACGTGGGAGCCATTCATGCAATTGTTCCGGGACCTGTTTGTGGCCAACGTACAAGAGGAAGAATAGTCGGGGGAAGGTAGCCGGCGGGGAGGGGGGGGGCTACGGGCTCGTTACGGGGGTTTGATGGCTAGCTAAGGCCCAAAACCAAACTAAATAAATGCCAATAAACATGTTGGGGAATGTAAAATATGTATGCCGGCAAAGAGGGGGAGGCCACAGTTATTACTACGAAGATGCTCACCTGTAAATATATATGTTAATTTTTGCGTGTTTTTTTTTTCTCTCTCTAACAAGTTGTAATTTGTTCAATATAAAACATGAAAACTGAATAAAAAACATTTATAAAAAAAAAAATACGCGGACCTGTTGGGTCCCCTGTTGGTTCGGACCTTTAACGAGGCATGGGAGGGGGGAGTTTTGCCCCCGACGATGTCACGGGCGTTGATTTCCCTGATCCTGAAGCGAGATAAGGACCCCTTGCAGTGTGGATCATATAGGCCAATTTCACTGCTGAATGTGGACGCCAAGTTGCTGGCGAAGATCTTGGCCACTAGAATAGAGGACTGTGTGCCGGGGGTGATACATGAAGATCAGACGGGTTTTGTGAAGGGGAGGCAGCTGAACACTAACGTGCGAAGGCTGCTAAATGTGATAATGGTGCCGGCGGCAGAAGGAGAGGCGGAGATTGTGGTGGCATTGGATGCGGAGAAGGCCTTTGATAGGGTTGAGTGGGGGTACCTGTGGGAGGTGTTAGAGAGGTTCGGGTTTGGGGAGGGGTTTATTAAATGGGTGAGGTTGCTGTGCGAGGCCCCGATGGCGAGTGTAGCAACAAATGGGAGGTGGTCCGAGTACTTCAGGTTCTATCGTGTGACGAGGCAGGGGTGCCCCCTGTCCCCCTTGCTTTTTGCGTTGGCAATTGAGCCTCTGGCCATGGCTCTCAGGGAGTCGAGGAGGTGGAGGGGTTTGGTGCGGGGTGGGGAGGAGCACCGAGTGTCGCTGTATGCGGATGACTTGCTGCTGTATGTAGCAGACCCGGTGGCGGAATGCCAGAGGTGATGGAGATTCTTGCTGAGTTCGGGAGTTTCTCGGGATATAAGTTGAACCTGGGCAAGAGTGAGCTATTTGTTGTACACCCGGGAGATCAGGAGGGAATTGGTAGGCTCCCGCTAAAAAGGGCAGTGAGGAGTTTTAGGTACCTGGGGGTTCAGGTGGCTAGGAGCTGGGGGAGTCTTCACAAGCTCAATTTTACTAGGTTGGTGGAGCAGATGGAGGAGGAGTTTAAAAGGTGGGACACGCTGCCGCTGTCGTTGGCGGGTAGAGTACAGTCCGTTAAAATGATGGTGCTCCCGAGGTTTTTGTTTTTGTTTCAGTGCCTCCCCATTTTCATTCCGAGGGCCTTTTTTAGGAGGGTGAATAGCAGCATCATGGGATTTGTTTGGGCGCACGGGACTCCGAGGGTGAGGAGGGTCTTTTTGGAGCGGGGCAGGGATAGGTGGCGCTGCCCAACCTCTCTGGGTACTATTGGGCGGCTAATGTCTCGATGATACGCAAGTGGGAAATGGATGGGGAGGGGGCAGCATGGAAACGGATGGAGATGGTGTCCTGTGGAGGCACGAGCCTGAAGGCACTGGTAACGGCGCCGTTGCCGCTCCCTCCAACGAGGTACACAACGAGCCCGGTGGTGGCGGCTACCTTCAAGATTTGGGGGCAGTGGAGGCGACACATGCGGGAAGTGGGGGGCTCGGTGGAGGCCCCGCTGTGGGGGAACCACCGGTTTGTCCCAGAGAACATTGATGGCGGGTTCCTGGGGTGGCACAGGGCGGGCATAAGGAAGTCGGGAGACCTGT
Source organism: Scyliorhinus canicula (assembly GCF_902713615.1). Taxonomy (NCBI): domain Eukaryota; kingdom Metazoa; phylum Chordata; class Chondrichthyes; order Carcharhiniformes; family Scyliorhinidae; genus Scyliorhinus; species Scyliorhinus canicula. Next base: position 181,236,639 of record NC_052153.1, on the reverse strand, counting down.
TCATTGACGCGAGGTTTGCGAGCCTGGGTGAACTGGAGGAGAGGTTTGAGCTCCCCCCGGGGAATATGTTCAGGTACCTTCAGGTCAAGGCGTTTGCTAGGCAGCAGGTGGAGGGGTTCCCTTCGCCTCCCCCGGGGGGGTAAGGGATAGGGTGCTTTCGGGGGTGTGGGTCGGGGATGGGAAGGTGTCTGACATCTACCAGGTGATGCAGGAGGTGGAGGAGGCGTCGGTAGAGGAGCTGAAGGCTAAGTGGGAAGTGGAGCTGGGGGAGCAGATTGAGGAGGGGACATGGGGAGACGCCCTGGAGAGGGTGAACTCCTCCTCTTCATGTGCGAGGCTTAACCTCATCCAGTTCAAGGTACTGCACAGGGCTCATATGTCCGGGACGAGGATGAGCAGGTTTTTTGGGGATGAGGACAGGTGCATTAGGCATTCGGGGAGCCCAGCGAACCATGCCCATGTGTTTTGGGCATGCCTGGAACTGGGGGAATTCTGGCAGGGGGTGCCGAGGACGGTGCCAAGGGTGGTAGGGTCCAGGGTCAAGCCAGGCTGGGGACTCGCGATATTTGGGGTTGGGGTGGACCTGGGAGTGCAGTAGGCGAAAGAGGCCGGTGTTTTGGCCTTTGCGTCCCTAGTAGCCCGGCGGAGGATTTTGTTGCAATGGAAAGATGCGAGACCCCCAAGCGTGGAGACCTGGATCAATGACATGTCGGGATTCATTAAGCTGGAGAAGGTCAATTTCGCCCTGAGGGGGTCGGTACAAGGGTTCTTTAGGCGGTGGCAGCTTTTCCTCGACTTTCTGGCTCAAAGATAGGGAACTAGGTCAGCGACAGCAGCAACCCGGGGGGGAGGGGGGGAAAAATGGGGGGGGTTTCAGGGGGGGCATTGTTTATTTTAACTTAATTTATTGTTAATTTATTTTGTTGTTTATTGGGTTTGGGGGGGGGTGGGGGGGTTCACTATATGCGTTTTTATGGGTGCCGGGGGGGTGTTTATTATTGTTATTGTGATTATTATTATTGTTCTGTTGTTATACATTTTTCAAAAATCTCAATGAAAATTATTTTTAAAAAATAAAATAAATTCACACTGTACATTACTGTGTCCCTGTGGGCTCCATCTGTGAGCCGTTGTGTGGCTCTGCCCACAGGGGGAGATGAGAAGCATGTACAGGGCTCCACCCTTGGCTCCGCCCCCAGCAGGAAGTATAAGTGCTGCGGTCCTACGAGTCCGCCCTCAGGCAAGCTCAGTTGTAAACCGATTAAAGCCACAGTTTACTTCAACTCGTGTCTCTGAATGAATTGATGGTCGCATCAATCTCCTCACTACTCGCTGTCAACGTGCTGGGGAATTACTAGATGAGTACCTGGAAAAACTGACCCTACTCGCGAGGAACTGCAGCTATCGGGATGTGATGGCGGAGGAACTGGGACTGGGGTCCGATCAAACTACATCAGGCAGCGCTTGCAGGAAAACGGGACCACTGACCTGCAGGACACGGTAAAGCTAGCTAGGTGGCCTACCAGAACCTCAGTGCGTTCCCCACGGACCCGGCGAACCCCTTGTGGACACCATCGTTGCGGCCCCCGGTGGACCCGACTACGTCACAGGCCTGTACCGCGCGGCTGCCAGTCCAGCCCGGGGAACCGCAGTGCTACTTCTGCAGCCAGGGTCAACACCCTCGGCAACGTTGCCCAACCCGCACAGCGACGTGCAGCGACTGTGGGAAAAAGGGACACTTCGCCAGAGTCTGTCTGGGCCGACCTGAAGTCCAGAAATCGAACTCTCACCAGGCCCACCCGTGGACTCACCGGCCCGCCGACCCCGCAACGTGGCTGCGTGCCTGCCTGGACGCCCCCTTCAGGCGCGTCATCAGCCTCGTGCGACTCATGGGGGCTGCCATCTTGCCCGCTGGCTCCAACACCGACCGACACATGCGACTCGTGGGGACCGCCATCTTGGTCGTCGGCTTCAGCACCGATCAACACGTGCGAACGATGGGGGCGGCCATCTTGGTCGCCATCTTCTACCTGGCCCAAAACGTGCGACTCATGGGGGCTGCCATTTTGTGACCCCGACACCGCCAACTGTACTGGCTACCCGCAGCTGGGCGCAGTCACCCTCGACCAGTTGCAGACGAAGCACCTGAAAAGCTCAATGATGGTTGTCCGAGTCAACGAGCAAGGGATCCCCTGTCTTTTAGTTTCCGGGAGCACAGAGAGCTTTGTCCACCCTGACACGGTAAGGTGCTGCTCTCTTCCCATATTTCCCGCATCCCAAACAATCTCCCTTGACTCCGGATCCCATTTGGTCCAGATCCGGAGGTAATGTATGGCTAACCTCGCGATGCAGGGTGCCGAGTACGCCCGCTTTAAGCTGTACATCCTCCCTCACCTCTGCGCCCCCCCTACTGCTTGGGTTAGACTTCCAATGCAGTCACCGAAGCCTGACCCTATAGTTCGGCGGACCCTTACTCCGCTCATGGTATGCAACCTCGTGACCCTCAAGGTCTCCCCCCTTTGCTCTTTGCGAACCTCACTCCTGACTGCAAGCCCATCGCCACCAGGAGCAGGCGGTACAGTTCCCAAGATGTGGCTTTTATCAAGTTGGAGGTGCAGCGGCTGTTGAGTGAAGGGATCATCGAGGCCAGCAACAGCCCATCGAGAGCGCAAGTGTGGTCGTCCGGACCGGGCAAAAGAACCGGATGGTTGTAGACTACAGCCAGACCATTAGCCGGTTTGCCCCCCGCATAGCAGAGATGGTCAACCAGATCGCACAGTACCGTGTGTACTCAACGGTCGATCTGAAGTCGGCCTACCACCAGCTCCCAATCCGCCGGGAAGAACGCCACTACACTGCCTTTGAAGCAGCCGACCGACTCTTCCACTTCCTCAGGGTCCCCGGTCTCGGTCTTTCAGAGAACGATGGACCGAATGGTGGACCAGTACGGTTTGCGGGCTACATACCCGTACTTGGACAATGTCACCATCTGCGGCCATGATCAGCAGGATCATGACGCCAACCTTCAGAGGTTTCTCCAAGCCGCCCAATCCCTCAACCTCACGTACAACAAAGAGAAGTGCATTTTCCGCACTACACGACTGGCCATCCTCGGCTACGTCATGGAGAACGGAGTCTTAGGGCCCGACCCTGACCGTATGTGCCCCCTCACGGAACTCCCCCCTCCCCACAGCCTCAAGGCCCTCAAACGATGCCTGGGGCTGTTCTCCTACTACGCCCAGTGGGTCCCCAACTATGCGGACAAAACCCGCCCACTTATTCAAACCACCACTTTTCCCCTGACGGATGAGGCCCGCTCGGCCTTCAGCCGCATTAAGGCCGACATCACCAAGGCCGCTATGCACGTGGTGGACGAGTCCGTCCCCTTTCAGGCAGAGAGCGATGCGTGAGACATCACATTGGCCGCCACACTCAACCAGGTGGGCAGGCCAGTAGCATTCTTCACTAGAACCCTCCACGCTCCGAGATCCGACACTCCTTGGTCGAGAAGGAAGCAAAAGCCATAGTGGAAGCCGTGCGGCACTGGAGGCACTACCTAGCCGGTAGGAGGTTCACCCTCATCACCGACCAGCGGTCAGTCGCCTTCATGTTTGACAACGCACAACGAGGCAAAATAAAAAATGACAAAATGCTGAGGTGGAGGATCAAACTCTCCACCTACAATTACAATATCAAGTATCATCCTGGGAAACTCAATGAGCCCCCAGATGCCCTGCCCCGCGACACATGCGCCAGTGCGCAAGATGACCGACTTCGGGCTATCCATAATGACCTCCGTCAACCGGGGGTCACCCAGCTTACCCACTTTATTAAGGCCTGCAATCTGCCCTTCTCCAGCGAGGAGGTCAAGGCCATGACCAGGGACTGCCAGATCTGCACGGAGTGCAAACCACACTTCTACCGGCCAGACAAGGCCCGCCTGGTAAAGGCTTCCCGGCCCTTTGAGCGCCTAAGTATGGCAGATGAATTTAATCCTGAAAAGGGTGAAGTGATACACTTTGGAAGGAGTAAATTAAAAAAAAATTTAGAGTAACCAATTCATTTTTTCCAATTAAGGGGCAATTTAGCGTGGCCAATCTACTTAGCCTGCACATCTTTGGGTTGTGGGGGCAAAACCCACGCAAGCACGGGGAGAATGTGCAAACTCCACACGGACAGTGACCCAGAGCCGGGATCGAACCTGGAACCTTGGCGCCGTGACGCTGCAGAGCTAACCCACAGGAAGGAGTAATTTGACAAGGAAGTATACTATGAAAGGTCGGACACTGGGAAGTTCTGAAAGGACAAAGGGACCTTGGTGTGCTTGTCCAGAGATCTCTGAAGGCAGAAGGGTAGGTTAATAGGGTGGTGAAAACGGCATTTGGGACAATCGCTTTTATCAATCGGGACATAGATTACAAAAGCAGGGCGGTCATGATGGAGCTGTATAGAACTTTGGTGAAGCCACAGCTGGAGTTCTGTGTGCAATTCTGGCTGCCACATTATAGGAAGGATGTGATTGCACTGGAGGGGGTGCAGAGAAAAGTCACCAGAATATTGCCTGGGATGGAACATTTAAGTTATAAAGAGAAGTTGGATAGGCTTGAGTTGTTTTCTCTGGAGCAAAGACTGAGGGGAAACCTGATTGAGGTGTGCAAGATTATGAGGCACATGGACAGGGTGGATAGGGAGCAGCTGTTCCCCTTAGTTGAAGGGTCAGTTACAAGGGGACATAAGTTCAAAGCGAGGGACGGCAGTTTTAGGGGGGATTTGAGGAAAAGTTTTTTTACCCAGAGGGTGGTGACAGTCTGGAATGCACTGCCTGGGAGGGAGGTAGAAGCGGGTCGTCTCACACCCTTTAAAAAGTGTTTGGATGAATACTTGGCACATCATAACATCCAAGTGCTGGCAAGTGGGATTAGGTAGACAGGTCAGGCCTTTCATGTGTCGGTGCTGACTCGATAGGCTGAAGGCTCTCTTCTGCACCGTAGTATTCTGTGTATCCCTCATCTGGGTCCCCGGGATTATTAAATATTTCAACAATTAAGAATTGGAAGGAAGGTTGTGGGGCCCTTTGTCTTCGCAGTCAAGCAGACACCTATTGGCCAGCTTGAATTATGAAATGCAGATGGCCTTTGGCAACCAATAGTGGATCAGTAGTGGCTCCCCAGAGGCAATGAGGTTTGAGTTTCTCGAATACTTCAAGGTAGCTAATGTCACACAGACATAAATTCAGCCATTTTTAAAGGTGTTTTTACAGTTTTTAGAAAGAATAATCATGAGGATATTTATATATATTTTAGAAAAGTATCCCAGTGTGAAGTCTTATCCACCTTGCATATGTGACTGATGAGAAATCTTATCGTGTTCCATGATGTTATCGGCAAGCCCATCTTAATTGTAGAGTTCAAAGAGTCAGAAAGCTCTGCCGAAATAAGCTTCAAGAAGGCAGCTTACCACCGCACTCTCCAGGGCAATTAGAGATGGGCAATACATTCTGACCTAGCCAGCGAAGCCCACATCCCATGAATGAAAAAGAAAGACTTTCATTTATATAGTGCTCTTCCCGAGGATGTCTCAAAGCACTTTATAGCCAATGAAGTGCTTTGGAAGTGTAATGGAGGAAGCACGGTGGCCAATATGTGCACAGCAAGATCCCAAAAACAGATGTGTGATAAGGCCCAGATAATGTGTTTTTGTCATGTTTTCTGAAGGACACCAGGGAGATCTCCCCTGCTCTTTTTTGAAAAAAAATGCCATGAGATCTTTTACCACCCAAATGGACAGATAAGGCTTTGGTCTGTTGCATCATCTGAAAGACAATTTCAAACAACGTAGCACTCCGTCAGTAATGCACTGCAGTGTCAGCCATGATTTTGTGTTCAGGCCCTGGAATGGACAACAAGTTGAGGTTGCGGAGAAAGTACAAACTCCACACAGACGGTCACCAGAGGTTGGAATTGAACCCGGATCCCTGGCGCTGTGAGGCAGCAATGCTAGGTAATTTGGACATTCTGAATTCTCCCTCTGTGTACCCGAACAGGCGCCGTAATCTGGCGACTAGGGACTTTTCACAGTATCTTTCATTGCACTGTTAATGTAAGTCGACTTGTGACAATAAAGATTATTATTATAATAACTGTGCCACAATGCCGCCCCAAAATATCCCTTGGCATTATTTTAGTGAAGAGGAGGGTTGTTCATCCCAGATGCCTTGGCCAATATTTATTCCCCAAACAACGTCACAAAAAAAGGATTATCTGGTCATTACCGCATTGTAAATCTTTGAATGCCATTCTTTTTGATGTCATCTGGTGGTTTTGCTGATTAGGAATGCCAAAGTGAAGGAATGCTTTATTGCCGTGTTAACTGCCTCTGTTCTGAAAGAGTAGACGTTACCCAGGTGGGCTGGGAGTGCGGGTGGGGGGCAGTGGGAGCTGAGATACAGATCAGACATGATCTAAGTTGGTGGTGGAATGACCTCTTCATGCCCATAAGTAACAGCAAACAAGTGAGAAATCTGTAGCAAGAAGATACAGCTCCTGCATAACATTTGCAGAAGATATTAAGTTATAATTTGTGTGCTGCCTCACGGCACCGAGGTCCCAGGTTCAATCCCGGCTCTGGGTCACTGTCTGTGTGCAGTTTGCACATTCCCTCCAGGTCCCTTTGTATATCAGCACATCCCAATCTATCACCATTAAATACCACTTTCCCGTTCTGTTTCTCTGTCTGAAGTGGATAACTTCACACTTATCCATGTTATACTGTAACTGCCATATAACTTGTCGAAATTGTCTTGAAGCCTCTTAACATCTTCCTCACAACTCCTATTTCCACCTATGTCTCATCAGCAAAGTCAAAATATTACATTTGGTTCTCTCAGCCAAATCAATGTTTTATTTTGTGAATAGCTGGCACCCAAGCACTGATCCCTGTGGTACCCCATTAGTCACTGTCTGTCACTTGTGGCGGCACGGTGGCACAGTGGTTAGCATTGTTACCTCACAGCACCAGGGACCTGGGTTCAATTCCGGCCTCTGTGTGGAATTTGGATGTTGTCTACGTAGGTTTCATTTGGGTGCTCCGGTTTCCTCCCACAGTCCAAAGGTGTGCAGGTTAGATGTGGTTACGGGGACAGTGTGGGTAATGAGCCTGCATAGGGTGCTCTTTTGGAGGACCGGTGCAGACTTGATGGGCTGAATGGCCTCCTTCTGCGCTGTAGAAATTCTAAGATTCAATCTTAACCTATGATTCTAAAAATACTCATTTAATCTTGCTGTCTCGTTCCTGGCTGCTAACTAATTCTAAATCCATGACAATATATTACCCCAATCCCATGTGCTTTAATTCTGCACGCTAACCTCTATGTGGAACTTTATTAAAAGCTTTCTACACCCACAGTGCTGTTAGGAAAAGAGTTTGAGGGTTTTGATCCAGGGTAAGTGAAGGAATTGGATATATTTCCAAGTGGGGATGGTGAGTGAGTTGGAGGGAACATCCAGATAGTGGTACTCCAAGGTATCTGCTGCCCATATCCTTCTGGATGTAGTGATCATGGGTGTGGGTGGCATGGTAGCATAGTGGTTAGCACTATAGCTTCACAGTGCCAGGGTCCCAGGTTCAATTCCTGGGTTGGGTTACTGTCTGTGCATAGTCTGCACGTTCTCCCTGTGTCTGAACATAGAACATAGAGAAATACAGCACAGAACTGGCCCTTCGGCCCACGATGTTGTGCCGAACCTTTGTCCTAGGTTAATCATAGATCATAGAATTTTGGACACTAAGGGCAATTTATCATGGCCAATCCACCCAACCTGCACATCTTTGGACTGTGGGAGGAAACCGGAGCACCCGGAGGAAACCCACGCACACACGGGGAGGATGTGCAGACTCCACACAGACAGTGACCCAAGCCAAAATCGAACCTGGGACCCTGGAGCGGTGAAGCAATTGTGCTATCCACAATGCTACCGTGCTGCCCTTAAGAACAAATTAATCTACACTCCATTATTCTACCATAATCCATGTACCTATCCAATAGCCGCTTGAAGGTCTTTTCCGACTCAACTACTTCCACAGGCAGTGCATTCCATATATGTGGGGTTTGCTCCGGTTTCCTCCCACGAGTCCCGAATGACGTGCTATTAGGTAATTTGGACATTCTGAATTCTCCCTCAGTGTACCTGAACAGACGCTGGAATGTGGCGACTAGGAACTTTTCACAGTAACTTCATTGCTGTGTTAATGTAAGCCTACTTGTGACAATAACGATTATTTTTATTATTAAAGGTGCTGCCAAAGGACCCTTGGTGAATTCCCGCAGTACATCTTGTAGATGGTACACATACCTGCCACATTCGTTGGTGGTGGAGGGATTGAATGTTTGTGGAAGGGGTGCCAATCAAGCGGGGCTGCTTTGTCCTGGATGGTGCCAAGCTTCTTGAGTGTTGTTGGAGCTGCACTCATCCAGGCAGGTGGAGAGTATTCCAGCACACTCCAGACCTGTGCCTTATAGATGGTGGAGAGGTTTTGGTGTGCCAGGAGGTGAGTGACTTGCTGCAAGGTTCTGAGCCTCTGAGCTGGTGTTTTGGCTTCACTGTTTATATGGCTGGTCCAGTTGAGTTACTGTTCAGAGGTGGTCCCTCCTTTCCCCAAGGTGACTGGGGATTCAGCTTTGGTGATGCTGTTGAACATCAAGAAAACATGATGAAATTCTCTCTTTTTGGAAATGGTCATTGTCTGGTGCTTGTATGATGTCAATGCTCTTTTCCACTTAGTCCAGGCCTGAATGTAGAACATAGAACGTTACAGCGCAGTACAGGCCCTTCGGCCCTCGATGTTGCGCTGTCCTGTGAAACTCCTCTAAAGTCCCTCTACACTATAGAACATAGAATATTGTCCAGGTCTTGTGGCATGTCAGCATTGACTGCCTCAATATCTGAGGAATTGTGAATGGAGCCGTTCACCACGCAATCATTCCCATTTCTGACCTTATGTTGGAGGGAAGGGAGCTAACGTTTCGAGTCTGGATGGCTCTTTGTCAAAGCTGGAGGTAACTGGAAATAGGGTCAGATTTATACTGTTGTGAGGGTGGGGAACGTGGAGCAGTGGGGTTGGATAGAGGGCCAGCGATAGGTGCAGATTGACAAAGATGTCATGGACAGAAAGACAAAGGGAACGTAAATGGCGGTGATTAAGGCTAAGAAGGGTATTGATAGTGGTACATAAAGAGATTAGAGTGTGTCAAAGGACATCAAGGAACAGCAAATTTCCAGTTCTCTCTAGCTATGACAAAAGGTAATCCAGACTCAAAGTGTTAGCCCTCTTCTCTCTCCACAGATGCTGTCAAATTTGCTGAGATTGTCCGTATTTTCTGTTTAATCCCATTTCATTGCTCTCTGCTTCGCTTCAGATATCTTGGTTGTTGGATCATTTAGCTCCAATTGATACTTCCACTGTTTATATTGTGTGTACTCCTATGTTGTAGTTTCACCTTGTTGTTTGTGTAGCTGTTGGCTGTGGAACAGGGGTCTTCAGCACTACAGCCAGGATGTTGTTAAGGCCAATAGTCTTTGCTCTGTCTTGTGCAGCCAAACACTTCCTAATGCCATGAAGAGTGAGCCAAATTGGCTGGGTAATGACATCTATGCTGGAAACCTTGGAGGCAGCGGAGTCAGGATCATTCAGTTGTCCTGTTTTGCTAAAGATTCTTGTAAACATTTTAACTTAGTCTGTTACAGCCATGTACTGGTCCTACAAACGTAATCACATTCCAGTCTCAACAATAATGCAGCACCTTATATTCCTCCATCTATCCAATTCTCTTCCCACACCTAGAACTTCAAACATAGAACATAGAACATACAGTGCAGAAGGAGGCCATTTGGCCCATCGAGTTTGCACCCACCCACTTAAGCCCTCACTTCCACTCTATCCCCGTAACCCAATAACTCCTAACCTTTTTGGACACTAAGGGCAATTCAGCGTGGCCAATCCACCTAACCTGCATGTCTTTGGACTGTGGGAGGAAACTGGAGCACCTGGAGGAAATTCACGCAGACACGGGGAGAACCTAATGGTTCACTGAGGCAGACCTTTGTCTTTTTCTATGGCAGTCATTCCTGGAACAAGTCACTGGTCTATCTCCAGCGGGTTATAGTTTAAGGGGCACCACTCTACATCATGTATGGCTGACCAGGAGTGTCTCCTGCTCTCACCGCCACCTATTGGCATGTTTGGAAGGATTTGCCAGGTTGACACTCGACCTGCTTGATTGCGTTATTTTTATAAAGTTAAGGAGGAGGCCACACTGTGTAGTTCAAATAAAACTTAGTTTATTTACAATTACATCACATGGTAGATCCCTACTGGTTCTGCCTTGCCAGTGCCTAACTGGCTGGCTTTATGCACCAAACAACTATTCATTGTTTAGAGGTCGCCCGCCCCCTTAACGGGGGAGCTCGTATTGTGCAATGTCCATGGGGAAGTTAATTGTTCCCACCCTGTAAGGTACTTGCAGATTGTAACATCCCTCCCCCCCTCAAAGTTTGAAGAATCCTCCCATGCCTGTGGGGAAGGAGGGTGTCAGACTCACTTTGTGTCTGGTTGGACGTCACTCACCCAAAGCGCCAGATCAGGCGGCGTGAATCCGGAAAGCGAACGCTGCTTTGAATGTTGCGGTGCCCGCTCTGCCAGTGGCTTCTGAACTACGGGGATGTCAGACGCTTGAGTTTCTATCTCTGAATCGGTGTCCAAGACCTCAGACACCTCAGCGTCTTGACCCCCTAGGGGTCCTGTTATGGGCTGCTTCGGTACCAGAGGTGGCTGGATGAGGGCGTTGTGTTCACGAGGAAGGTGACGGAGAAGTGATTGCCTGGACATAATATGATTAAGGTGCTTTCGCATGATCCATAGAACCATAGAAAAGTTACAGCACAGCAGGAGGACATTCAGCCCATCTTGTCAATGCTAGCCCAAGGACACCCAGGTGCCCTTTCTAATCCCACCTTCCTGCACCCGGTCCATAACCCTGTAGCTTAGACCACTTAAAGTGTAGCTTCAGGTGTTTTTAAAAGAGTTTAGGGTCTCTGCCTCTACCACCAACTCGCGCAGTGATTTCCAGACTCTCACTACCCTCTGAGTAAAAACATTCTTCTGCATGTCCCCTCTACATCCTCTGCCAGTTATCTTGATTCTATGTCCCCTGGTACTAGAATTCTCCATCATTTCTAGCCCTGGCAACATTCTTGTAAATCTCCTCTGCAGTCTCTCCAGCGAAATGATGTCCTTCCTGTAATGTGGTGACCAGAAGTGCACACAATACTCCAGTTGTGGCCTCACTAGTGGTTTATGTACATTCCGACCTTGGACTTGTACTTGATACGAAACTGGCCGTGTCCGGTGGAGGATAGTTCCGGAGACTCACTGGGAGCTGCCTGCAAAGTTTCAAATGAACACCAAATCACCTGGTACGAAGTGTTGAGGTCGTTGAATCCGAACGGGAAAATGTCCTTTCAGCTCCTGGTTGTGGCGCACCTTTGCACCTATGACTGGGAATTCATACTAAGCCTACGCCCCAAAAGCATTTGAGCCGGGACCTCCTGGGTCACAGCGTGCGGCGTGGTCCCGTAGCAAAATAAGAAAGGAGCCAGCCTCGTGTCCATCGAACCTGAAGACTGCTTCTTGAGGCCTCTTTTGAACGTCTGTATCACCCGCTGCGCAAAACCATTAGAAGTCAGGTGGTACGGGACAGTACGAATGTGCTGCACCCCATTCACCTTCCAAAACCCCAAGAGCCCTTCAATCGTGAAAGGGGTCACGTTGTCTGTAACGAGCACTTCAGAGATGCTGTGCGTGCAAAACGACGAATACATTTTCTCGATGGCCAGACTTCACATTTAATTTGGCAGAAATTTCTGTTCATCCTGTGCAGGATGTCAGACAAGCAGTCCGTCAATTTAGAGACAGTGGTGGTGGCAGTGGTGGTGTGGTAACGGTGTGGGTGATTAAAACGTTTTCGGATGATGTTACTCAGGAGCAGCATGTTGATAAGAAATAGGCGGGCAGCCAGGACAGATCCTTGGGTGGCACCGGAGGTAATGCTGTCAAATGTTTTAACTATTTCCTGGTAAGAGAAGATTAAAAGCAAATTAAGATATACATTTTGAAAATCCATCCACAGGATGGGGGCATTGGCATAGTGACCGACATTTATTGCCTGCCCAAAGAGTTATGCTATGCCATTTCTTTGAATTGCTGCAGTCGATAGGATGAAGATGCTCCCATAATACGGTTAGAAAATGAACTGCAAGGGCAGCACGGTGGCACAGTGGTTAGCATTGCTGCCTACGGTGCTGAGGACCCGGGTTCGAACCCTGACCCTGACTCACTGTCTGTGTGGAGCTTGCACATTCTCCCCGTGTCTGCGTGGGTTTCACCCCCACAACCCAAAGATGTGTATGATAGGTGGATTGGCCACGCTAAATTGCCCCTTAATTGGAAAAAAATAATTGGGTACTCTAACTTTTTTTTAAAAAAAGAAAATGAACTGCAGGGATTTGACAATAAAGGAATAGTGAATGTAAAAATTAGGATGGTGTGTGTCTTTGAGGGGAACTTGGGGTGATAATGTTACCATACACCTGCTTTGTCCTTCCTGTTAGGAAGTTGCGGGTTTGGGAAGCTGCAGTTATTGTGTGGATAGTGCCCACGGCAACCAGAGGGCGCCAATGGTGGTTGAGGGACTGGATGCTTGAGGTGCCAGATGTGCTGACCATAGAATCCCTACAATACAGACGGAAGTCATTCAGCTAATCGAATCTACACCGGCCCTTTGAAAGACCATTTTACCTAGGCCCAATCCCCTGCCATATTCCTGTAACCCCACCCTAAGGGGCAATTTTAGCATGGCCAATCCACCTAATCTGCACATCTTTGGACTGTGGGAGGAAACCGGAGCACCCGGAGGAAACACAAGCAGACACAGGGAGAATGTGCAAAATCCACACGGACAGTCACCCAAGGCCGGAATTGAACGCTGATGCTGTGAGCCAGCAGTGCTAACCACTATGAATTCACGCAGGCAAGCACAGCGTACTCCTGCACATTTGTGACTTGAGCCTTGGAGATTGTAGAAGGCTGGAGGTGAGTTACTTGTTGCTGAATAATCAGCCTCTGACCTGTCTTGGTTACCGTGGCATTCACGTGGCTGGTCTAGCTCATGTTCTGGTTAGTGACGATCATTAGGAATGAGATTGGGGTGATGAATGTCTGCGCTAGGTGGTTATGCTCCTTCATTTTGGAATAATCATTGTCTGACGTTTATGTGGCATGAATATCACTTATCATTTTTCAGTCAAAGTCTGGATTCAATAATTAATTGAATAGTGAGGACATATCTAAAATAGCAAAGCAAACAATTAGTTAAGGTATAGAACATAGAACATAGAACATTACAGCGCAGTACGGGCCCTTCGGCCCTCGATGTTGCGCCAACCTGTGAAACCATCTGAAGCCTATCTGACCTACACTATTCCATTTTCATCCATATGTCTATCCAGTGACCACTTAAATGCCCTTAAAGTTGGCGAGTCTACTACTGTTGCAGGCAGGGCGTTCCACACCCCTACTACTCTCTGAGTAAAGAAACTGCCTCTGACATCTGTCCTATATCTATCACCCCTCAATTTAAAGCTATGTCTCCTCGTGTTGGTCATCACCATCCGAGGAAAAAGACTCCCACTGTCCACCCTATCTAACCCTCTGACTATCTTATATGTCTCTATTAAGTCACCTCTCAGCCTTCTCCTCTCTAACGAAAACAACCTCAAGTCCCTGAGCCTTTCCTCGTAAGACCTTCCCTCTATACCAGGCAACATCCTAGTAAATCTCCTCTGAACCCTTTCCAAAGCTTCCACATCCATCCTATAATGTGGTGACCAGAACTGCACGCAGTACTCCAGGAGCGGCTGCACCAGAGTTTTGTACAGCTGCAGCATGACCTCGTGGCTCCGAAACTCAATCCCCCTACTGATAAAGGCTAGCACACCATATGCCTTCTTAACAGCCCTATTAACCTGGATGTCAACTTTCAGGGATTTATGTACCTGGATGCCGAGATCTCTCTGTTCATCTACACTACCAAGAATCTTGCCAATAGCCCAATACCCTGCATTCAAGGCAGAAAAGTGTGCCTACATCACAGCAGTCATTCAACTTCAATGTAATTCATTTTACCTGAAAAGCGTGGAGCTGTTTGGGTTGTTGTCATAGAGTCATAGAGGTCTATAGCACAGAAAAGGCCCTTTAGCCCATCGCATCTGTGCCAGTCAAAAACAATCAACTAACTATTCTAATTCCATTTTCCAGCACTTGGCCCATAGCCCTGTATGCCTTGGCATCGCAAGTGCACATCTAAATACTTCTTAAATGATATGACAGTCTCTGCCTCCACCATCCTTTCAGGCAGAGAGTTCTAGACTCCCACCACCCTCTGGTAAAAATTTTTTTTCCTCACATCCCCTCTAAACCTCCTGCCCCCAACCTTAAATCAATGTCCCCTGGTCATCAGTCCCTCCACCAAGGGGAAAAGTTTCTTCCTGTCTACTCTATCTGTGCCCCTCATAATTTTATACATCTCAATCATGTCTCCCTGCAGCCTCCTCTGATCCAACAAAAACAACCCCATCAATCCAATCTCTCCAAATACATATTTTGTTTAGAGTTACATGGCTCAAAAGCTGAAGAAAAATTCAACATTTTATTCCCTTAATTCACAAATTAGTTTATTTCACATTGTAATATGTTAAGCTGTTCAAATAAAACTCTGTAAATTAGCACTGCTGTCTCCCTCCTCTTCCCTGGAACAGCTGTTCTTATTTTTGCCAAGTGAAATCACAGTTAATTGAAATATTTAACAAAAAGCTGTGTTGAAGTGTAACCGTTGCCTCGAGGAGTAGTTGCATTCTGGGAATAAAGTTTAAAATCTTAAATTTCAACTTGGCCACGAAACAATGATCATGACTAATACGCTGGAGACATCTAATCCCTGTTTCCAATTGATGAACTTTCAGGAATGAGGAGAAGAGCGAAAGAGGCTGTGCAAAATGTTCTACGTATTTGATTCATGCCTTTAAAATAAAAATGCCGTCGTATACTTCAGCATTACGAAGCGAAATAAGACATTGGATGTTAGGACGGGTGAGCAAAAAACTTGGTCGAAGAGGTAGGGCTGACCTTTCCGGCCCTTCCTGCCAGTGGGATTTTCCGGCCCTGCAGATGGTCGCCCCCCCTCCGCGGTAGGTACCCCAGCGGCGGAGGGTGCAAGCCAAACAAAACGGAAGAGGCGTTGGTGGGGCAGGAAGAGCCCAGTGGTGGCCAATGGTGAGCCATTGGAAAACAGAATGGGGGGGGGGAGGGGGGAAGGAAGGGGGGGATAATCCCACCCATATGCTTTACGGAATGTCTTAAAGGAGGAAATCAAGCTGCAGAGGATTGCAGATGGAATTCCAGAGCTTAGGGCCGGGAGGAGGTTAGGAAAGAGGAAGACACAAGGCCATGGAAAGATTTGAAAACAAGGGTGAGAATGTTAAAGAAGGATGAGAACCTAGCTCCATTAATTAAGCACCAACGATAAGAAAAGAATTGAGAACTGGAATCGCGATCCTCCCACTGTGAAGAGTTTTGATGCCTGTGGCACACTGAAGCTACATTGACCAGTGCCAATTTTCCAGCTATCTCTCCAGGGGCCCCCAAACCGCCTGCAAAGTGAAATCTCATATGACGAGACAAATTCATGTCTTTTTTTGGTTTTGCTTGTTGTCAGCACTATTGCAGCAAATCTCTAGCGCAGCCTCCATGAGCATAGCGAGAGACAAATTAAGAGCCGGAGTAGGCCATTCGGCCCCTCGGGCGTGCTCCACCATTCAACAAGTGGCTGACTCTTAACCCTTAACCTCAAGGGCAATTAGTGATGGGCAGCAAATGTGGGTCCAGCCTGCGATGCCCACATCCCATGGACGAATAAAGAGCCGGCACCACATTCGGCAAGATGGTGGCTGATCTAATTTTAAAGGTAATGCCAGAAAGCAACTGACTTGGTGCGTACCTGGGGTGTACTGCATCCAAATGGGGGAGAGCATTCAACACCTTACATAAGAACATAAGAACTAGGAGCAGGAGTAGGCCATCTGGCCCCTCGAGCCTGCTCCGCCATTCAATTAGATCATGGCTGATCTTTTGTGGACTCAGCTCCACTTTCCGGCCCGAACACCATAACCCTTAATCCCTTTATTCTTCAAAAAACTATCTATCTTTACCTTAAAAACATGTAATGAAGGAGCCTCAACTGCTTCACTGGGCAAGGAATTCCATAGATTCACAACCCTTTGGGTGAAGAAGTTCCTCCTAAACTCAGTCCTAAATCTACTTCCCCTTATTTTGAGGCTATGTCCCCTAGTTCTGCTGTCACACTCCTGTGGAAACAACCTGCCCGCATCTATCCTATCTATTCCCTTCATAATTTTAAATGTTTCTATAAGATCCCCCCTCATCCTTCTAAATTCCAACGAGTACAGTCCCAGTCTACTCAACCTCTCCTCGTAATCCAACCCCTTCAGCTCTGGGATTAACCTAGTGAATCTCCTCTGCACACCCTCCAGCGCCAGTACGTCCTTTCTCAAGTAAGGAGACCAAAACTGAACACAATACTCCAGGTGTGGCCGCACTAACACCTTATACAATTGCAACATAACCTCCCTAGTCTTAAACTCCATCCCTCTAGCAATGAAGGACAAAATTCCATTTGCCTTCTTAATCACCTGTTGCACTTGTAAACCAACCTTCTGTGACTCATGCACTAGCACACCCAAGTCTCTCTGAACAGCGGCATGCTTTAATATTTTATCGTTTAAATAATAATCCCGTTTGCTGTTATTCCTACCAAAATGGATAACCTCACATTTGTCAACATTGTATTCCATCTGCCAGACCCGAGCCCATTCACTTAACCTATCCAAATCCCTCTGCAGACTTCCAGTATCCTCTGCACTTTTCGCTTTACCACTCATCTTAGTGTCATCTGCAAACTTGGACACATTGCCCTTGGTCCCCAACTCCAAATCATCAATGTAAATTGTGAACAATTGTGGGCCCAACACGGATCCCTGAGGGACACCACTAGCTACTGATTGCCAACCAGAGAAACACCCATTTATCCCAACTCTTTGCTTTCTATTAATTAACCAATCCTCTATCCATGCTACTACTTTACCCTTAATGCCATGCATCTTTATCTTATGCAGCAACCTTTTGTGTGGCACCTTGTCAAAGGCTTTCTGGAAATCCAGATATACCACATCCATCGGCTCCCCGTTATCTACTGCACTGGTAATGTCCTCAAAAAATTCCACTAAATTAGTTAGGCATGACCTGCCTTTAACGAACCCATGCTGCGTCTGCCCAATGGGACAATTTCTATCCAGATGCCTCGCAATTTCTTCCTTGATGATAGATTCCAGCATCTTCCCTATTACCGAAGTTAAACTCACTGGCCTATAATTTCCTGCTTTCTGCCTACCTCCTTTTTTAAACAGTGGCGTCACGTTTGCTTCTTCCAGTTTGTCAAACATATTGGCTGAATGCATGATACCACAATCGATATGTGACTGGATCTTTTGCTTGGGTTCTACAAAAAAGAACCACAGCAATTTTCATTTGCATAGCGCCTTCGGAGTAGTAAAATTACCCCAGGGCACTTTACCGGAGCGTTTTAAAACAAAATATGACAAAGAGACACATATGGAGATATTAAGTCACATGACCAAAAGCTTGGTCAAAAAGGTAGACTTTAATGAGTGTCTTAAGCGAGAGATAGAGAGGCAGAAAGATTTATGAAGGAAATTCCACAGCTTAAAGCCTTGACAGCTATAAGTGCCTATAATGCTTGAAAATTTACAACACAGAATGAGGCCATTTGGCTCATTATGTCCATGCCAGTCAAAAATAATAAATTAGGCAGCTGGATAATATTGTAGGGCTGGAAGCTGGGAATATATAAGAGGCCAGTATTATTGTACTCAATCGTGTTGTTTTCCTGCACCTGATGTAGCCGTATTTCATAGGCCAGCATTTGTTGCCCATCCGAATTGTCCTTGAGAAGGTAGTGGTGAACTGTCTTCTCGAACCGCTGCAGTCCATGGGGTGTAGGTACACACACTGTGCTGTTAGGGAGTTCCAGGATTTTGACCCAAAGGCAGTGAAGGAACGGCGATATATTTCCCAGTCAGGATGTTGTGTGGCTTAAGGAGGGGGGGGGGGGGGGGGGGGGGGGACTTGCAGATGCTGGTGTTCCCATACATCTGCTGTCCTTGTCCTTCTAGATGGTAGTGGTCATGGGCTTGGAAGGTGCTGTTGACAGAACCTTGGTGAATTGCTGCAGTGCATCTTGTGGATGGTACACACGGCTGCTACTGTGCGTCGGTGATGGAGGGAGTAAATGTTGGACATGGCG
The DNA here is from genome assembly GCF_902713615.1 of Scyliorhinus canicula. Classification (NCBI taxonomy): domain Eukaryota; kingdom Metazoa; phylum Chordata; class Chondrichthyes; order Carcharhiniformes; family Scyliorhinidae; genus Scyliorhinus; species Scyliorhinus canicula. Next base: position 181,218,128 of record NC_052153.1, on the reverse strand, counting down.
GGTAAGGTGCCAATCAACCGGGTTGCTTTGTCCTGGATGGTGGTGAGCCTCTTGAGTGTTGGAGATGCACTCATCCCGGCAAATGGAGAGTATTCAATCACACTCTTGACCTGTACCTTGTAGATGGGGGACAGAATTTAGGGAGTCAGGAGGCGAGTTACTCACTGCAGGATTCCTAGCCCCTGCTCTTGTAGCCACAGTATTTACATGCCTTGTCCAGTTCAGTTTCTGGTCAATGGTAACCCTCAGGATGTTGATAGTGGGGGAATCAATGCCATTAAGTGTAATGGGGAGATGGTTAGATTTTCTCTTGTAATCTAGCCCGTTGAAGACTTTTCTTTTTGGTGTATTCAAAACAAAAAGCCTTGTGCTACAGGGACTAATTGATGATCTTGAGTTTATTAATGAGTTCACAAAGACTGAACTATCTTTCCTCTTGAGAGGGTGAAATGTAAGGATTTGAAGCGATAGAACTACCAGGTGACAAATAACATAATATGAGGTGATGGAACTGAAACAGGCCTAGCAGCTCTGTGTGAGGCCTTATTAGAGAAGTATCATCGTCAGAGAGAAGGTGGTAGGATGGTTAACAGTGAGGCTGGTTATCAGTGAGGCTGAGTGTCTTGAGTTGGAGGAAGATGTAGATGGGATGGTCAATTGGGAAGAAAAGTGGCAGATGGAATTTAATCCTGAAAAGTGTGAGGTGTTCCAGTTTGGACGGAGTAATTTGACAGGGAAACATTTAATGAATGGCGCCACACTGGGAAGTCCTGAGGAACAAAGAGACCTTGGCGAGTTTGTAAATAGATCTCTGAAGGCAGAAGGGCAGGCTAATATGGCGGTGAAAAAGGCATATGGTACATTCCTTAGTTGAAGGGTCAGTTACAAAGGGACACAAGTTCAAGGTGAGGAGCGAGAGGTTCAGGGGGATTTGAGGAAAGTATTTTTACCCAGAGGGTGGTGACGGTCTGGAACGCACTGCCTGGGAGGGTGGTAGAGGCGGGTTGCCTCACATCCTTTACAAAGTGCCTGGATGAGCACTTGGCATGTCTTTATATTCGAGGCTATGGGCCAAGTGCTGGCAAATGGGATTATGATTGGCAATTCAGGTGCCTTTCATGTGGTGGTGCACACTCAATGGGCCGAAGGGCCTTTTCTGCACTGTATTTATCTGTCTTCTGTGCTTCTGAAGATGGGATGAACATTCATGAAAAATGTAAAGAACCTCCATTTACACAGCATCTGGAATGACCCCAGGATGTCCCAACGTGCCAGCGAAGTACTTTTTGAAGAGCAGTGACGGTTGTAATAAAGGAAATGTGGCAGCCAGTCAGCAGACAGCAAGGTCCCACAAGCAGCAAAGTGACAATGACCAGATAATGCTGTTGGCTCAGGGTTGAAGATGAACCTGGTCACCAAGGTCGTCTTCTAAATAGTGGCTTTTAAGTCTACCCGGGAAGTCAGATGAGAAATGGTGAATGGGACGGCAGGTCATCAGCACAGTGAGGAGAGCAGAGAAGCTGCAGACAAATCAGGTTAAACATTGAGGTAATAATAATAATCGAGAGAGAAAGATAAAATAGCGAGGGCCATGGAAATGAAACTGTATAAATTACACAGGAGCTTGAGGAGTTTAACTATTTGGAGGGTTAGAAATTGGCGCCATCGTGTGTTCGATTTTCATATTAGCTCTTCCCCTGCACTCAGAATAGACCAGTGTTTTGTAAACGTTTTTGCCTGGGACCCAGTTTTACCAACTGGCCATCCTTCAGGACCCAAAACAGCCGACCTTTGTGACCCACGCCGACCGACCTTTGTGACCCACACCGACCGACCTTTCTGACCCACGCCGGCCGACCTTTGTGACCCACGCCGGCCGACCTTTGTGACCCACTCCGGCCGACCATTGTGACCTATGCCGGCTGACTTTTGTGACCCACGCCAGCCGACCTTCGGGACCCACCATTTTCACTTACCCTTAATGTAACAGGTGAGCTTGCTTGGTCCTCACCATCTCACTTGCTTTGTTATTCAATGTTACATTTCTTTTCTTTTATAAATTTGGAATACATAGTTTATTTTTTCCAATTAAGGGGCAATTTAGTGTGGCCAATCCACCTACCCTGCACATCTTCGGGTTGTGTGGGTGAAACCCACGCAAACACGGGGACAATGTGCAAACTCCACACGGACAGTGACCCAGAGCCGGGATCGAACCTGGGATCCCGTGCTGCACTTTCAATGTTACATTTCTAATAATGACTTCCGCTGATGATTTAAGATCTCACTGCATCCGCTCAACAAAATAAAGATGTTTGTCCTGAAACTCACAATGTTTAGTCTTCAAATGCCTTTGACGTTTTGAGGATTTTACTGTGCCGCACTGTCCCCTTGCGCAGCCGGAGTCTTCAACGGCATGCCCGGTCCAGCAGGTCCTCGAATGTCACGCGGTGCTGGTGCACACGAGGACTCATGTGGTGACTCCCTGGCACCTCCTCCTCCTCAGCCTGTTGGGCTGCTGGCTCTCCATCCTGCATGGCTGCCTCCCGTCCCTCTGTGGCTTACTCAGCTGCAGCAGCTTCCATCTCCTCTTCGAGAGACTCCCGCTCATACGGCCGCACGGCGGCCACCATTGCTGGTCGAACCCCAAAATCCATCATCTACAGGGAGTGAAAGGCCAAATGTTAGCATGGTGCATGCTCACTTGCCCAACCAGGTTCAATGGGCTACACGGTGGCCCCGGTTGGCACTGTGGGCTCCGCCCCCGTATGTCCCTCCACTCATCCCCCCCATCCCCTCACCCATGCCCCATCGGTGGCCGGCACCATGGGGACTTCCGGCCCTGGTGCCCGTCCCTGATGCCAGGGGTACCGTTGGCTGGCACTGCACTGGGGGCTGCCATGGGTGTCGCTCTGCGTGGTACGCCGGTGGGTGGCAGCCATTTGGGCGGGGAGTTTGGGGCAGGGGGCGGTCTGTGGGGGGGTGTGTGCGGGGGTGAGGGTACTCATATGGTCGGTGTCACTGTGGTCAGTGGGCACGCAGCAAGATGGCCGTCGGAATGGTGGTCAATGCTTGGGCACTTCCCCAATCAGGTGGGGGGGGGGGGTCACCCTGGCTGCTCACCCTGTGCCTCTCCTGGCCATGGCAGGGCCCCACCCCACCCCAGCCAGCACATCCAGTGTCATAGCCGCTAGCAGTCCGCGGTTGCTCCTTTCTGTGTCCCACCTCTCTCTCTCTCAGCAGCCACTAAGCCAGGTTCACAATTTTTAAAAGCACACGTGGACTGCTCCGTCAGGAACTCGGCCCATCGGATGGGGAGAATCGCGGATGGGCCCACTAATGATATGCAAACGCTGTTTAAACTACGCGCATTGCGCGTCGCATTCACACCTTTTCGAGGTGACGGAGTGTCGTGATTTGGCCTCAAACCGCTGTCTGTCGCAATTTAGGCGCGGAAGCTATTGTTCGCCCAATCGCATTTCCTGAATTCGGTGTTGACTGACAGAGAATCCCGCCCAATGTCTTTGCAAATAGAGCCCAGAGAGAACTGGTAATTGGCTGGATCCCAGCTCAAGACAAAAATCCAGCCCTTTAACTATGTTTCTCTCCACTGATGCTGTTTGACTTGCAGAATACTTCAACATTTTCTAAAAAATAAATTTAGAGTACCCAATTCATTTTTTTTTCCAATTAAGGGGCAATTTAGCGTGGCCAATCCAACTACCCTGCACATCTTTGGGTTGTGAGGGTGAAACCCACGCAAACACGGGGAGAATGTACAAACTCCACACAGACAGTGACCCAGAGCCGGGATCGATCCTGGGACCTCGGCGCGATTTCAGCGCGGGGCTGTGGAGATTCCAGCTCATGCTGTATGAAGGAAAGTTGAATTCTATCGCACTTTCTGTGACTTTTCAAATTGAAATGTATTGCCTCCAGGCTGTACGTCTGATATGGAATGTATATTATAAATATCAAGAGACTAAAGTTGTACAGGGGCACCATGTAGTCGGACGCACTGTAATTGCTGTGATTTTCACGTTGAAATGTTTTGTAATGTACTTTTACAAATTTAATGAAAAATTACACAATAATTAGAATAATAATCGCTTATAGTCACAAGTAGGCTTCAGTGAAGTTACTGTGAAAAGCCCCGAGTTGCCACATTCCGGCGCCTGCTCGGGGAGGCCGGTATGGGAATTGAACCCTCGCTGCTGCCGTTGTTCTGCATGACAAGCCAACTGTTTAGCCCACTGTGCTAAACCAGCCCAGAAAATGAATACGGCTCATTTTTGGAAAAATAACGATGCGAGGTTCTTGTTTTGACCGCTCATTAGGGCGAGGCATGTCCATGCTGTGGATTCGACACTTTCCTTCCTGGCATTCATCGTCTGAGGTGGGCTGTGTTTTAATGGTGTGGGTGGGTCACTGGCAAGGCTAACATTCCTCGTGCCCATCCCCGTGAGTGGCCATTTCAGAGGGCAGTTAAGATTGCTACCCGAATGAGCATGGGCAGGGTGGGGGTCCTGGAGTCACATGTAGGCCAGACCAGACAGCCGATTTCCTTCCCGTGAACCAGATGGCAACAACGGTTCCATGGTCACCATCGCTGCTTTATTTCCCAGATTTAAAAAAAAACGTAATTGAATTTGAATTCCGCCCTGGGAATTTAAACCCCTGTCCTGAGAATACTGGCCCATCGGTATTACCGCGACACCACCCAACTGGTGAGCTGGGCCGGAATTGTCGGGCCGTTGGGATTCGCTTTCCCCACTGGCAGGGCATCCCTGTTTTTATCTGGTCTGACCTACATGTGACTCCAGACCCTCACCCCCCCCCCCCCCCCCCCCCACCTCAGTTATTTGGGTGTGTGGGATGGCTTCAATGGGAAATCCCGTTGGCAATCAGCGGGAAGATGGAATCCTGCCGACAGCAGACGACGGGCTGCCGAGAAGCACAGGACTGGAGAATCCCGTGTGCATTGTACACTCAGTGGCTGAGCATAGCTCCTTCTACTTTGCCTGAGAAAGGTTTCTCTGACGTGGGCCCGGCAGGGGTGGGTTTATGTTGGAAACGTGAACCTGGATTGGGACCTGCCGAAACCCATTTCACATCCAAACGGCAGAGGATAACTTTTGTGCCGCTGGTCGGATCTGACCTGAATCCAAGTCTCAGAGATAAAAAGCTGGTAACTAATCCACTGCCACACGCCAACCTTAGATGAAAATGAAAGATCAGAGTGGGATTCTCCGTTGCTGAGACTAAGTATTGACACGGGGCAGGGTTTGTGGAGTTCCACGACAGCAAAACTGGCGACGCACCCGGACCGATTCAGTGACTGTTGAGGGGTCAGCAGCGGCGCCATGTCGAACATAATCGATTCCAATGAGAAATGGTGTGAGATTTGCCGGGTCCGAGATTGACACTCAGGAGGCTGACAAACTGCAGCCACTTATACGCACTTCACTCCGCACACACACCATCCCAGCCAACAAGGTGGCAGCGAGGAGAGCGGCCGTGGGATTTACGGATGCCGGCCTCGAGATCGTCCTGGATGCCATGGAGGAGAGGCGAGGACCCTGTATCCCGGCCCAGGAAGGAGGCTGCCAGCTGCTGCTGTTCACCGTGCCTGGGTGCAGGTGGCAGGGGTAGTCAGTGCCTTGGGCAACATCACCTGGACTGGCCAGCAGTGTCGTAAAAAACTACACGACCTCCTCAGGGCGGCCAGGGTCAATAGTTAGCACTGTGCCCCTGGAACCAACCCCCGACCCACACACCCGGATAGCTCCGCTTGCACCCCTGTGCCATTGAGTAGCCTGGGGGACATCGGACACCCCGTGGGAGGAGGAGATGATGGTGCCCATGCCGGTGACTCTCACAGGGGTGTTGCAGGGCAATGTAGCCACTGTAGCCACCTAAAATGGACACTGAACCAAACAAAATGGAGAATCGCTAAGACTGTAGGGAAAAACAGTTTAGCCAAGGCAAACAGCCTGCAAACACTCATTAGCATTTTTGCAAGCAGCAAAACCAGTTTCTGGCCAGGTGGAAGATCTCCAACCAGAGGTGATAATGGCAGAACGTTTACATACTAATGAGGCAGTCCAGATCTAGGCACACACAATGGCAACATTTGGGTTTGAATAAGATACTTTAAGTGGATGTCCAGACAGAGCGGCACCAGAAGTATCCACTATAGAAACCGCCCCCACCATCGAGAAAGACCCTCACATTGGAGGAATTCAAAAGATATCGATTGGAAGCGATCCAATCGATACCTGAAGGTAAAGCCCGCCCAGGAAGAGGGAAGGACATTGGGGACCCCTATAAAAATAGACCCCCACACATGGTCCTGTCTGTTGTTTCGTGCTCCGGCTTTGACCAAGACCTCCAACGTGTATCCTGACTCCAGCCGTTGAGCACCAGCCGCCGAACCGTAAGTGCCAATACGACGCTCGCTACGCGAACCAAGCCCGCTAGACCCCCAGTGACCAGCACGCTTTCTGAAGGTTGCAGACCAAGACCGGGACGAAGGCCTCGCTCCCTGACCTTGCCTGTTCCTGTGTAGTTAAGTATTCTGTTTGCTTAGTTTAGTCATAGCTTAGTCCCTTAGTGTGTGCATGCGTATTTATTATAATTGTATAATAAATATTGATCGTTTGGAACTTACTAATCGGTGTATCGTTTTATTACTTTGAACCTGACCTTGAGATATTTTGTGAGTTGTCTAATACGGCAACTGGCGACTCCTGAGCTGAAAGATACATAGACAGAGCCTAGTGGTGTTAAGCACACGGCCTTTAACAGAGGCAAGTTAATACACCCCAATAAACGCGTTTTACACCCATAGCAAAACGTGCAACAAGGGGCACCGCAGCACCTCAGACTACACCCCACCTTGACCAACCCCTTCCCTGGCGCATCTAGTGGGCAGTGAGCAGAACAGGACGCATGATGCGACCTCGGACACCTAAACAGCAGCCGGGCAAATCCAAGCCCTGTGGTCCCAGAAGGTGGCCGGCAACGGGGACCCAGGTCGCAGGGCTGGAATCACAGCAGGCTGCCTCCACTCCTGATGTACCATCTGGGGATCCACCTCGTCATAGCATTAGGGCTGTAAGGCAGAAAATTAGACACCAGTTAAGTTGGCACGGGTGCAGGGCACAGTTTAGTTATAGAGGCTAGGGCACGGATCTGTATATATTTGTTCACATTAAACACCTGTTCACAATGTTACAACCCGCCTCGGTGCTCAGGGGGGGAGGGGGAGGGGAATGGGCCGGCGCTGGTGGTGGGCTGGGCTCAGGGACCGCAGTTCAGCCAGCGCTCACCACTCTGGTGCCCTCCCCCCACCTCATCCCCCAACCCCAACACCTCTGGCACCTCAGTAATTCGATGGGACCGTGTGATGGAATGGCCAGCTGACATGCCGGGATCACCCAGGTGGAACGTGGAAAGTGCTGCCGTGGGCAGGAGTCAGATGTTGTCAGATGATGCGGAGCACCAGAGCTCATCACAGAGTGGGCCGTCATCATCCTCCCTCCCATGAACCCGACTCGTTGCCTACCCAAGGCCCCCACCCTGTAGTGCGGCAGGTATGTATCACGGAGGGGGTTGCAGGTGGGGGGCGGGAGGGGAGGAGGCGTGGGGGTAGGATGGGGTATCTGTGCCCCTGGCCAGGTGAACCGGGAGGTGATCAGAGCGTCCCGTGCACATTGGCCCTGGCACACACTTTGTGTGGCCGTCCGTGCCTACCTGGGCCTTCGAGGACTGACGTTCCTCCTCCTCCTCCATCATGTTGCCCCCTGTGCGATGTTGTGGAGGATGCAGCAGGCCGTCACACTGGAGGGCCCCTCCAGATCAGTCCGGGCATCTGAACCGCATCTTCGGGATGCCGAAGCACCGCTCGATTACACTCTGGTCGCTACATGGGCCTCGTTGTAGCTGCTCTCTGCGTTGGTCTGCAGTCTCCAGATAGGCGATATCAGCCATGGCTGCAGTGGATAACCCCTGTCACACAGGAGCCAACTCCCCAGCCAGGGGTGTGGCTCGCTGAGGCCGGAAATTGTTGAGTCTGCCAGGGTGAAGGCGGCATGCACACTGCCCGGGTAGCGGGCACAGACGTGCATGTTGCCCTTCTGGGGGGATCTTATTGAAACTTACAGTCTACTGCGAGGCCTGGATAGAGTGGACATGGAGAGGATGTTTCCACTTGTAGGAAAAACTAGCACCAGAGGGCACCATCTCAGATTGAAGGGACGATCCTTTAAAACAGAGATGAGGAGGAATTTCTTCAGCCAGAGGGCGGTGAATCTGTGGAACTCTTTGCCGCAGAAGGCTGTGCAGGCTAAATCATTGAGTGTCATTAAGACAGAGATGGATAGGTTCCTGATTAATAAGGAGATCAGGGATTATGGGAGAAGGCAGGAGAATGGGGGATAAGAAAATATCAGCCATGATTCAATGGCAGAGTGGCCTAATTCTGCTCCTATGTCTTATGGTCTTATGATGGTCACATATCAGCTGTACGTTCATTGAGTGGAACCCCTTTAGGTTTCTGTAGAGTGGCCAATACTCTGGGGATGGGTGGAGAGGGGATGCTGAGGAAGAAAAATGTGCAAATTGTAAATAATAACCGTTTCATCCATCTCTTGCACAGTGTAAAAATGTAAACTTTAATAAAAATATTTTTAAAAAATTCTTCCATAAGTAGGCTGACACCTGCTTCAATGAGGACCCTGGATAGTTTTTAAAAAAAATTTCTTTGACTCAAATGGTAGCCAGGAAAATACCAAATGTAAATATGCTTGTTCTTCCTCCATGTGGAGGAATTTGTAGACCAGTTAGCCCCTCAAAACTGGGTGATTATGCAACCAGATTTATTTTATTAAAAAAAAATTTAGAGTACCCAATTATTTTTTCCAATTAAGGGGCAATTTAGCGTGGCCAATCTACCTACCCTGCACATCTTTGGGTTGTGGGGGTGAAACCCACGCAGACACGGGGAGAATGTGCAAACTCCACACGGACAGTGACCCAGGGCTGGGATTCGAACCCGGGTCCTCAGCGCCGTAGGCAGCAATGCTAACCACTGTGCCACCGTGCTGCCCTACAACCAGATTTATTGACCCTTATCGCAAAGATGAGGCCAATTGAATCGGATAATAATTTTTCAGTCAAATACCAATTTTGAGTTAGAATATAATCTGTGTTGGGTTAATGAAGCGAGGAGGAAGGAACATCTTTAGTTATAGATGCCTTTATTTGTGTTATTAAGATTGCTCCCAACTGCCACCTGTTGGGCAATGTTCAGAACTCCATGTAGGCAAAACCTTTTTCCAAATCTGCATATGTGCCTTGAAGGATACTCAATGTTGGAATGTGCCACCAAGGTGTGACATCTCTAGCATTGTAAGAGCTTGCTGTGCACAATGTGCTATTATATTTACCTCAATTATAATGAGTAGGCTTCAAAATTATTTCATTGCTTGGGAAGCTCTTTGGGGCTGGTTTAGCACATTGGGCTAAATCACTGGCTTTGAAAGCAGACCAAGACAGGCCAGCAGCACGGTTCAATTCCCGTAACAGCCTCCCCGAACAGGCGCCGGATTGTGGCGACTAGGGGCTTTTCACAGTAACTTCATTGAAGCCTACTTGTGACAATAAGCGATTTTCATTTCATTTCATTCTTTGGATCATGGGTACATGAAAGATATTACACGAATGGAAGTTCTTTCTTTCTATCACTTAACGAAACATGCAGCAAACATCCCATCAGTGTACACAGTGTAATAGGGTTCAAGACCTAGCTTGGTTGGTGGTGAGAAAGGCCTTCCCCATCAAATCCTTGCGACACGCTCGGAGTCTCACCCCACCCGCACGTTCTCTGGGGCAGGGAAGAGATCGCTGTCCACCTCCTCGTGGAATGTGCCTTTGCAAGAAAAGCCTGGAGAGAGACGAGGTGGTTTTTGTCGAGGTTCATCCCGATCAGCTCCGTCACACAGGTCTCTGTGCTGTATGGGCTGCTCCCAGGGACACAAACTGAGATAAACATCAATTGTTGCTGGAGGATCATCAACTCGGTGAAAGGCGGTCCTTGATCTGCCCAAAACTTGCTGGTCTTCCAGCGCTAAGAATTGCCCTTGACCGAGTGTTGCAGACTGGCGCATTCCAAAGCCCAGGACTATGTGCTGAGGGATGCATTAAACCTTGGGGCAGACATCACAGGGGCACAATGGGGGAAGGTCGCTGTCTAGGACCTTTCAGCCATAGTGAACGGAGGGGAGGGAAATTGTTCTGGTCGGGGGGTTTATGTAGATGGGAAGGTTTAGAGAGGACAAGAGGGTAATGAATTCGGCAGTGAGAGGGCAAGAGAAGTTGAGCTAGTGAAAGAAATTGACATCACCAAGAAAGGTGACGGAATTCAATATTAGATTAAAGTATGCCTTGGTAATAAGGGCCATGTGTAGGAATATGCTAATTGCTGCACAGGAGTAAATTGATCTCACTGAATCCAACAGGTTGCCGGGGCAGTGGGGCTCGCCACCATAGGTGGGATTGCCCTAGGTCCTGTGGATGTACCTGCACCTGAGGGACTGCAGTGGTTCAAGAAGGCAACTCTAGTAACCTCACCGCTTGGGACCTGTCTGTTTACCTACTGTTTACTTTCGCACTGTCTCGCTGTATCTTCCAAGATTTCCTGGCAGTCAACATGCTGCACTTGCAACACTCTCCAACACTGTGACTTTGTAGCGGTCTTACCAAAATGTTGAGGATTGCCTCATGCCATGCAGTATGATCTAAGGCTGTTCACCATGTCATACCTGTTGCCAGGCATTTTAGCCAGTGCTGAGTACCACGTTGTGTTGTTATTATGATATAAAGGTACCAATTACTCATAAGATATTAGGTAAACACATTATGGGTCCACTTGTTTAGATTCGGCACATGAGAACAGATGGATATGTGGATAGAAAACTTGAAGACATCAGAACTATGCTGCACTCTGCTCACAGGCAAACGTGAAACTGAGACTAGATTGCATGACACACTTCCCTTCTATTGATGTAATGCCGCTATCCTTTAAAGATACAGGGCGAGATTCTCCGCACTCCCGACGGTGCGGAGAATAGCGTGGCTCGTAAAATTTTACGGCCACGCTGTTCCGACGCCCACCCGCTATTCTCTCCCCCCCCCCCGCCCAACTCCCGACACGAATCGCTGCCGCCGTTTTTTTACGGCCGGCAGCGATTCACAGCTGATAGATGGGCCGAGTTCCCAGCCCTTTACGGCTGTTTTTACGAACGGCAAACACACCTGGTCTGGCCGTTCATAAAGACGGCCGTAAACACTCGCATTTTATAACCATGGCACCGATTGGCACGGCAGTACCACGGCCGTGCCAAGGGTGCCATGGGCCCGCGATCGGTGGGCACCGATCGCGGGCAGCGGGCCCGCTGCCCGCGCACTATTTCTCCTTCCGCCGCCCCGCAGTATCCATTCGCGGGGCGGCTGAGGGGCAACCCGGCCCGCGCATGCGCGGGTTTCGCGCAGATGCGCGATGACGTCATCCGCGCATGCGCGGGTTGGAGTCTTCCAATCCGCGCATGCGCGGCTGACGTCATATGACGCGTCAGCCGGCGCTAACTCCGGCAAGCGGGCTTAACGAAATTCGTTAAGCCCGTGATGCCGGAGCTTACGGCGTCGGGCTGCTAGCCCCGACCGGGGACCAGAATCGGTTCCCGGTCGGGAAGGGGGGGGCTGGCGTCAAACCCGCCCGGGTTTGACGCCAGCCTTACGATTTCTCCCCATATGGGAGAATCTCGCCCACAGTCTTTCATTCTCCTGAAAATCATTTGAATACACATGTGCTGTTGTGAAGAGTTAATTATTGTGATGAATAAATATCAGATCCTCTGAAGGCTAAATGCCAGGGAATGTAAATACTGCAGTAGAAATGTACTATTAGACCGCATCTGGTAACAGTTACGGCAATCTAGAGTTTGGCTGTCAATGTTTTCCTACAAAAACAGCAATTTCTAAACTTCACATATTAATTCATTGGCTGTGATGTGCTTGTCTGACATCTTTCAGCTGAGATCTCAATTTGTGTCCCTTGCTGACCTTTCTGGTTGATATAATTGACCCCTTTGCACTATTTAAAGTACGGGGGAGTTCTCCCAATGGCTATCCTTCAACAAACATCACATAAATCAAATCATTTTATCATTATCAAATTACTGTTTGTAGGACGTTCCTGAGCACAAATTGGATGCTGTGTTGCCTACATTACGACAGTGACTACACTTCAAAAATATTTAATCGGTTGTAAAGTACTCCTTAAGGCAAAAAAGGAGCTCTACATCTTTCTCACTTCATTCTTTTGGAACGCAGCACAGTGGTTAGCACTGTTGCTTCACAACGCCAGGGTCCCAAGTTCGATTCCCACTTTGGTCACTGTCTGTGCGGAGTCTGCACGTTCTCCCCATGTCTGCATGGGTCACTCTGGGTGCTCCGGTTTCCTCCCACAAGGCCTGAAAGACGAGCTGTTAGGTGAATTGGTCATTTTGAATTCTCCCTCAGTTTATCCGAACAGGTGCCGGTGTGGTGACTAGGGGATTTTCACAGTAACTTCACTGCAATGTTAATGTAAGCCTACTTGTGACACTAATAAATATTATTATTAATAAAGATTATTATTATCACTCACACTTGAAAATGCTGCATAAATATGCAAATCTTTCATATTATAGAATAATTTCTTTCCTTGCATGGCAAAATATTACATGCTGCATTCAGACGCTGTTTCCCTATAATCTTGGAAAATGAATCATTCTAATAATCCGCTCTTGTCGAGCTGTATGATCTGAGTATTAAAATTGACCTTGTTGGCAATCAGCTTCTGTTGAACGAGATGACTCATTGATGTCCTACTCAGCATGGAAAAACTGAAATTCAGCTGGAGAATTTCTGTGAGGGTGGGGTTCCCCACCTCTCATCTCAACTTTAACAAGTTAGCATCTTTAATGTGAAAAAGGCGTGCACAGGAGTGTTGGAAAACGTTGATACTGAGCTACGTAAGGAGATTTAAGGGCAGATCAAGCTGTGAGGAAGACAAAAAAATGGCTGCAAAGAGAGAAAGACCGGTTGAGTGAATGGGCAACAAGGCGGCAGATGGAGTGGGGAATTGTGAGGTTATCCATTTTGGTCATGAGAATAGAAAAGGCAGAAACCTGTATGACAGGATTTTACAAACTCAGGGTTGCGACCCGGTGGGGCGCGGGCGCGTGTCGGGAGGGTTGTGGAATGATTGGTTGTGGTGTTGTAGCCACCTGGCTTGGCCACTTCCTCACAAAAAATGGAAGAACGCAAAGGTTACAGGGAAAAATGGACATTGGGAAAGAAACAAGCAGTCTGCAGAATCCCCTGTATTCTAGCTGCTAAAGAAACCAGACAGAACTGTAGCTAACGAGCTGCGCATATTAAGTGAGTGATTCACGGTGATTCCCAGGCACAATGGACACAACAGTTAACTGCAATCGCTACATTCTATGGAAGGTCAGACATTCCGGCGCCAGTGGAGTCTGAAACAAAAGGACACCAATAAGGTGGAAGGAACCGCCCAGTGATCGAGGAACAGCCCCGTTATTGGGGAAATTCAAATCAATCGATTGGGAAGAGACCCAATCGATTGCAGGTTTATAGAGGGTCCGCCCAAAAGGAAGTAAAGCCCCTGGGATCTATAATAGTCAGGTCCCAGGACTGATTCGTTCTTCTTGACCAGCCGGCCCTCCCAGCAGAACACCTTTGCAGCAGAAGACCTTGAGAAGGAGAGGCCTGGTCAGCAGCCGCCATCAAGTAAGTGACATACAACGCACGCTACGAGAGTAGACACTCCTGACCCCTTTAGTCTACACCAACTGGAAGCCTGCGGATCCAGGACAAAGCAAGAGGCCATTGTTCCCTGATCCGGCAGTTCCATTATTCCAGATAAGTATTGGCCTGTTAGTGGTAGGAATAGCCTAGTCTTTTAGTTTTATATGCATAAGTAGTAGATAATTGTATTATAATAAACGTGGCTTGTTTGAACTTACTAACTGGTGTATTGAGTTATTGGTCTGAACTTGAACTTGAATCTTGTGGCGGTATCATAACGATGCCTAGCGACTCTAGAGCTAAGGAATAAAACAGAGCCAAATTGAGTGTAAAGCACACTCACCCAGAATGAGCAACAGTGTTCCTGATCGCGGGAGAAGTGCCCAACGACCATCACTGGCTTTGAAAATTACTGGCTGCGACTGGCTTTTAGGTTGAAAATGCTGGCCATCCTGTACGTGTGTACGCCTCGGGCGGATCCAGCAGTGAGCAGGCCTGGAGCCCAGAGGGGCAGACTGCCTCATCGACGGCAGCATACTGTCCCAGTACCATCTCCTCCTGACGTCAGCGCGCTGTCCCAGTATCATCTCCTCCTGACGTCAGCAAACTGCCCCAGTACCATCTCCTCCTGACGTCAGTGTGCTGTCCTGGGACCAACTTTATTCTTAAAAATGGCAGAACTGGCGGCAGAGAGCAAGACAACTGCCCGGCACATACACTGATGTCATGCAGTCTGTGCTACGGTGCAAATCATACAGGAGAGGTTCCTCAATCTTGTAGCTGCCAGCAAGCAAGCAACAGGACTGAGTGAAGAACTACTGAAGGATCATTTTGTAACAAGAAGAGAAGGCCAGAGACACAAAGAGGCCCGGATCTCACAACTGAATCTGCTTGGGAGAGCTTCTCAAGAGAATCCACAATAGGACAACGCAGTGCTAATGTGAGCTCCAGGGCCTCTGATAATCAATCCATGAAGAAGAAGCTGAAATCCAGAACAAAGCTGTATAAAGATGATTTCTTGAGATATGTCTTTGTTAATTGTGCTAATGCAAATCATAATGCAAAGCCCATGTGTGTTATGTGCATGGAAGTACTGGCAAATGATAATTTAAAATCATCAAAACTTCAAAGGCAGGACAGCACAGTGGTGCAGTGGTTAGCACTGCTGCTTCACGGTGCCGATGTCCCAGGTTTGATCCCGGCTCTGGGTCACTATCCATGTGGAATTTGCACCTTCTCCCCGTGCTTGCGTGGGTTTCGCCCCCGCAACCCAAAGGTGTGCAGAATTGGTGGCTTGGCCATGCTAAATTGCCCCTTAATTGGAAAAAATTAATTGGGTACTCTTAAATTTAAAAAAAAAAACTTCAAAGGCATTTGAAGACTAAGCATGGCGAGTTCGGGGACAAACCTCTTGAATTTTTTTCAAAGGACGGAGCGAGAACATAAATCATCAGCTGAAATCCTTAGCAGAAATGTAACATTGAATGACAAAGCAAGTGGGATTGTGAGGACCAAGCAGACTCACCGGTCGCATTAAAGGTGAGCAAAAATGGTGTGCCATGAAGGTCGGCTGGCATGGGTCGCGAAGGTCGTCTGGCGTGGGTCATGATGGTCAGCTGGAATGGGTCCCGAAGGTCAGCTGATTGGTAAGAGTTGGTCCCGGGAAAAAAACGTTTGGAAAACACTGCTGTATTATGTGCAGATGGTTTTGGGCGCACTTGTACGTGGGACACAGGAAGAGATGATAACATTGAAACATGCAAGATTCTGAAGGTGATTGACAAGTTCAACACTGAGAGGTTGTTTCCCCTGGCTGAGGAATTGAAGGCACAGGGGAACAGACTCAGTATAAGAGGACTGAGATTCAGAGACATTTCTTCACTCAAAGGCTGGTGAACCTTTGGAATTCGCGACCCCAGAGCTGTGGATGCTCCAATGTTGAATACATTTAAGGCCAGGATTTTTGTATCTTGGGGACTCAAGGGTGGGAGGGGGGGGGGGGGGGGGGGGGTGAGGGTGGGAAAGTGGAGTTGAAGCCCAGAATCAACCATGATTTTATTGAATAGTGGAGCATATTTGGCAGGCCATTTGGTCTACTCATGTTCCTGTTTCTTACACAGAAACACAAAATCCTGGAAAATCGCAGCAGGTCAGACAGCATCTATGGAGAGAGAACAGAGTTTCGAGTCTGGATGAGTCTTTGCTCTTATCTGCATGGCAGAAATATTTGCATGTTGAGACAGACATAATAATCCTAGACGGTTCGTTACGTTTCTTGTTTGAATTAGGTAATAGCTCCTCCATCAGTCAGAATACTAAGAGAGGTTTAAAAAGCAATCATAGTTAATGATCATGCCCTCAGCTTAACTTGACTGAAATGATGCCATTGTTGGCTGCTGTACCCCAAATCACACCAAGCCTTATTCACCTGCCAACCCCGTACCCATTGACACCTACTCTGGTCTCGGGTCCAGCAATGTCTCAGTTTTAACATTCTCATTTTCGTATTTAAATCCCTCCTTATTGTTACTGTTAACTTTTTCAGATCTCCAAATACTCTGCGCTCCTTCAATGCTGACCTATGGTGAATGTGTTTTCATCTGCTTAAATCCTCAGCTCTGGAAATCCCTCCCTTAATCTCGCTCCCTCCCCCCCTCTCTCTTTCTTTAAGACACTCCTCAAAATCTACCTCTTTGACCAAACATTTGATCACCTGTCCTAATATTGCCGTAAGTGATTCATCTGAAATGTTGCTTCAGAGTCCTCCTCTAAAGTGCCTTGAGATGTGTTACTGCATTACTTGCTCCATATTTTTTTATTCATTCACGTTATGTGGGCTTCGCTGGTTGTTCCGCCTTTACCGATTGTCCCCCGTTGCCCCGGGAAGGTCGTGATGAGCCGCCTTCTTGAATCGCCACAATTCATGTGGTGTAGGTACATCCACCGCACTGTTCGGAGAGAGTTCCAGGATTTTGATCCAACGACAGCGAAGGAACAGTGATATATTCCCACGTCTGGATGGTATGTGGCTTGGAGGGGAACGTGATAGCTGCTCCCATGTATAAATGCAAGTTATTGTTTTGGAGGCTGCGGTTTGGAGGGAGGAGATATACCACACTCAAACCAAATATACTGTTATTTGAATGACTGGGAGCTACTTTTGAATTTCATTTTTCAGCTTTTGGTTATGTAACTGACAGGCATTGGTGGATGGCGACATTGACTATTCACTTGTTCAACGATTAACTCAGCTGGTAGTCTAAAAAAAGGTCTGATATGGTGATGCTCTGTCCAATGCTTCCAAAAGTGTTAACAACAGGTTATTTTGTTCATTATCCTGTGCATGCTATTAGAGCTATCAGAGCTATCAAGGCTAAGAGCTCATCTGTGAGAATGGTTTGACATAGTGGGATATACTTTTAAATTGAAATCCCCATGCTATAGCTCCATCACTCACACAATGCTACTTTGAAATGTAAATGCCCCAATTGTGTTTTGGGCAAGCTTGCTGCCTAATTTGCGAGGCGGGGCGTTACCAGGAGGCAGGATCTGCCTGCAGAGCGCAAGTGGCAAACGCAGACGGCGGCCATGATAGGGCATGGCACTGCCTTGCAGAGGAGAATGGGCAGTACCTCGGAGAGCCAATAGCATAAAGGTTTAAGAAAGTGTCCATGCGGCCAAACCAAAGGGAATGCATATGACCTGGTATAAGATACCTGAGGCTCTGATACTTCTTCATGCATAAACAAAATCTTCTTTGAACCCAAGCACTAATGTACACCGGATAGCTCAGGTTTCCCAAAAGCACATTTGAAAATTGTAATCTCACTTTCAATAACCCATTAACAAGTCCCCATTGGAGGCAAATTGGCTCCCTGCCTTGCCCCTTGCCATCCATCTGAAAATTGGAGCAACATCCAGTTGCATTGAGATCCAAAGATACCCTCCAGAAATGACATTTTGTATTTTGTGCTCACGCCCAATCCTGACCTTGCCAGCAGTTCACAATCCAGCACACAGAACCTAAAGGATAAAGGGAAGGAAAGAGCCCAGACATGAAATATTACAATTTGTTTATAGAAACAAATACCTCTAGAGCAGTACAAGCTTATGGACACTGACAACAGAAGCAACCATTGCATGTAAGTTTATAATCTGGCTCCAGTCATGGTGAATGCGGACAGTCTGTGAGATATTTCACTCCTTCTATTGGTTCTATTTCATTCCGGTCAACCATCGTCAATGAGTCAGCCTTTCTTTCTCTGTCCTTTCACCTCTACTCAAAAAGCCGAGATGATCCATGAGACTTTGACCTGGCTAGAATACATCCTGGATTCCAAGAAGACATTACCATTTCCCCAAACAGTCCCGTCTTCGGGTCGAATGCAACATAGGAAGCCATCAAGGACTATGAAGACTATGTTACAGATCGGCCATGATCTCATCAAATTGTGGAGCAGACTTGAGGGGCTGAATGGCCGACTCATGTTCTTATATTCTTAATAGGAACGAAATGAGGCAAAATTAAGCTGCACAACTTTACTTCTAAACACATGCATAGGAATGCACAATGTGAATATTGAATTCAGCCAATCATATTGCATAAGAGACAAAGACAATAGCCACTTTACACAAACTTTACATATGACAATGGCGAGCAACTCAGCTTCACATTTGTACAGAATAGAAAGTCGTTTGGTAGGACAGAACATTAGTATCACTGAAAACATAGACCAGTCAAAGTTTTTCATCTTGCATTCATCAGGACATTTGCAAGAATACCAAATGTAAAGGGAACAACAATTCATACTTCATGAGAAGAGACTGCTAATTAGTTGGTAAGTGGACTTTGGTTGGTAGACGTGGAAGGCTCTGACATGTTTCTTTTTTCAAACTACAAAGTATTAATTTATGTCATACACAAAATTGTTCTGCATTTATCTCTCAATTCACAAAGATAATACTGTGGAATGTATCATCATATTTATTTACAATGAAATGTCAATACATAAGTTTCGCTAAGTCTTACAAATATAAACTACAGCTCTGCATTCATTGAGAAAAGCCATTATGATTCAATTACTCTGTGAGCACATTTCTTCAGACAACACGTAATGGGCATGTCACCCTCCATTCCCAACAAGGCAAATTTATATACTCTGTCTTTACCAATTTTTCCATTAGTGTACAACTTCTTGTGCTAACTTAAACGTTTGTTGTCTTTGAATCACAGCACATGAACGTATGAAAGTGTTCACAATGCTCGGTTATATCGTTTAGAATCAGAGAATTTACAGTGCAGAAGGAGGCCATTTGGCCCATTGAGTCTGCACCAGCCCTAGGATAAAGCACTCTATCCAAGTCCACACCTCCACCTTATCCCCGTAACCCCAATTAACCTTTTTTTGGACAATTTAGCGTGGTCAATCCACCTAACCTGCACATCTTTGGACTGTGGGAGGAAAGTAGAGCACCCGGAGGAAACCCACGCACACACGGGGAGAATGTGCTGACTCTGTACAGACAGTGACCCGAGCTGCGAATCGAACTTGGGACCCTGGAGCCGTGAAACAACTGTGCTAACCACTGTGCTACCGTGCTTAATTTGCTTGGCTATAGAAGACTGAGGAGTGAGCTGATGGAGGTTTTTGAATTAACAGGATTCAATTCTTTTTTACACAGAGGGTAGTGGATGCTTGGAACTCGCTGCCTGAGGGGGTGGTGGAAGCTGGGACGATAGTGATGTTTAAAGGCATCTTGACAAATACATGAATAGGATGGGAATAGAGGGATACAGAAGTGTAGAAGATTTTAGTTTAGACGGGCAACATGGTCAGTGCAGGCTTGGACGGCCAAAGGGCCTCTTCCTGTGCTGTACTTTTCTTTATTCTTTGTTCTTTGTTCTAATAGGGGAAGCTACAGAAAAACAATTTCCTCTGATGGGTGAATGAAGGTAAAGGACATAACCTTTGTAATAAACCTGCATGAGGCCCTCAGGGAAATAGTAATTGATCTCCCATGGAGCTCATGGAATACAAGCTACCCGGCAAAGTTGTGATGGGCCGAAGGGCCTTTTCTGCACAGTAGACCTCTATGGCTCTACGACAATGGCACTACCTCCCCTCCTCGTGAAACTTAACAATGCTTCATCACATTCAGACTGTTAAACTAATGGGTTGTCACTTTTCGGAAAGACTGAGACTTAGCAATGTCAATCAAAATGTCAGTTCAACTCTTTGAATAAGGAGCGAGTGGGTGAGAATGAAAGGAGTTCAAATCACAACGGATTAGTCTTTTTGGTTGCCTCCAGGAGAAAACATGTCAGAGTATTTTCACAACCATACACATCAGAGCAGGTATATCTGCAGCTTGATGTTTCAAAGTGGAGTGTGCCAGTGAACAAGGTATTTTCTCTTTGTTCTTCATTAAATCTCTAGGAGAAAAAGAAACAAGCACACCTTCACATAATAATTGTGAGGATTATTTTTGGCAAATTGCTGAAGTGTTTTATTTGGCGCTGCTTTGATTAAAAGTGTAATTTTAGTCAGGATTTGGTTGACGTGCTTTAATCTCCTCCGCCCCTCGTAAAATACTGTAATACTTTCTCCAAGAGTCGATAAAATGCTTGTGAGCCCGATATTCCGAGCAAGCCGCCGACTGAGTGAGGTGTGGGATCTACGGAATCCACAAATGAAGATCACATTGCAATAATCGAGTCAGAAAGCCGAATTAGTTGGTGATGTAGATGTCGGCGGGTGGGCCAGCATTTATTGCCTCTGAAGTGAATGACTTGCTGGGCCATTTCAGAGGGCATTGAAGAGTCAACCACATTGCTGTGGCTCCGGTATTACATGGTCAGGCCTCCCTCCAGCAAGCATAAAATGAACCATGTTACAAATTTGACTCATTGGGCTGGGGTTTACGTGCCCCTGCCAGCCATATTCATGGTGGAGGTACATATAAAATAGTATGGGTGCCCATTCCACCACATTTCTACTCACTCTCGAGTCTACCCCCATAACACAGTAGGTGAGTGGGTGCTGGAATCGGCAGCCTGTCTGGCATATTAAAATAAATAATCAAGTGATATTTGAACTTGTTAACATGTCAATTGACCCCAATAATTTGGCTGCCATAATATGGTTGATGTGGACAGTCAGGTGGGAGTGGGCAGGCTGTTTTGTTAAAAAGTTTTTTAAAAGGAGGGAAGGAAGGAATGGGGGTACTACTTTTGCACATTGTGGGAAAGCTCCTTTGAGATATTCGCGCCCTGTTCTTCCTACCCACCTGCTCTCCAAAAACCATCACTCCCACACCCTTCCCTAACCTGGCCAAGACCTCCTGACCTAATACCCTGAACTTACCTTTCTCCTGGGTCCATTGGGCCTTCTTCTTTGACTGGTTGCAGTCCCAACAGCACTCACTAATGAGATATTGGCATGTTGGGACTGCTGGAGTTGCCGGGCAATCCGATTGGCTGACAGCTCATGAGGGCGGGACTTCTACCCAGTGAGGGGCGGAGGTCCCACTGTCAGCCAATTTAGCCTGTCTGCAATACTTGCGGCTGTGGGACAGGCTGACAGAGAGTGAGTTTGTTTCCAGCTGGCTGTACTGCCAGGGTAGCGGTGAGCCATTTGCCCCAACCTCCTCTCGCCCCCCCCCCCCCCCCCTGTAATATGCAGCCCATCATTTTAAATTAAATTGGTTATTAGTGTAGCCAGTAACACACTCAGGAGTGTTCAGCAAGTGCCTGCCCAATTCCGGAATCAGAATTAACAGTAGACATTTTGTTTTGGGTTTCACAAGCACATGCTGGTTGACTACAGTCTACAGCCTCTTATGAATAGCCAGAGTAATCTCTTATTTGATTTGATCAGTCAATCATCTGGACACACCCCATGCTAATCTAAAGTTGTTAATATGCAATTTATAGTTAAAGCGCCATTAGCAAAACAGATACTGTAACATAATTAAATTAATACAGCAGATGGATCACTATTACCTAGAAAGTATCACTTTCGCAAAGTGAGTTTTAAAAGGTTGGAATGAATTCTAATTTTCCTTTGCCTATTTGTGTTGATATTTTAAACTGTGTTTATTGCTGATGTTTTAAAAGGATGTTGTTGAGACCATTAGTACTGGCTTTGAACAATTGTTCAGCCTGATGTCAGAACATAGGAACAGGACTAGGCTATTCAGCGCCTTAAACCTTTTCTGCCATTCTATGAGGCCATTTGAAATTTGCCATTCTTGCATTTGTCCTGTTGAGTGCAAGATGAAAAGCTTCAACAACATGTCTCTTTTCACCAATATGGATCTTGGAAATTGTTTTATATGGAACATGAAGGTCAAGAAAAAAGTCAAGAAATGTTGGAGATGCACAACAGAATCATGGGAAATGTTTGTTAATTCGTAGCTTACAACAGTGACTGCATTCAAATATTATTTCATTGCCTGTAAATGCCTTGGAACTTCAAAGGTGCTTTAGATATGCAAGTCTGCCTTTCTTTTTGATGTGGAGATGCCGACGTTGGACTGGGGTGAGCACAGTAAGAAGTCTCACAACACCAGGTTAAAGTCCAACAGGTTTGTTTTGAATCACTAGCTTTCGGAGCACTGCGCCTTCCTCAGGTGAATGAAGAGGTGGGTTCCAGAAACATATATATAGACAAAGTCAAAGATGCAAGACAATGCTTAGAATGCAAGTCTTTGCAGGTAATTAAGTCTTTACAGGTCCAAACGGAGCAATTGAGAGAAGGATAATCACAGGTTAAAGAGGTGTGAATTGTCTCAAGCCAGGACAGTGGGTAGGATTTTGCAAGCCTAGGCCAGATGGTGGGGGGTGAATGTAATGTGACATGAATCCAAGGTCCCGGTTGAGGCCGTACCCACCTGTGGGGAACTTGGCTATAAGTTTCTGCTCAGCGATTCTGCTTTGTCGCGCGTCCTGAAGGCTGCCTTGGAGAACGCTTTCCTGAAGATCAGAGGCTGAATATTGGAGAGAAAGCAGTGAAAAAGAGATTTGATTGAAATTTTCAGAAACATGAGGTGCTGGAGCTCCTGAGGATTCAGAATTAGAAATTTAACGTAATCAGAATGAGAAGCAAAACTGATATCAAATGCATCAAGGATCTGGACTGGTGAACTCTGGTGTTTTGCCTACATTTTAAATTTCTGATTCAGATTTACAGTGCAGAAGGAAGCCATTTGACCCATTGAACCTGCACTAACCCTTTGAAAGAGTACCCTATCCAGGTCCACTCCCCTGTCCTATCCCCGTAACCCCTGCATTGATCATGGTCAATCTACCTAACCTGCACATCTTTAGGCTGTGGGAGGAAACTGGGGCATCTGCAGGAAGTCAACACAGCCACGGGGAGAACGTGCAAACCCTATACAGCCAGTCACCTAATCGATTTGAACCCGCGTCCTGGGCGCTGTGAGGCCGCAGTGCTAACCATTTTATCACTGTCTCACCCATACATTTTCAGCTTCAAAAGAATATTAATCCCCAGCAAATTATATAGCAAAGAGTTGGATAGGAAAAATAAAGAACTTGCACTTATAAAGCACCTTTTCTGCCCTCATGAATTCTCGAAGCATTTTGCAGGAAATGAAGTACCTTTGAAGAGTAGCCACAGTTGTAATGTAGGAAATTTGGTGGTCAATTTACAAACAGCATTGTGATAATGACCAGATAATCTGATTCAGTGGCACTGTTTGAAGAATAAATATTGACCAGGCCAACAGGGATAGCTCCCTGGCTATTCTTTGAAATATCACCTTTACTTCCAAATGGGAAGGCAAACTTCATCTCATCCGAAGTCAGCACCTTCTGATAGTGCAGCTCCCCGTCAGCACTGTACTACGGTGTCAGCCGGGATTTTGTGTTGAATTTCCTCATGTGAGACTTGAAGACTTGAACCTAGAGGTGAAAATAGAGGTACCTGCAAAATAACTCTCTCAGTAATGCTGGGCTAACTAATTTTACGATCGTGAAAGTGTGTTGTGACTTATAAAGTGTGGTGAATGCAGGAAATTGTTTTATATATATAGTATTATATATCTGTTGCAGTAATATTTTCCTACACATTGGTTTAACAGACATGCAGGTGATGTGTCTGCAAAATATGCAATTAAGATGTCAGAAAAGTGGGGTAATCATTGATTATAGCCATTTAATTGTTTTCCTATATGGGGCTAATGGACTTTTATTTATAGAAAAAAGGTTCCCTGGGGTTGAGATAATTGAGGGGTTGTAGTAAGTCAGTTTGTGGGACAGAGATGATGCAATTAATGGGAGGAGACAGGTCTGTAGCTTGCAGTTTAACTTTTAGTCTGTCAAAGTCAGAAGGACTTGCAGCCTGTGTCTGAAAAAGCCCCCTGAATGTTGCTGGAAGCAATTCTCTACACATTGGAGGGCAAGGATCCCTGTGCTTGCTAACTTTATTTATAAGTGGCTTTTGACTTGAATTGACTTGGCTTAATTGGCTATAGATGAGGTATAAGTTGGAAATTAAAGTGTTTAATTTTATTGTTAAGAATTGTTTAACTGTTAATAGCAATCTATTTTCTGTGATGCTCATGATGCTCATGTCGTTGGTCCTGTGTTAAGAATAATTCTTGTTTTAATATAAAAGATCCTTATTTGTCTGTGAAATTACTCCTGAGGGTGAAGTGACCTTTCCTCACAGTTTACAAATTGCAAAATTGATGGGGCTTCTATTCCAGTTTCCTAACATATATTTGGGTCTGGTCCAGTACCATAGCAAGAATTGGGGGCTCTTTCAGGGTTAAAAAGTATAATTCGTAGTTTATCTTGGGTTAATTAAACTTAAAGACAGTAAGCATGAGGAACTGATGCTTTCGTTAAGATGTTGCATTACATTATTTTAAATAGGGAGTGACTTGTGAAATGGCCCTTTCAGCGACTAAGAATTTCCTGGTTGTGAAAGAGGTCACTCGGAGTGATTTACAAAGACTGGTTTAAACAAAGCTTTTGGATTTGGTGAGCAAGCTGCAGTTGACTTTATCTGGAGAAGCGAGGAGGGTGACGATAATTACAGTGATAGTTCAGCATTCAAATTTGGAAACAATGCTAGAGACACAGTAATTGGAATTGGCTAAAATTCAATTACAAATGAAACAATCAGAAATGCAGGTAAACGAAAAAGAGAGAGGCAAAAGATAAAATGAAAGTGGCAATGGAAGAAGTAAACGGAAGAGAATGGGAAGCAATGAAAGAGAAAAGAGTAAAGAGAGAGAATTTGAACTTCATGAAATGGAATTGATGGAGTTGGAAAGGAAAAGAGAAAATCAATTTAAAATGTTGGAGGTAAAGGCAGAAGCTGAGGAAAGTCTCGAAGAAGGATTAACACTTTCTAGTCAAAAACATAGTGGGGATATGTTTAAATATATTAAAGGACTGCCAAGGTTTGACGAGAAAGATATGGTGCGGGATTCTCCGTCGGTGGGTTTCTCCGTTTCGCCGGCGCCCGGGGGTTTCCCGACGGCGTGGGGCTGCCCCACAATGGGAAACCCCATTGACCAGCCGGCATAATGGAGAATCCCGCCGGCAGGTCGAGGCTGAAAAGTGGCGTGACGGGGCGGAGAATCCAGCCCATAGAAGACTATTTCATCTTATTTGAGAAAGTAGCTAAACAATTGAATTGGCCAAAGACCATGTGGGTATTGTTGATTCAAACAAAGTTGGCAGGTAGAGCTAGTGAAGTGTTTGCATTATTGTCATCCGGGTTATCTAGGGATTATGATAAAGTGAGAAAACCAACTTATTTTTTTAAATTTAGAGCACCCAATTCACTTTTTTTTCCAATTAAGGGGCAATTTAGCCTGGTCAATCCACCTACCCTGCACATCTGTGGGTTGTGGGGATGAGATCCACGCAGACACAGGGAGAATGTGCAAACTCCACATGGACAGTGATGCTGAGCCGGGATCGAACCCGGGTCCTCAGCACCCTGATAACCACTGCGTCACCGGGCCGCCCCTGAGAAAAGCCACCTTAAGTGCATATGAACTAGTGCCAGGTGCCTACAGACAGATGTTTAGAAATCTAAGGAAAGAACCAGGTCAAAGGTATATAGAATTTGTGAGAATCAAACAAAATAATTTTGATAAGTTGGATAAGAGCATTAAAAATGGACCAAACGTGTCTCTTAGGCAAAATGGTTATTTTGGAGGAATTTAAAGATTCACTTCCTGCAGTAGTGGAAATTCATGTGGCGAAGCAAAGGGTTAAAACTGCTAGAATGACAGCAGAAATGGCAGATCATTTTGTTCATCAAGTGATATTACCGGTGCCTTATAGAAAGGAAAGTGAAAGTGAAAGTGAAAATCGCTTATTGTCACGAGTAGGCTTCAAATGAAGTTACTGTGAAAAGCCCCTAGTCGCCACGTTCTGGCGCCTGTTCGGGGAGGCTGTTACAGGAATCGAACCGTGCTGCTGGCCCGCTTGGTCTGCTTTCAAAGCCAGCGATTTAGCCCTGTGCTAAACAGCCCTGGAGGATTTGTGGGTGGGGCACGAGGCTCCAGAAGGGGGTCATTTAGGAATAAGGAAAACTCAGCAAAAATACAATAATATTTTAATTGGCCTGGACTGCATGAGGTTGTCATTGAATTTTGCTGTAAATGACACACGATTCAGGTAATAAGAAACCTTCAAGCGGTAATCAAACATTTGAGGAACCAATTACTCGGGTCCTAATTGATTGTATCGGACCACTTTTCAAAAAAAAAGTGGGAATCAATATTTGTTGATCATAATGGATGTGTCAACTAGATTTCTGGAGGCCATTCCATTATTAAATATTACAGCTAAGAGGGTTGTAGAGGAGTCAACTCATTTTTTTAACCAGATGTGGACTACTGAAAGAAACCAAATCAGATCAAGGATCCAATTTTATGTCAAAGTTATTCAGTGAAGTTATGGATGTATTGGGAGTAAAGCAATTTAAATTAAGAGCGTATCATCCAGAATTGCAGGGAGCATTAGAAAGTGGCACCAAACTTTAAAGGTCATGTTGGAGGCCTTTGGTCAGGATTATCCAGAGGATTTGGATACAGAAATTCATTTGTATTATTTGCCAGCAAGGATGCACCTAAATAATGAACTAAATTCAGTCCATTCAAATTAATTTTTGGTCATCGGGTAAGTGGATCACTCAAATAGATCAAAGAGAAATTGGTGAGTCCGCGTTCTGAGACTATATTGCTGGACTATGCCTTAAACCTTAGGGAGATATTAACTAGGGCTGTTCAGTTGTCTAGAAAGCATTTACAATTGGCACAGCATGTGATGGAAAAATAGGTGGATAAGAAATCAAAAATTTGTGGTTTTGTTAGTGGGGAGAAGTATTAATAATATTACCGGTGGTAGCTGAACCATTACAAACAAGATTTAGTGGGTTGTATCAATTCAAAATGAAATTGAATGAGGTGAATTATTTGATATGAATGCCAGATAGAAGGAAAACACACATGTGTCATGTTAATATGCTCAGAGCGTATTTTGATAGGGGAGGAAAGCAGAATGGGGATCTGTTGATCATTATTCCAGGGCAGCACGGTAGCATAGTGGTTAGCTCAATTACTTCACAGCTCCAGGGTCCCAGGTTCGATTCCGGCTTGGGTCACTGTCTGTGTGGAGTCTGCACATCCTCCCCGTGTGTGCGTGGGTTTCCTCCGGGTGCTCCGGTTTCCTCCCACAGTCCAAAGATGTGCAGGTTAGGTGGATTGGCCATGATAAATTGCCCTTAGTGTTCAAAATTGCCCTTAGTGTTGGGTGGGGTTACTGGGTTATGGGGATAGGGTGGAGGTGTTGACCTTGGGTAGGGTGCTCTTTCCAAGAGCCAGTGCAGACTCGATGGGCCGAATGGCCTCCTTCTGCACTGTAAATTCTATGATTATAACTCAGAGATCCATCCAGATGATTTTGAATTTGACATTCCTCAAATTAAGTTGGACAATGAGGAAGTAATAAGAAATTCGGATAGATTACTAAGTTATCTTTGGAGGAAAATCAGAGTGATGTGAAAGAGTTATTGCAGCTGCAAAGAACTACATGTGGGAACAAACTAGGAAATACAAAAGTAATTATACATGATGTAAATGTAGGAAATGCTGCTCCAATTAAGCTACATCCATACAGACTTAATCCACTAAAGTTGGCACAAGTTCAAAAGAGGATTGAAAGCATGTGTAAGAATGATATCATTGAAGATACTTGCAGCGAGGGCAGTATGGTGGGGCAGTTGTTAGCACTGCTGCCTCACACGCTGAGGTCCCAGGTTCGATTCTGGGTCACTGTCCATGCGGCGTTTGTATATTCTCCCCGTGTTTGTGTGGGTTTCGCCCCCACAACCCGAAGATATGCAGGCTAGGTGGATTCGCCACGCTAAATTGCCCCTTAATTGGATAAAATGAATTGGGTACTCTAAATTTATAAAGAAAAACAAAACAAAAAAATTAGTTGCAGCGATTGGAACTCACCTATTGTGATGGTACCAAAACCACATTGAATGCAACGATTGTGGTGGGTGGTCGAAAAATCAATGCAGTTTGAAGTCAGATTCTTATCCTGTTCCTTGCTTGGAAGACTGCATTGCTAAGGTGGGAGAAGCAAATTTTATTACTATGCTTGACTTACTTAAAGATACTGGCAAGTACCTTTTTCAGAAAGGATGAAGAAAGTTTTGGCTTTTGTGATATCAAATTGTTTGTATCAGTTTAAAGTTATGCCGTTTGGAATGAAGGATGCAGCAGCGACATTCCAAAGACTAACCAACAAGGACATTTCTGAACGAAACAGTTGTGCCGTGTACATTGACAGTTTGGTGATGTTCAGTCAAACGTGGAAGTAGCATTTGGAATTGTTCGATCAACTACCGGAGGCTGGCTTGGTGGTAAACTTGGCTAAAAGTGAATTTGCGAAAGCCCAAGTCACATTCTTAGGCCATACGACTGGGCATGGTTAGATAGCCCCACAGAAAGTGAAAAAGATAACTATTGGGGAGTTTCCAATATCATCAATGAGAAGAGAAGTTCTGATATTCCTGTGCATGAATGCTTTCTGCTGGAAATTCATGCCAAGTATTAGCAGTTTGGTTGCTCCACTGACTGAACATCTGGAAAAGCACAGGAAATTTCAGTGGATGTCAGAATGTCAGGAGGTATTTGACAATCTGAAAACTTTGTGAACCACCTCACCAGTTTTGGTACCAGAGAGGATGCGGGGGATGCAGATAAGTTCAACTGGGGCCTGGGTTCAGTCACTCTCTCTTGGAGGGAGGGGTTGCTAGCAGACCTTAGCTTCCATTCACTTTGGGGCACCCCTTGCTTTCAGGGGGTCTGAAGGCTGGCAGGCAGGCATCGCTTCCTTTGTACTTCTTGCTGGTCCTGAGCTCAAATCATAATAATAATCTTT
Source organism: Scyliorhinus canicula (assembly GCF_902713615.1). NCBI lineage: Eukaryota > Metazoa > Chordata > Chondrichthyes > Carcharhiniformes > Scyliorhinidae > Scyliorhinus > Scyliorhinus canicula. The sequence continues at coordinate 181,188,811 of NC_052153.1, read as the reverse complement.
ATTTACTGTCACAAGTAGGCTTACATTAACACTGCAATGAAGTTACTGTGAAACGCCCCAAGTCGCCACATTCCAGGGCCGGTTTGGGTAAACTGAGGGAGAATTCAGAATGCCCAATTCACCTAACAAGCATGGCTTTCGGGATTTGTGGGAGGAAGCCGGAGAACCCGGAGGAAACCCACGCAGACACGGGGAGAATATGCAGACTCCGCACAGACATTCACCCAAGCCGAGAACTGAACCCGGGTTCCTGGCACTGTGAAGCAACAGTGCTAATTACTGTGCTACCGTGCCATCCAGACATACCATACACATGTAGCACACATGTGCGTATCATACATGTGCAGTGGTACATCAGGGGAGGTAGGAATTCCTGAGGGCGTGGAAGGCCGGAGAGCGGCCTGACCTGAGGGTCTAGCTGCCGTCCAGACGGGTCTCAGATTTCTGGAAAGGGTGGTCCCATTGATGCTGGAGATACAGACACAGAGCCAGGGACTACATGACGGGGTGTCAGCAACCATGCAGAGCCGACAGATGCAGTTGGAGGAGTCTAACTGCCTGCAAAGGCAGGAGGTGGTGCTGACCATGCATGCTACCCAGGACAATACTGAACAGGTGGCGTCCATGGTGGAGGCCTTGGGGTTGACGGTCATGGCCATTGGTCAAGATGTCCAAGGCCTGGAACACTCAGAGGGTGGTGGCCAAGGCAGATGACAGGGCAGCCCTGCCACAGGCTGCCATGTATCAGAGCCACCTGGACATTGCAGCGGTGCTCCAGATCATTGCTCAGTCACGACGGGTCATGTCTGCGGGCGCCGATGTTATTGCCCGGGTGCTGGCTGACATGAGCCAGTTATTGAGGGCCATGGCATATTCCCAGAGGGACGTGGCCCAGACCCTGTGTTCCATGGCCACAAGCATTGAGACCCTGGTCGAGCTGAGAGCGGGCCTTCATGACTGGCAACACCAGGTGGTGGGGTAACCCTTGGAGCTCACTCCGACCTCACCCCAGTCCCAAGGTGCAGACCGGGTCCATCATGCACCCAGAGGGAGGTGGAAGTGATGGGGCCCATGCCGGTGACCCCCACAGATTCCGTCTTCGGCCCCTGACGCATCCGATGGTCAACGGGCCGAACAGCGTGGCACCACGCAGCCTGGGTCACTCAGAAAACTGCTGGGCTTGTCCAGGCTCAGTCGGTCCTGAGGACAGCTGCCAAAGGGGACCCTGGCCACAAGCCACTTCCACCCCTGATGTACCACCTGGGGAACCACCTGGACTGAGCGTTAGGACCCAAACGACCAAAGAGGTAGACACCAGTTAAATTGGCACGGTGCGACACATAGGACAGTGTGAGGGGATAGGGCATAACCAGCAGATACATGTTCACCTCTTCACAATAAACACCTGTTCAAAACGTTCAAACCTGCTTTGGTGCTCTGCCAGAAGGGTGTGAGGGATGAGCTGGGATGGGCTGTCTGCAGAGGAGGCGCTGGGCACAGGCCCTCAGGTCAGCCATTGCAGATCTCCCCCGTACCGCCCCCCCCCCCCCCCCCCCCCCCCAACCGAACCCCAGACCCTGATGGACCATGATCAATGGCATCATGTGATGGAATCGTTAGCTCACATGCAGGGATCACGCACGAACCAGGTTTGCTGATGCTGCCAACCCAAGGCCCGCACTCCGTAGTGAGGGAGGTAGGAGTCATGGAGGGGGCTGCAGGTGCGGAGGGGTGGGGCTGGTGCACGTTTGGTGATCATGGGAGAGGGTTGTTGGCCAGAGGGTGGGGGTGGGGGTGGGGGGTGGGTGTTGGTAGGATGCTCGAGCTGCCATCAGCCAGGCCCCCTAGTCGGTGAATCTAAAGGTGATTAGAGCATTGCATGCACAGCAGCCCTGGCGCACACATTGTGCGACATCCTATGGCTTCCTGGGCCACATGCCCTGCCTATCCTGGCGTTCCTCTGCACCCTCCTTTTCAGACGAGGCCTAGTATTCGTTCCCCTCCTCCAGCACGTCATCCCTCTCCTGCTTGACGTTGTGGAGAATGGAGCAGTCCACCGCAATGTGGGAGACTCTCCTAGCGCTACACTGGAGGGCCCCACCTGAGCAGTCCAGTCACCTGAACTGCATGTTCAGGATGCTGATTCACTGCACAATCACGGCCCTGGCCGAGGCATGAGTGTCGTGATAGCGGGTCTCCCCGTTGGTCTGTGGCCTCCGGTTAGGCGTCGTCAGCTGTGAATGCAGTCAATAACCCTTGTCGCTCAGGAGCCAACCTCTTACCCGGGGATGTGCCTCGAAGGTGTCGGGAACCCTCGAGCGTGCCAGGATGAAGGTGCCGTGCATGCTGCCTGGGTATCGGGCGCAGGCGTGCATGATGTGCATCTCGTGGTCACACACCAGTCACATGTTCATGGAGTGGAACTACTTTTGGTTTGTGAAGGCCAGCCCCTCATGCGCCGGTGTTCGTAGGGGGATATGTGTCCCTTTAATCACCCCTGGATCTGGGGCATCCCAGAGATAGCAGCAAATCCCACTGCCCGGGCAACCTGGTGGGCTCGGTCCACATTGAAGTTGATATATTGTGCCGAACGGGCATATAGGGCCTGCATATGGCGCAACTTTTTAAAACATTCGTTCATGGGACGTGGGCGTCGCAGGCTGTGCCAGCATTTATTGCCCATCCCTAATTGCCCTTGAGGGGGCAGTTAAGAATCAACCACATTGTTGTGGGTCTGGAGTCACTTGTAGGACAGAACAGGTAAGATTTCTTTCCCTGAAGGACATAGTGAACCAGATGGGTTTTTACAACAATCAACAATGGTTTCATAGTCATCATAGGACTTTTAATTCAAATTTCACCATCTGCATTGGCGGGATTTGAACCTGGGTGCCCAGAGCATTACTCTGGATCTCCGGTTTACTAGTCCAGTGACAATACCACTATGCCACCACCATCGCCTCCCCTTGTACACCAAGGTCTGTGAGATCCTGGATAGGTCCCTACTCACGCCTGGAAGGAGCCCATGGCAAAAAGGTTCAGGGTGACCGTCACCTTGACGGCCAATAGGAGCCGGTGTCCTCTCCCATACTCCGCGGTTCCAGGTGTGCCATGATCTGGCAAATCTGCCTTATTGTCTCCCTGCTCAGCCGGAGTCTTCGGCAACAAGCCCGATCGGCAGGTCCTCGAATGACAGGCGCTGCCGGTACAGACGAGGCCTCATGCAACGCCTCCTTCCCATCTCCTCCTTGGTCTGTTGGGCTGACGGCTTTCCATCCTCATCCTGTTCCTCTGGGGCGCGCCGCTCTGCTGCAGCGCCTTCCCTGAGCAGCTTCTGCTCATACATCCGCCAGGGCTGCGGTGGCAAGGCAGATGTCAATCATTCCTGGTTGGATTCCAAAATCCATTATCTGCAGGGGGGGAAAGGCAGAAATGCTGGCATGGTGCATACCTCCGTGCCCAATCAGGCACAGTCTGCACTGCTGCCCCTGCATGTCCCCCCCCCCCCACCCCCCCTCCCCCCTCCTCCTCCCTTATCACCACACCCATCCCCGGCCATTCCCCCTGGCACGCTGCCCTCTGCACCACAAAGTTGGCCCTGTCGGTGCCCAGCACCACGGAGGGCTCTGGCCCTGGCACTTGTCCCTACCAGCAGGGGTACTGATATTTGACACTACCCATGTCAAAGGTACACTCTGCAGCCCCTATCTGTGGGATCTACTGTGGGCATTACCCTTGGGTGGGCCTTGTGATGCGCTGACGGCAGAGTGCCCCCCCCTTTTGTGGGTGGAGGTGTGGGTGTATGGAGTGGTGGGGAGAGGGGTTGTGCTGGGGGCGGGGTGCACCCAAACAGCTGATGTCGCTCTGCGCAATCATGTGCCACGGTAGACGGTCAGTGGGGTGTGCAGCAAGGTGGCTGTCTTGCAGGCCGCGACAATGGAGGTCCCTCTGAATGCCGAAATGGGAATGCCGAATGCCGGAATGGGAATGCCGAACCCAGGAATGCCTCCACCTGCTGTGGAACTTCAGTTGTGATGTGCCCATCAGTGAGTGACTACTAGTTAATCCCACCAAGGTTTAAGTATTTGCACTGAAGGGGGAGGTTGACACCTCTTCCATGGTGATTTCCGAGAATGTCCCCTCTGATATACTCATGTTTGTGGGTTCCAGGAGGTGCGAGGATGGCCTGGTCTGCTCAACTGATTGCCCTACAAGGGAAGGGAGATAGCATTAGTACACCACAGGGGATAAATGATCCGAGATTTTTACTCACTTTAGTTTTGAGAAATGGCTGTTTGTCCTTAGCGTTCTCACATTTGCTCACTACCCCTCACTTCACCATCAGCACATCAGGCCATGCTCCTCCTCGGTCAGCCCAAGGGCTTTTTCCTCATGTGGGGTGAGGTTGTGGAACTCTCTCATGATTCCGGGTGGCTGCGTCCTCTTTCACCGGTTGCGCTCGGATTTGTCTTGCGGGGAGATGGTAGGTGGGGATCCAGCTAGTACAGCTGGCTGTGGAGTAGCATGCGTGACACTTGAGTGATGTGAGGAGTTGAGTTGAGACTGGAGGGCACCATGGGGATTGGGGAGGGTGGAGGGGAAGAAGGCTATGTGACAGGCGGGAAACCCGCGAGGTGGCTGGGTGAGAGATCGCCTCGGAGGTGGGAGGGATGGGTGCGGGGGTGCAGTGAGAGACTGGAGGTGGCAGAGGTACCCTGGCCACACGAAGGATGTTATTCATTTTCTTCCGGTACTGCTTTACCGTCCTCTTCTGGAGCGAGTTGCCACTCACTAATGTCACTCCCAGGCGGAATGGTCACCTTGCTGGTGGGGTGCTTTCTGGAGTGGAGGTTCAGAATGTCCCTCCTCTACTGAATTAAATCCAAAAGTCTGTTTTTTATTAATCGGAAATGTTAATAATTAATTTTAAGTTTTATTACAATTTTTATTTTTATTAAAACATTTCTCAGAATGGATGTAGCCAAACAATGAATTCCTAATTACACTGACTTTTCAACTAAAGAAAAGATATTAAATTGCAACCCATTATTATTGAAATATTACTGTTTCATGTGGTGATTCAAAGTGTTTTACTCAAGCCATGTAATAACAGTGGGCAATACCATTAAAAACATCTGTCTGTGGATTAAAGGGCTGAGTAGTCAGGGATGGGGCAGTACCAGTTCCTCTTGGCTAGTGAAGTTGTTCACCAGAACGCCCAGTAACCTCTGAAACAGGACAGCAAGATTACACTGGCGACAGGCGAACCCAAGGCTGGGGCGCTGTTGCCTTCTTTCTTGCAGTGACCATCGCCCAATCGGAGCAGCAGGTGAACCATGGCATCTGCTCATTAGGCAGCTTCTTCATAACTTGCGCAGGTCTGTTCAAAAGAAGGGGCGGGTTGCAAATGATTTCAGCATCGAGGGAGGTCATTCCACCTACTCCAATTGCTGGTCCCACTCTTCCGCCTTTCCCCATCTGGGTTTACTTTAGTCCTAGCCATTTTTTTGGTTAATTTACAGGATGTGGGCATTGCTGGCTCAGCCAGCACTTAATGCCCTTCAACTGAATCACTTGCCAGTCCATTTAAGATTCAACACATTGCTTTGGATCTGGAGTCGCATGAAGGATGCCAGATTTCCTTTCATAAATTACATAATAATAATCTTTATTATTGTCACAAGTAGCACTGCAATGAAGTTACTGTGAAAATCCCCTAGTCGCCACATTCCACCCCTGTTCGGGTACACTGAGGGAGAATTCAGAATGTCCAAATTACCTAACAGCATGTGTTTCGGGACTAGTGGGTGGAAACCAGAGTACCCAGAGGAAACCCACGCAGAGATGGGGAGAACATGCAGACTCCACACAGTCACGGAATCGAACCTGAGACCCTGGAGCTGTGAAGCAACAGTGCTACCCACTATGCTACCGTGGCACCCAGGAACCCAAATGGGATGTTTAAAACAATGACAATCGACAATCGTTTCATGGTCATCATTAGACTTTTAATTCCATATTTGCATTGAATTCAAATTCTACCACCGGCTGTGGTGGGATTTGATCCCTCATTTCCCTGGGTCTTTGGATTGCTAACCCAGTGACAAAATCACTACATCACTGCCTCCCATTAAATCTAGCGAATATTCCACCACAATCTCAGTCAACACATTCCTTAAATTTGAGTCCAATCCTTCTGCCAATGGCAACACTATCTCCCCATCAACTCTATCCAGACCCGGGGTGGCATGGTGGCACAGTGCTTAGCACTGCTGCCTCATGGCGCTGAGGACCCGGGTTCGATCCCAGCCCTGGGTCACTGTCCTTGTGGAGTTTGCACTCTCTCCCTGTTTGTGCATGGGTCTTACCCCCAAAACCCAAAGATGTGCAGGATAGGTGGACTGGCCACGCTAAACTGTCCCTTAATTGGGAAAAAGAATTAGGGTCCTCTAAATTTTTCGAAAAATATAACTATTCAGACCCCTTATCATTTTTAACACCTCCAGCAAATCTCTTTTTAATCTCTTCTCTTCTCCAAGGAATCAATGCTGCTGAATTTCGGGCGACACATCAGGTACCCATGACCTCTGATGTCTATGTTCATGGCAGGAAAACAAATTTGTTAGCATTTATAGTCCAGGGAACGCCTAATTCTCCATCCTCACTTGCAGCGGTAACAGGACAGACTTGCACCGGAAAATCCTGGCCAGGGTCTCCCATTTCAGAAAGGCCAAGAGGGATATCTTCTTCCAGGGGATCAGTCGTCTCTTCTATAGAGAGCAGTCAGAGTCTGGGCTATTGAATATATTTAAGGCAGTTAGAGAGTTCTTTGATCCACGAAGCTGGGTTATGGGGGTCAGGCAGGTAAGTGGAGTTAAGGCCACAATCATATCAGCCATGGTCCTATTGAATTTGAGGCTTCTTCATTAAATGTTTTTAAGGTAAAGATAGATAGTTTTTTGAAGAATAAAGGGATTAAGGATTATGGTGTTCAGGCGGGAAAGTGGAGCT